>NC_090443.1:144698374-145323374 GCF_031143425.1 Pleurodeles waltl
TAGCGCCATGTTTGGAGGATCACAGAAGGTAGGACTGGGTAGCTCAGTGGATATCCACCGAATCCAGGGACTCAACTGTGCAAAGAGAATTACTACTCCCTCACAGCCGTAGAGCTGACTGCTCCAGAGAGACACACATCGAATATTAGAGATCGACTCTGTATTCAGCTTTGAGATCATTCATCCATATTGAACTGGTCAGAGGATGATTGACTCTCAGTGCTCCCTGTTTAATATGATTCCCCTTACTGTGCAAACGATTGGAAGGACACAGAGGTTTAATTCAACATGCACACCAGAGCGTACAAGAGATACTGTTTAAGATGCCCTCAATCTCCTACGAATTACAAACAAGATATGTACCACATAGGAGTAAATTAAGAGTGCCTGTCACAGACCGCACTGTGTGTGCTGTGCATCAAAAGTGACCAGATGTGCCACTGGCTTTTCCAGAGGGGTGGACACCCAATTGAAATAGGTCCAAGACTGGAAAGGATAGATGGTGAATTCTTCTTTCAACCACGCCAAAGGTTTGAGCAAGACAGGTCAAGTTTGCTTGGAGCTTGACTTCCTGCTCTTCCCAGGAGATGCTCTTTAAGAGAAAGATGGAACTGGAGTGTAGATCCTACTCTCAAGCCAGTGGCTTTGGGGATTAGCATGTGAGCTCCATTCAAAACCAAAGAAAGGATCACCACAGAGAGACATCCAAATGTAAATGGTCTTGAGGAACAAACTTTCACCTAAACATCAAGGGAAGAATCGACCAAGAAAGGTGAATGACTCAACATGCTTAGAATTTGAACTCTTAGAGCCCTGGAGGTGACCCACCCAGAGTTATGTCAAGGGAGAAATTTACACGCAGTCAGATACGCCCAGTTCCCAGTGGCCATTCACCCTGGAAAATCGAATTGATTTAAGGCCGCTGAGAAAGGAAACTCTCCTGCAGATGCAAAGCTAATCCATCCAAGCGCAGCCAAGAAGTGAACGAGCTTTCCCTCCTTTGTTGAGGATGTGCTGAATACAACAGAAACAAGCATTGAAGGAGCCCAAAGGTCTCACCTTTAAAAGATGATGCTTCTTTGTGTTCACATTGCACAACCAGTAATAAAAAAAAAGATTCAAAATGTTGCTGGTAGATCACCATACACGCACATAAATAGGTGGCGCCTTGGAATGAGTTTGGACAAAGTAGAAGTGAGATGGCCACCTGCACAGGCGCATGGGCGACAAGTTGTCGGGCATTTTTTTTTTTAGAGTTTAATTTACTATTTCAAGATGGCTGACTGCCACCTTCAAATATAAACTCGAAAAAAATATGAGTGGGGCAAGCAGGCCGTTAGCAAATGTCAGGCCCTTGCAAACAATTTTTACAATTAAAAAAAAATGAAAATCAAACAGAATGCCGGAAAAGGAGATGCAGGAAACCGAAGATGGAAGCTAGCAAAGCATGAACAGTGATGTGAGGTGGGGATGTGAGTGTGAATGAGCGTTAGAAGAAGTGGGTGAGGAAAGACATGCCCTACGTTGGATGGATGAAACACAAATGGAAAGGTAGAGCTGATGTGTCAGCAGAGAAAGGATACACTCATCGAATCAGAAACATGGTAAAGAAGGAATGTTCTATGATTGGGACAAACACAAGAATAGGGAACAAATCAGTCAAATAGGGGGCAGGCACCCAGTCATGAGGAAGCAACTGATCCACAGTCCATTCTGTCCTGTAATTGTGTCGTATGAAATATGTCTTCATCAATACTTCATCAACTACTGGCTGTAGGCAAGACTGAGATGGTCCCAGAAGCAGTCATTTCGCTTCCACCCATGGGAAGGCGGTGGTTGTTGGGAGATGAAAAGTAATGAGTGAACAGAGATCCTGAAGACATCTCCAAGGTGAGAGAAGTCCCCCTACAAATACTGAACGGCCAGGGAGACCAAGCAGTCCTCCCAGGGCGTTCTTCCTTATGATGGATTGTTAAAAACAGCGATGGGCTCTTAGACAGAAGATGGATTCTCTCCGGAGAACAGAGCGTGCCCATGGAAGTCACCTCGCCCAGCGAAAGGGTACACCTACCGCTTTACAAAACGTACAAACAAATAATTAAACAGGTTTCAGGCAGTGAAATTATGCACTTCATTAACCTCTGTAATAACGTGCTGTGGTCCTGTAAATGTCGTATTTCACACCTCCCCGCAGCCAGGGCCTCCCTTCTGTTTCCTGAATGCCACCCACTTTCTGAAAATCTTCTACGGGGTTGCGTGGGGTCACGTCCAACGTCAAAGAACTCAACGTTCTGGGTTTGTGGCCTGAAAAACTTGGAATTGATGGGCTTTGTTTGGGAAAACACCGTGGCCTTGTGCCATTTACATTACCGCCGAATCCTCTTTTTCAGGGTTCATGGGTGCTTTTGTCCAGACTTATTTGAGGACTGAAGAAAATGCCAACAATTAAACGGATTTCATAGTGAACTGGAAGATGCTTTCACGGAGAGCTGAGCTTGGCTGTAATTTTATGGTGCACGATATGAAAAATGTCAATACGACATTAGACGTTTACCTTTTGGCAGACTGATGCGGGTCTTCTGCGGCAGTCATTTCATAAGGACGTGTACCAATTTAAATATCTCCCTTTCCTACTGCTTTTAAAAAGAATAATAAAATAGCAGTGGGGCAAATGCAGCATGTCCAGCCCTTTCTGTAAATATTGTATTCGGAGGTACAGATTTTAAAATACCACAATGCTGAATTTTAAATCAGGCATGTTTTGGCGAGCTTCATGGGCAAAAGGTGTTTGAAATGTATCATTTTGTTACTCCATTTCTTGCGTTGGGGACAATCTTCTGCATACCTGCCTGAAATGCACCCTTTTATATATAAGCTTCAGGCGACAGGAACAATCTATGTAAATGACATGTAATGAACATGTGCATGACACTGCCTTGAAGGGAATAGGGGTCATAAAAACAGTTCATTTTCTAGATGGGCTTAATGCGAATCCCTCTAATACATAAAGAAGCCAATAAATCGTTGATTTCTTCTGCAGTCCTTTCTTTGCTCAACGACAGATCAGCCTTTATTTTTCAACTAAATGTGACGGGAACCCCTACAGATTTAGCAAGTGAGAAGCAAAGGCCAGTGTTTCATCTTTGCAGGGCGGACAGTGCTCTGGTTTGTAGGATGCGGTGCTTGGGTGGAGCAGGGTGTCATACTTTGAGGTGCCGAGGGCAAGTATAGCACCAAGCCCGATGAGTGAGGTAAATACCTTTGTGGTAGTGGTAGATTCATAAGGACGTTAGTCGTAACCTCGGCACCCTGGGCAGCAAAAGTGCAGGAAGGAGAAGACATGAGAGCAGGGCTTCTTCTGAAAGGACCTGGAATCCGGAACTGCTCCACTCCCACCGTGAAGGGGAGCTGAAGACTCATCGTTTAACACACTTTGTCCTTGGACCGTCTGCTGGTCTAGATTTCTTAAGTACCCTATATAGACACAATCGTACATACACCCATATGGAGAAGAGGTTCTTGCTAACAATAGGACATGAGATTCTACTTACCGTGTATCCCGTTGAGGTAGACATTACAGCTCAATAGTTCCCTCTAGTGGACATTTGCTGAACATACCTGACATTGTAAAACATGCACTGGTGACTCACAGGACATTTTAGCGCAGCATTTGCGTCATATTTTTACGCAAAATCGGCGCAAACTTACGAACTACAATTATATTTTGTTCGACGCAACCGCGGCGCTAAAAAAGTATAAATATGGGCCATTGTTTTCTCATTGACGTTAATGTTCTCGGAATTGTTGTCTGGGTAGTTCATCCTAGAACGCCCTGCTACCTATGCATATGCTTAATGCTTCCAACAAATAAGAATTATCAGTGCTTAATTTGTAAATAAAGAGGTGCTGGTGCTCAAAGCCCTTCTCTTAAACACGAGACTGCTGCAATTAAATCTGTCAGCACTGAATACTGAGGCAGTGTAATCCTGAAGCCATCTCGAGCCTCTTCAATCCATTTACGGCCACCTCTGACCCTTCAGCTCATCCTGCAACTTTCTACTTTCTCCCTTTATGACGCTTTTTAGTTTTTCCTTCTTCAGTCTTTCTCATATGTGTCTTTTGCTCGCAGCAAATGCTTGAGGCATAAGAATAAGCCCCTGCCCCCACAAATAAGTGCGGTGCTCAGCACCGGGAACAACAAGCACAAATTAAGCACTGAGAATTATGATCTTGTGTCTTCGAAAAGCTAACTGCTTGTGTTGATTTTTTTTTAAAGGTTATTTTGTAAATTTTGGTCTAGGCATTGGGCCTGCAGATGCTGTTTACTCTGACTTGAAATGGAAACGGCCAAGAGTTGGAAGCCAGTGGCTGTTGGGTTGCTCCTTGCCTGAGCTAGTGATTGATGAATGTGGAAACTGGTGTCAACAATCCTGGGCTGAAAGAAAAGAGTCTTTAAGGCCTTTGCAGTGTGGCATGCATTCGCAGCCTTTCTGGTGATGCACGCTGGTGAGTTTACAGACCTCGTCAACAACATTCCTGGCACTGGAGAGTCCCCATGGCTGAAGTCTGTACCTGTTATATGGTCTCAAGGGCCCATTCTCGCACGCTTAGAACGTGTGTGACGTTTCTGGAGCTCCGCTACTAGGAATGGGAGATTCTCTTCTCTGTAGTGAGGTTTTGTGTTGAGAATTGGTATGTCTGTGGCCTTAGAAACTGTAATCTGAGCGTAGACCGTAAGGGGCAGGGAGAGGGTTTCAGGACCTATACATCCAGTGACGTAAACCTATCAAATGGCAGTTTCTTATTACGTGTCACTCTCTTGCTCCCTCATGACTAGAATCAACATCTGAAAAAAATATTAACAAAAGCGATGTATTCCTCATTGTGCACAACTTGCTGTCCTCCAGCTCACTTCTTTATGGGTTGTTAGTACACCAATGGGTGTTCAAACATTTATTTAAATGCATTGTGTGTAAATTGCCAGGAGATTATTTATGGTGAAAATCCCGAATGCCTGCCTGGATTAATTCCCAAAGGGCTGCCAACGAGCTCACAGTGTGTACCCCACCCGGGCGGGCTCGTGGTCCCGGCCCGGGACCGATGCTCCGCCGTAGCTCGGTTGGCTGTTTTGCCGTCTACCAGTTGCTCGCCGCTGCTCACTCCAGTTGTCGGCTTTCGGCGCAGATGCCAGCTTTTAATGCCGGGAGCCCCGGTGTGAGCCAGCTGCCGCATTAATGGCTCGGGACTGATAGCGGCGCCCGGCGAAGCGGCAGCAACACGCACCCCACCCCCTCCCAAAAAAAACCATCCTCTAGCAATTAATAAAGGGCGCAGTGCGCTCCGGCTATTGTCAGGAGATGGGGGTGGTCACAGATTAATAGCACGCGGGGCACCATAATAACGAGGTCAATTATCTGACGGCCACCAAGTGCCAGGTATGCGGCAGAACATGCCAACTGTGGCAGAGCGGTGCAGACGGCGGAAGGAGCGGAGAAGAAATGTGCATGTGCCCCAGAGCTCCGCGCCTCCTGCCCGGTTACTCCTCAGACCTTACACTGAAACCTAGCCGCGCGCCAATCTCCGCGCCACAGCCCTGTGCGCGAGCTGCCGGGTGCACTACCAGTTTCAACCACTAGGGGGCGGGGACCAGCACCTGCCCAGGGACCGCTCACCCCCAGCCCTCACACCCCCAGCCAGGGAGGGCGCCCCCTCCTCCGCCGGCGCCCCCATGGCCCCAGCATTAGCAGTCGCGGCGGCTCGCCGGCAGTAAAGCGGTTAAAACGAGATGGTAAATCTGACCCGGTAAAACCACGGCGATGTCAGTCGAGTCATCTGCGATCAATCTGAATGTCATCTGATAGAGGAGAAATGGGTGATAAAAACAAGCATTTTCGGAAATTATGTAGAATATTCCATTTGTGGAGTGCTGCAGTCGGGGCCGGCGCTGAATTTTAATCAGGGGGACTGCAGTGATGGACTGCAGAGGTTCTCCTGTTATACCGACGGCATAAATCACGGGCGAGCCCGGCTCTGCGCCCGCAGGCACCGGCGTGCTCTTGTCAGGGCGGCCGGGAGGCAGCGGGAAGGGTCCGAGGTGCCAGGGGAAGGGGGCTGCAGACGGAAAAGGGAACGGAGGAAGCAAGAGGGAGGGGGAGACGAGAGAAGAAAAGAGGGCGAGGAAGAGAGTAAGATGAAAAGAAAGGAGGAAGGGAAGACGACAGAGGGGAGGAAGAGAGGGATACAAGGAGGAAGGGTTTTAGAGGGTCGAGGACAGAAAAGGAGTGAGAGAAAAAAGATTGAGGACAACATGCTTGAAAGCGAGAGAAAACGAAGGAAGCAGTAGAGGCAACGAAGGAGGGTGGAAGAGACAGAGAGGGAAGATAGCCATGGAAGAAAGAAGAGAACTGAAGGAATTAAGGCAGGGAAAGCTGCACACGAAGAAAGCAAACAATGAGCGGAAGGAAACGTGAATAAAGGCAGAAGCACAGAGAGAAAGAACGATGAAAAGGCAGAAGCACAGAGAGAAAGAACGATGAAAAGGCAGAAGCACAGAGAGAAAGAACGACGGAAAACAATGGGACAAAGTTACAATGAAAGAGGAATGAAGGAAGAAAGACAGACATACATCAGGAGCAGGAACGACCAAGGGGGAACACAGACGATGAGACAATGAAACAAGGAACGCAGAAATAAAGATGGAGAAATGAAGAATGAAGGAGTTAAAGTGGTAGAAAATATGGACGAATGGGAAGAATAGAGGAAGTACACAAAGCATAAAATGAAAAGGAAATATTAAACGAAGAGGAAGAATGGGTGAGCAGAAGACTGACAAAGAGGTGTAAATGAAGGAGAAGGAGGGCGTTGAAAGATGCAGGAATGAAGGAAATGGAGAGAACGAAAAGACTGGGCGAGGACAAAGTGCAAGGAGGAAAACACGAATAAATAGAGGGAGGAGCAGAGGATGGACGCAAAGAAGGAACACAAAGTAGAGATAAAGGGAACAAAAAGTCAGAGCAAAAAGCAAGAAAAGAGTAGAGTGAGAAATAAATAAGTGCACCAAGAACGATCTATAGAAAAAGTAAAACGAAGATCATTAAAAACAATTAACTGAGAGAAGGAGATAGAAATGGAAAGAAAGAGAAAAAATTTAAGGGGAGGTAGAAAGGTGCAAATCCTTCTGAAGCAGAGTGGGACAAGGAGAACGGCAAACGGAGAGTACAAACAGAATAGGGAAGAGAAAACACAGAATTAGGAGAAGGCAAAGGTAAAATGAAAAGGTGAGGGAAAGAGAAACAGAAAATGATAATAAAAAAGTGAGGGGAAACGCTATTCAAAAGGAAAGAAATATTGAAAAAAGACGCTGAGGTAATATATGACAGATAGAAGAAAGAACAAGCATGTAAGAAACGACAAAAGGAATGCAAAAGAAAGTGGAAACATGAAGCGACAATGGGAGGAATAGAACAAGAGACTCAATGGATAAAGAAAGGAAGGAACTTACACATAAAAAATGAGTAAAGTATAAAAGAGTATTAAGGAAGGGATAGAGGGGAAATTAGGACTGGGAAGAAATAAATGGCCAGGGGAAAGGAAACACGATATTGTGAAGGAAATGGGAATAAAGAAGAGAGGATTAGTGTGGTGAAAGAAGAAATATGAAAAAACAAAGAAGCATAAGGAGAAACAAAAATCAACTACTAAGAACTTAGCAGGAACAGATGCTAGAATAACCCAAAGCATAGAAAGAAAGAGAAACAATGAACAGTAGAGAAAAACAAGTTATAGGCAATGAAAAAGAAACACAAACAATGAAGAAATGCTGGAGAACTGCCGATAAGAAGGAGGTAGAAGGAAAGGAATGGGAAGGAGCAAAGGAAAGGAAGGCCCGGGAGAGAAAGGAAGGAAAGGAATAGGAGAAAGTGTGAGGGTCAGGATTAGAGGAAGGAGAGAAACGAGTCAAACTGGGAGAAAAGAGGTGAAAGATAAAAGAGGAAGAATTAAAAAAAGGTGCAAAAGGTGGAACATGTGGACATAATAGGGATGGAGGAAAGAAGACAAAGCAAGAAGACAGATGAAAAGAAGGGAGACGAAGTGGGAGGCGGGAAGGTGTAGGAAACGGGAGACCGAAAGAATGACGAGAGGGTGAAAGCAAGTGGTGGGAGAGGAAGAAATAAGGGACAGGAATAATGAAAGAAGGGAAGGAACATGAAAGAGAAAAAGTAAAACGTGGAAGAGAGGAACAATGGGCACGAGGGTTGGAGAGTGTGAAAAGAAACAATCTTCTGAAACAAATACCGTTACACTAGAGGTCTTATACGCGAGTGACGCCTGTCTACTATTGCTCCCTTGCTACCCTGGCGTGACACCGCCCGCTCTAGCTGTGGACACATTGCAGTGAAATGCTGCTTGGAATATTTCCTCCTTCTGAACAGGCGTTCACTTTCACTGCTCTGCTCTCGGAGCGGAGTAAACAAAGCCAACACTGCGGCTTTTTTATTGCATACAAGACACACATCGGGACGGTAACGGTGCATCAATCCATCCATGTGTTGCCTATGTAGTTTTGTACCCCTTTGGCGGATGCATGGAGAGCCCATGGACGGCGTGGCAGGATATATCAACAATACGTGTAATGGGTGTGGGAGTGGGTGAGCGTTGGGACATACAGCTGCGTACAGGATAACATCCTTTTTGCGAGCAGGCGCTGAATGCTTGGTTGAGGGTGGAGAGGTGCATGGATGAATGGCTGGATGAGGCATGAGCGTTGGCAATGAGGATGTGAGCAAGTAAGTGGAAGCTGGACAGATTGTGATTGTGTACACATATGGATGATAATGCACGAGCGAGAAGCTGAATGGATGGAAGATAACATGATAATGCTGTATGGATGGATGCATGTGTGTGGATGGATGGATAGATGAATGAACCGATGTGGGAGAATGGGTGGATGTATAGGTGTATATATGGATCAGTGCCTGGGTTTGATGGACTCATGGGTTGTTTCACCTGTATCCTACTCCATGCCCCCCAACTCGGTTACATCTCTTTTACTCTTTCTCACAGCCATAGGATGTCCTCCACCCTTTCTCCGAATCCAAGAAGCAGAGACGCAGCATGTAACTGTAATTTATTGCAGGAGATATCTTATTTGTAAACAGTGAGGCAAGCGCACCATGACACTGAGTGCAAAATACATGGCACCGAGTGGGAACATCTGCAAAATCAAGGTGCAGAATTAGCCACAAGATACATACAGGCACGTGCACACACAGAGGGAAATGGATGCTTGCATGCGTGGGTAGACAGATTGATTCACAAGTGCGGTCGAACAAAGACATGGGGTGAGTGGGCAATTGGAGTGCAGCAAACATTAGTGGACTGAACTACATGTGAGTATATAAAGAATAGATGTATAAATATATGTGTATTTTTTCAATAAGAAAAAAGGTCACAGGGAAGTTATAGTTAGGTCCATATTTTACATGCACAAAACCACAGAAATTCTGCAGTCATAGTAGTACCTATGTTAAGAACCTATAACTCACGGCCTAAAGTTAATTTACAAAAAGAGCAGATAATGGACCGAATGCAGAACAAATCATTCATCTCCTGTCACAGATCTGCGTGTACCCCATCGTTATTTTGCTGACCATGCCACGCCAGTTTGGACCCAGCATAAGCAAATCAAGCTTGACCCAGTGCCCAATGGGGGCAGTTCGGCCTGAACTGCCAGGCCAGGTCATCCCTGGACTAGAAACAAGCATTCTTGGACTGGTTTCGGGGTATCGTACCTCATAAGCTAGGCTAGCTTGAATCCAGTGGCACAGTGAGCACCAGAACCACGTCTGGGCATACCCATCCCACTTAGGGCGGCAAAAACAAAAAGAACAGATGATTGACAGACTGCCGCACAAATCAAACATTCACCCCCAGTAACAGATCTGGGTTTAATCCACCATTTTTTTGCTCACCATGCCACTCCATTTTGGACCCAGCCATTTGCAAATCAGTCTTGACCCTGCTGCCCATGGGAACAGTCCAACCCGAACTGCCAGGCCAAAGTTACTTTTTGGCACAGGTTTTAGTTTCTTCAGATAAGTGTAACTATAAACTGATGATTTTCTATGATTTTGTGCATGTAAAATGTGAACCTAACTATTATGTCCTTGTAATCTTTGTTTTTTTGTGAACTTCTAAGGTTTTTTTAAATTCTATTTCCTAACTATAACATCCCTGTAATCTTTGTTTTTATTCAGTGAATTTTTAGTTTTTCTTTTAAAGTTAAATAATATTTAATTACCTCATGTTAAACTAACCCCTAGCATGCAAGGCATTTGGCTCTGGGCAGTGGGAGGTTGGCCACAGACACCCAACCACACACTGCATGGGGGTTGGGCTGCTGGGCCTGACCAATGGTCAGATCCTGCAACCAAACTCCCACATGCAGGCAACCCGGGAGCGGGAGACATAGCCCCCATTCCCAGGCCAATTTCAGCTTCAGGGACCCCATTCCCCCGGGGCCCTGTGCCTTTTTAAATGGGGAGGGGGCATGTAGCCCTTTTCCTTGGGTTGATTTTGGCTGTGACGATCCAGTCCCCCAGGGCCAGGGAAGTCAATGATGGGTGCCTAGGCCCCACAGAGTGTCTGTTTGTTGGGGGTCATGGGGGAGCTCTATTGCCCCTGTGGTCCCAGCTAGCTCCCCACCTCTTGCGGGAGCAAGCATTGTTTCTGCATGCAGGAAGCAGCAAAAAATGATGCTCCCTGCGTGCAGGAGCAATTTTTCATCTGGTTCCCTGCCTGCTTCAGTGTGGGCAGGGAAACAGAGGAATTGTTCGCTCCCAGCGAGAGTGAGTATTTTTGATGCTCACGGCCACTGAGAGCAGACTAAGGCCCATATTTTATACTTTTTTAGCTCCGCATTTGCGTCATTTTTTTTATGCAAAAGTGGCGCAAACTTAAAAAATACATCTGTATTTTGTAAGTTTGCTCTGCTTTCGGGTCAAAAAGAGGTGCAAATGTGTCACTAAAAAAGTATAAATACGGCCTTAGTGTTTGCTCTCGCTTGGCTGGAGCTTTAAAATTGCTTCCAGCAAGAGCAAACACATGTTTCTCTGCCTGTACCAGTGCGGGCAAGGAAACTGCTATGTACTGGGGGTAGGCCCTTAGGGACATAGCAGGAGCCTGGCCCCGAGAGATGGGGTGCCCAGGGCCATATGTATATATATATATATATATATATATATATATATATATATATATATATATATATAAAAATATACATATATATATATATATATATATATATATATATATTTGGGAAAAGCAAAGAGTTGAATTAATTCATGGTGGAGGGTGTATGCATAGGCGTAGAGTGAATATATGTTGGTTGACAAATTAATGAATGTAGAATTGTGGAGTGGGTGGATGGATGGATGACAGGTGTGGTTAGATTTGTTCATCTGAGTTATTGAGGGTGTGTGTGGATGGAGGCGTGTATGTATGTAGGTCTGTTATGGCTGAATAGATGAATGTGAGTGTATAGCTGAATGGAAAAAAGAATGTGAGCAGTAGGCAAAGGACGTGTGAGTGTATTTCACAGATGAATGCATAGCAGGGGTGCAGCGAACCTCTTAGACACCTTGGTCACAGTGCCTTCTATCTGCTGCACCATTAATAGTTACCCTCTAGGTGTGGGTTGATAGATGGATGAATGAACAGATAAAGAGTACATGGTGGAGGCTGATGGGTGAATGGAGGAGTGGGTGTGCATTTGAGTGATTAGGTAGATAAATATGGCAACTGAATGCAAGAATTAATGAATTAATGTGGTTTGAAGGAAAGATTAATGCATACATGTGGATTCGTTGATTAAAACTGAGGTGTGGAATCACTGACGGGTTGGGTGACTTGATGAATTAAAATGATGCATGGAGTTGCTACATACATTAATGGTTCAGGGTGACTGAGTAGGCAGGTGGGTGCCATATCTCAGAATCCATTTGCCCTGAGCAAATGTTGAAACCTTTGCCTGAATCTGTATACATTTTGTACTCAAGTGAAGGTCTGGGTTTATTCTGGACGTTATGTAAATTTATGTATATTACAATATCCCAGGACTGTGGCTACAGTGGCTCTTAGCTCTGTCTGTAGGTGGGCTTTTACCACCTTGAAGCCACAAAGATGTACCTAAGTGTGCTGTAATTGCTGCTGATACTAGTTGTCATTTGTCAGGTGAGCTTAAAACAGTGTAACTGTAATAGTGACTGCCAACATGTCTGCTATGGGCTGAATCACTGCAGGCATAGAGATGACAAGAGGCTAGCCTTCTTTTTCATCTATACGTGTACAGATAAAGTAACTGTGCTCAACAGCCAACCTCTCAGGTTAAAGTGTCTCCTATCTTCATCGTGAATGATTTGAATTTGTTTGAGGCTGAACAACCACTTTGGTAACTTTCCCTGGCACAAGAAAATTGTACCCTTGATACCAAAATCTTAAAGTCTAAGTTATCTTAGATTTACATTGTGCAACTATAACTGATCTGTCATCCTTACAGTTTGTAAGAAAAATATAAACTTGTTCTGCTCAAAGTTTGACAGCCAACTGACGATCACGTTGTCTTACCAGAACCTCAGAAGGTGACCTTGAATCAGTTAGTAAATCGATGTGATTATGGTCTTTTTCTGAAAGGCAAGTCAGTATTACATATTTCATTTTCCCACAAGAAGCTTTTTATGCATGACAATTTCTGTAAATAAGAAACCCAAAATTATCTTCATAGAAAGGCGGTAATTAGTTGTAACTACTGGTAATAATTGGTGACTGCTGCCAATCTAAAGTGGTCGGGAGGGAGAAGGGATGGGAGGGTGTGTTTGGGGAATAATAAAAACAATAAAAACAATTTTTACCTGCTACTCCCGATCCCACTGCCTGCCACCTCAGTCGCTTCTCTCTTCTGTGAAGTCACTGGGGCACAAAGCACAGGCTCCCAATCCAGACGCTGCTCTCAAGCTGTACCAGGCATGACAGCAGCACTGGGATTGGCCTGAGTGGGCTGGTCTGATGCTCGCTCAGGCACAAGTAGCCTGGGCCATTTCGCCATCCAGCTGTGTAACACAGCTGGGGTGGAGAAATGTAAGTGCGCATGTCAAATGGCCGGCCAAACCAACATGCGCGCTTTATGGTGCCCACTAATCCTCCCCATGCCATGGCCTGGCCCTTGCCTGGACTCGCATGGCTCAGTCGGAATGAAAAATAAAATGCTAATAAAATTGTTTTATCATCATTTTATTTTTCATTTGCTGGCTCTGAGCTGAGGGCAATGCTCATCCGCTATTACGGAGGAGCCACCCCTGCTAGTAATTACTTCATGGAATATTGCATCATTTTTTTGCTTGGTATTCATTATAGATAGGAAACAGCCACATGCAAATCAGTCTTGTCTCTGCCCCAAACAGAATTTTGCAGCCTGAACTGTTAATCGAGCTATGTTCTTGACTTGTTGGGCCTCATGAGTGAGGTACAGTTTGGGTCTCTGTAGCACAGTCATACACTACACGTTATAGGCATGTTTATATGTGGATCTGACAGGGTATGCGCTGGGCACAAGCTGTATCCATCCATTGAGTTACTATTAATTAAGTCAAAAGATGTTTTCAAGACACTTTCAAAATAAAACCGGTGACTTACTACAGCTATATTTGTGTTTGCGGAAGCAAAATTGTTGGAAACTTTGTGGGTTCTCGCCACAGTTTGGTGGAAGCAGGACGAAGTATGTGGCATACTGTGGATGACTGAAGTGTTAGGTCACGGCCCGTTTATAAGGCGAAGAACCGGTGACTTATGGTTGTTATAGTCCAGAATATAAAGGATTGATGTGTCGATATGGAGGATTACCTAGACAATATTTTGCTTGCAGAATCAACAGATTTTGAATCTTGGGTTCCCCCTACATATTGAGAAACTTACCTGAGCACATGATTGATTGCGGGTGACAAGAATATGTAGATGCATTCCGGAGAACAACCGGAAAACAGATGACTGCTAGAAATTATGGTATTGTGTATGTTCAAACTATTTGCTTCTAGCATACGTTTACTGGCTTGTTTCTCCACCGTGTTTGGTCTACAAGGATTGTTAGAAAATGTGAATAGTTTGTTTGGGGAGAATGATTTCTTTTTTTCAAGTTAATGTTAGAAATGTCAATGACAATTTTGAGACTCGTAGATTTAAAATCTTTCCCTGTACAGAGGGAGAGATCTGATGCCACCAAGTGTGGTATTGCCTTTGATATCTCTTTCGATACTTTACATTTATAGTCTGGATGAACTATCTCAGTTTTGTTTTTCTGTTTTTTTTTGTTTCCCTTACTTTTAGGTTTTTTACAGTTCGTTGCTCATTAACAAATTCGTGTTTCTAGACTGGAACAAATATACCATGGGTAAAAAGTTAGAAAAAAAAATCTTATACCATGATTTTTTTGTTTAATATGATTTGATGTACAATATAATGACTTGTATAATATGCCTATATAATATTTAGAGATTTTAAGTGATTAATAATTGATTTGATGGTAAAAACGTATAATGGACCAATAAACAATAAGCTGGGTGGTATGAGCAACATGATTGTGATAAAATTGAGACTGTAAATTGAGGAATGCTTTAGGATTGGCTTCAAAAGAACTTGAGATTAAGAAAGAGTTGTATCCTTAGTGGACTGTATTTGATGGATTAGTTATTCTATGGTCTAGTTTAACTAGACATTTAATGAGATGTAAATATGAAATGATGTCACAAAGAGGGTAATATGGAATAGAGTGACCATATCAGATGAAAGAATAATTGGATGTATATGTCTTTTACATAACCCTTACAAATTTGCATAAGCAACTTCTAAATGGTCCTGATGATGGTCCCCTGAAGTGATAGGAGTGGGGCCAAAACATCAATAAATGGAAGCTCTGTAGGGCATCTAATCATAATAAGGGTCTAATAGCTTGCTAGGAGAGAGTTTGTTCTGCTGTGTTGCATCCTCTTGCCCTGAACCTACTGCCGTCTTGGGTCTTCTTATTCAAAAAACACGTGTTGTGTGTATGTTTCTTAGAAGTGATATTTGGCTGGGCTAGAGACTATTGGGATCATGGTAAACTCCATGATATAAGCTTTAAGGTTAGCACTCGGATTGTCTACTTGGAGTCTACTGATAATGCCAATAGTTTTTCTTTTAACACAGGATCTCAACACCTTCCTAACTTACTTGGTACCAAGGGCCAGTAGTTTTGCGCCACAGACAGCTTGAGATATACATTTCCTTATATTAGCCTTTGTAATGGTTCTACCGAGAGACTTCCCAATCGTGTGTTTAACATCTAAGAGAAATTAGGTGTGAAGAGTGAAGACTTTTAGTGCAACTAGGTGTTTGTCTCATTGTAAATTAACTGCAAAATGAAGATCAAGGTATTTGTAGACACTGACCTGTTCTAATAAAATGTCATTAAGAAACAAGGCAGACTTCTTATACAAGCTCTGTGCCTTCTCTACATTTATGGCTAATCTAGTAGCATTACAGTGTTCTCTGGGACTTTGTTTTTCCCCCTAAAGCCACTGGGATCCACTTACATAAGAAACAGTATACGAGTTTCACCTATTTTCACCGAAACTTACTTTATTCTCAATAGGTAACTAGGGCACAGGTCTCCAAACTGTGGGCACACACCCGGGGGTCCGTGGCTGTGTACCCCGGGGGTAGGAATAAGGGGAGCAAATGCATCAGTAAGTATTTGCAAATTAAGATGGCGTAGAAACATGATTTTGTTTATTTGTCAAGTTTACAAACTGTCTTATTTAGATGCAGATTGATCAGGTAATCAGAGGTACACCTATAGATCAACAACGTATAGATTACATGTTTTATTTACTATCTGTACATTAGTATCCTAATCCATTCTTGTAGGTCATCTATTAATCAGTAACAATCATAAATATCACTCTCGTCAGCACCTTGTAATTTGACAATCGCGGGGTCAACCGCATTATCAATTTAAAATTAGAATGTGATACAACAGTGTTTCAAATTCCTGCAGACATTCTTATAGAATATGGCGAGGATGACCAATCATATGATCTCAAATTATTGTTTTTGCTGAGATGATTCTATGAGCACGGATAAAACACATTGCAGGAAGGCAGCCCCATCACCTGTGGCCGCTGATGCGCACACATGACTGCTTTATAGCCAAAGCTATGCTAGCAAACAGGGCTGCAGTGTATTCACTATAGCTTCAAACGCAGTACACAGCCAGGGACTTAGATATGTCGCTGTACAGCAAGAGCAATAAGTGAGGATTAGGCTCAATGTGGCAAAGATAAATGCAAGGTACATAAAGAGTACTTCAGTTGTTTATCTCAAACGGTCCATTCAAAGTCATGCATGGAAACATGGGCATATGCGGTGAGGGGCAAGGGGGGTGCTTGCCCCCCCCAGAATTTGGTACAGCCTGGTGTGGAGCCTCACAGTGCAGCATAACACTACTGCCGCCGTAGTGTTACACTACCTGCACTAGTTCGGCCGCGGCCCCTGCAAAAAACAGTCTGGGATCCTGCGGACCGTGACAGACGGGTCACGGCGGATGGGGGTGGGTCCTCCTGGCGACAGCTAACACTGAGTCGGCATCGGCCCTAGATTGGTCCCACTCGGGAGTCTCGCATTGTCATTGATAGCTGAGGCAGAGCATGCTGCTACAAATGACAATGCAAGACAATGCGCGCGCCGCACCGAGTGACCTGGAGTGACTCCAGAGTCGGACCAATCTGCATCCGACTGTGACGTCAGACCGCCAAAGTTGGCCTGCCGGTGCCTCCATGCCCTCAGCAGCAGTGAGCAGGCTTGCACAAGTCAGAAGGAGCGGGATGCAGCATGCATATTGCACTGAGCAGCTTGTTACAGGGAGAAGTAAAATAGCTATAACTGGAGCTAAGTATAATATTTATGTGGTGCATATGTTAACATAAAAACAGATTAGAAACTGCTAACCAGACAATCCTTCTGTTAAGCTTTTGCATCAGGTTTCTCAACCCTTTGCAAGCCTGCGCTTTCTGTGATAATGATTATGCCGCTGCCCTTTTTGACACTGTCAAAAAGGGCCGGAGGAAGAATGATGGTAAAATTACCCTCCCCCTGAAAAAATGACCATGGACAGCCATGCATGGAGAATGTTGTAAGTGGCTTTAAGTTTACTTGTAAATGTACATGATGCACATTTACTGTGTTGTCTGATTCCCAGTTAACATTAGGAGCTCATACTTTACCAGATTGGTATACTTATTGGCAAGAATGGTTTCTCATAGTGATTACCCCGAAGCAGTGGGGACAAACTGAGGCTGTCAAAGCACCATGAATAATCTATTGATCGCTAGAAAGTGGTACAAGATACTGAGTCTTGGACGTAGAGGGATATAACGAGGTATGAGATACAATAGAAGCATGAGGCCCTGCACAGGATATGCATACTTGGAATAAGAGCTCAGATAATGCCGTGTTTTCTGCTATAAATCTGAAATAACCGTATTCAGGGTTACTCTCAACAAATATACAAGGCCTACTAACGGTCTTGTGATTTATGGGCAGTGGGTGTTGAAACGCTTATTATTCCTGATTTGTTGACTTTCCTTGTATGTAGGGTCAAGGTCTGCAATAGAATTAATTGTAATATATTGTTAATTGTGTTTGCCCTTGCAGTGAACATTATACAAGGCAATTATGCCCCAGATTAAGGACCATTGTTGTTGAAATGCATCAGGGCAACTACTAATGGTTGGGACTCAGCATTCTGATTGGATGAAAGTTTAACTTATAATCATCTTGGTACACTTGAAGATCAATGCATGTAAGTGAAACAAACAGACTTCAGAAGCAATTTATATAGTAATCATTTCGAAAACCATTTTAATGAAACAACAAATAAGCAAAAATATTATAACTTCATTGGATAGACATGGAGTATTTTTGTCAGCTTTAAGAAAGTAATTAATTGATTGTGCGCCGTGTGACTGTTTCCACACTGGAAACAGCTAGAAATCTTAACTGTGATCCTGAGTGCCATGATGTTGGGGGCACAGATGTGGCTAAATAGAAAAACTATTCTTTAAGTAGCATGCTGTTTTTTCACCTTCAGGCAACTGCATATAAAACACTGTACACACCTTAAATTAAATAAAATAAATACAAATTAAACTAATTGATAAGAAGTGCACCCAATGAAACCTCAGTTGGTTGTCTGTGAGGCCAGAGAGACACAGAATTAACTCCTTGTTGTTAATAATGACCGTGCTTTATAGTGCTTTGAGGTTCCAGACTGTAACAGAAAACACTGTGAATATCCAAGTCATTATTTTAAAATTATATTACAAACAGTATAAGACAAACTGCAAGAAATTGATTTAGTGTTTACAATAAAACAAGTTCTTTCAAAGAATAATTTTAGTGCTAGATAATCAGATTGTACCTAGTGCAGACATTTTTATAAATCTATTACGAGTTCGATTTACAGAACTCAACACCCTTATATTACCTCTCAAAAAACGATCTTTGCGACCATGAAGCTTCAAGTGACTCCATAAATTAATGCCTATATTAGCCATTCAGAGAAGGTTGTTTTTAACAACAAGTATGGAATCTGAAATAAAGAGACTATATAGCAAAGGGGCTAAAACACACCCCTGCGGAAAGCCGGTTTCTATTGTAATTTTTCTTGATAGAATTCGATTCCTATTCAAATCAAGCAGCATCTACATTTTCCAACTTCTAAACCGGAACTTTTGTATCATAAATAGCATGTTTGGGGAATATTATAACCCTGGAGTTTGTTCCATAATAGATTACGATCAACCATTCAAAAAGAGACAGAAAATCCACAGAAAAAGCAGCATAGTTTGTCAGCTGTTGCAGTGGATCGCCTGGACATCTACTGGAGTTCCATATGATTGCCATACAGTATGCTTTATATGCATCAGATATGAATCCTATCCGTTGTGCTTCAGATATTTGTGCCTCCAAACGTTCTGGGCATACATTTAACTCAATATTTACCTGAAACCAGAATGGTTTTGAATTACCTTGAACTATTGCTTCCAGCATTACAGATCAGTCATATTTGTAGAACTTTCATTTCTTTTGTGGGAGTAAGGCATGATATTGAGTCTTAAAAGTACTCAGACCACACTTGTGGACATCACATTTGTCTTTATACAATTTACAAAGTGCCCTATTTATTCTGAGGCTATAGATCATGTTTAATCGCAAAGCTGACTTTGCTCTCTTAAAATATTTTCCCCTTAAACTTTTGTCCATAGCAAAATGATTGCTTGCTCCTAGGTCTATAACTCTATAATCTTTGATTAGTTTAAACTGATCTAATGGGACAAATAAGTAGTCAATTGTGACTACTCACTTGCTATGTCTAAAGGTTGATGCAGATGGACTATCACCAAAGAAAACGGCCAGTCATTTTAATTAGATTGTGCTTCATTAGGCATGAAAGTACCTGGTTGTTTTTCCAAGAGATGTTCCTTATAGCTGATTCTGAATTTGATATTCTGTACATTAGGTGCTGATCATGTGTTACTTTGTTCAGACAACAAAGTGACATTTTCAAATTAAAATTGCCTAAAAGAAATTCGATGTTGGGAAGGAACATAAGTACCCAGATCACAATCACATTTTTTCAATTCATCTTCAAAAGATGGCATATTTGGGGGTATAACCTTCAAGCACTCCATTGAGCAAAAATCACTATAGTTTGTAATTGATTCAAACATGCTAACAGCCAATTGCAAGTTGTATCTAACATTACAACGCAAAAAGTATTGACACCAAAATCATATGACCACCTAAGTGATGACCTATATATTGTAAGTTATCGCTTTTTTGCACTGACCATACATCCGTCAAACAGGGCACTAGTCTGCAACCACGTCTCCTGAAAACACAATATGGAATATTTCTCTAAATTCATTACTTGAGATTTTATATTCAATAGCGTCTGATAACCATGGGTATTGCATATTATGATACTTGTGTTTACAGATTTGCCTATGTACCTAAGGACAATCACTCATCCAAACCTGACAGCTATCATACAATGTATTTCACCCAGATGAAGAGGGTGTTTCAAATTAGATAAATTCCTAATGATATCGTGATTCTTCTTTTGGGGAAATTTCTCAAGCCATATATTTCTTTCTTAATTTGCCTCATTTATTTCATGAATTAAACTTCAGTAGATGCCAAGGTACCATGTTTAGTTGAAAATAATGGTGATTGATCGTGACTATCTGGATTTTGCTGTTTGTTGTCTATCACTAGAGGGCATCCAGATAGCTCAACGCCTAAGGCACATAACTCTATCCTTGATTCCTGGATTGCAGCCGACACCAATTTAGAATGAACTGAACTCTCCTAACTTCACACCCTTTAACCACATTAAAGCCCATTACCTCAAATCTCTAAGCCTAATTTCCTTCATATCCACAGTGGCTTGAAAGACTATTGAAGGTTTAGATGGCTCAAGGGTTTTGACTTACACTTCCCCTTCTTCTGTGGCTGAAAATAAAGGAGTTCTGTCCTCCTCAGTGACGAGCTAGGAGTTGATACTGAAATAGCAGGCTCACTGTCAATCCTTAAGTACATATTACTTGCATCATAATCCTTTACCTTTTCCTTCTAATTCTGACTTCTTTGCATTAACTTTTCATTTTTCGGTGCCACCTGTTAGACTTTGATAATTAAGGTCTTTTTGGAGAAGAAACTTGCAATTAGTTATCAGATTTCCACTAGTCCCCCATTTACACATGCATTTGTTTAGCTTTAGGTAGACTCTTGTTGGGTTTGCCAAGAGTGGTATTTGACATAGGATTCTTACAAATTGGGGCTCCTTTCCCTTTTCAATAACATTGATTAAAAAGACTGAACTTCAACAACACCCTGGTTTTCCAATATCTTTGTCCAATTTTACTTATAACTACGACTGGGAAATGAAAACGAAGATGTTTCAGGATCCCATCTTTTATTTAACTTTTGAACATATTTTTAGTGTGAAACTACTAGAATCATCTTCGTATCCTCATTAACCCCATATTCTAACCCTGTACTTATTCTTTCTAGGAGATCGATTTGTTGGGCTTGCTGGGTATTAATATGCGCCCCGCTTGCAACATACCTTGAAATCTATACAGTCTGCAACAAGTATAACATATTATGCATAGATACTAAAGGCACTGCCCCCTTACCTTGAGAAGTCAAAGATGATTTACCAGCTTGCGTACATTTTGATAATGCTGATTCATTCATCACCTACAAAAAATTTTATGAACTACAGATAGATTTTACCTTGTATTGTTAAATAGGAAAGATTTTTCATTAGGTACTAAGTTTAAACAGAGTGAAGTGGATATGCTTAGAAAAATACTCTTAAATAATATCGGTACCGGAATTAAAAACTTCCTCAACTGTATAAAACCTATGACTAAGAAACTATTTGATTCCAGGTCAACATTTAAGGTAGTCTGACAATTTGAAATGTTTGTATACAAATTTCCATTGAGAGGCTGACATTGTTGGATAGTTCTCCTTTTATGGTAGATCAGGGAAGCTGGAAGGACAAGACCTCTTACTTTTTCCAGTGTGCACTTTTTTGTCTCAAGTTTTGGGTGTAAGAATCTTACATTATTGACTGATATTGTTGCATGGCAACACCAAGTGATTTGATTACAATCACTGTTAGACCTGCCACCCTTAGGATGGTCTACCCTCAGACTTTTTGCCTCTCCTCCTCCATGTTTGCTGGACCCATTTTGTGAGGATTTTACCACTGCTAACCAGTGCTGAACTGCATGTGCACTCTTTAAAACATGGTAATATTGGCTTATTGCCCAATTGGCCTATTTAATTTACTTGTAAGGCTCTTGTAAAGTGCACTGCATGAGCCCAGGATCCGTAAATTATATGCTACTAGTAGGCCTGCAGCACTGTTTGCGCCACCTACTTTAATAGTCCTTTGAATCATGTCTCAGGCCCACCACTACAGAGCCTGTGTGTGCAGTTTATACTACCACGTTGTGATGCTATTAACTGTGTTTGACCAATGACTTTGGGGGTTATTCCAACTTTGGAGGAAGTGGTAGTCCGTCCCAAAAGTGACGGTAAAGTGACGGATATACCATCAGCCGTATTACGAGTCCATTATATCCTATGGAAGTCGTAATACGGCTGGTGGTAAATCCGTCACATTTGGGACGGATTACCACCTCCTCCAAAGTTGGAATAACCCCCTTTGTGTTTCACCACTGTGCGTATTAGTTGCTCAATGTTCACCAGTAGCACATTATATGTTTTGTTCAGTTTAGCTGCCTATTGGCTTTGACATGGCATTAGACATTACATTCTGTATTCAGTTTAGCTGCCTATTGGCTTTAACATGGCATTAGCCATTACATTCTGTATTCAGTTTAGCTGCCTATTGGCTTTGACATGGCATTAGACATTACATTCCGTATTCAGTTTAGCTGCCTATTGGCTTTGACATGACATTAGACATTACATTTGATATTTAGGTTAGCTGCCTATTGGCTTTGACATGGGGTTAGACATTGCAGTTGAGACATTACAGATGAGCTGTGTTTTTCCAAGCTGTGTTTTTCCACAAGATGGACCAAGCTGTTTTCTTCACACCAGACCTTAGCTGATAAGAGCATGTAGATTTTGTGTTTACCTCGCAATCCAGTCTGAGAGCGAGTGAGCTCAGGAGAATTGGCCTCTCTCCAAGGTTCTTCGGCTCTCACACTGAGTTTGCTTTTAAGGATGACTCTGGGCTACAGAGAGGTAGATTGAATCTGCTTGACTTCAGACAGAAACTAGACGTCAGTTTCCTGTCTCCCGTTTGGGTAGAGAATCTCTTTCTCGCAGTTGACCGGAGTCATCAATTTGCAGACCCCAGAAAGATGAAGCTGAATATAGGCCCTACCGCCTTGCCCATACGGTGATGTATTTTGACTTTTATGCTTTGCTTTGAAGTTATGCTATGATATAATCACATCTATTTGTTGTGTACATTGCAACTGAGAAGTACTTTGATATATTTTCCTTTCATTGCTGCGACTACTTTTGAACGTGTGCTTCCAATCTACTAATTTCGTCTCTCAGGAACTTGTGGGTGGGGAATTAATAACAATAAATGTCTTCTTTAAACTCAGAAGTGCATTCCAGAGAGGTTCTGTAAGCTTGGTTATGAGATAAGAGAGAAAGCAGAACATTTTGGCTTAGTCGTCAGTTTTCAGAGTCGGAAATTGGAGATTTCAAAGTGCACTATTTAAAAGTGGAATTGTTTTTTGTTGTTTAGAGAATTACAGAAGCATGGCAGACAAATGTTTTAAAATGCATGTGAAGTTAAACTGCCTGATGGTGCTGTGAGAAACATGTTTTCTTGCTGTGATAAAGCATATTTAGAAAATGTGCCTTTTGAAAGAAATGATGTTCCTTTTGTTTTTGACAGAAGGGTTTGGATACTTTTATCTGCTTACAGAAAAATGCAGGAGAGATGTAGGCAGTTAGAACATGAAAATAAGAATTTACGTGAGCAAATTAGCCAGAACACATTATTGCAAGATAATGCTGAATTCTATAAAACTGCTGTTTTAGAAGAATCTGGCTTTTCCCATTCCAGTAGTGAAGGGGTTAAGACAGCTGTGAGCCAGTCTGAGCGTCCGTGTGAGCAGAGCATAGACCAAAACACCCCACATTCCTTAACTGATAACACTGAGAACAGAGCTCAGAATGTTATTTACAGACCGCTTCTGCAAAGGAAAATTAATGACATGGCAGAGGTACCGTCGCAAAATGTGAAGTTACTGGCACAAGTAAAACAAAAGATTTTAGAGTTTCTTACTGTTTGCTTGTTTGATTTTTGGAAACAGTATAGCCCTCATCTGAGTGAAATCTTAACACTTTGGTATAAAGTATCTAGGAAAAAATATAAGGAGCTGCGTGCTTGTGATTTGGCAAATGAAATAATTCAGACTTTAGGTTTCTGCGCAGTGCAAGAGGGAAACACTGATTTACATGCAAATCAAGAACAGGGGAGGACAAGAGTGCCCCTAGTACTTTGGAGTATGAAAACTGAAATATCAAGCATGCAGTGGGTGATTAATTCACCTAAATCTCACAGTTTAGGACAGGTACAGAAAGCTAGTATCATACACTGGATCTGGTACATGCAAGACAGGGCTAGAGTCACTGCAGCCCTACATGAACAGGTGTCACAAGCCCCTTTTCTGGATGTGGAGAGGGTGCAGGGAGTACCACAGGTAAAGGAGTCACCAGTGAAATTGAGTGCACCATTTGAATTCGTGTCCCCTGAGGATAAAAAGCATGTTTGTTTGACTAATGATTCATTGACTGAAGAGCTGTTTTCTAGCACAGGAGAAGGAACAGCGTTGTACAATGTGTGTCAGACTTTAAAGCAAGAGGTGCTTGAGATGTGTCATTTTTACGCTGATTCTTGGTTCACTGCCAATGGTTTAGCCGTTTGGTTTTCCACGTGGCTTGTACATAACTGTTTCAATTCCCTTGCAGATGTTAAAGAGAAAAATTCAGAGTCTGAAGTGTCCACCCAGAATTCTGACTTAGTGGGGATGGCTAAGTGGGTGCACCAGAAATGTGGACAGCTGGGAGAAAAAGCCACTTACAGGTGGGCAGAGATTAGAGAGATGAACATTCCCCTAGATTTGATAAAAAACTGTGCAGCACGCACAGGAGCAATCTGTCCCACAAACAGTCACAGAGCAGTTGGAGAGAGGAAAGTTACCAGGACAGAAATGGCAAATTGATCAGGTTTTAGGGGGAGTGATTGCTGCAGATTACCAAGGAGAAATGAAACTTATGCTGACAACTAGAAAATAATCTGATTCATTCATACAAATTGGAGACAGAATGGCCCAACTTGTCAAAAGTGCAGTGAATGGAGGTTTGGTAAAAAAGGAGTCTGCCCCAGCCCTTCTGACAGTGCAAGAAAAGGGAAGCTGTGGTGCAGCAGATAAAAACCTCAGTGCTGAGGTGTGGGCTGAAGCCCCAGATGACCCTCCTGAATCTGCAGAAATCATAACAAAGGACCCCAAAAACATCCTGCTGATTATAAAACAGGGAAAGGAAGAGGAAGGGCACATTTCAGATGACAAATGTTATTTGCAAGAAAAGTCATTCTTTTTTCTTTTGCAGATCCTACCACGTTTTGCCACTGACCATGAGTGTGCTGTGTGGTTTCCCTCCGGGTGTGTGCATGTGGGGTCGGGGAAGGGACCAAACCCCCAACCTGAACCTGATTGAGTAAAGTACAGACCCCATGGATCCATTTTACGCAAATGGCGCCTTCAGTTCAAGTTCAACTTGTTTGATTACATTCTTCCACTGGAACGAAGCAACCTTAACAGTTAACTGTCTTAGTTTTTTCGTATGGAACTCTGACTTTCGCCAGCAAACCTTTCAGGTGGACCGTGCACCTTAACATGAGTAGAACTCATGCTACATCTAATTTCTATTTTAGAGACACTGTTCAATCAGTTATTATCCCAGTCAGAGTATATAAGTTTCAGTCTTTTATGTGTAGATGTATCTGATGTGAAAGGTTATGAGGTCAATATGTTAATCCACTTCCATTGCTTTACAGTGATTGCTTTGATCATTCAAATCTGATTTGCTGATAAAGTTTTTTTTTTTGTGTTGATGTTTTTTGTTTTTGTTTGTAATAAGAGGTATGAAACAAAAATTCATTGGTCATAGGGTGGAATATGACGCTCTTAATTGTGTTTGACCAATGACTTTGTGTTTCACCACTGTGCATTTTAGTTGCTCAAGGTTCACCAGTAGCACATTATATATGTTTTGTTCAGTTTAGCTGCCTATTGGCTTTGACATGGCATTAGGCATTACATTCTGTATTCAGTTTAGCTGCCTATTGGCTTTGACATGGCATTAGACATTACATTCTGTATTCAGTTTAGCTGCCTATTGGCTTTGACATGACATTAGACATTACATTTGATATTTAGGTTAGCTGCCTATTGGCTTTGACGTGGGGTTAGACATTGCAGCTGAGACATTGCAGATGAGCTATGTTTTTCCAAGCTGTGTTTTTCCACAAGATGGACCAAGCTGTTTTCTTCACACGAGACCTTAGCTGATAAGAGCACGTAGATTTTGTGTTTACCTCGTAATCCAGTCTGAGAGCGAGTGAGCTCAGGAGAATTGGCCTCTCTCCAAGGTTCTTCGGCTCTCACACTGAGTTTGCTTTTAAGGATGACTCTGGGCTACAGAGAGGTAGATTGAATCTGCTTGACTTCAGACAGGAACTAGACGTCTGTTGCCTGTCTCCTGTTTGGGTGGAGAATCTCTTTCTCGCAGTTGATCGGAGTCATCAACTTGCAGACCCCAGAAAGATGAAGCTGAATATAGGTTACCGCCTTGCCCATACGGTGATGAATTTTGACTTTTATGCTTTGCTTTGAAGTTATGCTATGATATAATCACATCTATTTGCTGTGTACATTGCAACTGAGAAGTACTTTGATATATTTTGCTTTCATTGCTGCGACTACTTTTGAACGTGTGCTTCCAATCTACTAATTTCATCTCTCAGGAACTTGTGGGTGGGGAATTAATAACAATAAATGTCTTCTTTAAACTCAGAAGTGCATTCCAGAGAGGTTCTGTAAGCTCGGTTATGAGATAAGAGGGAAAGCAGAACATACGTTGACATGGCAACATAAACCTCTTACCAGGACCAAACCTTCCTCTGTAATACACATGTCACTCTTAAGGTAGACCCTGGACAGCCCAGAGGGCAGGGTGCAATGTATTCAAACGGTAGGACATGTAATTTTTTTTTTTGCAAGTCCTGATAGTAAAAAAACTCTTAAATTTGTTTTCACTACTGCAAGGCCTATCTCTCCCATAGGACAACATGCCTTATTACATCTTATAAGTGTAGCCTCCAGATGGGAAGCGATGACCCCTTCATGTTTGGTGCCTCTGGAATCTCGATTTAAAATCCTAACCTATGGTGAAGTCAGATTTTAAATTGCAATTCTGCAGTTGGGCTTTGTGTATTCCTCCTAGACAGCCACACACAATGGGAGCTTAGGTGTGGCTTGATGGCTCATACTGGGCAGGATGGGAGGGTGGAGCTGGACCCTGCCTTACTTACACCTGAATAGGCCGTGTCCTGTCCACACAGAAAGGGACTTAATGTCCCTGTATTATCACTCCAGTCAGCTTGGATCCAAGGTAGGGGAGGGAAGGGATTCCTTTTATTTGAAAGCTACGGTCTAGAAGCTTCTCCCACCTTCCAGAATTATGGCACCAAAGTCTAAACACTGGACCTCAGGACACCACCACTTCAAGACACTTCTGGACCTTGGATACTGTGCCAGGAAAAAGGACTGCTGTGCTGCTAAAGGTCTGTCACTCTGCTGGACTGCAGGTTTGCTGGACTCCCGCTTTGCTGTGCTGACCTGTGCCTGCTGCCCTCTTGCCTGTGAGTAAGAATGGCTGTACATGCAATTCTTTATCTGACAACCCAGAGTGACTCTAAAGGCTAGTTGGCTGGCCTCCTGATCTGACGTCTCAGGAATAGAAAATACTTCCAACCACCCTGCTCCTGCACCTGAACTCTGCTCACTGTGTGCCTGCCCTGCCAAGTGGTGCCAATCCAGTCCTGGATCCTTGGAAGTGGGCATGAGGTGCTTTGCTGCAGTGGAAGTGATGGATCCTCTGCTGCAGGAACAAACTTTGTGCATCACTGCTGGTGCATGGAAAAAATCAAGCATCACCTCTACTGCGTGGGCCAGAGCCGGCACAACCAGAATCACATCAGCACTGTACCTTGCATCTCATAACCAGCACATCGCCTTTGGAACCGACACTGCAGCATTTTTCTCGATACAAGGCCCTCCCATCCCTGTCGATGGAAGCCTCAATGACAATGCCGAAACTTTGCATTGCAGTCTCTGTGCTCAGCAGGCTCAATGCATTGCCCTAACTGCCCAACTCCTCGTCTATGTTGATGCATTGTGAACTAGCATTGCAGCCTCATTGTATCTCGGAACTGATGCATTGCTGCTGTTGCTTGGAGAAGAGCAACGCATCCCCTCTAATGAGTGGTTCAGAACCAACGCCTCAATCAACAACCTGGATTTAAGGTACTTTGGTTTAGCGGGCCCAACTGCGTCACTGTAGCCGGCCCACTCTCCATCACTGTCTGCATGAACTTTTGACTCTGTCCTGATCCGGTGCAACCAGATATCCCCAGTTGGCGCTTCTTGCTTCTAAACACTATTTTACAGTTTAATCTTTACAAATTCATAATTTAAGTTCTGCTTACTCGATTTTTGTTATTTTGGTCCTGTTTTATTTATTAAAATAAGTTCTATTTTTCTAACTTGGTGCACAATTCTATTTGTGAGGTGTTTCACTGTTTTACTGTTTGAAGTGTTGCACAAATACTTCACACATTGCCTTCAAGTTAAGCCCGATTGCTATGTGCCAAGCTACTTGGGAGTTGAGCACAGGTTAATCTGGGTTTTGCTTGTGCCTTACTCTGACTAGGATTGTGGTTGCTGCTTGGCCTGGGCTCACACCCCAGTCTACTAACAACCCAATTTCTAACAATCACAAATCACATATATTCCCAAGTCAACTTAAGATATGATTCAACAGTTGAACAATTGTGATGTAATACCACCCTTCTGCTCAACTAGATGAGACTGTTTAAAAGTATCAAGAACAGCAGCATCCTTCAATAGATAACTAAATAGCTAGGCAGCACAAACACACATTTGTAAGAGACTTTCTTTGACCAGAGCATGAGATAATACTCTTATAATCATAACGTAACTAAACAAAAAGAAGAAAAGTAGTGCTTAGAAAGGGAGCAGTGGAAGGGCACAAGTAATACATCCATGCTTTAGGGTATGAACAAACACAGGAAAAGCAAGGAAAACCCACATAAGCAGATGAATGAGAAGCAATCAATGTAACAGTATAGCCAACCCATGGTATGCAATTTGCAGGTAGTAAGCCCAATGTAACCCAAGATTACAGGTCACAATAGACAGTGCATGCACTATTAAGTAGGAGAGACCTAAAAAGAGCACCAACATGGGACAACGTGAAAGAAAAGCTCATCTCTTCCTAAGGTTTAATTTCTTCCTAAGCAATGAGTGGGCCCTGTGGTGCCATTACCACCCGGTAGCTAGAACAGCAAAAGTACTGTAAACACTTGTGTGGTGGTAACCTATGTCCAGAAGGTATTAGGGCCATCTGTTGTTTGGTAGATCAGAGTTTTAAATGTGCTGTTTTACTAACCTGTTTTAAAGACTGTGGGAGTCATTATGACCCCGGTGGTAGGTGATAATGTGGTAGTAGTACCGTCAACAGGCTGGCGGTACA
Source organism: Pleurodeles waltl (assembly GCF_031143425.1). NCBI lineage: Eukaryota > Metazoa > Chordata > Amphibia > Caudata > Salamandridae > Pleurodeles > Pleurodeles waltl. The sequence goes on from NC_090443.1 coordinate 144,727,871, forward strand.
TACCGCCACATTATGACATTGGGGGGTTGGTTGCAGCCAACCCGCCAATTTAACACTTCGACCGTCATGGCGGTTGCAGCCGCTGGGCCGGAGATAACAATCTCCAGCCCGGCGGCCGCTATTGTACCACTGGTGGCATTTTGACACTGCCTACCACCAAGGTTTTCGTGGCATTCGTAACGCCACGAAAACCATGGCGGTAGGCCCTACCAGTGACAGGGGAATTCCTTCCCTGTCACTGATAGGAGGCCCACCCACACCCCCAAACACTACCGCCAGACGTGCTATGGCGCTTAAGGACTCGCTGCCTCAGTATTCTGTGCTCCACATTCAATTGCCGCAGCCGCGTGTTTCAGTGGAGAGCTTTGCACAGTGGCACGTTTTTAATTACACATTAAGTACTGCAAGCAACTGGTTGTTGCTCACCTCGCTTTCGCTGCTAATGACTTGTTGTCTCACAAACTCAGGCTCCTGTATTTCTAATAAAGGAAAACGCTCGACAACAATTTTTAGTGAACTGTCGAAATATTGGCCAGGTTGTAAAAGCCTAAATTCTGGCTGAATTTTATTCTGCTTCAGGAATGCAGATTCTGAGCCGGACCAGAAATGAAAATCAGATTTGGCAAACATTAAAAACTGCCCACATTGCAGTAGGCCAATGCTATAATGAGGCATTTTGCCTTGTGTGGGAATGCACACCTGTCATTAATACAGTTCCTGTCCTACTACTCCCTCTGCCCCGTTTGTTCCCTTGCCTGGGCGTGAAATCAGATGGGATGTTTTGAATCGATCACATAGAAAGCACGCCATCTCAGAATTCATAATGAGAAAGTGTGCATAATTCAGTAGCAAGAAGAGACGGGGGCAAAGCGAAAGCCTTGATTTTAGATGCTGGTCTGTGAAGGCCTCTCCAAGTTCAGTTCCTCGAGTGTGCGAACATCACATTGTGCCAAGATTTCAGTCTTTTCTAGCCACTTGCATCTGTCTATGCTAAAAGGATAAAGCTACTTTACAAACCACTGCATCTTAAGAAGAGGTATTGATGGCCATTAGTAACAGCACCAGCTGCAACTAACCAACAAGCGTTAAAAATTTATTTTCTGGTAAAGACGTCTGATCACCATCTTAAAATGCACATATCATCTAATTACAAATTAGACAATTTATCCGCTTAATTTACAAGGTTGATGTGTTATTACACTCCATTTTGGATCCTGAGCCATATATGGCCTGTTCATCGTTTTATTGAACCTCTCTCTAAAAGTTCTGGAACATTAGCAAGAAGACACAACAATAGAGGTCACACCGTGATCATTTACTAGGGGTATATTGGTCAATAAGATTGGGAGGAAGTGTAGCTTCACATTTCCCAACAATCACGCTAGTTAAAATATATTATATGGAAAGTAGGGGGAAGCTTAAGGAGCAGTAGAAAGGGAGACAAAGCCTTTCTAAATTGAAAAAGGTGGTTTTGTCTCCTTCCAAGTCTCAGTTGGCCAAGGGGTGGTGGAAGGGGCATCCTTTCCTAATTGCAGTTTGCAATGAGATGCATCAATGGTTTGTGTCCACATTGCAGCTTCAAACCACTGAAAAGTTACTGACCCTGGGGGAGTGGCTTGTACGGCAAGGTGGACAACGGCTTCAGCTTTCCGCTCTCTTCGGAGCAGAGCATGAGCCAGATCTGCGGTGGTCCCTTCGTCACCACTTGGAGCGTTGGTGACATGAACAACTAGGGGGACATCAAGGGTATGCATCGGAGCCCGTGGTGTGGAGAAAAGACAGCCTCCACACCAATATAGAGGCATTTCAAACTGGCTGGCGGACAAGGAGGAGAACCCCAAAATGACCACCACAAACTTGTGCGACCTGGGGCAACAGAGGTGAAGGTAGATGCCATATATCATGCGCACGATACCTGGCATGAGCCGAGCTCATGGACTGTTTTCAGAGGCATGTTTGGGTAATTTCTTTCCTGTAACATTTGTCGGAAGCAGCAGTTCGCCCCATCTGTGGCCTATTAACTCCTTCACTGCCAGGCCTTTCCCCTCCTGTGCTGAGTGGTTTTATTTTAACTATTTGGGGCAGTTCGAGCTTAGACCCTCATAACTTTTTGTCCACATAAGCTATCCATGCCAAATTTGCATCCTTCTTTTCCAACATCCTAGGGATTCTAGAGGTACCCAGAGTTTGTGGGTTTCCCTCGAGGAGACCAAGAAATGAACCAAAATATAGCAAAAGGTTCGATTTTTAAAAAATAATGGAAAAAAAGGGCTGCAGAAGAAGGCTTGTGGTTTTTCCCCTGAAAATGGCATCAACAAAGGTCTTGTGGTGCTAAAATCACCATCTTCCCAGCTCTCAGGAACAGGCAGACTTGAATCAGAAAACTACATTTTTCAACATAATTTTGCCATTTTACCGGGACATACCCCATTTTTACTATTTTTTGTGCTTTTAGCCTCCTTCCAATTAGTGACAGAAATGGGTGTGAAACCAATGCTGAATCCTGGACAGCTAAACATTTCTGAAGAGTAGATAAAATTCAGAATTCAGTAAGGGGTAATTTGTTTAGATCCCACAAGGTTTCCTACAGAAAATAACAGCTAAATTAAAAAAACAATTGAAATTGAGGTGAAAAAAACAGCCATTTTTCTCCACGTTTTACTCTGTAACTTTTACCTGCGGGGTTGATAACGCGTCCAGCCCTTATAAATTACCTGTACCTGGACACGTTGTAGGTCAGTGAATCTTTTAACCGATTCGGGCTCTCCTCATCCTAAAATAGTCGAGTCACTCAGATCAATAATCAATAACTATTGCAATCGGTAATCAATTCTCAATTAATAGATCTATATAGCACATCAGAAATCAATAACAGTTGGTATTTCGGCGCACCATGACCTTTCAGTCATGAATAACCACACCAGTTTATTAAAAGTTAGTGAATTTATTTCCCTATATTAACAAAGCTAGCACGATGTATATAAGTCTCAAAACCAAATGATATATGTATATGAACATTACTGGCTGTCCATAACGGCGGAAGAAACGCAATCTACGCAAAATCTGAATAATGATACACTCAGTTATCGCAATGCAAATCACTAATATGACTAACTGTATTTGACTAATTTCATACATTGGTCAGCATAACAAGATTTCAATTTAGCATGGTACATTGAATGAATACCTCGACTAACCTCTAATTAGCATTGGCATGTGGGACTTCATGCAAAACGAATTTAGTCAACACAAATTTGGAAAACTTCTAGCTAGGACCCTATCAAAATAGCAGTTGGTACCTAAAAGGAAAAACACAATGCATAATACATTTATCCTTTCATATTTACCAAATACAATCAGCATTCAGGAAAAGTCTTCGTCCTTCAGGTACCGGATTGATCAGCATGGGGCAAGTTTCAAAGGGGCAAAGTTAAGGGCAAGCTTCCTTGCAGCGGCAAGGAGAATGGGGCAAAGTTACTGCATGGGCAAGACGGGGCAAATCAAAGTTAAAGTCTCTAGGGTGAGAATTCTTAAAGTCTCTTTCTCTCAGATAGAGAAAAGGGCATCATGGTGTCGTCCAAAATGGAGTCCGGCATCTGGCTTCAAATTGGCATCGAGGACAATGGCTGACTTCTCTTTGTCCAGTGGGTTTAAGTAAGAAACATTCCAAATTCTGCAGGGTCTTCCATTGGAGGGTTCATAGGTTGGCTTCAAATTGTCCAATGAAAATTGTCTTTTACTAGCGCTTATTTATGCATACACTGTCCTTGGAGCCTTGGAACACAAATTGTAACATGGTTTGCCAATTATTTTACTATCTGTACCTTCATTGTCCGCACCTGCAGACTGACCTTGTATCAAAGTGGATGAAACCGGCCTAGTACGAAACCTTGGAGATAAGTGTATCAGTCAGCTCTACTGGAAAAATACAACTTCAAGCAAGAATATATGTTTCATTAGTTCAAGGAAAAACCACGCAGTTAGAATTTGAGACCAGGCAACTAGGCCAAAGCCTGTACTAAATTTGAGCTAAGCAAAACAGTTTTCAAACAAGAAATCATGGCATACATTTGCAATTATGACGGATTACTACATTTTCAATACTTCATGATTAATAAAGCTTGTTTACAATGATGGCAAACTACCCGAGGGCACAATTTCCCTCGTACATTATTTTCTTTACTAAAATAACACTACATTATACGTTTTGATTACACGATATGTATGAATATATGTCGGACCTTCTTTTTCTGCGTCATCAATCCCTCCTCTGATGACTAATTATGTCATCACATCAAATCTTCCCACAAATTTTATTCCATTAAAATTATGTATAGTAATTTGGCACTTCAGTCAATTCCCTTTTTCTTTTAGTCCCTTTTGATTTTTCGCTATATATTTCCACCATTTTGTTCTCTATTTTCTCTTCTCTCTTCCTTTTGTTCCTTGCTTTTAAGATTTTGATAGATTTCCATATTCCCCAAGAGCCTAATAGACATATTAATATTATTAATATTCCCTTTACTATTTTTAGTAACAATCCGTTCCAAACGTTGCTGAGCCAATTTCCCACAGAAGCAAATCCTTTTCCAACTTTCTCCCAGACTTAAGGTTCTTTCAATTCCTTTAAATCTACACTTTCTTTAGTTAAATTTGTAAGCATCGTTTTAATTTTTCCACTGCTGTCTGGTATATACGTACAACAGTGACGTGTACCAAGCATTTTGCAAACGCCGCTAAAAGAATGTCTAAGGCAAGCCGATTTTGAAGAGTCATAGCTCTTTCTGCAGCAAGCTCAGCATCCATCAGGATAATAGCTCCTGAAAACTTTGTCAGCATGTTATCCACAATAGTAGACAACTTTCGTATTTTAATTGAATTCAATATGACTCCCACTGAAGGAATCAATGCTCCAAATATATCTCCTACCACACCAGAAGCTGTCTCTCTTTTCTGAACATGATGTGATTCAGACAGCTTTGGAAATTTCGTTAAGTCGTCTAGTTGGTAAATCTTTGGGAACACTATTCCCAAATAACATCTCCCATACCATCCTTTAGGAAGACGATAATAGGCATTAAGTCCACAAATATAATATATTCCAGGAATGACTGGGTCTTGTCCATTCAGCATGAACGTCCACTTAGGTTGAAGTAAAAACGTATGTTTGCATTCACTCGTTCCCACAAAAACTGTGTCATAATATGATTTATGTCTATGTATACAAAATCTTCCTACATGCAATGCATCTAAAGCTATCTACCCTTGTGTCTTTATTGCGGCAAAAGCATAGTTATCTACAGATGTCCTTTTGTGTAATTCCCTTTCTAATTCCTCCTTCATTTCTTTCCTTCTATCATCAGTGCGGTCTAAGAAGTTTATCTCTACTCGTGAAAGCAAGCATGTAAGGTTCTCTCTGTGTGCGTGTGCTGTGTGAAAAGGTGACATCGGTTCGAAGAATTCCCTCATTAATTTGGCATAATAATCTCTAGCTATTTTACTCAGGTGCCCTATTATGGGGACATATGCAAAAGTAACATCATAATTAGTGTAAAAATAATGAATGTACGTTTGACCATAAAATATGGAAGCTATTATACTGCATGTAATTCCATACGTAAGAGGCATGCTATGATATGTCACCCCTTCCACCACTGAGGTAGGTATTTGTGTACACACATAACAATCTTTTGCATCCATGGTCTCAACATACTCACTCAGCAAGCGATAGAAAACGTTAGATGAAAGTTCCTTCTTATCATGCAAATGTCTCTCGTCTCGTTCGAGTCTCTTCAGAGCTGTTAGTTCAGTAACGATAATAGGTTTAGAAGTAGAAGCATCATTCGTCTCACTCTCATTCTTACCATGCATTCCAAGAACTATTGCTACAATGATTAGTACGCATGCGGTTATTAAACCTATACACATGTATTTACAACACTTCATATTACGCCCCTGTGTAGTGAAGCTAGTCATGATCTGTATAGAATCAGAAAGTTGAAGACACTTTATCAAAGCGGGTTTGCAGGTATTTACAAAGCTGAACGAGTTCAATGTTCACACAGTTTTCTTTAGCAGCTTAGTCTCTTATCGGTTAGCAGCGTTGTCTCAAGATCGGTTTCAAAGTCAATCAAGTTAGCAATGTCTTAGCTGGTTGAAAAGTCAATCAGGTGATCAATGTCTTTAATCAGTAAAGTTCATGAAGTTTTATTTTTCATGTGCCAAAATGAAGTTCTGCCTCTTCATTCTCGAGACTGAGGGATACGAATTAGTCTGACCAATCGTTATTGGCTACGTATGCCCACTCCGGACCGGAATACCTTCTGCTCGGTATCCTTTTTCTTTTCAATTTTGCATCTCTCTTTGATTCTTTCTCACTGGTACTTTCCTCTTTGGCCAAGTCCTTTTCTTCACTTGGTGTTGGTACTACGACAGACACTTCCTTTCTTTTCTCTTTCACTTTCGGCCCTTCACTGTCATTCAACGTTTCTCTGATTCTTAATTTTACTGGTGATATGCTTTGTCTTCTTTTTGCACTGTGTCCACTTGATGGACCCGCAATTTCTTCTGAAGAAATCTGAACAGCTTCGTCCCGTTCCGTCTTGTCTTCTCCTTCTGGGAATTCAATCAGGTTTTCCTTTTCTTTTCCTGTGTCGTCTGTTTCTGGAAGAACCCTCCTCTGATCAGGCTCTCCTGCTTCTTCACCTGTTCCGAGCCCTTTGCTTCCGTTACTTTCTTCAGGCTCTTTGTCACTTTCAGCTGTCTCAGGCTCTTTGTCACCTCCAGCTGCTTCGTCGCTTTCTGAGGCTCCTCCTTGGTCTTCCCCAAGTGAATCAGTTGCTTCGTCCTCAGAGAATATTTCTCCCTCCTCTATTTCTGCCTGTTCGCTTCTAGTTCTTTTTCGCTCTGTCTCAGCGCTTGGCACTTTGTTATCGGACACTGGTGATTTCAGCGCTTCAACTTCTTCATCTGTGGGACACAATACCCTCTTTGTGTGACTGGCGTGAATCCAGTTGGGAACTCCCGCACACTTCACAGCGGTGGTAGTCGTCAGAATCACTTGAAAAGGTCCTTTCCAACGGGGTTCCAAACACGACTTCCTCACGTGCTTCTTTATCACGACCCAGTCACCTGCTTTCAGGGCGTGTCCTGGACCTTGGATCGGTGGCAAGGTGGTTGCCTCCACCTGGTGAGAGAAAGAGCAGACCACATCAGCTAGACCTTTGCAGTAGTCTAACACCATATCATTTGTAATATTCAAAAGAGCATTTGCAGGGACTGCTGGAAGTCTCATGGCTCTGCCCATGAGAATCTCGTGTGGGGACAGTCCAGTCTTTCTGTCAGGGGTGTTTCTCATTGACATTAGTACCAAAGGCAATGCGTCAGGCCATTTCAAGTTTGTTGATGCACATATTTTCGCCGTTCTTGATTTCAATGTGCCATTCATTTGCTCCACTAGACCTGATGCTTCAGGGCGGTAGCTACAATGCAGCTTTTGCTCAATGTTCAGTGCTGCACAAAGCAATTTTATTACTTCATTATTGAAGTGACTTCTCCTATCTGATTCTAAAGACATCGGGAATCCGAAACGTGGTATTAACTCTCTCAAGAGTAGTTTTGCAACTGTGAGACTGTCATTTCTGCGTGTAGGGTATGCTTCAATCCAGTGACTAAAAATGCACACAACCACCAACACATACTTCAAGCCTCCATGCACGGGCATCTCAATAAAGCCCATTTGCATCCTGCTGAATGGACCCCCTGCTCTTCCAATGTGGCTCAAATTTACTACGGTTCCCTTCCCTGCGTTCATCTGTTGGCAAATGACGCAACAATGGCAAACTGCTTCAGCAACTTGACGGAATTTGGGGTTAAACCAATCAGTTTTAAACAATCTAATCATGGCATCCCTCCCAAGATGAGCTTGTCCATGGTAAAATCTGGCTATCTGTGTCAAAAGGCTGTTTGGAAGAACGAATTTCCCTTCACTTGAAACCCATAATTCATCTAGTCTCTTTACACATTGTGATTTGGTCCACGAGAGTTTCTCATCCTCACTGACATAATTCTGTAAGGATTTCAATTCGTCCATCGTATCTACCACCTTTAGAGCAAAGATTTTGCTTGGTTCGAGTTCTGGTTCACTTATCAAATTCCATTCATCCCTAAGCAATATACAGTTCAATGCGCAAAACCTTGCGACTTGATCCGCATATCCATTTCCCAGAAAAACATAGTCTTGTCCCTTCGAGTGTGCACTGCATTTTACCACTGCTACTTCTCCTGGTAGTTGGATGGCATGTAACAATTCTCTTATTCTTTCACCATTTTTCACTGGTGATCCTGAAGAGGTCATGAAGCCTCTCTGTGACCACAATTGTCCGAAATCATGCACTATTCCAAACCCGTACTGGCTGTCAGTGTAAATGGTAACTTTCATTAATGCAGAGAGTTGGCAAGCTCTAGTAAGGGCTACCAATTCTGCTACTTGTGCAGAGTAAACTCCTTGAAGCCAAGATGCTTCCAAAACACCTGTTACCGTACATACAGCGTACCCTGCTTTCAATATACCCAGTGCATCTCTTAAACATGAACCATCAACAAAAATAATTAGATCATTTTCTTCCAATCGGGTATCTTTGATATCAGGTCTTGGTTTGGTGCAAAATTCAGTCACCTGAAGACAGTCATGCTCGATGTCTTCGGCGTTCTCAATTTTGGCATTTTCACTGGGAAACAAGGTTGCTGGGTTCAACGTAGTGCACCTTTTCAGCTGCACATTAGGTGATCCCACAATTATTGTTTCATACCTTGTGAGTCTAGCACCAGTCATGTGTTGTGTTCGGGAACGTGTCAAAAGTATCTCGACTGAGTGAGGGACCATGACCGTTAAAGGGTGTCCCATCACTATTCCTTCACTCTGAGTGAGGCTGATACCAACTGCGGCTACGGCACGCAAGCACCCTGGCAGTGCTGCTGCGACCGGATCCAAAGTAGCTGAAAAATATGCTACTGGTCTGTTTACACCACCATGGGCTTGGGTCAAGACAGACAAGGAACATGCATCACGTTCATGACAAAACAATGTGAAAGGCTTTGTGTAGTCAGGCATACCTAAAGCTGGAGCCCTGCACATGCATTCTTTCAATTCAATAAAAGCATCCATCTCATCTCCTTTCAGCTTAATTTCATCCAATGCATCCTTCTGGGTCAGTTTCAGTAAAGGTTTTGCTAGAGTTGAGAACTTGGGAATCCATTGGCGACAGTAGCTCACCATTCCCCAAAACTTCCTCACCTCCCTCCTCGTCTTTGGGGGACTCATTTGGAGTACACTTGTTATTCTTTCCTTCATTATTCTCTGTGACCCTTTCTCTATTTGGTGACCAAAATATTTCACTTTCTTCTGGCAGAATTGTAATTTTGAAGGAGACACCTTGTGTCCATTCCTTCCCAAATGGTTCAATAGGGCAATGGTGTCGGCTGTGCAGTCACTTTCTGTCTTAGATGCAATCAGTAAATCGTCAATGTACTGTACTAGGGTTGACTCGAATGGTAACTCCAGTGCTTCCAAATCTTTCTTTAGAATCTGATTGAAAATTGACGGTGACTCTGAAAACCCTTGAGGAATTCGACACCAACTGTAAACTCTGTCTAGGAATTTGAAACAAAAGAGAAACTGGCTGTCCTCATGTAGGGGCACAGAAAAGAATGCTTGTGATAAGTCGATAACTGAAAACCACTCAGCATCACAGGGAACTTGAAACATTATCACAGCTGGATTCGGTACTACGGGACAACATTTGATTATTATGTCATTTATTTTCCTCAAATCCAGAACAATTCGAACCTTTCCACTCGGTTTTATTAGTCCCATGATTGGTGAATTACATGGACTGCTTAACACTTCTTTCAGTACTCCCTGCTTTACAAACTCATCAATGAGTTGGGCTACTTTCATGAGGGTGTCTTGTGCCATATGGTACTGTGGGGTCTGGGGAAAGGTTACATTGGGTTTTACCGTCACTTTCACTGGTTCCACTCCTTTGACCAACCCTACTTCTTTCCCTGTCATATCCCACACTTCCTTTCCGACTGTTTCCTGTAACTCAGCAGGAATATCTGCTTCAGTGAGCATTGGATAAAGGGTAATCAGGGGATACTCTTCATCGACAGTTTCCACTTCGTCCCCTCCTACATGTCCTCTTCTTCCCCATCACTGCTCGTCTGAATTTTAATTCCATCGTTCGAACACATAATTGAACATCCCAATTTGCACAGTAGGTCTCTCCCTAACAGTGATATCGGGCTTGAGTCACATACCACAAATTTATGTGACCCTTGGTAGTTACCAATTCTGACTTGAACTGGATCTGTGATTGGGTTCGTCAGGTACCTGTTTGCTACTCCCACTACTTGAACTGTTCTCCCTGAAAGTGGCAAATTCGGTACTTCAATGCTCCTGACAGTGGAACGTGTAGCTCCTGTGTCAACCAAGAATGAAACACGATGACCCATAACTCTTCCCTCTACATACGGACCCTTTTGATCAACTTCCAAAGATGCTGCAAGCATACAATTTCCTTCCTCATCTGAACTTTCACTCTCCCATGCATCGTTTATTCCATTCTCACTGTGTAACGGGAACTGGTGTACTGTGTCATTTTGAGTCATTTCTTGACCCGTGACCTGTTGAGGAAGCATTGCTTGCTGCTGATTCATTGGTGGTAAGGGTATTTGCATCTGCTGATTAGGTACCATAGGAAACTGCTGTTGCATTGGCTGCGATTGTGTCATTTGCACACGAGGCATTTGCACCGGTTGCGGTTGCATGGGTTGTAAACCCTGCAGCTGGTTTATATTGTTTTGGAAATTTGGGTTTGGACCTCTCAATTTCGGTCCTCTCATATTCTGAAATGCATTGACATCATTGTTTTGCTGACCTGCACCTTCCTGCACCATCATTGGGCACTCCCGTTTCCAATGCCCGACAATTCCGCACGTGTGACATGGCATCACCTTCTTCATTGCCTGTATACCATTTGGAATCATAACGGTATTCAAATCAGGACCATTATTCACAAAACTCCTCGGCCTCTGCCTCTCCTCTGCGGCTGAAACATAGCATTTCCCTGCTGCTGCGGCATCTGTTGTTGGAAACCTTGTAAACCTTGCAAACCTGTCTGAGCTGCTCTAAGCTGCATCACCATCACCTTTTCTTTCAGTCTTTTCTGCTTTGTCTCAATCTCATCACTGCAGTATTTTGCATAATTCAACACTTCATCGATCGACTTGGACTGCCAACAAATCAAATGCGATTTAATCATCTGGCTAATTTCGGGTCTCAAACCTTCCACAAACCTGAACACAAAATGGAGCATGTCCTTTGCCTCAATCGTTTCCGTGCCACTGTAATTCTTAAACGCTTTCAACAACCTCTCATAATACGCATGTATAGACTATTTAACCTCTTGGGCGGTCCTGTCAATCCTTTGCCAATCCACATTTTTCGACGCAACCTTGGTTTTCAAGTGCTCGATCACCTTGTGGTACAAACTCATTACCGTAGGTGATGGCGCACCTGTGTCCCTATCTCTCTCTGGTTCACTCGTCGGCCAACCTACGGCCCTTTTACAATCTTCCCACAAATCTGCCGGAACCACGATTTCAAATAAAGTATTCAGGTCTTCCCAGAGACATTTCGCGAGTTTCACAAATCTATCTGTTTGTTGATACCACTCAATCGGCTTCTCTCTCAATTTGGGAAAGTCATCCATAAAGGATTGAATATCGCACCTGTGCCAAGGTACGTGTACAAGTTTTCCCCCTGCTGTCTCTCTCATTGGTAACATAATTATCAGATCGTCATTCTGTTGTTTTTTCTCATTCCGCTCTGGAGTATTTTCTTTCTTTTTGTCCTTTTTCTTAACCCACCTGCTTTCCCACTTGTCTAAACATCTCCAGACCTGTGCATTCTGCAGTATCTCTTTAAGGTGTGTTTTCATCCCTGCGGATCTCATGTGTTCAAAATCTTTTGTCTCAAAGTCTAACCTGTAACTTCTGCTCAGGTGTTTAGTCTTACTTATATCGATCTCGTTTCTGTCTGCAATTTCTTGTAACTTCTTATGTATGCTGCTCACTTCTCTTGTAATCCTAGGGCACATGTATCTTAGTTCTTCCTCTGTGTATGATTCTAATCTGTTCAAACCCATTGTTCCCTCTACCAGTTCATCTACCTCCATACCCAACCTTATGTTATTCAGGTATTCTTCTCCCTTCCCGCTAGATGTACTCTGTGGGGAGTTCAGGCTGTTGAACCATTGTGTTAACTGTTGCGCGTTCAGTCCCATCAGTGTAGCAGTTACATCAACTGCCACTGATGGTCTCTGTAATGTTTCAGTCTGTGAGGTTAACGGTACTAATAGTGGTGGATGTGACCTTACCACGGTTGGCGGAGCACAAATTGGAATTGGACTAAATTCCGACAAGGACCCAGATCCATTTGGCAGTGCCGCTATCGGAGTTGTTTCTGGAGTGGTTTCTATGCATCTTCTCCCTGTCCCATTCTGTATCATGAACCCTTGGTCGCTTGTGCTTGAATTTGCCTGTATGTACAGTGGTACTGGTGGACCTACAGTGATAGGCAGAGATATCGCGTCTGGATTCTGTCTGTTCCCCGAATTCTGTGGCATGTTAATCCCCACATTGTGGTTCATCATTGCTGGCATACCTAACTGGCTTTCTATGACTCGCACTTCTTGTGTCTGCTTTTGGGGCATCGAGAACTGTGTTGATTCAGCTTGAATCAATGTCGGTCTCTGGTAGTTTTGTCCTCCCTGCGCCATTGAATCAGAAGTCATTCCCATGTTATGCTCATCACAACAGTGCCTTTGAACCTGTGGCTGATAGTTATCAGCAGGTTTCAATGTCGGCACGTCTGGGTATATTCTCTGAATCTGTGGTATTTGTGGTGAGAAAGGCATGTCGGAGCTGCTCGGCCTCTGAGATATTCTCAAATTTGGTGTTACATTACCCTGTATTGGTTCTGGAGGGGCAGTACTAATGCTTGAGCCTTTTTCGCTTTCCACATATGGTGGTGGGCGATCATTCAGCAATTGTATAATGAACTCCTCATCATCTGACTCGTCTCCCTTTTTTGAGTTTCTATTGTTCTCTCTATCTCTGGACTGACTCCTGTTTGTCTTATGTGTGGCTTTCCTTCCTTCCGTCTCCGCTTCATCAGTAATCGCTGGAAACAATTTAATCCCCTGCAATACATCTGATCTCCAAACCTTTTGTGTGCTGTCCCATCTAGCATCCGCTAGTGTCTTTTCTACTTTTCTTATTCTTGTCTCAAACTTCTTTTGTTGTTGGTTTCTAGCTATTAGCTCCCAAATTGCTAGTGCCTCAAACTGTGCTGGTCTTGGAGGTACTTTCATGTCGTATAGCGCAAATCTCAGATTTTCTAAAACCCTTAGATTAAACGACCCGTGGATAGGGAACGCTACACTTCCATGTTTCTCTGTTAATTTGCACCATTGTTTTAACCAAAGACATGGCGCTACACCCTTTTCTTCAATGACAATGTAAGCTGGTGTACCCTCAGGCGGTGTCTCTTCTCCTACATTTGCTTTAATATAAACATCTCCCCTCATGGCACTCTTAACTGCTTTGAAAAATTTAATCTTTCCGTCTTTTGTTTTTCTAAAATATGTAATCAATAAGTGACTTTAATTCCCGGAATACTCTTCGCTTGCCTTTCCCCTTCCAATTGCGCTTCACGGACTGCGTCCAATCCGTGCGCGACCCTTCTCACCAACCGACCTATCCCAGAGCGGCTCCTAGTAACGTCACACTCACACACTGCGGCTGACAAAGTCCCGCGGCTTGTCCTCTTTTCATTCGGCTTCACTCATACACTAGTTTCTGCAATATAACGCGAGCACTTAACCTTAACCAAAAGAATAAAACAGATCTGTCGGTTTACTACAGGAAAGGTAATACAATCGCTTCAGAAACCTTAGGGATTTTTCACTAGCCTCGGCAGTTATTCCATCTTTCTCGGTTTCCCACTTTCGCAAGCAAAATTTGACCGGCAAACTTTACTCTCAACTGATCAATGAACTATTCTAGTGCACTTTAGAATTCGTCAAATCTCAAAGTCGAAGTTTTCTTTCACTCCGCAACATTCATACCGACTTGTTGACCACGCCCGATCAACCTATTAAACCTGACCAGATCACAACATCAAACAAGTGTCACATACACTTTTCAACATACTCCGGAGTCTCTTGACCTCGCAGGGCCCGTCTCAACATCAACAAACATGTGGACAATTTTTTTTTTCTGCACAAAGCGCTACACACATGTGAAGTTCGGCGACTTCCCTACTCTCACACTTTTAGAGTAACACTCCTCTAATATCTTTTAACCCCCTAAATCCTCACAAACTTCTCAATTAGTCTGCGGCAATAAGCTGTGCAAGCGCGAAACCCTAACTTCACTCATACCGTCACTAGAAACGCTGAGACCATTCTCATACCTCCATGTTCCTCATTCGCAAGCTCCGAGATTCCGGGAAAGTCATTGGGGACTTAGGGCATCATCATCCCTCCAACTAGTTTTATCAAAGAAAATTCTAACTTGACTCTGTCTATTGTTCGGATGGGGTCCCAAAGGGCTAAACCATCAATCTCTGCTACCATCTACTGATAACGCATCCAGCCCTTATAAATTACCTGTACCTGGACACGTTGGAGGTCGGTGAATCTTTTAACCGAGTCGGGCTCTACTCATCCTAAAATAGTCGAGTCACTCAGATCAATAATCAATAACTATTGCAATCGGTAATCAATACTCAATTAATAGATCAATATAGCACATCAGAAATCAATAACAGTTGGTATTTCGGCGCACCATGACCTTTCAGTCATGGATAACCACACCAGTTTATTAAAAGTTAGTGAATTTATTTTCCTATATTAACAAAGCTAGCACGATGTATATAAGTCTCAAAACCAAATGATATATGTATATGAACATTACTGGCTGTCCATAACGGCGGAAGAAACGCAATCTACGCAAAATCTGAATAATGATACACTCAGTTATCGCAATGCAAATCACTAATATGACTAACTGTATTTGACTAATTTCATACATTGGTCAGCATAACAAGATTTCAATTTAGCATGGTACATTGAATGAATACCTCGACTAACCTCTAATTAGCATTGGCATGTGGGACTTCATGCAAAACTAATTTAGTCAACACAAATTTGGAAAACTTCTAGCTAGGACCCTATCAAAATAGCAGTTGGTACCTAAAAGGAAAAACACAATGCATAATACATTTATCCTTTCATATTTACCAAATACAATCAGCATTCAAGACAAGTCTTCGTCCTTCAGGTACCGGATTGATCAGCATGGGGCAAGTTTCAAAGGGGCAAAGTTAAGGGCAAGCTTCCTTGCAGCGGCAAGGAGAATGGGGCAAAGTTACTGCATGGGCAAGACGGGGCAAATCAAAGTTAAAGTCTCTAGGGTGAGAATTCTTAAAGTCTCTTTCTCTCAGATAGAGAAAAGGGCATCAGGGTGTCGTCCAAAATGGAGTCCGGCATCTGGCTTCAAATTGGCATCGAGGAAAATGGCTGACTTCTCTTTGTCCAGTGGGTTTAAGTAAGAAACATTCCAAATTCTGCAGGGTCTTCCATTGGAGGGTTCATAGGTTGGCTTCAAATTGTCCAATGAAAATTGTATTTTACTAGCGCTCATTTATGCATACACTGTCCTTGGAGCCTTGGAACACAAATTGTAACATGGTTTGCCAATTATTTTACTATCTGTACCTTCATTGTCCGCACCTGCAGACTGACCTTGTATCAAAGGGGATGAAACCGGCCTAGTACGAAACCTTGGAGATAAGTGTATCAGTCAGCTCTACTGGAAAAATACAACTTCAAGCAAGAATATATGTTTCATTAGTTCAAGGAAAAACCACGCAGTTAGAATTTGAGACCAGGCAACTAGGCCAAAGCCTGTACTAAATTTAAGCTAAGCAAAACAGTTTTCAAACAAGAAATCATGGCATACATTTGCAATTATGACGGATTACTACATTTTCAATACTTCATGATTAATAAAGCTCGTTTACAATGATGGCAAACTACCCCGAGGGCACAATTTCCCTCGTACATTATTTTCTTTACTAAAATCACACTACATTATACGTTTTGATTACACGATATGTATGAATATATGTCGGACCTTCTTTTTCTGCGTCTTCAGGGTCAAATATTCGAAAGCAATATACCTTACATCTGCTGCACTCTTCTGGTTGCTGGGAAATAGAGGGCTTGTAGGTTCATCAAGAACTCTAAGTGCCCAGAGCCAATAAAGAAGAAGCACCTTGCAATGGCTTTCATTGTATACCGGGTATACAGCAATTCCTTTGGTGATATATGAAGAGTCAAAAATGGGTATCAAGGAAACCTTTGTATTTCCAAAATGGGCACAAGTTAAGGTGTTGAAAAATAGTGGTTATTTGTACATCTCTGAATTCCGGGGTCCCCATTCTAGCATGTGAATTGCTGTGCATTTCTCAAATAGATGTCTTTTTTTACACACTGTCTTACATTTGTAAGTAAAAAATCTAGGGAAAGACAAGGGGCAATAACACTTGATCCTCTAATCTGTCTCCTCTCAAATCTCCCAATAAAAATGGTAACTCACTTGCCTGGGTAGGCCTAGTGCCCACGACAGGAAACACAACAAGGACACATCACATTTTGACACGGACATTTTTGGATAACGCCTAGCTGTGGATTTTGTCCTTTAGCCCAGCCGGCACCTAGGGAATCCTAGCAAACCTATACATTTTATAAAACTAGATACCTCAGGGAATTCAGAATCAGGTGACTTGTGAGGCTCACACCAGGTTCTGTTACCAAGAATCCTTTGCAAACCTCAGAATTTGGCAAAAAACACTTTTTCCTCAAATTTCGGTGATTGAAAGTTCTGGAATCTAAGAGGAGCAACAAATTTCCTTCCACCCAGCATTCCCCCTAGTCTCCCAATAAAAATGGTACCTTACTTGTGTGGTTAGGCCTCGTGCCCGCGACAGGATATGCCCCAAAACACAACATGGACACATCACATTTTCCCACTGAAAACAGACCTGTTTTGTGCAAAGTGCCTAGCTGCGGATTTTGGCCTCTAGCTCAGCCGGCACCTAAAGAAACCTATCAAACAAGTGCATTTTTTAAAACTAGAAACCTAGGGTAATCCACGATGGGGCTCTCACCAGGTTCTGTTACATAGAATCATTTGCAAACCTCAACATTTGGCAAAAAAACACTTTTTCCTCACATTTAAGTGATGGAAAGTTCTGGAATCTGAAAGAAGCCACAAATTTCCTTTCACCCAGTATTCCCCGAAGTCTTCTGATAAAAATGGTACCTCACGTGTGTGGGTAGGTCTAGTGCCCGCAACAGGAAATACCCCAAAACACAACATGGACACATCACATTTTCCCAAAGAAAACAGTCCTGCTTTTTGCAAAGTGCCTAGCTGTGGATTTTTGCCTCTAGCTCAGCCAGCACCTGGGGAAACCTACCAATACTCTGCATTTTTGAAAACTAGACACCTAGGGGAGTCTAGGATGGGGTAACTTGTTGGGCTCTCACCAGGTTCTGTTACCCAGATTCCTTTGAAAACCTCAGAATTTGGAAAAAAAACACTTTTTCCTCACATGTTGGTGATTGAAAGTTCTGGAAACTGAGAGGAGACACAAATTTCCTTCCACCCAGCATTTCCCCAGGTCTCCCGATACAAATTGTACCTCACTTGTGGGTAGGCCTTGCACCCGTGACAGGAAATGCCCCAAAACACAATATGGACACATCACATCTTCCCAAAGACAACAGACCTGTTTTTTGCAAAGTGCCGAGCTATGGATTTTGGCCTCTAGCTCTGCTGGCACTTAGGAAAACCTAGCAAACCTGGACATTCCTGAAAACTAGACACCTATGGGAACCCAGGATGTGGTAACTTGCGGTGCTCTCACCAGGTTCTGTTACTCAGAATCCTTTGCAAACCTCAAAACTTGGCAAAAAAACACCTTTTCTTTACATTTCTGTGATAGAAAGTTCTGGAATCTGAGAGGAGCCACAAATTTCCTTACACTCAGCATTCCCCCAGGTGTCCCGATAAAAATAGTACCTCACTTGTGTGGGTATGCCTAGTGCCCGCGAAAGAAAAGGCTCCAAAATACTACATGGACACATCAAAATTTTCAAATACAAAACTTCCTGTTCTTGCGGGGGGAGACCTGTGGTTTTGGGCTCAGCAGCCATCTAGGGAAACCTGCCAAACCCAGACATTTCTGAAAACTAGACACCCCAGGGAGTCCAGGGAGGTGTGACTTGTGTGGATCCCTCCATGTTTTCTTACCCAGAATCCTCAGTAAACCTCCCATGTAGCTAAAAAATCACATTTTCCCTACATTTCTGTGTGATCACCACACCTACCACCCAATGTTCCACTCAGTCTCCCGATAAAAATTATACCTCACTTGTGTGGAGGGTCCAAGTGCCTGTGACAAGGAAGAGACAAAAACAGGTAAAAAATGAGAGGGAACCAAAGCAGGTCCAAAAGGGCAGTTAAAAAAAAAAGTTTTTGGGGTGTGGGGCAGAATTTTTTTCGGGATAGATGCGACAATGCTGGGTGGTAGGAATTTTGTGGATTCCTGCAGATTCGGGAAGGTTCCATCACAAAAATGTGGGAAAAATGTGTGATTTCAAGCAAAGTTGGAGGTTTGCAGGGCATTGTGGGTAAGAAAATGGTGCGGGGTGCATGTGAAGCACACCACCCTGGACTCACCCAGATGTTTAGTTTTCCGATGTGTCTAGGTCTTGTAGATTTTTCTACATGGCAGCGTCTCAAAGTCCAAAAAGTGCAGTCCTCACCATCCCAAGTAGGACGATTGTGAGAGTTAGACAAGCTCTCATGGCTCAAATGTAAAACCAAAAACACAAAAAAATCAAATGTCCTCTTGCTTGCCGTGCGATAAGATATTTTAGTGTGCGGGGAGGATGAAAGACTGTAACCCCCTTCAGCTGGGGTGGGGACTAACCATGCCCATATTGGTTGGTAGCTACCATCGCTCTATTTTTAAAACAAATTCCCTGGCATCTAGGAAGCCTTCGGGATCGGGAGTAATTGCCCCATCTGCCCACCAGTGGGCAGAACAACTTTGTCCCCATTTGTTTGGGGTGGGGATATGGCCATACCCCTACCCACTTTTTTAAAAACAAAATGTTCCTTGGCCTCTGGTGGGCTTTCTGCCCATCTTGAGGGCAGATGGGCCTTACAAAAATAGGTCGATGTGGCCCCAAGGAGGGTAGAAATGGCCTAAAATAAATTTGCCCCCAGGGGTGCGATCCTTGCCTAAGGGGTCGCTCCCCTTGCGTGAAATTGGCCCAAAAAACTCCCTGGTGTTTAGTATATAATATATGTAATATAGGCCGATCCGCCCCGGGGAGGGGCAGAAAAGGTCTAATAATAAAATTGACCTCTGGGAAGTGACCCTTGCCTAAGGGGTCGCTCCCCTTATAAAAGAAATAAAAAGAAAAAAATCCCTGGTGTCCAATGGCTATTTGCCTAATTAATATAGGCAGCTCTGCCCCCCAGGGTGGCAGAAAAGGCCTAATTAAACGGAGTAAACAAACAAACAAAAAAATACCCTGTGTCTAGTGGCTATGTGATCGTCCTGCAGAAATGCTCAGAGAGACATGAAAAGGGAAGGAAAATCCTTTCCTTTCCTTTTCATGCCTCTCTGACCTCCCCTGCCCCTGTACCGAGGAGAAACAAATCTGTTTCTCCTCGGCTTCCAGCGCGATGGGAGGCGACCTCCGATGAGGTCATCAGATGTCACGGGGG
The DNA here is from genome assembly GCF_031143425.1 of Pleurodeles waltl. Classification (NCBI taxonomy): domain Eukaryota; kingdom Metazoa; phylum Chordata; class Amphibia; order Caudata; family Salamandridae; genus Pleurodeles; species Pleurodeles waltl. The sequence goes on from NC_090443.1 coordinate 144,747,806, forward strand.
CTCATGGGGAGGGCGGGGGTAGAAGGGGAAGCAATTCCTCCTCCACCCTTGCCCCAGGGGGAAGGCTCATGGGGGTTAGTGCTAGCGCTTCCCCCATGCTCCAGTACAAGGATGTAATGGTTACACCCTCAGCACAGGAGCACTGTGCCACAGGAGGTAACGGTTACATCCCCGGCACAGAGTCAGGTAATAAGAGTTAATAAGAATATCCCAGCCTGTATTGCCTGACTTTAAGATGGTGGCGTACCATGTGGCATAATCTAAGGAGGCTGTCTCAGCCAAGGTGTTTATCCCCCGTAAGCTTACCAAAGTGCTCGCCACCCTCAAATAGTCTACTATATCTGTATTTCCTGTGTGACACTTTGCAGTCACTTCATGCCACTGCTATAAAAACAATGCTTTCTTTGAAATGGCGATTCTAAGTGATCTGGCAACACAGTTAACTTACTGGTGTTCCGATGGGGTGTCTAGAAGTCTGATTTGAAATCACAAACACTAACCCAGCGGATACCAGTGCACATCAGCCTTTGCTCTGAACTTCTAAAAGCTTTCACCTCACTTAATAGGTTCCTCATCCAACAAAACCCATAGATGCACTAATATCTGAGCGGAAGGTGTTACAATCACTGGTTACAACAGCAATTGTGGCAAAGAGAGTGAGATATAAACTTCCACTGGTAAGACAGCAATATCAGCGACACACTACCCACGCCTAACCTCAACACCCTGAACCAATTATAACTAATAACGGATCAAAGGTCCCAATTTCTGTCTTCTACAAGATAAGATATAGCCCTTAAACATAGCTCCAGAGGTCCTTCTATGGCAAAAAAAAGACACAATATGAGCCTTATGTGCGCCAAGGCTTAACTCCATCCTCAGACACTCCAAGTAAAGGGAAAACTGACATGAACAGTACTATGGACATGATCTTAAAGAAACTAGAAAGTCCACAATCTTGTTAATTTGACAAAGTCCAACATGGTTATGATGTAACTAGAATTGTGCGCCATAAGTTCCAACATTAATTCAATTAACAACAAAATGGCTGAAGAAGAGAATTGGATAAGCACTGTCAAAGACATGGCAGCAAAATCAAACAAAGACCTTGTGAGGTTGCAAGCAACCACCAAAACCCTCCACAGGGAAATGGTGAATTCGGAAGACAGAAATCGGTAGAAACATACAGATCTGTGACATCCATAAAGAGGCGGAGTAGTCAGAGGATTCTTGCATCTCCTTTCTGGAAAAATGGTTGCCACAAGTAACTGGCCTGTCCTTTTTTCAAGATTTTGAGCTGAGTCCTATCATTTACACCTACAAACATATCAAATACAAGACAGATCATATGTAGACCCCTGTGGTACCATCATATAGAGATAATCTTCAACTACATACATAACACAATGAAAAGAGTTGACATTAAAGAAAATAGAAGATTTACCAGATGAGTGGAACCTTAAATGTATCACCTGGTGGGGGGTGTACTGAGATGAATAAAATTATGGTAACCCCTATAGTCAACTATATCATAAAATGCTTCCACTGGCCTCATCTGAAGATTTCCATCAGAAATTAGATAAGGCCTTAGGAAAATTAACTTGGCAAAAATATGCCCTGATATCAATTAAGAAACGGAGGTTCCCCTTAAACCTGGGTGGAGTAAATAAGGCTGACTTTCGAAACTATCAATCCACATTCCTATGCAAGCGGTGCTCCTTATGGTTCTCCCGAGCGCTAGACTATAACCTTTCATGGCTCTCAGTTGAAAAATTAGACCCTCCCACCCTGCCAAACACATATTCAACACAGTAAACATGCACTATTACAGGTAGACAATCCTCTAGAGGTCCTAATAAGTCACTCTAACCTTTTATTGCTCTGTGACAACTCCAGACTTAAAATAAACAGTACACTTGTTTACTGGTGTTCCGTGTCCTCCAAGGGCATCCACTTCTTAAAACAGTTTAGGACACAGACACTCTTTTTTTTTTAAATCCAACACCAGCTTAATCTGAAGAAGTTAGATTTTTATGAATTCCATAAACTTAAATCCTGCATAGTGCACAGGGAATCCTCTTTACCTACACTTAGAACCTCACTCAACAAACGTGGCATCAAACTTCCAAATTTTACCAACTTTTTAAAACCCAAATCCACTTGACTGAACCTTGCCCGACTATGGAAAGAGGACGAGACCAATAGCATCTCTTCAGATGACCGAACACTAATTTGGAAATCTGTTGTGTCCCACAAAGTTGCCTCTTCCTTGTCCCAAACTACATATTGGCTCCTCCATAGATCATTCTGGACATTCTCACGTCTTTACAAGATGTGCTTCAGAGAAGATCCAACATGCAGGAATTGCAATAAAGTGATTGATGACTCACATTTTCTCTTCCATAGCAGCTTGTCTTCCTACTTTGGGATACAATCTATGACTTTATCAAGATTCTATTTAGATTCCAATTGAAGCGTGACTTTACTGCCCTTATTAATGGATTCTTGGAACCATGAGATGGTTTGCCTAACAATATGCTCTTAATAGACATCCTATTTACATTGGCTTGTAGGTCTGGGCCCAACAACTGGAAAGACACTTCTACCACCTCCTTCAGGGCATGACTGAACTGGATTTTGCAATTAAGAGGGGCTAACAATATTGCACTCTAACACTCAACTTGGAGACTGCCTCACAGACTTGTATGGAGAACGTAGGACTCCTTGCATGTTGAACATAGGGACTCCTTTGACCTCCTGGTCAGCATCTGTTGCCCTCCTCTGGGCAGCTCTACCTGTTGCTGCTGCTGCTGCCTCTGCCTTGAGGGATCTGTGAGCCTGCCTGACTCTCAGTTCGAGGCCCACCTCTACCCGCAGACTGACACCTGCATCTCATCCCTGGTGGCCTAGTGGCCATCTGCAAGTAAGTATCTTCTGTATCTCTTTACTCTTGATTTTACTTCTGCCTTTGCTTCTGTTTTTATTTTCTGTCTTATATTCCATTTTTTCCGTCTTGTCTCTTTCTCTCTCCTCTAAATATCCCAGCGTCGCTGCTGGCCCTGCGGTCCCTTCCCCCTCCTCCTTGTGAAGCCCTTTTCCCGCTCTCCCGCCTCCAAGCTGACTGGATCCCCTGCCTCACTCCCTTCCTTAATGGCGGCCACTTCACACACAGGGGGACTCCTCTGACCCCCTGGTCAGCATCTGTTGCCTTCCCCTGTGCAGCGCCATCTGCTGCTGCCTCTGCCTTAAGTGAACTGAGAGCCTGCATGTCTATCAGTTCAAGGCCCACCTCCACCCGAGGCTCCCGCCTGCGCCTCATCCCTGGTGGTCTAGTGGCCACCTGCAAGTAAGTATCTTCTGTCTCTCTTTACTTCTGCCTTTACTGCTGTTTTTTGCTTCTGTTTTTATTTTCTGTCTTTTATTCAATTTTTGCCCTCTTGTCTCTTTCTCTCTCCTCTCCCCGCGCCGTTGCTACCTCTGCGGCCCCACTACCCTCACCTCGGTGAAGCGCTTTTCCCTCCCTACCACCTCCCAGCTGACCAGACCCCCGCCAATCTCACCTTCTTAATGGCGGCCGCTGTGTGACTGTACCGCTAACACGCCGTAGGCACACCAAAGGCAAGCTTGTCTGCGCCCGTCCTTGCCTAGACCACTCACAGCGCCATAGGACCCTGGTCCTTGCTCCATCTGTCAGTTAGACGCCAACACTCCACGTGCCCTCAACTGGGGAAGATCCTCAGCATGCCACCTAGACAACCCCAGGAACACTCATGGATCTTTTTCATGCCGTGCATGCTCCCGCACCCTCCAAGGACCACATCACGATCCCATACCAAGCACGAACGACCACAAATGCATACTCTTCAACACATGCTCCCTTGTCAATCACACAGTAGAAGTCTTGAACCTCCTCGACTCGACCACTCCAGACCTCTCCGTGGAGATATGGATCACCCCCACCCCTGTCCCGGACATCGCCACAGCCACCCCGGACAGCTACAAAATCATCCACAAAGACAGAGCCAACCGGCCTGGAGGAGGTGTTGCCATAGTCTACAAGAACACCCTCCGTCTGACAACCACCAACGAGTCACTGTCTCAGCCAACCAATCAACACTTCCAGATTTTGACCAACCCCAATTCCTCCCTCTATGCACACTCATCTACAGGCCGCCCTGAACCCAATTCTGCAAAGACATCGCTGACCTCGTCACCCCACACAAGCGCTCACCTCCTCTGACTACATCCTTCTTGGCGACCTCAACTTCCACCTTGATACCCACGATAACCCAAGCACCACAAACTTCTTGGACAACCTCACAACACTCGGCCTCAAACAACTCGGCAATATCCCCACTCATAGAGCCAGACACATTCTCAACCTCGTCTTCTCAGCAAGACGCAACATCACCATCTCTCACACATCCAAACACAATTGGACCAACCACAAGGGCATCCACTTTATCTTCACAAAGAACACTACATGCCACTATGCCCCCCCACCCCCTTGGCAGAGGCTGGGGCAAAGCTACAAAAGCACAACTCACCAACGCTCTCAGTCACCACCACCCCCACAGGATGCAGCAGAGGCTATTGAAGCTGCACGCAATCTACACTGCTGGTTATCAGAAGGTGTCAACAACATAGCTCCCTTAAGAAAACCTCTACAAAACCAACATAGCAAAACATGTAAATTTTTTATAGCAGACCTAGAAGAATCCAAACGCTCCTGCAGATGACTGGAATGGAAATGGAGGAACAGCAAATCAACAGAAGATCGCACAGCCTACAAGAATGCAGTCACCACGCACCGCCAGAACATCAGAGCCACCAAAAACGCAGCCATTCAAAAACGCCTCAGCACCAGCGTTCACAACAGCAAAGAGCTCTTCTTCATTTTCAAAGAGTTCACGAACCCCGGGACAGACACCTCATTCATACCTTCCTCCCAAGACCTCTGCAATGACCTCACCACCTTTTTTCACCAAAAAATCCAGGACATTTATGAAAGCTTCAGGAAAGCTTCAGGAACCAAAACCCGCCCGACCCACTAACACCACCACGGACCCAGCAGCACACTAGATTCTGAGCTCCTGAGCATCTGAGCGCCTGAACTCTGCCGAACTATCAACCGATCCTTCAAGACCGCCACCTTTCTATCAGACTGGAAGTATTCCGAGATCAACCCGCTGCTTAAGAAACCCACCGCCGTCCCAAGGGGCCAGAAAAACTACACACTCATCTCTCTGTTCCCTTTCCAAGCCAAAGTAACAGAAAAGGTGGTCAAACAGCAACTCACCAAATTCCTTGAGACACTCCAAATCCTAGACCCATCCCATTCTGGATTCAGAAGCAACCACAGCACTGAAACAGCACCCCTGGCAGCCACCGACAACATACGCATCATACTAGACCACAGACGCACAGGCGCACTCATCCTCCTTGATCTCTTTGCTGCGTTTGACACCGTCTCCCACTCCACCCTCTGCGACAGACTACATGACGCCTGGCATCCGAGATAAAGCACTGAATTGGATCAGGTCCTTCCTCACCAGAAGAACACAGAGTGTCAGACTACCTCCATTCACGTCAGAACCCAAAGATACATGTTGCAGAGTGCCCCAAGGATCATCATTCAGCCCAAAGCCTTTCAACATCTACATGGCCCCGCTGGCCAAGACCCTAAAATAACACGGGCGAAACATAGTCTCCTACGCCGACAAAAAACAACTGATTCTCTCCCTGTCCGATGACTCTGCAAAGGCCTAGAGAAATTTCCACAAGGGTATGAGAGCAGTCACCACCTGCATGGAAGCCAGCTGCCTCAAAGTCAACTTGGATAAGATAGAAATCCTTGTAATGGGTTCCGTCCCTTCTGCCTAGAACAACTCCTGGTGGCCCGCCACACTGGGAAACGCCCCACTCGCACAGACCACGCATGCAATCTGGGCTACATCCTGGGCTCCTCTCTATTCATGACCTGCAAAGTCAACGCTGTCTCATTGTCATGCTTTCACACCCTCCGACTCCTGCGAAAGAGTTTCAAGTGGATCACCTCCGACGTGAGGAAGACAGTCACCCAAGCACTCATCACCAGCAAACTGGACTATGGCAACGCACTCTATGCAGGCATCACCAAGAAACTTCAATCAAGACTACAAAGAATCCAGAAGGCAGCAGCCAGACTCATCCTGGACATCCCCCAAGACAGCCACATCTCCTCCCACCTCAGAGACCTACACTGGCTTCCAGTCAACAAGCACATCACATACCAATTCCTAATCCACCCCTACAAGGAACTACAAAACATAGGACCCGAATACCTCAACCATGGCCTCGCCTTCTATGTACCCAAAAGACATCTCTGTTCTTCCCAGCTCGCCCTTGCAGCCATTCCCAAGACTTGGAAAAGCACACCAGGAGGAAGATCCTTTTCCTACCTCACAGTCTTGACATGGAACATGCTACCTCTCAAGCTCAGGCAGACCGCATCACTGAAGCAGTTCAGGAAGGACCTCAAGACCTGGCTCTTCAATTGAGCAGCAACCCCACAAACAGCACCTTGAGACACTATGGGTGATCAGCCGCACTTTAAAAATTACTGATTGATTGATTCAGGACAACTACTTTGCTAGTAATAACCCCCTGAAGTTCTGCTCTACTACCTTTATTACTACACTCTGTGATAGATGCTTGAGTTTAGCCCTTATTACTACTTACTACTGCCCACACAACAGGGAAGCGGGCATTGACTTTTATACTATGTCTCATTTTGGCCCTTACCTTCCCTTGGCTGGCATGTTCGGGTACAAGATTTCCTATGGACTTGACCTGTCAATTGTGCTTTCTTTCTTTCTTTCTTTCTTTCTTTCCATTTGTAAGTTGTGTTCCATGTCTGTTCGACTCATTGCAACATGTGACATGTATCGCTCTCTCGTTTTTCTGTAAAAATCAATAAAGATTTCGAAATGAAAAGTTACCGACCCTCAAAGTAGGTGGCAACCCACTCAGAAACAGGAAGTTTACCTCATTAGACAGCTTCCCCTCTCGGAATTGTGTTGGGAGCCTTAGGGAAATAGACATTGAGGGAAACAAAGCAAAAAAAACTATCTTTGGAAAAAATCATGTTAAGAACGTGAACACAGGGATGGTGGTCTTTTTATTGCAGGCTGCCCTCCCTGCATTTTAAGCCATTCACAGGGCGGTGCACATAATGATCTGCCTAATTAATATTCATTAGGGAGATTGTTCAGTGACCCTCTGAGTATGAACATTTTATGACTTATTTGTACATAGGTTGCATCACAGCACTAGAGACAGATCGCAATAAGTTGGTTTGAATTTTGCACCCACCATTTGTGACCTTTCTGTTAGAACATTGGACCCAAAGTCTACCCCCTGCATAGTCAGGTTATGACGCTGTCCATCCCAGTACAAGCTCCGTACCTACATTCCACACTTCCTTTGGCTGCCTTTTCATACTAAACACAGGCTTCCACCATCGCTGAATGCTACAGTGGTTCAGAAGGCTCCTTTCCTTAATCCACCCTCACACTCACCCCTGTAACGATGCACTGAGAACCCTCATCAGGCTGCACAACTTATTGTTCCCTAAATTTGTGCATTGAGCCTCCCCCTCATAATTGTGTGCTGAGAGCACTTCTTAAGGCAATGGTGATGAGACCTTCTCATCAGGGCTGAAAAGGAAAATAAAGGTACTCATGGAACTCACAACCTGTCGGGTGGCATGAAAGGGGCAGAATCGCCCACCAGGAGGCCACTATAAGGATGAAGTGCAGTGTTGAGTCACAGCAAAGTCAATTAAAGTCAAATGATGGTCCACCACTTCTTGCGTGTTAGAATTACAAACTCTTATTTTGAGAGGAACACGTTTAGTAAGACCTTTCTGCTTAGTTCGCTGGTTATAATTAGTATACATAGATTCTTACAGCAGCTGCTGTAGAGATGTACGTTTACCCAACAAGCCCTAGGTTAAAATACTGGTAAAATAGCTTAGATGATTAATGGCTTGCTGGAATTTTCTTTAAGTGACCTCTGGCCACAAGCTTCAACCACTATTAAATTGCTTAGAAGATTACACTGCCTACTGCATTTCATTTATTTACTTACATTTTGTTAAACTGCGGTCACATTTCAGGATAGAGATTACATTCCACATTACAGTACTGTGGCCAAACACAAGCCAAAGCTCTAGGATGTGGCATCCAGACATATAGGCCCTCATTATGATAATGGTGGTAAATGCCGCCTCCCGCCACAGCGACGGCCGCCAAAAGAAGGCTGGCAGAATTCCAGCTACAGTCATGGTGGTGGACGGCGGTAAGGTGGCGCTGCTGCCAGCAGCAGCGCCACGCCAGAATAACGCCGCCGACTGTATCATGACACATGATCCGGCCTGGCGGTGTTCCGCTGGTGGACGCTGCTGCTGGCAGCAGCGCTGCATCCCGTCTCCTGCCAGAGGACCCCCTGCAAGCAGGTAAGTTGGATGCTCGGACAGGAGAGGGGAGTGGTGTGTGTGGGTGTGTGTGTTTGTGTCTGTGTGCGTGCATGCGGGTGTTGGGCATGTGTTATGCATGTGCACATGTATGAATGTGAGTGTGCATGTATGTTGTGATGTGTGAATGCGTGTGTGCTTGTAGGTATGTCAGTGTGTGTGTGTGTGTGCATGGATGTATGCATGTATGGGTGAATGTGTGAATGCATGTGTTTTGCCACCTGTGTATGTGTGTTTATGTTGGGGGGGGCAGGGATGTAATAATATGGCAGTATGTACCACCAGCCTGTTGGTGGTACTGCCACCACTATTGCACCGACCTCCAAGGTCCTAAAGAGGGCCATAGTCAGTCTCTTCACTAGATATGAATCTCTCATTGCCATGGAGCCACCGCCAGACCCAAGCAGCTATTCTGTCTCCCACAATGTAGGTAAAGAGTTAACCAGTCCTGAACTGCCAGTCTTTCATAATGCTGCCCAGTTCAGTCCTTCCCATAGTGCTGCCTTCACTGTGTCTCCGTGCTATAATAGTGCACTGCTGACCTTCGTCCATAATCAGCACACATTCCTCCTCCAGCAATTCTGCAGCATTACCATAAAGAAGTACTGACTGACAGATGGGGCATATCAAGTCCTAAAATTGCCTATGGAGATAACCCAAAACACATTATGACATTGATTGGCATCTTGAGGAAATCTTGATCAAATTACTAAATAGACAGGCATGTGGGGGTTACATTGAGCACATATGGGGCTAGCTGGGAAAATTGGTGGCATTGACTAGCATAGTGAAGATTTCTAGAGAATATATGATAGATATGTTGGCATATGGTGGCATTATCTGTCATCCTAGAGATACCACAGCATATTGGCCCCATGGTGGAAAACGGGGGTATCTGACACACCATGTCTTTGACTGCTGTATAAGGGAATAATCTGGCATATCGTAGCAGGCACTGACTGGCTTATGCCCATGGATGTTATTTAGAGGTCCCAGCTGCGACCCCTGGCTTGCCCCTTTCCCCCCCCTCACCCTGCTTTTTGTGACCACGACCTCAGAAGTGGCAAAAGGAATACCAAACACAGAAGATAAACATTGTACTGATGAACATTTATGATGAACATTGTTTACCTTCTGCAGAACCCACAGGAAGATTTAACTTTTAGTTAGAAATTATTAAATTAAAAAGTGGAATGTGCACTCTTGATAAAATAAAATAATACTATACAAGTTTAAACAACCAACATTTTTTAAATTGTTGCCATGGCCTATTACTGTGAAAACGTACAAAAATGTGTTTTTGAGCAGAACCTTCTGTTTTTCGCATTCATGAAAGTCCCTTACAAGCGACGATAAACCAAAACTTATTATCAATGAAAAGGAGTAAATCAAGCCAGCTACATAGTTCATATACAATTTATAGTCCCTGTGAGTTAGTGCTAGTGAGCCTGACCATTCCTGTTTTTTTAATCTCTTTTTTGTGCATCTCCCTGTGATTTAGCAGTACTTTTTCCCTTTGAGGTGTACACTCGGCTTTAGTGATGCCAATTCAATCAATCAATCAAGCTTTATTCGGCTATTAAAAAATTGCCATAAAAGCACACTAGATGGAGCAAACAGGTTCTAAAGGCAATATACAATCCATATAACTAAAACAATACACTATAAATTGCCATGCACTCAAAATATAAACAGACATAAAGAAGAGATAAACAATAAAGTATCAAAACATAGTGATGTCAATTATTATGATGCCATTTGGATTAAAGTGTTGTGGCATTGTGCCCTAAGCTTCAAAGTTAAATGTTACATGATGCCACTTCCTGCGACGTCATTGAGTTCTGAGGTTATTTTCTCTACCCCTGGCATTCTGGTGAATCAACGTTCATGGTAATGATGGGGATATTGGTACGCAAAGTGTGAGGGTTTGGCTCTTGTTTGCCTGGACTTGGCTTTGTGGGAAACCTTGGAACATGATCGCTTTGACTGGTCTATTTTGGCATGTCGTGGCAGTGTCTGCCACATGATGATCTCCCTGATCATTTGAAGGCAGGAATATGAGCTTCTATTACTCTTTGCCTCTCACATCAGGGTAATCGATTGCCAGCAGTAACCTAGCTTCTCTGATGCCAACATTCAAGAGGGAGAGTCTTGTATCTTAAACTTTTGTAATGCATGTCTCTTGAAGTAAAGCAAGTGCCGCCCTCTGCTAGAGAAGCCGGTTGATAACTGCTCTACGCTTTTGGGATTACCAGATAGAGAGCCTTATGAATTTTCGCTTTTTATGGAATATTTGACAAGCCTAGGATTGATCAATCTGGCAGTCCCATACCAGACAGTGAACCTGTTCATTATGTAAATGGATCGCAATCCAGAAATGATCTGGAAAATCTTGTTGCTGAATATCCTGTATTCACATTGCATGAGGGGGCAGAGAGCAGGCATTTGCCCCCGATGTGGTCTGATCAAGTATCTGGGCGTGTGGTTCTCACACGTAGATGTATTTTGGCTTCACAGAAAAATATCATTATATTTACTGATTCCAAATATGCATTTGATATGTTCCATGATTTTGGGTTATTATGGTTGGAGAGGTATTTCCTTATGTCTGCTGAAATGCTGATTAAGAACAGAACTTATGTAAAAAAAGAAAACGTTCTTAGACGATGTTATGTTGCCATGTAAAGATGGTATTCTTTGATGTTTTGCCCACCTACCCACTCAAGATAAAGTGTTCCAAGGCAGTGCATTTCCTCGTGAGCTGTCTAAGAAACCTGTACTGTCTCAAAACAAGAAAATTCTGTGTACATTGTACAAATTGTTGATTTTCTTGTGCCGATGCTTAATGGGTTATCTCTATTGCAGAAGCAGGCATATGTGAATGAAAAAAGTTGAGGATCAAACAAAATTGTAAATGGGATCCTGGTGGACTGCGGTAGGAGAGAACAAGGAGAGTGGCAGCCCAGGAATCTCTTCTCCTCACCCTTGCACTGTTGTGCTACAGCCAAGTGATTGAAGCAATGGACAGTATGAGCAGTGCCACAGCACCCCACATATTTACATACTTTTCCTCAGCTAATGAACAAATGTTTAACTCCTGGGTCACACGCCAAACCCACAACATCGGAAAAAGGATTAAGACCACTCCCACCACACCACTCACTACCTTCTTGGGGTGCCTACTTTCACCAACAGATCAATTCTATTCACTCTCCTAAGTGTTGCTCCTATTCTTATGTTCTTGTTACTGTGTGTGTGTTTCTGGCATTATTAAGGCATTTCTGAGGTTCAGTGCCGAAGCTATTACAGGTTCCAATAAGATACCATCAATATTCAATGCCAAGTTTGGGTCCCATGAAGACCTTCTCTCAATCATGGAACAAACATGGTTTCTTCTGTATTGGAGAAAGTGTGTAAACCCTAGGGCTAAAACAGCAGTTCCACTGTGTATATCACCTGACTCATCTGCGAAAAAGGAGTGGTAACATTTCACTCTTAATATCAACTTGGTCAAGATCTGTGCTAAGTCACACCTTTAATAGCCTGATGCACTACGGCTGGGCACTTGGTATGCTGGGCAATTCAAGCCTTACCGTCTAGGAAGACTAAGTTAAGTCCCTACATGGCAATTTGGGCCAACCCATACTACCTCAGGTAAGCCTCCTATCTCTCTGCTGCTCTTGAACTGCCTCTGAAAGGTTAAATGGTTCTGCAATACTGCTGAAAATGGATTCACTGTCTTTGTAATCGCCGACCCTAGGTCCATGCAGCCCTACTGGAATGTCCAACTGAAGCCTGTCCTAACTACCAGTCCTGTGAGTGGATCCACATCCAGGAACACCTATGAAATTTCTCCTTGCAGCCCTGGTAATGGAGTCCAACTAGATTACGTTTACTATAAACACAGCTTTGAATTGCTATGGGGTTCGTACCGGGTTATGCTGAATGCACTGTAAATGGACGACTAAGGCTCATGAGGCTGACTCTTTCAATTCTTTTTTCTTTTTTTTACTATTTCTGTTTCGCGCTTTAATACATCATCACATCAATTCATCATCTCTACATGAACTGAAATTTAAGCCTCCCTACTACTGACCATTCAAAATATTTCAGCAAAAAGTCCACAACATATCACAATGAAAGTGCATTCAGCATTGCTAAAGTGCTAGAAAAAAAGAAAGTGCTATTATAAAGTGCTCTTGGTTACAGTGTTTTGTCAGATAAGGCTCCTTAGCTCATCATCGTAATTCATCACCGAACTCTTGGGTTAGGCGGATTGCTTGATTTCCACTGACTGGTTATCACTGACTGAGCAGGTAAGATAGCTATGTACCACCAGGCACACGTGTTCTTTTTACTTAACCACATATGTCTACTACTTCCTGACAGTATAATACAATCCAAACTAAAACCTTCTGAACAGATTTGAGTGCCTTTTTCTAATATCCAGCAAGCCTCAGACTTCTATTATGACTCCTGCTGCTGCACTGCCACATAGGGAAAGGTCCACTGAACCAGCGTGGAGGAAGGCTGCAGGGAGGGGCTCCAGCTTCTGTCTCTACAAAGCCATGATTGCCTCTTAAGGTAACCCTTCTTTCTCACTAATACCAGCTCTGCAAGAGGTAGCTGACAGGTCTTCACTACTAAATTGTGTCTGCCTATTACAGTGGATCTAGGCAGCTAAGTTTGCAGCAGGCCTTATTATGTGGGCCATGGTATTGTACTTCATTCAAATGAAAGGTGGTGGGCGCCACAAGTGAACTGCACCCTGCCTGTTGTCTGCCTAAGGGACTGCCAATTGTGGAGAGCAGTAACACTTATTTACATATTTTGGAAAGGTAATGAATGGACTGCAACTTTTCCTCCTGTTGTATTTGCACCCATTTATCCTTTGCTGCCAAAGGCGGTGTCCCCATGGACCTATGCCCTTTGACAAAGAAGCAACTCATCTTGATTTGTTCTTTCATTGACACCTAACTGTTGAATGGAACAATGTTACTGCCCTAACACCCCAACATCATAAATGCGACGAAAGCAGAGAATCAGATGGTGTGATTGTGCAACCTCAACGTGTATTAAACTCACTAATTCATGTCCAGTCAGGCTTGTTTGTAAAACCTTAGCTCAACCCTGGGTAGCTGTGGCTTCGAGAAGTCAGTCTTTAACAAATGAACTAGTGCAACGCATTTAGAAGGAACTACACAATTGAATCAGAAAGAAACATGACACAAAAAGGAACTCAAATACCAATTTAAAGAATAGACATTATGTTTATGAACATTTAGGCACTAAAATCAACAAAATCCACTGAAAGTTCCAGAGATATGAATTATTAACCAATTCATAAATCACTGCTTCTCCTTCCAATCCGAAACAAGCATTGGCAACAACCACAGAAGAAGTTACTTTGAAAACATTTGGAAAGTTGTGTTTGATTACTCCAGCCCGCTCTGGGTGTCCAACTCCTTTAGGGAAAAAGTTGCAAGGTCTAATAGGGCTGAGCAGGACAGTTACCTTGTAGTCAATGCAGTCTGTAGTCCAGTTCCAGGCTCTATGAGCAAACCACCATATACATTGATGGAGTGGTCCTAATGCAAGCGATACAGGATGCTGAAGGATGCTGTGCATGCTCATCCGGTCGATTGGGTGTTCCTGGGCCAAACTTCAGTCCACGAACATGGTTGGGTGGATTTGGACACAGAGGTCGATGTCCCTCAAAGTCCAGGTGAAGTCCATCCAAAAACCAGTTGCCACTCATACTTGTCTCCAAGTACAGTGAAAACAGTGGTTTTCTCTAATAGAGGCTAGTTTCTGTCTTGGGTGATATAACTGCACTCTGACTCTCTCCCAGGTCCAGAAGGCTTGGGTGCAACTTTTGAGCATCAGGACTCGGTCCCCTAGGCAGCGATTTAGCAGTCAGTGGTGATCAAGTGATTGTGGCTACCAACTTGCTAAGGCAGGCTTCTTCAGCTTTTATGGCCCGGGAGCTGTAACAGGAACTCAGCTAACTGACTATTGGAGTTCATGTCTTCTGTCTGCGGCCAAGGAATGACTTTCCTCAAGTAGGGCACTACAGGAACTGTCCTCTTTTTGCTATCCCAAGAATAAAGAGGTGTAGTCCAGTCTTTGGTGCAGCCTTTCTTTAACTCTTTGCCAAGTCCATGGAACAGCAGAGCAGTCCTTCTTTAGTTCTCTCTTTCCAGTGCTGATGTAATCTGACATCTGGGAGGCCAGGGTTCCACGGTTATGCCCAGAAATTGCCCTCTGAGGATGTGGTAACTACAAACCAATGAACTACCAGGTCCCCTCACATCCGATAACGACTTCCTGTGAAGTGTGGCATCTAGCTATACCACAATGAAATATTCTGCCAATCTCAAAGATGGCAGAACCATTCACTCAGTGTACAGAGCTTGGTAGCCCACCCTAGCAGTGTGCCTACCTGTGGGCCAAATGCCCCTGGGAAAAAGTTTGGCAGCTGTTTCCCACTCTCTGCCCATGATGCCAACCTGTCAACTACAGCAAAAGAGCAGCCCCTCTCATGTGTATTTATCATTTTCCCTTAAAAGTTAGCTTCCCTTTGAAGCTTGACCTTTGGCCTCACACCAGTTTGGCTTCCTACCAGAGAGAGGATACACCTTTTCCAACTGCATGCCTCCATTGTGTCCTTTCCTAGAAGTCCTTCACGCATGTCCCAGGACAGCAGAAGGCTGTCTCCTGGCCAGCAACTGTCAATGACCACTGGAAAACTAGGGCAAGAGAGTGGCAACTTCTTAAAGTTGCCTTTTACTCCAAAGTTACATTAAATTCAACTGGGGCAACCAGTCATGTTTAATGCATTGCTTTTTTTAATACCCTTTAGCAGTCCCATTCAGAAGTTAGCACAATTGAGTGGTTAGCATTTAACACTATATTTACCAATGGGGCTACTAGTCCTTTTACACTAAAAACAATAATTTGGAGTTTGTAGTGTTAGAGCATATAAAACATATGTCCTACTATTTAATATACAGACCCTGCCTTAGTTCTCACCGGGCCTACCCTAGGGGTGACTAATATATATTAAAATGAAACGTCTGGACTTTGTCATTAATTTAAGTGAAAAAAACAAGTTTACCAGTTTAAGACTGCTCTACCTACTCTCTGCAGTGGCAGGCTGGGATATACGTTTTTCTCTCTCACATTTGTGGTGGGACTATCAGTGCTGCAGTACACAAGGGACACTTTCACTTAACGGCCCAGGGTACCCCTGATATCATACACTAAGGACTTATAAGTAAGTTAACTTATACCAATTGGGTGTAAACCAATTAAATATACACTTTTATGGGTGAGAGCACTGGCAGTAAGGTCTGGTTAGCTGGCCTCAAGGCATGTTCAGAATCAGCAGCATCAGTCAAAAACTTTGTGGGTGATTACGCAAAAAGAGGCATTTCTTTACTATATTGGTTTCTGTTTCGCCAATCAGAGGCCTGCCAGCTGCCATTCATGAATCTCTGGATTTTGTTCTTGCTGCCAAGAGTTGTGTATGTACCATAGTTGGTGGAGAATGTTGGTCCTGTATCCTTAACACTGCCCTCGGCATCCACAAAGAAATAGATCATATCAGAGAAAATATGAAGGGGTTGCATAAAATAAACAATGAAAATGCTCTGAATAGAGCTAGAATCAGGTCCGAGTTGAAAAGCATTTTTGGAGGGTAAGAAATGAAGATTCCTGAAATGATGCTGTCTACTTTGATTCTTAGGTTTTTCTTTTACATGTTTATGACTCTGCATGTGTGCTATGCCCAGTCACACCAATTACAAACGCACTGCACCTTCTTTTCCTTGACTGCTTCGGAAGCACATAACACCTTTGACAGCCATTCTGAATTTATATTCAAAAGTTAAGGATGAGATGAATAATGAAATAAGTATATCAATATCCATAATTTTTAAATAGGTGTTGCACCAGATGACAGAAAATGGTGGAACTGCATTAAAGTGCTTTGAAATCCCCATAATAGCTCACAACATGTTGGTTCCTTTACTGCTATTTTATGTGCCCTTATTGTGCACAGCCGGTACTGTTTTCTCACCTCTGACGTATTTAGCCTCACTTTCGTGCTTGTGATAGGCACTATTAAGCGAGGATCACAAACTACTCAGCGTATGCAAGTTTACATATCTTGTATTTTTTTCAAGGTCCTTTTTTGTTCTTGCCAGGAGAAAGATTTGCACCTGCTGAAGAAAACATCTAAAAGTGGAGTGTAAAGAGAGGGATGGGGTTAGCATTAGAAGCTCACAGCTAACAGAGGGGAAATGATGCCACATGCCATAGCTATATCCCTCTTTGCTTGTTTTGCTGAATGTTTGTGCGGACCTTTCGTAGATGTACGAGTAATCAATCTGATCTTTAATAGGACACAAAGCAGCCTTTTAGGCCACATCAAGAGCAAATGCATTCCCTCAAGACACTTGATCTTCAGTTGACTGATGTACAGCATATTAAATAATAGTAACAATACATGGAAACTCAAGAGTATCTAACATTTTTTCCACATAAATCCCATTCTTTATGGGGTGCTGCAGAGGTGAGGCACCCTCTGTGCATTATAGAAGAGCTCAAAGTCATTGTGTACTCCAGTGACATATATTGAGTAAGTAAACACAGTAGCATTCTTTTTCGCAGCAAAAAAACTAATCCAGGTAAGGGCAGTGAGCTCTTTCTTTACCAATTCAGTGAGCAAATACAGCTAGTCGATCTTGCATTGGTCCCAGTGGCAAAGAAAAGCAACAAATCATGTCTCTATTGCACTACTGTGGAACTTTCAGAAAAGACTTGGTTATCAAGATCACACTTCAAAGCTTGGGAAAAGAAGGGGACCCCGTAAGGTCCTTGGTAAGTATGGCTTTCCTACCCCAAATTGGAAAGCAAAGTGAAACTGCATCTCATTTTGTACGGGAACAGGAAAGAAGGGGGAACATGAATCCATATCTGTAACTCACCATGCAATAGCAGGTATTCAAGAAAGTGTGGCAGTAGGATTGGCTCCCATTGGGAAGCTCAGTATGGCGACATTATTAATCACACGGAGGTCTTGAATGAAGCGATACACAGGGGAGTTACAGATGATTATGTCAGGCATCAACAATGTTGCTTGGAAAAAAATCGATGACGACAGGTCGAATTCGAGCTTTGGCTTCTGAATGCAACACATACTATAGGACACAAGGTAGTTTCTTCATGGAGTTGTATTTGATCTTGACAGGCTCAGGATAAAGTACACAATCAAAATAATTTGCATATTGAGACCACACAGCAAAATGAACTTGTTAAAGCAACCTATCAGGAGATTCAATTATTTGGATTCACATAAAACAGCTAAAACTTAATTTTCATTATTATTTAGCAGATTAAAATAAACCTAAACATTTGTACAGTAGATGGTGCAATTAAGTTTACACAAGAAACATATTCCCTTCAAATTGACAGTCCATTGCAGGACGTATAGAGATAGAAACACGGTCAGTGATGTGGTAGGGAACTTTGGTATTGGAACTACCCCTTACTCGCAGCAAACTCATCCCTTCCCCCCTCCTCCTTTTCACTGCTTACTGGAACGATAGATTTGCAATGCCAACAACATAGATTTATTCAATTTATTTGACCAGTTGTTGCACTTCCAAGCAATGGTTGGCAGTGATGACCAATTCGACTATACCTTTATTCGGCTAGTCACTGTAAATAGTGAAGGAATGTTTCTGCACCTTGGTAACAATAGTTGGACCAAAGTAGCATCCACGCCTTCCTGAGCCTATCTGGCTTAGAGATATCCAAGTAAATCTCAAGCACATCCTTAAATCCATTGAAATAATCTGCTGGAGATTCTCCTTTATTTTATTTACAATTATAAATTGTTATCCTATATATTTTAATTGAACATACTTCCATCATTGCATTCAACAATGTATCCTTAGCCGCCACCGCAGCACCATCATCTGGAGGGGCTTCTCATGGCCAACAACTCTTTTCCACTGATCAGTCTTTCACATCACTTGGTACAAGCAACAGCGACAGCTGATTCACATTTAACCAACTTGGATTATAACAAGCATTCATTAGCCTTATGGAGTTTTCAATAACACTGGAGAATGGTTTCTTAAATTTGACTACATCTGCAGAGGTATAACACTAAGGTATATCAAACCTATGTGATACAGGAATGGAATGAGATTTACAAGACTACAGCTCTCAAATTACCACCTATTGTTAAAAGGACTCTTTTCCAAACTATTAGTGGCATGCTTCATCATTGAGCCTCATCTTTTTATAACAAATATCATGATGAGCTCGACATCGGTGGAGGGACCACTTTAATAATGCTTAGTTGTAGGGGGATCTAACGATGCCTAAAACGTACCTCAAGGCTACCCCAGTATCTTTTTACATTGGGTGGACTAGGAGCCCAGACCGCTTGGTACGTGCAGGGGGCCATAGGTACACATGTACGCAAGAGTGTGAAACAGTGGAATAGTTCAGTTGCTCGCTTCTTCCACCACACGCCAGCATCCCACTATGAGCCATTGTACCTGCTTGTACATCATCCACTTATGTCCTCTTGCTGGTGAACCATCAAGTGCTGTTCTACTTCCAGGCGCATCTTGAGGCATTCCCACTTGCATTTCCTGCTGGCAAGTAAAAACTCAGAACAACTAGAAAATTATCTTATCTTTCTTCTTCTTCTTCCTGTTCTGTTTTTGGGGAAATAAATAAAAAGGAACTGTGGCAGTAGAGGCACAAGCCCCATCCCTACCTCTAAAGTGTTTTTATGATATTGACGTTTTTCATAGGTCTGCTTCATCCCATAGAATTGTGACTTATGTTTTTGTTCATTTGTCACCCTGTACCAATTCAAACATGATGGACATTGTTTTGCATTTGTCTTCTTTTTTGATGTTTTCCAACTCGCCTCTTAAATGATTTAAGCACTCTAGGACAAAGTTTCATTCATCCTGAAAGAGCTTCTTTCTGTCTTCGTCAGTGAGACCTATGGTGTTAAATTCTTGTACATGCCTTCTACATACTAGTGATATATAGCATGGGTAGGAGTCCTTTTGCTGGGGTCCTTCTGCTTTTGATATCGTAGGCCCCATACTCTATTTTTATTCACTCCAAGGAACACATAAAGGTGTGTGCCAGCCTTGTGCAGCAGCTCCTCCCCTGGAAGCAGGGGCAGGGGGGAAGGACCTTGGAGTTACTTCTATAGCTTCTCTCGGGGAAGGAGGCACACTCATGCACTCTGATCCCATTGCTTTCACAGTTTCTGTGGTTGGAGTCGTGCAGCTACCGGAGAGGCTGGGGCAGCTAGATCAGTGTGCCTCGTTCTTACACACATTCATCCTCGCATGGTTCTTGGCACTCGTGCTTATCTTCCCCTCCTTGCAATGCTTCCACAGCCCTCTCGCTCACTATCATGGATTGCAGAAGCACTGCTCCTATTCTACCTTGGCCAGCCCAGTCTAGCCTCTCATCACCTTTGTCTCACAGGAATAACAAAATGTTAGATAGAAAAGAAGCGTGTACAGCCTGGACCTTTCACAGTTTAGCCACATTAACGCTGTGTGACCACAGCCTCCAGGTCGATTACTGGGTCGTGCCCCAACCCAGCTTCCCTGGAGAACCTTCTCCTGTGCCATTGCTGCCTAGGGTCATCACGGGAAGTCTGGTCAAGCTCTTTTACCACCTCAGATCTTGTAGGTAGTTACTGGCCAAAGGCGCCGGCTTCTGTCGAAGAAAAAGAACCTACATGAAGCCTGCAAATTTATTAAGCAAAACAAGCCGAACGCGATATTGCTACGTAAGCATTAACGTTTTCTGCTCTTAGCAATTCCCCCTTTTCCACGAGCCTTTTCTAGACATTTAGCACTACAACATAAAAAGGGAGCACATGATGGAAACCAAAACTTAGAAGACAGTGCTACGTGTGCACAGTTTGCTAATGTAAAAAGCGCAAAAGATCTCCTGGAAAATGTACAGGAACTTAAACTTGTAGAAACCGAGTTTAGAAATCCCAAATCCTTGCTGAAGGCGACATGCAGGAAAATGAGGCTAAATTCATCAGTGGCGAGGCAGCCTGAGCAGCTGTGTGTAACATGGGTGTGCAACATGGTTGCTGCACAAGTAAGATGGTGTCATCTATCATGGTAGCATTTTGTGTCCGCTGTACACATCTGAACATATGTTCCTAGCACCTTACCACCACGACGCCTTTGGTGAGACTATGCTGTACAAATAGAGAAATGAACATATAAGAGGAGCTGCTATGCGGCAGGATGTAAACCAATCAACAAGCGAGGTGAAATACATGATGAGCAACAATTAGGGTCCATTAAGAAGCAGGTAGGAAAGCTGTAAACGTAAATTAAATCAAGCTTCGTGATCGAAAGAAGCACTTTTCCGAATAAAAATACACATAACCATTTTGTAGGCTTTGGGGTGCTACACTGAACATTTGTTGAAGGTACCAATGAATGTCTACAGGAAGTCGAGCATTTTTAGAACTTCTTCGAAGTGTACTTATAGGCCTTTTAATAAGGCTGGCATTTAGGTGCAGGCAAGAATGAGAGTCGAGATGGTCATACTGTGGTTGAGGTTTGCCCAGCCGAAAAAAAAGTTGCATTCATACTGCATTAAATTGTGGAACTCAGTTTGGTCAGTCCAGAGCAGATTGCAGTCAGCGCTCTACAGTATCATTGGCGCCTGGAATGGTGCTTTAGGTAAAGATGACTATGAGCTGAAATCGCTCTAGGTGGGAGAAAGAGGTGCTCAGAGGCATCACTCCTAAGGCAGATGCTGGATCATTCAAGTATACCATTAAAGGGGGAGATTTTTCTGCACCAACAGCTTACATTCTGGCCCACTGTAAGTTAAATACTTCCAAATTGGACAAATGGGAGCTCGCATCGCACAACTGGAAAAAAATCTAACTTTAAACGAAAGTTTTTCGCAAAACAGATGTCTGCACAGGCTAGGTCAATTGTGGTTTGAAGCTTTCAGACTCATTGGCTCTTTCGTTGGTCATGGAAAAAGTGGGCAAGTGCAAACGCACTGAGCAGTGTTTTAATAGCAGCCCAATTACACAATTACTGAATCTCATGCAGCAAAAGACTTAGGGCTTTGATGGGTTCTGATGCACAGTCCGATTCTTCCCTTGATCACACCATGAGAGGCTTTGACACGACAGCTGCCAATCACTGCTACTCAGCGTTCCCTGTATTTGGTGGCTAACACCGTCAGTTCGGCCTCCAATGATGAAACAAAAAAGAAGCCCTCTCATCAGTTCTAAATTGTCGCATATGAGTAACAATTATGATGGAGTAAGGGCCAATCTCAACGAATGCTCAGATTAGTGGCTCAGTCCTTGTGCTAAATAGAAATATCCCTACTTTGATGAGTGTGATTTCGCTTTGAGACACTTAAATGCTGATGAATGGAAACTTTTCCAAACTGAGCCAACCTCCAACTTTTAAGGTAGGGAAAGAGTGACTCGTGCAAAGTCCTATGCCATTTGCCTACCTTAAAGACAAGCTTCATTCATGTCCCATTTCCATGGATTTCTAGAAATCTGTTCTTCCAGTCCTGGTTCTTCCTGTCTGGGGAACAAAGGCACTACACGTGGCCTCAATAGGTCTGTGTGCATTGTTAACTCCATCCCTTCAACCATACATCTCATGCCACTTTTAATGTAGAATAATATATGGGCTTTTCAAAGCAGCAGCATGATAAAGTGCAGTTGTGTGTAGCTTAGTGTCTGCATGCGTAAGCGTAATATATCTGTGCCATGTGTGCCACCTCCCAAATTCCCCCAAAGGTGCACTGCACAACGGTTTAACAAAGGCTCTTACAAATCTAGCAGTGTGTTTTCAGCAGTGGTCACCACTCAGTGCAATACCTTTGCTTTATCTGGCAGATGACCAGGGACCACTCACCACATTTTGCAGTGAGAGAGGTATTTTTGCTTACATTGTGCTACTGATGCAACTTACCAAAGAGGGCATCCCGGATGACAAGCGCAAAGTAGAATCCAAAATAATTTGAAAAGAAAGCATTAACCTCCAACCAAAAAATATAAAACAGCCTACTCTCATATGATCTAAAACGTGTGACAGAAATACAAAGAGCTTACACTGATTAGTTTATCTGGTTCAAGACTACATTTATCACACAGAAAGATCTTTCATAAAAGTAAAAAATAAAAAATAAAAATAAAAAATGCACAAACTAATCCAGGCATGCTAACCTAAAGCACATCACTATGTTATTCAATGCTTAAGAAGCACATATTGGACAAAACATGGATAGCCTCTGGCTGGTAATCAAAAAAACATTTTAAAAAACTTTTCTCAACGACAAACTTTTGGCATGTCAGAGCCTGCACCAGGGAATGTTTCACCAGACCCATAGGAGCATGCATTGATACTCCAAATTACAAAAGCCGAAAATAGACATGGCCTCCTCTATGTCAAGGGACAGGCATCGGCCTTCGCACACACTAGACTCATGTGAAGCTGTCGCCCAAATAAAATAACATGATACCAGAAACTTGCAGTCAGGTGAAAGGAGCACACATATCCTCCATACAGAGGACATTCCCATCTCAACACACCATACCAACCCAGGGACACTACAACCAGGCTCCCCCTCAGCCATTTCTTTACTAGCAGATTGGAGCACATATAGGCCCTCATTCTGACCCTGGCGGTCGGTGATAAAGCGGCGGCCAAGCCGCCAACAGGCCGGCGGTCTAAAATATGCAATTCTGACCCTGGCGGGAACCGCCAACACAGCCCGCCAACTTAACACTCCGACCGCCACAGCGGTACAAACAAACAGCGCGGCGGTTCCCGCCAACAGCCCGGCGGCAGACAAAGTACCGCCCACCCTATTACGACCCACCAATCTGCCACCTTTTCCGGGGCGGGAGCACCGCCGATAAGAACACGGCGGAAACAGACTACGAACGGGAAAACGCTCACCTCTACGCACTCCACGCGAGATTCCGGCAGTATGGAGCCAGAGTTACAGGTCATCCCCGCACTCCTATTCCTCCTCATATACCAGGAGCACGCCCGGCGGCGCGGAAGACATCGGTGAGTACTGCACCTACGACACAGGGGAGGGAAAAGATTACCGGCACACACCCACCCACCCACACCCACTACAACACACACATCAATGCATTCCCACAGATCACTGTCACAACCCACAAACCACCCCCCTCCGAAATAATGCAAAGACCAAAAGAAGAGATCATAAACGGGCAGATATATTTAAATATGTACGCCATTAATCCCAATAAATAAATAAACTATGTACAAAATATATACAGCTACTAAATGTAGTCCAACCACTGTCCGTGGATCACAGGGGTCCTGTGCAAAGGGGCAAGGCCCAGTCCCACGACAAGAACTCCACGGAGAGAACACTGCAGGGGCATCAGAAAGAAAATAGGACAGGCACCTCAGGGGGAAGGGAAGGGGGGGCACCTCAGCCACTTGAGTACACGACGCCAGATCCACGAGGGGACTCCATGACCACTGGGCCATCCTGGGAGAGCAAAGCCACAGTCCATACAGTCCATACCGTGGGTGGCCTGCCCACTGGGCCATCCTGGGGAGAGCAAAGCCACAGTCCATACAGTCCATACAGTGGGTGGCCTGCCCACTGGGCCATCCTGGGGAGAGCAAAGCCACAGTCCATACAGTCCATACAGTGGGTGGCCTGCCCACTGGGCCATCCTGGGGAGAGCAAAGCCACAGTCCATACAGTCCATACAGTGGGTGGCCTGCCCACTGGGCCATCCTGGGGAGAGCAAAGCCACAGTCCATACAGTCCATACAGTGGGTGGCCTGCCCACTGGGCCATCCTGGGGAGAGCAAAGCCACAGTCCAAACAGTCCATACAGTGGGTGGCCTGCCCACTGGGCCATCCTGGGGAGAGCAAAGCCACAGTCCATACAGTCCATACAGTGGGTGGCCTGCCCACTGGGCCATCCTGGGGAGAGCAAAGCCACAGTCCAAACAGTCCATACAGTGGGTGGCCTGCCCACTGGGCCATCCTGGGGAGAGCAAAGCCACAGTCCATACAGTCCATACAGTGGGTGGCCTGCCCACTGGGCCATCCTGGGGAGAGCAAAGCCACAGTCCATACAGTCCATACAGTCCATACAGTGGGTGGCCTGCCCACTGGGCCATCCTGGGGAGAGCAAAGCCACAGTCCATACAGTCCATACAGTGGGTGGCCTGCCCACTGGGCCATCCTGGGGAGAGCAAAGCCACAGTCCAAACAGTCCATACAGTGGGTGGCCTGCCCACTGGGCCATCCTGGGGAGAGCAAAGCCACAGTCCATACAGTCCATACAGTGGGTGGCCTGCCCACTGGGCCATCCTGGGGAGAGCAAAGCCACAGTCCAAACAGTCCATACAGTGGGTGGCCTGCCCACTGGGCCATCCTGGGGAGAGCAAAGCCACAGTCCAAACAGTCCCTGCCCACTGGGCCATCCTGGGGAGAGCAAAGCCACAGTCCAAACAGTCCATACAGTGGGTGGCCTGCCCACTGGGCCATCCTGGGGAGAGCAAAGCCACAGTCCATACAGTCCATAACAGACCCCACTGCCACTGGAGGAGGCAAGTTGGCCAGAGGACATCCTGCAGCCCTGCCCGAGATAGATCCTGCCCTGCCACGTCTGCCAAAGGGCCAGCGGTTCTTGCCCTGAAGGGCCCAGTTCAGCGGTTCATGAGACGGCGGGGCCCAGTTCAGCGGTTCTTGAGACGGCGGGGCCCAGTTCAGCGGTTCTTGAGACGGCGGGGCCCAGTTCAGCGGTTCTTGCCTTGAAGGGCCCAGTTCAGCGGTTCTTGAGACGGCGGGGCCCAGTTCAGCGGTTCTTGAGACGGCGGGGCCCAGTTCAGCGGTTCTTGAGACGGCGGGGCCCAGTTCAGCGGTTCTTGAGACGGCGGGGCCCAGTTCAGCGGTTCTTGCCTTGAAGGGCCCAGTTCAGCGGTTCTTGCCTTGAAGGGCCCAGTTCAGCGGTTCTTGAGACGGCGGGGCCCAGTTCAGCGGTTCTTGAGACGGCGGGGCCCAGTTCAGCGGTTCTTGCCTTGAAGGGCCCAGTTCAGCGGTTCTTGAGACGGCGGGGCCCAGTTCAGCGGTTCTTGAGACGGCGGGGCCCAGTTCACCGGTTCTTGAGACGGCGGGGCCCAGTTCAGCGGTTCTTGAGACGGCGGGGCCCAGTTCAGCGGTTCTTGCATTGAAGGGCCCAGTTCAGCGGTTCTTGCCTTGAAGGGCCCAGTTCAGCGGTTCTTGAGACGGCGGACGGTCTATGGCCAACTGCTAAATGCCTGGTGGTGCCCTCCTGGGCAGCGGGGATGGTGCTCCTTCACTGCCCACCTGGGCTGTGGGTGGTGGGGCCCTCCTGGCCAGCTGGGCTGGGTCCTCCCTGGGCAGCGGCTATGGGGCTGGTGGGCTCTCCCGGGGCAGCTGTGCCGGTTCCTCCCGGGGCAGCGGCTATGGGGGTTGTGGGCTCCTCCTGGGCAGCAGGCCTGCTGCCTGACCTCTCCAACTTGCTGCCCTTGCCCTCCTTAGTCGTCGGCCTGTGGCCCTTTCCTCCCTTTGGAGCTGTGGCTGGTGACTGTCTCTGGGTGGTGTCCGGGGGGGATGTAGAAGGCGGGCTCCTGCGGCGCCCCTTCCGCCTTCTGCTCCTCTTCCCAGGGGGTGGGCTGGCTGTCCCCTTGCTGCTGGGCGAAGATCCAGACATGCGGGCTGGCGGGCTCCAATACCCCTGCACCCTTGTCAAGGGGGCTGCAGGGCTGGTGGTGGCTGAGGTGCTCTTCTTACCCCGACGAGAAGGAGGGGGGGGCTCAGGGTCAGGAAAGAAGTTAGTAGTGGCGAGGAAGAGCTTCTTGGGACAATGGAGAGTGGTAGGTACAGTGGGAATGGGAGTGGAGGGAGAGGATGTGGTTGTAGGTGAGTCACGTTTGCTGTCTTTGGGTGCAGGTGCAGGAGGGATAGGCTGTCGTGAGGTGGATGGCTGTTGGGTGGGTGGGTGGCTGCGTTTGTGTGGTGTGGAAGAGGGGGTGACAGACACAGTGGGAGAGGACACAGGGGACGTGTAAATGGCAGTGGGGGTGGTGACTGCACGTGTGCGGACTGGAGTGGAGGGTGTGCTGGTGATGGAAACACTGGCTGATGGTGAGGTGAATGGAGGTGTGAGTGTAGACGTCACAGGGAGGGAGGAGGGAGACGAGGAGGTGGGGGTCACAGAGGTGGTAGTGACTGTTGGCATGTCTGCATCGGAATGTTGCGTGTGTGAATGTCTGCGTGATCTGTGGTGCTTATGTTTGGATGAGCTTCTCTTGGGTGTTGAGGTGTGTGCAGGCTGGTCTGATGGTGTGGGTGGGACAGGCAGAGGAACAGGAGACTGGGAGGAGGGAGTTAGTAGAGGCAGGCAGGAGACAGGGACAATGGCTGCCGTCAGTGCTGAGGCCAGAGCCTGGAACGATCGCTGATGGGCAGCCTGACCCGAATGAATGCCCTCCAGGTACGCATTGCTGCGATGAACCTCCCTCTCCACCCCCTGGATGGCATTCAAAAGGGTAGTCTGCCCAACAATGAGCGTTCGGAGGAGGTCAATGACCTCCTCACTGAGGGCAGCGGGGGTAACAGGGGCAGGGCCTGAGGTGCCTGGGGCGAAGGAGATGCCCGGCTTCCTGGCAGAGCGGGCACGGGGCGAACGCGGAGGAGCTGCTGGGAGGGCGGAGATGGTGCGTTGGGTGGCGGCTGTACCTGTAATGGCGGGGGGCACGGATGGTGCCACCCCCGCAAGGGAGCCCCCTTCCGAGGACGTGTCCGTGTCGCTGCAGGCTCCAGTCGTCCCCGTCGTGGAGCTCCCCTCGCCCTCCGTCTCACTGGTCCAGTCTGACTCTGTGGCATGGCCCTCCTGGGCCATGTGAGATGCAGCTCCCTCCTGCCCCGATGCCACTTCTCCTCCGCCTGATGATGCTGATGCACACAAGCACAGAAAGACAAACAAAAAGGGGGGGGAGAGAGAAATAAAGGGATATTGAGTACATGGATCTCCGGTACAGTTAGCGGACATGACAGACACAGATGCCCCCTGCACTAAGTTGCGCACTTGGGGTACGCTACGCATTCCGTGGAACATGCCCTACACGCCTAGAGTTGACAACTGCACCCATGGATGACACGGCCCACGGATGGCTGTACTGACAAACTACTGAGGGTGGTGGCTGGGGACACAGGGGCTTACGGGGGTGCCCAGCCTACAGATATCGCCCTGGCCTAGGGGGACCCCCAGCCCTCCTCCCCCACCCAGACACCTCCACTGCGCGACAACAGAGTAGATAATGCTTGTACTCACCCCCTTGTGTCTGCTGTGCTGCCCTCACGCGCCCATCCAAATCAGGGTAGGCCACCGCCAGGATCCGGAACATCAGGGGGCTCAGTTGACGGCAGGCACCCCGCCTACGTTGGGAGGCCATCCCCAGCAGAGACTCGGCGGTCTTCTTGGTCCCGCGGCGGATGTCCTCCCACCTCTTGCGGCAGTGGGTGCCCCGTCGATGGTGGACCCCCAGGGCCCGGACTTCCTTGGCGATGGCACGCCAAATCCCGATCTTCTCATGGGCGCGGACCTATGTGACACGTACAGGGAGGGAGAAATACCACGTTCAAGTTACTCAGCATTTTCCTTTCCAGTGGCCCAACGCCCCCCATCCCCGCCAGGCCCCCCGCCAGGCCCCCCGCCATGCCCAACATGCCCCCCATCCCCGCCAGGCCCCCCGCCATGCCCCCCGCCATGCCCAACATGCCCCCCATCCCCGCCAGGCCCCCCGCCATGCCCAACATGCCCCCCATCCCCGCCAGGCCCCCCGCCATGCCCAACATGCCCCCCATCCCCGCCAGTCCCCCCGCCAGGCCCAACATGCCCCCCATCCCCGCCAGGCCCCCCGCCAGGCCCAACATGCCCCCCATCCCCGCCAGGCCCCCCGCCATGCCCCCGCCATGCCCAACATGCCCCCCATCCCCGCCAGGCCCCCCGCCAGGCCCAACATGCCCCCCATCCCCGCCAGGCCCCCCGCCAGGCCCAACATGCCCCCCATCCCCGCCATGCCCCCCGCCATGCCCAACATGCCCCCCATCCCCGCCAGGCCCCCCGCCAGGCCCCCCGCCAGCCCCAACATGCCCCCCATCCCCGCCAGGCCCCCAAGCCAGCCAGTGGCCCCAAATCCATATTGAATTAAACTCACTTGTTGGTCTGGAGGACCGTAGAGTAGCGCATACTGGGGGAGGACCCCATCCACAAGTTTCTCCAACTCCTCTCCAGTGAAGGCAGGGGCCCTTTCCCCAGTCGCAGCAGCCATTGTCCCTTCCAGACCGAGGTCACAGCAACACTTGCAGTATAGGTCCTCTCCTGTGAAAGTTCAAGTCGCAAGTGGATAAGTAGATAGAAAATGGCGGTCACGTCCGCGGCGGTGCGTACCGCGGCGGTGCGTCCCGCCACCGCCGGCGCCCTTCGCCATTGGCTCCTGAAACCCATAGGCTTCAATGTTAACCAATGCGGCTTCGCGCCGCGGTCTTCGCCCGCCGCCCGCCGCGGTGTGCCACGCCAGCGCATTGACCTCACATCCCATTGTCACACTTCACAGGTCAGGCAGCCGCCATTTCCAGGGCCCACATGGCTCAATTTCAACTGCGTCACACAGGCCTAGGCCTTGCATAGCCACTCAGACACGCCATTCACTGCATAGAGAATCGTATACTGTGCTAGCTGTGAGTACGTACCTGTGGGTTGCCTGACTGTGTGCTCCATGTTGTCCTTCCTAGGCACCGTCCGCTGGGTTGGGCGAGGAGACGGATGAATCCTCCCGTGTACCGACCGCTGGTGGACCTGTCGACAATGGAAGAACGCCACATTATCCTGACCTACCGTCTTAACCGTGCCACTATCCATGAACTGTGTGCCCAGCTGGAGCCCGACCTGATGTCCCCCATCCGCCAACCCACAGGGATTCCCCCTCTGGTGCAGGTCATGTCAGTACTACATTTCTTGGCAAGTGGGTCATTTCAGACAACCGTGGGAATTGCTTCCGGGATGTCTCAGCCCATGTTTTCGAAGGTGTTATCCAGAGTGTTGTCTGCCCTGATGAAATCCGTGAGGAACTACATCATTTTCCCTGAGGTGGGCGAATTGGCTACAGTGAAGGGTGATTTCTACGCCCTTGGACATATTCCCAACGTAATTGGTGCCATTGATGGGACCCATGTGGCTTTGGTTCCCCCAAGAGACAGGGAGCAGGTGTACAGGAACAGAAAAAGTTACCATTCAATGAACATCCAGGTGGTGTGTTTGGCTGACCAGTACATCTCGCATGTAAATGCCAAATTCCCAGGGTCAGTGCATGACGCCTACATCCTCAGGAATAGCAGCATCCCTTACGTGATGGAACAGCTACAGAGACACCGTGTATGGCTAGTGGGGGACTCTGGGTACCCCAACCTGTCGTGGCTACTGACCCCAGTAAGGAATCCCCGGACCAGGGCAGAGGAACGGTACAATGAGGCCCATGGGCGTACTAGGAGGGTGATCGAACGCACCTTTGGCCTCCTAAAGGCCAGGTTTAGGTGCCTGCATATGACCGGTGGATCCCTAATGTACTCACCTAAGAAGGTGTGTCACATCATCGTGGCCTGCTGCATGCTTCACAACCTGGCTTTGCGCCGCCAGGTGCCTTTCCTGCAGGAGGATGGTCGAGACGGTGGTGTTGTGGCAGCGGTGGAACCTGAGGAGAGTGACGAGGAGGAAGACGACGGGGCTGAAACAGACAACAGGGACAGAATCATTGAACAGTACTTCCAATAGGACACAGGTAACATTTCAAAGATAATTTAGTAAATGTTAACTACTCTGCAGCATCTCTGCTGCCTGTCTATTTGCCCCAGTGTATGATGACTGAGTTTTGGCTTTTCCCTCCCTATTTCAGATCTGGGGTCCCCACTACGAGTCCTGTGCTTCGTTTCCCCATGGACTACAGCTTTGTGGCAGCTGTTTGTTGACTTCACCATGTACAAGGACATATTTGCACTGTCATGTCAATTACAATCTATTGAAATCACAGCCAGACTCCTGATATTTTGGTGCAAAATAGGTGTTTATTGAAGTGCTCAAAATGGGATGGGTGGTTTCAAGTGGGTGGGGGCTATGGTGAAGGAATGTCCATGGCAGAGTCCAGAGTAACAGTCACACAGGTGCATTGTCCAGAGGCCTGTGGAGAGATGGAGCATGGGCAGTTCAAGGATGGACAGGGTGACAATGTGGGACAGTGGGATGACATCAGGTGGTATCCTTTGCTGGCGGGGTCTTGACATCCTACTCTGTCTTCTTGCGAGATCTCAGGGCCCTCTTGCGGGGTGGTTCTTCTCCTGCAGGAGGTGGGGGTCTGGTGGGCTGCTGCTGTGCGGGGGCCTCCTGTCCACTAGCGCCGGCGGAGGTGGATGGCTGTTCTTGGTCCAGGCTAGTGGCAGGGGCCCTTGGGTGTTGTTCAGTGTCCGCCCTGCTGTTTACGAGGTCCTGCAGCAGCCCTACCATGGTAACCAGGGTGGTGTTGATGGCTCTGATGTCCTCCCTGTACCCCCGATAGTGTTCCTCCTGCAGCACCTGGATCTCCTGGAACCGGGCCAGTACCGTCGCCATCGTCTCCTGGGAGCGGTTGTATGCTCCCATGATGGTGGTGAGGACCTCGTGGAGAGTGGGTTCCCTGGGCCTCTCCTCCCCCCCCTGTCGCACAGCTGCCCTCCGAGTTGCCCTGTTTCCCTGGGCCTCTGCCCCCTGGCCGGTGTGCCCACTACCACTGCCCCCAGGTCCCTGTTGTTGTTGGGGTGGTGGGTTATCCTGGGTGCCCTGTAGTGGTAGACACACCGCAGATTGACGCGCCCTGGAGACAGAGGCATGGGCCCGCTGGGTGGGAGCTGTGCTGGTGTTCCCAGAGGGGTTAGGGTCTATAGTGGCCTGTGCCTGTGTGAGGGGAACCGACTGTCCAGAGGTCCCCGATGGTCCGGGCTGGTCATCGGTGTCCAGATCGACAGAGCTGCTGTCATCGCTGACGGCCTCTTGGGTGGGGGGTGTGGATAATTCTGGCCCCTCCGCCGCGGTGTGTTGACGGTCGGGTCCTGCAGGAGTATAGAGGTATGGTTATAGTTTCAATGTGTGGCATATGGGTGTATCTGTGGGTTCTCGTGTCCCCAAGTGCTGGCATTCGTGTGTGGGGGCTTTGGTGAGGGTGGCTTGTGGGGGGGATGTGTATATGCATTGGGCATGCTTTGGTGATGGGTGTCCATGCTTAGTGGACGCATGCAGGCCTAGGTTTTGGGATGTGTGGGTTGTGATGGTGAGACATTGGCGGGGAATAGGTGTGCTGGGGGTGGGGGTGAGGATGGTGGTGGGGGTGAGGATGGTGGTGGGGGTGAGGGTGGGGGTGAGGATGGGGGTGGGGGTGAGGGTGGGGTTCGAGGATGGGGGTGAGGGTTGGGGTCTGATTTGGCATGCAGGTGGGGGGGAAGCAGTATTGAAGCTTCAACTTACCAGTATCCATTCCTCCGCCGACTCCTGCGAGGCCGTCAGGATGCAGGATGTTCAAGACTTCCTCCTCCCATGATGTGAATTGTGGGGGTTGAGGTGGGGGTCCTCCGCCAGTCTTCTGCACGGCGATGTTGTGCCTGGATACCATGGAACGCACCTTCCCCCGTAGGTCGTTCCATCGCTTCCTGATGTCTTCCCGATTTCTGGGGTGCTGTCCCACTGCGTTCACCCTGTCGACAATCCTCTGCCATAGCTCCGTCCTCCGGGCAATGCTGGTGTATTGTATCTGTGTGCCGAACAGCTGGGGCTCTACCCGAACGATTTCCTCCACCATGACCCTGAGTTCTTCGTCTGTGAAGCGGGGTTGTCTTTGGGGTGCCATGGGGTGGTGTGTATGATGTGTGGGGTGGAGTATGTGTATTTAAGTGAGTTGAGTGTGGTGGTGTGTGTTGTTTTGTGTGTGGATAGTGTGTGGGTGATGGTGTTGAGTGGCTGTGGCTGTTATGTTTTGGATGCTGGTGTCTCGCTCTTGTCTTCTTTACGAATTTTTAAGCGTAGGGGTTTGTGGGTGATGTGGGTGGGTGTTTTATATTGTATTGTGTGTGTGGGAGTGGTGTGTGTATGTGTATCAGGTGTGTGGGATTCAAATCGTCCAATGTGGGTGAGTTTTGTTCGTTTGTGTGTATTCTGACCGCGCCGGTGTGTCCCGCCAATGGAATACCGCATTTGAATGACCGCCGCGTGGATTCGTGGGTCGTAATGACATGGGCGTATTTCTGTTGGCGTGGCGGTGGAGGTTTGGTCACCTCCACCTTTCCGCCGACCGCTGGTCTGGCGGTCTGTTGTGGCGGTCGGATTTTCGGAGGTTTGCCTTCTGCGGGTCAGAATGACCGTGGCGGGTTTCCGCGACCGCGGCGGGATTATGGAGGATTTCTGACCGGCGGTAGGCGCCTTTTACCGCCGAGGTCAGAATGACCACCATAGTCCTAGAAGGGTGTTATGATAAGTTGTGAGAAGATTAAGTTTGAATTAAGTAATGATCTGCAACATACACCATATTAGATAATTGGTTTAAACTGAGAATCAATGCAACTCCAACTGAGATATTGTGTACCAACAGTGTAAGGAATTAAGTAATGTTGGTGAAAAAATAAATGTTGAAAAGTTGTACTCAAAAGCAGCGAATTAAATAATGTGGTAATTAAGCGATCTGAATACAATTATGGAGAGAGGGCCAGCACTGGGAACCCTATGTGTGTATGGCCAAATACTTGTGCAGGCCTGTTAAATTAAGTGGATGGCTGTGTCCCAATATTTCTTTTATATATATAGGATTTTGACTATAAAGCTACCATGAGGGAAACAACACTATGGCTAAAAAGGCAAGGGTTGTGCTGGTCACAGGTGGCATGTGGGAAACAAAACAAGTGTATTAGGAGGCAAGCAAAATTGAGGCAGATGAGGTGCACGACATATAAAAAATAAAAAATAAAGATTGCATTAAAATGTAGGTGTAGAACAGTGCTTGAGTTGCATAAAGGAAGCATTGCTTCTTTAAACATTGTATGCAATTTTATATGAACTGCCTGCATTGACTCATAAAAATAGGAAAAAAAGAAAGAGACATTTTCTGAAAGGTAATAGACGATTTTAGGAAAGAACAGACGGATTAATGTCCTTGCATTGTAAAAGAAGGCACATAACTATATGTATTAGTGAAAAAAGAACTTGTTTTGCAATTTGAAAGAGTTACATTTATTTAGTATGTATGATAGAGTAGTTTAAGGGTGTTAGCTGTGATAGGATGTTATTGTTATAATAATGTTTGTACAAAAGAATTGCGAAAGAGAATGTTCTTTATTGTCATTAAGTAAGGTTAATTTGTAATATGTGAACAAAGCAAATTATGTGAGGAAAGGTGGTTGTTAGAAATTAGTATTTAGTTTCTGTTAGCAGGAGTAATGCTTGGGGTATTTAATAGCAACCTGGCAGTATCTGTACACTATGGAGAAAAAGCAAGTATTTTTGCTGTATTTTAATAAAGCCCCTCTGTGGAAGCTTTGTCTAATGACAATAATAGTGGAACATGAGAAAAGGTAAGGTGCTTTTAGTGCATCTTTCAGAACCCCTAAGAACACAGCCATGTTTCCGTTAGGTACAGAAATGATAACTTCAACAGCGTGTTATTATGATAATAAAATGATACAACAAGAAAGCTAAGGCCTCCATCAAGCAATGTGATTGCGTGAACAAAACAAACACATCAAAGAACACTCTGGTTGGTAATTACAAGCTACTAGTCATGTGTATGGTGCCTATTAAAACGACTACTTGATGCCCATTTCAGAAACCCATTGGGTTCACAAATGGGACAATGTAACAGGCCATGAAATACCAGGCCTTTAATGGACAACTGATCAAATTAACGGCAAACCATGAAAAACATATGAAAATCAATGGGTGAACTAAAGCCTACATACACTCTCTCAGCTCTTGTTATCACACGCTTTTTGATGAATTAATAGCATCAGGTCCTCAACTGCTAAAGCGGTCAATCTCCAGACTTAAAAAGCACGGCCTAAAACAAGAAGCCCGAAGTTTATTTAAAATATAGACTTCACAAGACACAAAGCCACAGATCTGCATTGCGCCCAGACTTCAGAGAAATAGCTCAATATCAGAATTCAACTGACCGGAGCACAACTCTGACCCAACAGACACAATCCCATTTCTTCCCAAGTAGAACACTCCTGATCATGGACGTCATTTAGTTGTCGCCAGGGGTCGCAGCTGCGCCCTCTGGATTGCCCTTTGTGATCCCTGACCTCAGAAGGGGCAACTTCAGTGCCAGGAACGCAGAGGCAGCTCGTCCTTATGCACCTCAGTTAGGGTTCCACTCTCCTTGTTTTCTGTCAGTTTTTCAATTACACTAATACTGAATAATAATATATTTTTCACTATTAGTGTAATACAAATGTAGTACAATTAGCTGGAATATGCCCGTCCGTGGCAGCTGAGGTAAATAAAAACTGCTTTTAAATGTATGTTGTGTGCGTGCTTGCGGGTGATAGTGTGTTTATGTGAGAAAGAGTGTATGCAATTGAGAGTTTGTGTGTATGTGTGCGTGTGTGTGAAAGTGAGGGTCAAGGGGTGTGTGATATCACTTGCTACCCCTGGCATTTCGGTGAATTGAGGTCCATGCACCCCATCCATGCATCTTCTAACCATCAACCCTGTGTAGAAGCTCTTTTAATGCCCATCTGTCGTGGGCAACCGTTATAGGAGGAACATGTTGGTACTGTGCATTACTTGCACAGCTTTCCAGTTGGAAGTTACTGCTAACGTAATATGTATTGTTATGCTTATGAATATGATTGTTATTATTGTCAGTAATATATCTATACAATGTTGTCAATAGGCCCCATGTCACGTCTGGTTTTACAACCAACAGCAGTCCGCATGTTTTCCTGTTTAGGCTAAGCCTACCAGGCAGCACAGCTGTCTTGAAGCCCACTCATTGCTTACTGTCAATTACTGGCTTTACTGTTACTGTTCCTTGCTTGTTCCCTATTGGATGACTTTCCTTGCCTCAGTCTGTCCAGCTTGTATTGGTCCCTCTTCTGGAGATAGCCTCTTTACCATCTCTTTGATTGGCTGGATCCTGTTTTTTTGTGCTCGCTTTTAGGGAACTACTTGCTTAATTTTGTTTAAGCACACTATGAGGGGAAGTGTTTTCCACCTTTCTCCCTCAGTTATTTGTACCCCTCTTCCATGTTGCTCTATCTTGCCCATTAGCTTCTATCCCTTCCTAAACTTGAATTCAATGTGCTTCTCCCACCAGTGCTCAATGTTGCTCCTTTGTGTTCTCTCCCTCATGTTATTTCTCCCTGGTCTGTTGTGTTGTCTCATCCCTGCCTGCTGTGTTGTTTTACCCCCACCCCCTGTGTTGTTTTTCTCCTGACATGTCATGTTGCTTTACACCTGGGCCGGACTGGCCGTAGTGGGCATTAGGCATTTTCCCGTGAGGCTGAAGGGATTGCAGTGGTGGCAGTCGGTGTTGTTATTGGGGGCTGGGTTTGCAGAGGTGCTGTAATATCAGCCTTCAGTAACAAAAGCAGCAGTGCTTCACACTAGCCTCCAACCCCCGGTGGAGGGGGGGGAACTAGTTAAACAAAATTGCCATGCGTGCTTTAGGTTCCCAGTCCAGCCCGGGCTTTACCTCCCTCTGCTATGTTACTTCGTATCCCAGTTTCTCCCCAACCCACTCCCAAAATCTAATCATGTGATTAATTTCTCATGTTTTAAAAAGCGCTTTGCACTACATTTTTAAAGAGTGCTTTCATTCCACTTTTTTAACATATATCGATGAATCTCAGATTGGTAATTAAAAAAAAAAATACTGCATGCTTTTATGGGCATGCGCATGTGTGTTGAAAACGTGCCTGTGCTACTGTGTCATGGATTTTTTTTTTCAGTCATGGTCCACAGCAGCTGAATACAGAATAAGTAAAAAAAAAAAAACTGTTGGCAAAGCCAAGGGGTCTGGTCTTATATAGGTCTGGTCTGATAGGAAAGAATTTTTGGCTTTGCCACTTCCTGTTTCCATTATAATTTTGGACGAATGAGTCCTAGAATGCTTAGTGCCGTTGGCTTTAGGCTCCAGGCTGTGTTGAAGTCAGTCACCACAACAGACCCTTTCACATCGACATAACTCCCCTCCATGTAGTGCTCGGAAGACACACTATTCCTCACTTTCTCCCATCCGTCCCAGCGCGATTAGTCACCCACGTGACCGCAAACCAAGCAAGTAGCATCCCTCAAGTCACACTGGCGCTTTTTTATTTGTTGTATAAAAAAAAATACAAGCAGATACAGTTATTACTTCAATTATCATAAAATGTATGGCAACGTATTTATGGCAGGCACTCAGCAGGGCAACCTCACAATTGCTCAGGGAACCAATTTCAGGCTGGCGTATGTAATGCTTATCTTGTATAATTGCTGCTGCCTCGCTGGCTTTTCCTCTCTCTCGCGCTCTTTTTTTTTAATATGCGCGTCGAGCGTTTTATTAAAATTGCTCAAAGTCGGCAGTGAATTCATTAGCAGGAATGAGACGTAAAACGCAGAATAGTGTAACGTTTTAATTAGGCCTGAACAATAAACAAGCGAAAAGTACAGCGCCAGGGGCTCCCTTGTGGACTGTCATGGGCCTTACGGCCTTAAAGAATCATTACTTCTCCAGCCAATTTCATGGTGTCTCCGTAGAGAAAGGTTGTTATATAAAAAAATATATAAAAACACCCCAGTAGGCTGTTCAGTGTCTCTATATATTTTCCCCTACTTAAGTTTTCAACAGTAGCACAGCCCTGTGGCCTGCTGGTCGGGGCGAACCCTGCAGGCCGCAGGAGCATGAACCTAAGGTCTATAGTTCAGAGACAAGCATGCTTGCTCACAGGAAGCAGAACCACGTGCATACCTGGTCAGGGTGAGGTCCTCCAGGAGAAGGGTGTGTGTGCTCCAGAAGAAGGGTGTATGCGCACTGAAGGCGGAGCACTCTATGCCACGTTGTCCAGGGTGAACTCCGAAAGACTCTAATTTGCACAAACCCAAAGGACCACCACACAGTCGGAAGCATGTTCAGGCACGGGAGTCAGAACTCATCAAGCACGAACCCACAAAGCTACTACACAGCGATGAGCACGCTTGCAGTGCACAGGAGCCAGGGACCATTAGTCTGCTGTCGGGGAACACAGGTAGGAAATCATAACAAAAAAACGACGATGTACTCCTCAGAGAGAAAGATGCTTGAACGCCAGAGGCAGAGCAGTGCTACCTGCTGGTCAGGGGAAGTGTGCAGGCCTGCAGAGGCACAGATCCACGGTCCACTGTTTCAGGAAAATCTATGGCCTGCTGAAAAGTTTGCATGCATGCAGGAGGCTACCCCAGGAGTCTACTGCATGGACGCACACAGGAGGCAGAACCATAAGAGGTGCGGGTCAGCAGGATGTCTACAGGTACAAAGGAATCTAGCTTCAGAAGTCTACCACTCACAGAGGAGCATGCCTGCACATAGGAGATGGAATAGACTGGCATGCTGTTCGGGGGAAGTCTTGAGAGTAACAGGAGACTGTCCCATGAAGTCTACTGGTCACAGATCGGCAATGGAGCATGCTTCCTGTTCTAAGTGCCACCCTTGGGTGATAGTTGTGCTTTAGAAATAAATACAAACATATTTAAAAGAAGGTAGAGCCTACTGCTCATGTCCCATCCATACGTGTGGACTCGTCCATCTCAAACCATTTTAGACCATATGTGCACCAATCTGCTAATTAATGAGTGACTGAGTGGAGAGCCTGGTTGTGATGTGAGCCAGGGTTGCTATGGAGTGTTGGGATTGGAATGTGCTTTGTATGGTGTACATTCGTGTTGCTCTGACTGCCTGACTGCCTGACTGCAAGTATATGAAATCCTGTTTTCTTTATTTTGGCCACAGCTTCATGGTACTCTAGTGTGTGCACAAAGGGCAAGACCTGTCATTTGACCTGGAATGTCACACCAAGCTTCCCCTCATTTTAGTGGCAGAAGACTACCCTCCCTGTTATGGGTTTAATAGGTAGAGTGTGGTGGCCCATGTAAAGTTTGACTTATATGCCCTAACTCAGATACTAGTTTTAACATCTCAGGTGTATGCTAAGTGTATGTACCCTGTACAGTACATACATTATGTGCATGAGTGAACCAGATTAATGGAGGTCTGCAGATCCCGGTTTCAAGTTTCTTTGGCCAAGGAAGAGTGCTCAAAAGAATTCTCAGAGGATTAATGTGCAACCAGTTCTAGTGTCTGCCTGACAGCCTGCATCCAAGAGGTGAGATGTGATCATGTGAAGTCTGACACTGAAGGTAGAAGCTCCACTTGAAGGTTAACTTGTCTGCTTAGAAGGGAAAGGAGTGTGCCAACCTTGCAGGAAGTGTGACTATCCAGCGTGAGCTAGACGCAGCAGACCCTGGAGCAAGAGAGTCCCTCCACCAAGGAAGGCTGGAGAGCGATCTGCAATCTTGACCCACATTGCAGCGCCACAGGAGGACGGCCCAGGACATCATAGGCAAATGACCTCAGACCCCAAAGCTGAGGTCCCGTAGCCCCTACTTGTCTCAAAGGCCCCATCCCCCGAACGGGCTCCGACAGAGTGCATGTGCTGTGTTTAGTGCTCACATGTTACACCTGAGAGGAGGGGCACTAGGTCCAAAATAGGATTTCCCTCAAAATGAAAATAAATTCACTCCTTAAAGTTTGTACCAACGTCACTTTCTACTGCTCCATAATTCATGAACACGTCACTATGAAGGAAGGACCACACTGTTAAATCCTTGTATTAAAGTGTTCTTTTTGCAACACAGCAACTTTCCAGATGTCTGTCCAAGGGGGATAAGTTAAAACCGCATTCTGGTTCATTCTAACCTGAATATTGTATTGTATTGTAATAGTAGTTATATAGCGCTTACTACCCCCGACGATGCGTCGAAGCGCTTTTCGGTAAGTAGCACGCTACTCCGGAACCCAAAAGGATTTAGTGGTGGATTAGTATAGGGAAATATGAGTACAGTTTTAGTATTATTATGAGCCAATTTGAGCCGCGGATATGTGAGTTTTTTAGTTGGATTGACTGGAGTAATGCAGGGGTGGAGGAGGGGAGAATCCAGAAGTGTTAATTGGGAGTTTATAGTAATAGGATTTATGCTTGGTACTAGTAAAGGGGGGGGGGGTGGAGAAGGGAAGGGTCTGTGGAAAGGGTTAGGGAGATCATAGTAGCAGGAGGGGTTTTGGATGACTTAAAGGTGAGATAAATGAGGGAGAATTTAGTAGGGTTGTTTGGGAATATGTCCCTTTGGGTCCCCCATTTGTTGTCCCTCCTGTTTGTATAAAGTTTGTCTTACATCTAGGGTACAGGGCTTCCTGGTCTGTGAGTCAGAAAATGGAAGATTGGACTAAACAGCATAGAGGCTACCCTACCCGATTATCAGGGAGAGAAGAGCTCTGCACACACCTGTCAAGTAATGGGGAAATTTATAGGTGGGGCGAGAAGGGCACTGTACGTTACCAGGAATGCAAAAACGTGGGGGGCTGCTGCACCAAGCTGTAAGGAATCCCATAACCTTACTTCGTGCTTACATCAAGAGGTGGCGGCTTGCCCTCTTCTAAGCACAAGTGTTCCCAACTGTTAACACAAACTGCTCAAAAGAACTGGAAGAAGTAAAGGTGGGCGGGTGTTATTGACATTATAGTACATTTATCGTCAGAAGCTGAAGCTGATGACAGTTTTAGTATTACACCAGCAACATTTACAATTCTTCTCAGCAGGGTGGTCGCAGCAATCCTGAGATTATATTTCCCCAGGAATTGTCCCTTCGGATTCAGTTGTGAATTAATTCATTGCTGCATTTAGGTGCTGTTCTAAGCCTGCACTTCTTGCTGAAATGGCGTTTTCTTGGACCCCCTACTTCTTGTAATGTCTACTCTTTGATATTGTCTGATAGACTACATCAGCCCTATGCTGGTCGAAAAGTCCACATTAGATATCAGAAAGTAGAGCACTGGAGCTAGCACACCTTACCAGAGGCTGATTGGCCAAAGCCTTCTCTTGATCGTGCGTTGCCAGAACTGGTCTTAAAGGCTGGCCTCTGGAGCGCTTCCGACAAGCCTGGTGTAAAAGTGGTAAAGGCTTGGCAGATCATCTAGTAATGCATACTGGCAAAACATTTTAACACGTTTATAACAGCAATCAAGGGCCCCTCTCTATGTTTCCTTGGACCCCTGTCGAGGTGGGGATTGGTTCTATACTTGAAGGCCTACTTCTTTTTGGACTGTCTGCCTGTGAGGTACCAACAACTAAGCTCTTCAGCAGTCTAAATAACTTAGAAACCAGTGTGGTCTGTTCCAGTTGTCAGCTGGATGTTATTTTACCCTGAGCGATTAGGCCTAGAAGGGGACTAGGAGAGAATCAAGAATTTCAATACTGCATTGCTAGTACCCCTGTGAAATGTAGTGCAGTGAACATCAATTCTACTGTAAATTACAGGAAGGGTAGAGGATAAAGATACATATATGAACGTTCTTACACTCTAAGATCAAACAATAGTCAATGTGCAAATTGGCATTTGGTGAGTCCAAGAATCTGTTTTCAGAGGTATTTACTTTTCCAATCTTCCCTAGAGGGAAGGAAAACTGCCCATCGCTATACTCTATCGTACAGACGAGGCATTGTACCTTCCCCAGCTTCAGGTAGGTTTTTTGCTTGCTTGTCATCTACATATCTGACTGCTGATTAAAATTAGTAACATCTTATTTATTGGTGGAGGGGGGAAGACCTTTTGGTTGAGGATAATAGGTTTTGTTGTTTACTTTGCTAACATGTTATTTTCTTACCTATTACTTCCTCAGTAAGATGGGTCATACTGAGACTTGTTGACAGAAGGGCAGCGCACTCCTGCCAGCTTGGTTCAGCAGGGTCCTAGTTCTTGGGTCCCTTTCCGGTCTTCTTATCTTATACCAGTGCCTGCCATCAAGCCTGCTAACGTCCAGCTTATGGTTTTATTTTGTCTGACACCATATTAAGAATCAGATAGGAACTAATGCAATGGTATGTTGACAGAGAGTTTCTTGGGCTGGCTCAGCTTGCTGACATACTTTAAACAGTTGATCGCCTTGGTGGTCCATGGCAACCAAAGATTTGATGTTTCCTTACCTGCTGACCCTTTTGCTGACTTACCATAAGGCGGTTCGGGTTTCATTCCACAATGCAAATTGTTCTATGTGACACTTGTCACATTGTGAACGGATAGAAAGATATACAATTTTATATTAACATTTTTTTATTTCTAAACTGCTGTTTCACCCATGGACATCACTGCACTAGCAATCACGAAGAAGGGGGAAAAACCAACACCTGAACATATGTCTGCCTCAGCTAAAGAGATAAGATCATACTGGTGACCATGTCTCATTACACCCATTCACTAGGATTCACATAGGGGTGACTTCTGCTTTTGGTATGCTGATTGCCTCGATGCACTCTATGGCAATGGTTCTCAAACTTTTGACTTCTGTGGACCCTCACTTTATCATTCCTGGAACCCGGGGACCCCTACTGAATCATTATCTGAATCTGGGGACCCCCCACTAAGTCATTAGTGTAA
This sequence comes from Pleurodeles waltl, assembly GCF_031143425.1. Taxonomy (NCBI): domain Eukaryota; kingdom Metazoa; phylum Chordata; class Amphibia; order Caudata; family Salamandridae; genus Pleurodeles; species Pleurodeles waltl. The sequence goes on from NC_090443.1 coordinate 144,790,150, forward strand.
GTTCGGGACCCAGCCCAAACATTGTCATTGTTTTGAACCACAAAACAATATACAAGAAAAAATACAGAAACAAGCATTCATCATACAAATACACAAACAATAGCACCTTCCTCTTAATTTGCAAACAAATATAAATAAAAAAATAATAGGAAGGTTGGAGCTTTTCTAAATACAATTGAAACCACAGATCATCCATACTATACTCTGTTTGATGCACCTGCACTGCACCCACAAATAAATGTGAGGATACTAATTTAATTAACGTATTTCAAATTCCTTGACATTTACAGTACTTTTTGAGACTTCCAGTTGTACGGTTAGCCACTTGATTTATATACACTTTATTAATCTGTTAATATTTTCTAGGAAGTTGCTGACCCCCTAAGGAGGCTTCCCGGATGCCCACGGGTCAGCGTGCCAAAGCCTGGGAACCACAGCTCTATGCAATGGTTACTGTCTCACACCCCTAATGCTGGGTCTATTGCACCTAAATCCTTTTATTTCTTTTATTTGTTTTGATTTTGTAATCTACTGGGAATTAAGAAATTCATTTCTAATGTGGCAGGTAATTAAGACTTGTGTCTTGCAATCTTGCTTGCTTAATATAAGTCTCTATAATAGGACAATTGATCAGAATTGTATAGAACTTGGTAAGCTATATCTAGTTATGTTTTTGCTTCTAGCTGTGGGTTCATAATTTACTAAGAATGCCTTTATGACTTGAGAAGAGTCTTCTTTATGTGTGGTAGACTGAGAGAGAAACATCACACTGGTTCTTGATGCCATTAAAACAATCTACCCCTTCGACTGGAACAGGATTCTCTAGCTGGATTAGGATACTTATGTTATCACAGCAGACCATATATGCACACCTATTGTCAGGTACTGTATGTTTCATATCATTGTCTGATTTATATTGTGTCCTTATTTTTTGTGTTTTGGTTTCCTGCCCTCTTATTGCCTTACATAAGATCAAGATTTATATATCTCAATAATATATCTTTATTTCAGTATACTTCAAAAAACCAGGCTAGCATTGTTTTTGCAATATAATTGATATGTTTGACATTAATTGATTTGTTATGATTTTGAATCAAGAAGATTCCTTTGGAAGCAAACTGTCCTACTTACATTTGCTGAAGTCAAGCGGTCCACAAGCCAATCAATCTCACATCCTAACTGGCCTCGTTTTAAGTTTACAATTTCCCATCTGTGTTTAGTAATACAATTTCTTCTATGTTAAGCAGTAACAGTTCCCAAAAGACTCAAATCTCCATCCAGAGGTCTACCAAGTCCACTGGTGGCCATACGTTACCCTGTGATTCCTCTGGCGGTTGCATATAAAGTTTACAGCTAATAGATTTCTTATCATTCAATTTTAGTCAATTAAACAAAGTTGGCAGCAGCCACTTCTGACTAGTAACAGGTATGATATATAGCAGATCAAGGCGGTCATTCTGACCGCGGCGGGTGGCGGTCGACGCCCGCCATGCGGTTACCGCCGAATGACCGCCCCGCGGTCAAAAGACCGCGGCGGCCATTCCAACTTTCCCGCTGGGCCGGCGGGCGACCGCCAAAAGGCCGCCTGCCGGCCCAGCGGGAAAGCCCCTGCAACGAGGAAGCCGGCTCCGAATGGAGCCGGCGGAGATGCAGGGGTGCGACGGGTGCAGTGGCACCCGTCGCGATTTTCACTGTCTGCAAAGCAGACAGTGAAAATCTGTATGGGGCCCTGTTAGGGGGCCCCTGCACTGCCCATGCCGGGGCCTCCAGGGGCCCCACGACACCCGTTCCCGCCATCCTGGTTCTGGGGGTGAAAACCGCCAGAAACAGGCTGGCGGGAAGGGGGTCGGAATCCCCATGGCGGCGCTGCAAGCAGCGCCGCCATGGAGGATTCCCTGGGCCAGGGGAAAACCGGCGGGTAACCGCCGGTTCCCCTTTTCTGACCGCAGCTTTACTGCTGCGGTCAGAATAGCCCAGGAAGCACCGCCAGCCTGTTGCCGGTGCTTCCGCTGCCCTCCGCCCTGGCGGTCAGAGACCGCCAGGGTTGGAATGAGGGCCCAAGTTTCTTCAGGCATGCCCACAGCTTCTGAACTAGACCTACCTGAAAGGGAGAGCAGATCATCAGCCGCGGAAGTCCATCACAGCCACTGGCTCCAACAGGGTTGTGTTTCGTAAACAGATAACATTGAAGGGAACAATTTGCACCTTGATCACCATGGCTCACTAGCCACATGGACTCAGCATGGACAAGCATAGCCGGTCAGGCCTTTGACACAACCAGTTGGTCTTAAACGCATGTCTGCCAGCAAACACATGAGGTTTCAGCCAAGAATAAGACCGTAACTTCAGGAGAGAACCAAGGCATCAACCACGTCGGTGCTAGCAACGAATTCAATGCTGGCATCCAAAATGGCACTCACCTACGAGAGGCTGGAGCGAAAAGCTGGCCTAACGGGGCACATCGTTAACCTTACAGAGGGAAGAAATCACAACAAAAGGAAAAGAACAAACAGCAGTGAGGCACAGCCTCAGATGCAGTCCTTAAAAAAGCACAGAAATTTTAATCACACAGAGTTGAGCAAAATGAAAATCGAACAGAAAGAAAATAAAGACTTCCTCATCGCATAATAACGTTCTTATACTATCTTTATTTAGATTGTTACTGTTGAAGTGTGTTTTTTTAATCAATATTAATATGAAAAGCTTGCAATATATTGTGTGATGAAACGGCATAGAAAATATGTTAACGTAGAAAATAATGCGCGCGTTGAAATGTGCCCACGGGGAGTGGCTACCAATGTATACGAAGACTAATGAAAAGCTTATTAATTCTGAAATTTTATAAGCAATAATGTCTACATTTGTATTAGTATGTCATAGTTTGAGTTGTGTGTTAAGAGTTTGCTTTATTAAATCAGAGGGCTTTAGCTTAGCAAGGGTTTGGGACTAGCTGCCTGGCCTCATATTGAATTGTATTTTCTAAGGTGTAATGTGCTGTTTTCCTGAAGGACACGAAGCTGTATTTTTCCAGGAGTTATGTGTGTGTAGCCGTAGTAAATTCTTTCTCATGAGAACCGGCTTGCTCAAGGCGACGTTCTTGCTAGATGCAACAGTGTAATTTGTAACAGGTGCAAGGTTAACTGTATTAGGAGAAGACAATGAAGACACTGACTGTAGAGCAAAGTGTAACGTTTTCTACCTGACATTCCAACTGTTGAAGACGTCAATAGCTTGGACCAATCCACGACATGGGAACTACAAATTGTGGAAAATTCAAGTAGGGTACTTGCCGAATTATTGGGTAGAGATAATAATGCACCAAATTTCATCCAATGAGGAATTAGGGAATAGTTAGACAATTTAGATTTAACGGCGTGACCCAAGAAGAAACTTCACTCACTTCACTCCAATTCACTCTATTTCACCATCTCCATTTGTCATTCCTATTGCTCTAGTTTATTGTGAGTACTTTAAAACCATCCTCTACCCCATTCTTTCCTGATGCTAACTTCTCCTCTATCTGAGGGAAGTAATCCGTTCTGGAGTTTTGCTATAATGAGACTGTGCCCCGTCCTATCTCGCATGATGGTGAATCGACTGAGGTCCTGAAGACGAAGACTGACGCTGTTTGCTGATCTGTTGGATTGGTAACTATCTGATGCAAATTGTAATTGTCTGTTTGCCTTTTTCTTTCTAGGTACTAACTGCTATTTTGAGAGAGGCCTTAGTTTAGATGTTTTCCAAATTCGTGTTCACTAAATGTTTTGCATGAAGCCCAACATGCTAATGCTAATTTGAGGTTAGTTAAGGCGTTCCCTAATATTTTGTGCAAATAGGCAAATGACTGAGTTCTTGCTTTGTTGATTCATGTACTAATGAGACTTTGCCAAGTTGATTCGTATAATGATGTGCCTAGTTGCTAAATGAAATTAGTATTGACTAAAATAGCGCTTTGATTATTGATTGGATCAGGTTTGGTGTGGGTTTATTGCTAATGAGACTAACAGATATGATATTAGATTTAACCAATAGGGAAATAAATGTCTTAACTTTGACTAAACGGGTGTGGTTATTTGTGACTGAGGAATCAAACGTGTGTTCAATTATTGATTTTATCAAATGCTTACTGATTAGTGATTGTTGTTATTGAATTGATTATTGATCTATTAACTGGCAATGACAAGAAAATATTTCGTACTGGGAAGTCGCCAAACGTGGTCCAAAGGTTTGTCGGCCTAAACGCGTCTCCTGGTAAGTTTACTTATCTAGGCTCTGACGTGCTAACATTACCTAAAGGCAGAGGATAGTCTGTCACTGAAATTGCCCATATACTGTTCCACAGCCTGTAATGGATCTGGAAGGGTGTCCCCACTGAGGAATATTACCAGAAATTACATGGTTAGGAAGGGGGTAGGGGTTGAGTTTCTGCAAGCGGCCAAAGTTTCATGTGAGTTTCTAGATTCATTGAGGTCAGTTCCCTTGGATCTTTTGATGGTCCATCCGGTTAAAGTTATTCTATTCTACATAGGTGAAAATGCCAATGATGCACACATAACAGTTCCAAATTGGCTCACAAAGAGTCCTGGTGGAAACTGTGGAAATAGAGAAAGTCTAGGAGATTTATTTTAGCGTCAGAGCACTGCACAGACCATGTAGAAAGCAGTTTGATACTTTGAGTTGCATCAACTTCTCGGAGGTTTTTTAAGCAATGCCACCAAATGCAAAAGTGTATTATAGCACTGATCGCAACACCCCAAAAAAGGTGCCAACTAGAACTAGAACGAAATTGAAATTAAATTATGTTCATGATATGTAGATTTTATGCTATGTGCGATTTGTGAAATTTGACGTTATGAAATGTTGCTTCAATTTTTTGCTTGCAGGCAGACTTTTTCTGTTCAAACCAGTCTCCTGTTGGTATCTCGTGTGAAGTATGCCCTCGCTGTACATTTTCAGCAAGATATCAGGAAACCACACTTTGTGTCAGCCTTTCAATTTAGTATAATTTTCACAAAATTTAATGGAAAAAATAATGCCATTTCGTACACCATTAATGCTAATGTACAGTTCCCATTCTGATTCAGGCACGTGAGCAGAGATAACTCAACAGCTTTAGTCTTCAAGGTGCTCTATTCCAGGCCTCCTCGAGAGTTCTTTAGGGCTCAAATGGGCGCTCTTCCTTTCACCCTTTACTAAAATGGTTGGTCTCGATTGCTACAAATCTCCACTCTTTATGGCATAATGGATTTTGGCCTCCAGCAGGCATGCTGTCACACTAGTTTACTGACAAAGCAGAAGGTCCCATTTGTTGTGTAGAAAGAAACACTGAGCATGCACACCTACTCGGTCAAAATAGATGGTATTAATCTAGCAGAGTTCTTGAAACTTTAGTTAGGCAACCTTTCAGAGTGGCCTGTGGAAAGGGAAAAGAACAAGCGTTGGTAAATGCATTAGGTTTAGCCTATGTGATTAATAATATTTTGTTTTTTAAGTTTTAGCTTGGTGAACAGTGGAGGGATGGAGGGAGGATGCAATCAATAGCGAAAGGGGGGGTCTGAAAGGAGCAAGCAAATTGTAGCATGGGTTTTCGAAAGGACATGAAGAAGAAGTTGGGAAAGGTGGTTGAGGACAACAAAACTCCATAATAAGAGGCAAAAATCATAAACAAAGCCTGAAGTGTCAAGGGCCATAAATGAATGCCATGCAGAAAATAGGTGAAGCGTCATGCAATGAAAGTGAGCTATAATCATACCTTGCAAGGTGTGCCGCAGATAAATAGCAGTGATATCAACAGTTTAGTTATGCACACAAAAGTGAAGGGGATTAGAGTACAAAGATATGGGTGTGCAATGCTCCATAACAAGTTGCTGTGCAGTAAATACGTGAAATGGCATATAAATAATGGTTGCTGTTATAACATGATGCACATATGCCACAAATCACACCAGGTGTGCCAGCATGATAACTAACAGGTGGAGTTTTCTCTGAACTCCTACTATTTAGGAAAGTTAACTTTCACACGAAAAGTCATGTGATTGAAGTCAAAATCACTAGAATGTATTGACGAGCTCCACTGAAACAAGATGGAGGCCATTAGTAAGGCACAGAAAAATAAACAAGCAACTTCATTTTATAAGACTATGCTTGTTAGACCATCCAGGGAGACAACTGGGAAAAAAGTCTGAACACTGCAAAAAGATAAACCATCCGGTTTGTCATTTGCCACCTCCTGCTTTGTCATCTGTCAATTTTAAGCTCGATAGTAGAGAGAAGGGAGCACTATTGGATGATCCCATACACCGAATCGACACTATTCCTAAACCTTTCTGTGCAGCCTTGGAAGAGAAACTTGTCACCTTAATATCTAAAAAATTGGATCATTTTCATAAAAATATGATCAGGATGATTTCTCAATCAACTTTTAATACACCTGATTCCGGCAACCTCCATATCAGGGAGGTATTGCCCAAAAAGGGAAATGTACTACCAAACTTTTCATCCTATGACTTTGGCTCACACCCCGATCATCCTGTAGTTAGTCCTGAGTCTATACCAATGGAGCTCAACCCCACTCTGGAGACCAGTAAGGCAATTTGTCCTGGCCACCAAACTATTTCTCACAACTTTTTCATCAACTCCCGAGCAGCGCCGCCTTTGCATCTTCCACCGGATTGTGCTCCAAATGTTTTGGTTCTAACAAATGTACCCCTTTAGTCCCTGGATATAATGAAGACACCCAGGCATTAATGAGGAAATGTGCTCATTGGTTAAGGACTAAATCCAGCTTCCAAGGAGATCTCAATAATAAGATTCTTATGGCACGCAGAGTGAATTGGATCGGACCATCAAAGAAAGTATATGAGGGTGACTGTGTGGTGATTAATTTTGCTAACCCCGGCCTAGTTAAATGTTTGTTGACTGATCTGTCTTATTATAATGGGAAAGAAAAAGGACTTTGGATTTATCCACTAGGTCATTTTTACGATCCAACTCTTCTACCCCCTTGGCCAAAATCTGTTCAGTGCGATTACAAAGCAGGGTTAGCCAACAGTTATATCCGGCCTAACATCCTTTCCTCCAGCTGTCACCAGGACTTGATTTCCTTAGTTGAGATCGACTGACATACGGTCGAGGTTGTGCCCACAGGAGGGGTCCTTGATGGGTCAGTGCAGAGTGACGGGTCTGATACTCCAGCCCCACAAATTGGGTTAGACAAGACAGACACCTCCCCCCCCCATCCCTCGGTAACTGTTTCTGTTGATGAGGAAATGGTGGTAGTGCCAGGCTCCAAATTTCTAACATTAATTAGTTGGAATGTTGCGGGGCTTTCGGTCAAAGGTTAAGAACACAGAATGGCGGAATTGTATTTCCACTTATGACATCATTTGCATGCTGGAGACTTGGTCAATGGACCCTTTCTATTTGGATGGCTACTCCTCTTTATTCCAACCTGCAACCCCCTCTTTAGCGGGAAGGGCAAGTGGGGGTATTATGGATCTTGTTTCTTTACAATTGCTCAAGACAGAGGCATCTCTAATTTGGACTTCACCATATTTCATGATAATTTAATTACTGATTGAGGGGAGTAGAGGTTTGTTGTTAATACATTTTTGTAATAATATCCTGTGCGTCCTACTGAAGGGAAGTCTTGAGGAGGTATCAGATTTTCTTGATTCCTTTGATAAGCTCCAGGACAATGAATTAGTTATTATATGGACCGGAGATTTTAACATGACATTGTGTAATCAGGAAGTTTCATATCCGTGCAGTAATTTCATAGAGGGCATAGAACTGTTAAGCCATTTTATTCATTCTCAGCAAGGTGAAGTGTTAAATACTCTCATCTATAAATATGACCTTGTATTTGCAAGGGAGAAGGCTCCCGCTCATACCCAAATTATACCAACATTCACAGGGAATTACAAAGGGAGTATAAATGACTTCATCTTGATCAGCTCCCCTGACTTTCATTTAATAACTGATTTTAAGATTATACCTCATTGTGCTGGTGATCATAATCCCTTATGTATTTTTAACTTTTAATAGTAACCCAACTTTAACTAATAGAGAGAAACCTTTTCTTAAAAAAAATCCTGGTCCCCTTTTGAGATGGGAAAGGGTGGACCCCAAGCCTTTCAACCAGAAAATAATTAAACAACATTTGGAGACTATTAATTCACGCTTGACGCAACATCTTCCCCATGGTTGCCTAGTTTCGGAATTATAACATTTAAGAGTGACAGGACCCATCGGGGCCCTATGTCCTGTCGATGGTTTAACTTTGCCTGCACTGCAGCCCACAAAGAACTAAAAAAAGCCCTTAGATCTATCCCCTTTTCTCGTGACGTAGTTAGATCGGCTAGGGAACAATATAAGCAGCTCTGGCAGCGAGGAAATCCGAAAATAGATCTAGAGCATGGGACGAGCTTTTGACTGCCACCAAATTGAAGGACACAGCACACTTTTGGAAGGTGGTCAAGCATCCTTATTTTACGGAATATGGCAATACAGATGATGACTGCTTGATATCAGAAGAGGTCTGGGTGAACCATTTTCCGTGCGTCTTCCAGTGTGGAAGCAATTTTCCTCTAGAGGGGGGTGAATGTAATGACCAGAGCCCTGCGGAACCCATTTAGAATATTATTGACGTATCCTTTGAGCTACAGGAGGTAAACACAGCACTAAACCAACTTAGACCAGGTAAAGCACCTGGCCCGGATGGGGTCCCTGTTGATCTCTTTAAATCTATGCCCAATCTTTGGGGCCCTTTGGTTACATAGGTATTAAGGAGTGTAGTCAAAAGTAATATTCCCTCTTCCTAGAAACTGGCCATAATTGTTCCCATTTTTAAAAAGGGTAACAGGCAAGATCCAACTTGTTATAGGCCAATATCTCTTATAGAGTCTACTGCTAAGATAGTGGGAGTGTGATTTTGAATCGTTTAGAGGAATGGGCGGCGGAGGCAGAGATCCTCTCCCCAATCCAACATGGTTTTAGACCTAGGCTAGGTACTATTGAACAAGCATTAAATCTGCACCTCATCCTTAGCAAATAGGTTACTGTTAAGAAAGAATCTATTCACCTGGCTTTTATTGATCTATCAAGTGCTTTTGAATTGGTGAATAGGGGGAAGTTATGGTTGATCGTGGAATCTCTGGGGGTTGATTTGAATTTGTTGGAGCTAATCAAAACTCCTATACACTGACCTTATGGTTTCGGTGCAGTATGGGCGGCACGGAGAGAGATCTTCCCCTTTTTCATCTATGAGAGGAGTAAGACAGGGCTGCATTTTAGCACCTTTATTGTTTTTGTTATATATAAATTGCCTGTATGGCTTTTTAGTAAAAAATGGAAAGGATTTCCCTAGGATGGGTTTGAGACAGCTCCCGGTCCTTCTGTATGCCGATGATGCGGTTCTAATTGCCTGCACAGTGAATGGCCTGCAAATCTTTCTGGACCTATTTTTAAATTTTATGCAAGACTTAGACTTGAAAGCAAACTTTACGAAGTCATATGCCATGACTTGCGGCCCTCAAAATACAAGATCTAAACATTTCAATATGGGAGGGAATATTATAAATAAAGTAAAAGACTTTTGTTACTTAGGTCTGCATGTTAGCTCTTCTATGTCATGGAATTCCCACCTTATTATTAAGACCCAACAAATGGTGAGAAACCTGGAAGCCATATTTCATTTTGCGCGTAAATTAGGCCACAGACCAGTTCATCAGATTATTATGCTCTACAATTCTAAATGCGTATCAGCAGCTACATATGGGGCGGGTCTGTGGGGTCAGACCAAAGCAGACTCACGCCAATGGGTTGAAAACAAATTTTTGCACAGATTATTGATGGTACCCAAGAATGCTGCAAACATCATCTGTCATGAGGAACTGGGAATACGACATAATGAGGACAAAATGTCTGTCACCCCACTCTTGCTTTGGGTAAAAATGTGGTCAAACCCGGCAGCCAGATTGACTCAAGATTGTATGGCCGATTGCATACAATTGGCCAATTCTCACAGAATTCCGTGGCTTACATTTTTGCAAAACTCTTTTCGGAGCTTAGGTTTGGAAAATATGTTCACTCATCCAGAGGGCCTGCCTATTAATGCAAAGCTATTGGTTAAAAAATTGCATTCGGAGTATACCTCAATCCTTAGATTCCTTGGGGCTTTGACAGTGAAATCCTTTGAACCCTATGTCCAGATTTCAAGTACAAGATCAATGGAATTTTACTTAACATGGTTTTCGTGCTCCTCATTTTATTCTCACTTGGTTCTATTTAGATTGAATTTGATACATTTTAGAGTGGCCTTTCCAAAGCAACGTATTTGGCAGAAAGTGCTTCCGAATTGTCCTTGTGACGCTGTTTCTAAGCAAAATACGTCTCACTTTCTTTTTTCTGTCCACTTTATTCTGTTCCTAGACATACTTTTATATTACCTCTTTTACGTAAATCACGAAGTATTTCCCATAAGGACGTACTGTTTTATATTCAAAAATTGGTATCTATGCATACCTGTTATGCTGTTTTAAATTTTATCAGATCTGCTAGTGCCATTAGAAAATGATATAAACTGGTGGAAGTAGTAGAATAGTTTAAGACTTTAATTTTGTTTTTACCCTGCTATTTTACGTTATACTCTTTTTTAGGTATAATCTTTGGATACATCGATTTTAGCTATCATATTTAGTCATATACGCTGTTTATGTGAATAATGCTCTGTCTTAAATGTTTTAAATCTGTGCCTCTTATTTTTATGTGAAACGATTTTGTACTTTAATGGCATTATGCTGAATAAAGAAAATTTGACTGACTGACTGACTGATAAACGAGAGAGCATGTGAGTGAGACAGAACATGCTAAATTCGGATTAGAATTGGGTGTTGGAAACCACTTGTTACTGCTGGATGGGCAGGGGACACTACCGAGGGGAGAATACAGAGTGAGCACAGCTAGATGATCAGCGCCTGCTGACCAAAGAGCTCCTTACTATCTTTTATGTGTGTGCAGAGTCCCTGGAACAAATGCCACGCATCGCTGAGGTAACAGTCGCCATGCAAGTGCAGCTAGGTGGGGGGGACTCCCTGACTGGACCTGAGGTACGTGGGTTTTAACCCCCATACCCAGCCACAGTAAAATCACCCCTATCTTCGGGGTCAGGAAAAAAGTGCAGTAAAATCCAACTCAATCCCCATAGGTGGACTCCATCCAGGGTGCAGGAGATTGGGCTGCTCCCTAGAGACGTGCGCGTGTATGACCCTTACACTTTACTCATTAGAATCAGTGACAGAGTGATGACTTGGTGTGAATGTCAGTCCACACTTTAAAAATGTGAGTGAAGAGCACCACGCGGAAGAGGGTGATAATAAGAGATGACAAGAAGTGGGAAGGCAGTGAGCCTTCCAGGGGAAATTTAACTATTAGTACAAAAAGTGTGATGGGCGGAGGACAAACAAAGCAAACACTGTACAGGCAAAACCTTAAAAAAAGAGTTCCACAAAAGCAGATGCAAACAGTATTTGGGCCTCGGGTCACTGATGAGACCAAACATACGAAGAACAAGGACCAGGCACTGGTAAATGCAGGAAATAGTATGCTACAGCCAATAGGAACGGAGGAAAAATAAGTTGCAACCGCAGGAACAAAAGAAAAGCAATGTAAGCCCCTTTTAATATTTATATTGAATACAATAGATTACACAAGCACAGAGCAAGTGCTGTGCAGGCGAATTCTAAAAATGGCAGGCTTATTGTAACTATTTTTCTCTATCATTTGTTGCAACTCAGTAAAGCAAAGGCGAACTTAAAACAGGCAGCGCGTGTTTTGCTCCCTATTGATTCAGTTGTCCAGGCGCTTTTTCCAGGCCACAGGTGAAATGGTTGCCAGGGCCGTGGCTTCACTCCTCCTATCAATGCACACATGAGAAAACATTACTGCCGGAGGACGAGTTCACCAGCGGTGTGAACAATAGACCACTAGCCTAATGCACCATGCATGGGTTAGAGTCTACCCCCAGTACACAATTAGAATTGGAATGACACTGCCATTTTACATTGTTTGTTGGACTCTACTAGATGCTGGGAGGTACATGCTGACGCACAAACTAGCCTGGGAGCTTTGTATGCAATTAAATATCGTTAATTCTGTACGTTTTTCTGAGCCAACTATTTCATAGCCCCAGAAGCCATGCAATTATTTTTAATCATCTGATAGTGAAACGCGAGCTATCGAGTAGCAGGCGTCAGAAAGTAGAACCACAGTGGGCAGCTGTTCCTCATTTGCTTTACTTTCCCCTTTGGCATTGGCTACTTTACTCACTCATCATCCCTTAATTGTTATGGTGCATTACACAGAGCGAGCCCAGCCCCTACATTTAATGGTATTGGAGAGAGTTTGGAAGATCAATTTACATTGACATCAGACCGGCTTACATCACTTGCTGAAAGGAAAGTCAATTTAAGGAAATTATCATTCGTTTTGGCTAAGTGACTAATGGAACCTGTCACTTTGGATGTGCCTACATGACAGGTAGCCAGAGATACTCAGCTGAATTTGAGTTACAGCTATTACCACATATCACTTTTATTCTCTGCCAGAAAGGTCTCACTGAGCATCTGTGACGATATCTAGGGGCTGCAAAATGCTTGTAAACCCTTAAAGAAATAGCTATCAGGCATGCACTGAATAGGAGATCGCCTGCGCTGCTCACAGGAATGGCTGTCAAGAAAATGCCGACGTGGAGCAATGGCAAAGTGAATGAACTGTAACCTCCATTTTAAAAAGTGGTATCCAAGCACTGAGGTGCAGAAGCACATAATTCGTAGAGTCTGAATTGGCCTAGAACACACACTTTAATACTGACTTGTTTTTTTAACTACAACACACTAGCAATACCACCAGAACATTATTGATTGCTCCGTGAAAGTGTATTGTACAGATTGTTTCAGGAGGATAATCCAACGGTAGAAAGATGATAACTACAGTGGACTGTCTTTATCTACAGATGACAAATAATAGCCAGAACAACCGTATTCAAAGGTCATAATGGTCCCCACGTTTATAAACCAACTGATGTCAACCTGGGCCTGAATCTCGTAAACAGGTGTGCGTTAGCAGTATTTGACTTTAAGAGCAGTATTGTCTCGACCATGCAAAACACATTTTGATCATTGTTTTTTTTATTTGTTCTGCATAATGTTACTTATTGAAATATCACTGAAGAATTACCACACGGCTTTACCAGCAACCACGTCGCAAAATAGAAGCAGGAAATTCAGACTCCATCAACTGTTTTAACTGCCGATATCCAACACAATCGTAGTCATGTGGCCCAGCCACTGACAGTTCTTGAGGAACAAAGGAATCAGTTAGATGGTTGATTTAAGTGAGAGGAAGTGGCATTTGGGAGGTGGAGGTGGTGTTAGGCAAATGTTTATACTGGGGAAAAATAGCACTTCACATAATACAGGGAGTGCAGAATTATTAGGCAAATGAGTATTTTGACCACATCATCCTCTTTATGCATGTTGTCTTACTCCAAGCTGTATAGGCTCGAAAGCCTACTACCAATTAAGCATATTAGGTGATGTGCATCTCTGTAATGAGAAGGGGTGTGGTCTAATGACATCAACACCCTATATCAGGTGTGCATAATTATTAGGCAACTTCCTTTCCTTTGACAAAATGGGTCAAAAGAAGGACTTGACAGGCTCAGAAAAGTCAAAAATAGTGAGATATCTTGCAGAGGGATGCAGCACTCTTAAAATTGCAAAGCTTCTGAAGCGTGATCATCGAACAATCAAGCGTTTCATTCAAAATAGTCAACAGGGTCGCAAGAAGCGTGTGGAAAAACCAAGGCGCAAAATAACTGCCCATGAACTGAGAAAAGTCAAGCGTGCAGCTGCCACGATGCCACTTGCCACCAGTTTGGCCATATTTCAGAGCTGCAACATCACTGGAGTGCCCAAAAGCACAAGGTGTGCAATACTCAGAGACATGGCCAAGGTAAGAAAGGCTGAAAGACGACCACCACTGAACAAGACACACAAGCTGAAACGTCAAGACTGGGCCAAGAAATATCTCAAGACTGATTTTTCTAAGGTTTTATGGACTGATGAAATGAGAGTGAGTCTTGATGGGCCAGATGGATGGGCCCGTGGCTGGATTGGTAAAGGGCAGAGAGCTCCAGTCCGACTCAGACGCCAGCAAGGTGGAGGTGGAGTACTGGTTTGGGCTGGTATCATCAAAGATGAGCTTGTGGGGCCTTTTCGGGTTGAGGATGGAGTCAAGCTCAACTCCCAGTCCTACTGCCAGTTCCTGGAAGACACCTTCTTCAAGCAGTGGTACAGGAAGAAGTCTGCATCCTTCAAGAAAAACATGGTTTTCATGCAGGACAATGCTCCATCACACGCGTCCAAGTACTCCACAGCGTGGCTGGCAAGAAAGGGTATAAAAGAAGGAAATCTAATGACATGGCCTCCTTGTTCACCTGATCTGAACCCCATTGAGAACCTGTGGTCCATCATCAAATGTGAGATTTACAAGGAGGGAAAACAGTACACCTCTCTGAACAGTGTCTGGGAGGCTGTGGTTGCTGCTGCACGCAATGTTGATGGTGAACAGATCAAAACACTGACAGAATCCATGGATGGCAGGCTTTTGAGTGTCCTTGCAAAGAAAGGTGGCTATATTGGTCACTGATTTGTTTTTGTTTTGTTTTTGAATGTCAGAAATGTATATTTGTGAATGTTGAGATGTTATATTGGTTTCACTGGTAATAATAAATAATTGAAATGGGTATATATTTTTTTTTGTTAAGTTGCCTAATAATTATGCACAGTGATAGTCACCTGCACACACAGATATCCCCCTAACATAGCTAAAACTAAAAACAAACTAAAAACTACTTCCAAAAATATTCAGCTTTGATATTAATGAGTTTTTTGGGTTCATTGAGAACATGGTTGTTGTTCAATAATAAAATTAATCCTCAAAAATACAACTTGCCTAATAATTCTGCACTCCCTGTAGATGAGAATCCTGATTTTGATGGAACCTGCAATTACAATACACTGGCCCCCTTTTCATAAATGATGACAATCAGAAACGTTTTAAGTCATGGGCAAAGGGAACCCTGGCCAAGGGCTCCCACCTTCTTGGGGGGCCATCATTAAGTTTTCAGGGCAGTGCCAGACTGTGTAGAGGTTCAAAATAACCTGCTTGTTTATTTACTTTTTTTAGCCATCCCAGGCTGTCTGGCCAGCAATACCCACCTGAGAGATGGTGAGGGGCAAAGAAAATTAGTACTAGATTCTGGTTAGAATCAGAAAACGCTTTAACTTTGAATAATTCATAGGCCCAGCCCAACTGCATAGGTCGTTATCTTATGCTGCATGTGAAACTTACTGTGCATTAAACATTGGAATTGTGTGCTCCCTCTGTGACTGCATCATCCTTGTGGAGCTGCTGCCAGATCTGTGCGATAATAGTCTGCTGCCATCTGACTCTGAAATTCCAGTTCCATGCAGTTCAGGCAGTGCATGAAACAAAAGCATCCATCAGCACTATATGCCTGAATGGTGCTGACACCTAGCTACGTCACATTTTGGTAATGATGTAACAAAACTGGAGGGGGACCTCCTGCATAGAACTTGGAGCCCCCCCTGGATTCACTCAGACCAGGTGCTGTGCTAAGGGCCCCCCCTGGAGCTCGGAGGCTGTGGGGGACTTTGTTACCCCACTGCATTTTGGATAGAAGGCTTGATCCAAAATGCAGTGGTGTTAAAAAAAACACAGTGGGCTCCCGCCCTTGTTTTATAAACAACCCCCAGGTGGGCAAGGCCCTGGGGGCATGGAAATTTTAATGCGGGGGTGCCTGGCCCCCCCTGCTGCCCCAGGGACTGCCTCCTCCGTGGGGCTACAAAAATTATATGTGAGGGGACAACCTGGCCCCCCGCAGCCCCGGGGACCTCAACCTTCCCGGGGATTCTAAGTGATATGATGCAGGGGCACGTGGCCGCCCCCGCTGCCCTGGGGACCGCCACCACTCCTGGGCTTCTAAGTATTATGCTGCAGGGGTGCCACATGGTCCCTCTGCTGCCACAGCGACCGCCACCTCCCCGGGGCTTTTAACCAGTATGATGTGGGGGCAGTGTGCCCCCTCCCCAGGCCCTGGACTGCCACCCCTGAGGTGAAATCTAAAATGGATGCGGGGGAGCATGGCCCCCCTGCAGCTCCGGGGACCACCACCTCCCCGGAGCAACAGCAACAGTAGTTGGAGGGGGAGCCATGTGGCCCTCCTCAAGGAGCCAATGATGGCACGGGGACCGCAACATCCCAGGGCCGGCTCATGCTATGTTCCATAGCTGTTTGCTATATGCTCTATGCAAAAGCATATGCAAAAGCAAACAAAGTCAAACAGCTCCCTCTGTCAGAAAACTGAGTTTTCATCTGTTTCCCTGCACACAAATATGCGTGCAAGAAAACAGATGAAAACATTGCTCCCACAAGCAGGGAGCTGCTATTTATATTGTGGGAGGAATACCGGCTCCTGCATGAGCCGACTAGGACACGGGTGCCTTCATGCTCCCACCGCGGTCCTGTCACTCTCTCTCTCTCTCTCTCTTCCATCCCATGATGAGACACTCACACACCCACTCACAGACCCACTCAGACCCTCATGCACCCACTCACAGACCCACTGAAACCCTCAAGCACCCACCCACAGACCCACACAGAAACTGACGAACCCACTAAGACACGGATGCTGCCACACTCACACCCAACAGACACTATCAAAACCACTCTCACTCCCAGATACACCCTCTCAAACCTATTCTCACACCCAGAGAGACAGGCTGCGGCCAACTCCAGCTGAAGCACCGTACGCAGTGTGGGGTTAGGTGGGGTTGCCTGCCAAGCCTGACCACAGACCCTGCACGGCGAAGGAGCGAGTTATAGTTACCTTAGGGCACGAGTTATTATTTGAAAGAACTCTAACTATAACTGCTGAATCTCTATGGTTTTGTTCGAGTAAATTCAGAACCTAACTATAACGTCCCTGTAACCTTTTTTTTTCAGTGAATTTGTTTTTTTACTGTAAAGTAATTTTAATTACTATACGTTAGTCCAACCACCGCCGTGCAGCCAAGCCCTCATAACCACTGAACGCCGCGCCACGCACAGCCATTGGCCACAGGACTTGTCTTTGCCAGTGGATCAGTGAGGGGGTGCGTACTTGTCTGAGTGTGTCTGAAAATGTGAATGTGAGTCTATGAGTGGGTCTGAGTGGGTGCATGAGTGTCTCAGTGAGTTTATGAGCTTCTGAGTGCATGTATGAGTGAATGAATTAGTGAATGAGTGTGTTTTTTCTTTCAAATGTTTCCATAATCACAAATATTTTGCAAATAATTTGCGCTAATTCATAAATTTGTGAATTTTCACAAATATCTCACACTGTGACGCAAAATTATATTACACCTATAATTTGCCCCTAAAACATACCTATATCAGGCCCCTGGGGTCAGAGTACCTTCACCCTGACCCCTTATGCCACTTTCAATTTGAATTTTCACCCCAGGACAGTGTCCCATGAAATAAAATGGCGGTCACAACTTTCTAGTCAGGCTGTGGTCAGCCAATTGCAACCTTTCTTTTCACAAAGGTTCACAAATTTTGCAAATTTTCACGGCCAGAGATTTACAAATTTATTTACCCTTAAATATCTCCTTACCTAATAAATGGATTTACACCAAATAACAAAAAGCACACTCTGCGTACTGGTAGCTAGCTTTCTGCCAAATTTAGTGCAATTCCCTCAAGTGGTTCAGGCTGTAGACGTTTTGACAAGACCTATGGGAATTAACATGGGAAATGCAACGGTTCTTAAGATCACCCCGAAACTTCGTGTGCGCAACAAGAATCACCGGGCCACTTTTTTCAGAAAATGTCGGGAAGATTCGACAAATGGTGCCAAAGATAAAGGCAAGTCAAAAAACGCTTTTTATGTGGATTCATGGTCCTAACTATAAGTACCAGTAGGTTACAATACCTTCTGGCAACAATTTGCAGTGGAAACAAAGTAAAGAGGCACGACTCCCTGGGCAGGAATAATTTTTTTTTAAATTTGCATTACAAATGCAGAGTGCATACAAACGATGTATATATATATATATATATATATATATATATATATATATGTAACATATAAATATCTATGATGCTATGTTTTTTTTTTGCCCGTGATATGTCAAAGACCTCTGAACTACAAAGGAGAAGTTTCACATACCATTTGTGCTTTATAATTTAAAAGTTAGCATACATACAGAGACACAAAAAAAGAAGCAACTATATGGAATTGTCATGGGCATAACAGACCCTTGGCTTTTGAGAAAGAAGGAATAAAGAGAATGCAGAAATAAACTGAGTGGTAAGTACCTATGGAGTGAAGAAGTATTTTGAGATGATACTGAGCACAGTTGTGGGCAATTCTCTCTCATAAAATGCCCTATTCCGTGAGTTGGTAGAGTCGACCTCATTTATTGCCTGTGTGTGTACAACAAATGCTTAACACTACTCCTTTGATAAGCCTACTGCTTGACCACACTACCACAAAATAGAGCATTAGAATTATCTCTTTTTGCCACTATCTTACCTCTAAGGGGAACCCTTGGACCCTGTGCATACTATTCCTTACTTTGAAATAGTGCATACAGAGCCAACTTCCTACAATGGTGGATCAGCGGTGGGGTACAAGACTTTGCATTTGCTGGACTACTCAGCCAATACCTGATCACACGACTAAATTCCAAAAATTGTCATTAGAAACTGATTTTTGAAATTTGAGCTATTTTTATAAATTTTTAAAAGTCCTGCTAGGGCCTTGTGTTAGTCCCTGTTAGCATTTCTTTTAGAGTTTAAACGTTTTGTGAAAGTTTGAATTAAGTTCTAGAGATAGTTTTAGATTCTTAAAAAGTATTCCAACTTTTAGAAACATAGGGGGTGATTCTAATCCTGGCGGGCGGCGGAGGCCGCCCGCCAGAATTCCGCCCCCATAATACCGCTCCGTGGTCAGAAGACCGCGGAGGGTATTATGAGTTTTTCCCTGGGCTGGCGGGCGGTCTCCAAAAGACCGCCCGCCAGCCCAGGGAAAACTCCCTTCCCACGAGGATGCCGGCTCGTAATCGAGCCGGCGGAGTGGGAAGGTGCGACGGGTGCAGTAGCACCCGTCGCGTATTTCAGTGTCTGCAAGGCAGACACTGAAATACCTTGCGGGGCCCTCTTACGGGGGCCCCTGCCGTGCCCATGCCATTGGCATGGGCACGGCAGGGGCCCCCAGGGGCCCCGCGACCCCCCCTACCGCCATCCTGTTCATGGCGGCTTTCCCGCCATGAACAGGATGGCGGTAGGGGGGGTCAGAATCCCCCATGGCGGTGCAGCAAGCTGCGCCGCCATGGGGGATTCTGAGGGCAGCGGTAAACCGGCGGGAGACCGCCGGTTTACCCTTTCTGACCGCGGCCAAAGCGCCGCGGTCAGAATGCCCTGCGGGGCACCGCCGGCCTGTCGGCGGTGCTCCCGCCGACCCTCGCCCCGGCGGTCGAAGACCGCCGGGGTTAGAATCAGGGCCATAATGTCTAATGCAGAAGAGAATGTGGGGGAACTCGACATCACCCCTTACCTCCATCTTAGGATGAGAGAGTTAAGGTCTCTCTGCAAATTAAAAAGTGTTAAAACTGGTTCAAACCCTACCAAACTACAGCTCCAGGATCTCTTGGCAGAGTTTGCCAAAAACAACCCCTCTGAGGATGACCTCCTAGAGGAAGAAACTAGTGATGTGGAGGAAGTCCCACCTCCAGTCCTAGTTAGGGAGAACAGGGTCCCTCAAACCCTGACTCCAAATGTGATAGTCAGAGATGCTGCTTCTCTCACAGGAGGGTCCAGCACCTCTGGAATCACTGAGGATAGCCTCTGTGAAGATGACCTACTGTTAGCCAGGATGGTCAAACGATTGGCTTTAGAAAGACAGCTCCTAGCCATAGAAAGGGAAAGACAAGAGATGGGTTTTGGTCCCATCCATGGTGGCAGCAACATAAATAGGGTCAGAGATTCTCCTGACATGTTGAAAATCCCTAAAGGGATTGTAACTAAATATGAAGATGGTGATGACATCACCAAATGGTTCACAGCTTTTGAGAGGGCTTGTGCAACCAGAAAAGTAAACAGATCTCACTGGGGTGCTCTCCTTTTGGAAATGTTCACTGGGAAGTGTAGGGATAGACTCCTCACACTCTCTGGAAAAGATGCAGAATCCTATGACCTCATGAAGGCTACCCTGATTGTGGGCTTTGGATTCTCCACTGAGGAGTATAGAAATAGGTTCAGGGGGGCTCAAAAATCCTCGAGCCAGACCTGGGTTGATTTTGTTGACTACTCAGTGAAAACACTGGATGGTTGGATTCAAGGCAGTGGTGTAAATGATTATGATGGGCTGTACAATTTATATGTGAAAGCACACCTGTTAAGTAATTGTTCAAATGATAAACTGCATCAGCATCTGGTAGACCTAGGACCAATTTCTCCCCAAGAATTGGGAAAGAAGGCAGACCATTGGGTCAAGACTAGGGTGACCAAGACTTCCATAGGGGGTGACCAAAAGAAAGGGGTCACAAAGCCTCCCCAGGGGCAGAGTGTTGAGACATCCAAAGGGAAAAATAGTAAAGAGGCTTCTACAGGCCCCCAAAAACCTGCTCAGGAGGGTGGGCCCAGAGCCTCTTCACAATCCAATTTTGGGTACAAGGGTAAAAACTTTGATCCCAAAAAGGCCTGGTGTCATAGCTGTAATCAGACCGGACACCAAACTGGAGACAAGGCCTGTCCCAAGAAAGGTTCCACTTCTAACTCTACTCCAGCTAACACTGGAATGGCCAGTCTCCAAGTGGGATCAACAGTGTGCCCAGAGCAAATCAGGGGTCACACTGAAGCTACATTAGTCTTTGAGGGTGGGGTGGATTTAGCCACACTGGCTGCCTGGCCCCCTAACATGCAAAAATACAGGCAGCAGCTCTTAACTAATGGGACAAGTGTAGAAGGCCTGAGAGATACAGGTGCCAGTGTCACCATGGTGACAGAGAAACTGGTTTCCCCTGGTCAATACCTGGCTGGACAAACTTATCCAGTCACCAACGCTGACAATCAGACTAAAGTACATCCCATGGCTATGGTAACTTTAGAGTGGGGAGGGGTCAATGGCCTGAAACAGGTGGTGGTCTCCTCAAATATCCCTGTAGACTGTTTGCTTGGAAATGACCTGGAGTCCTCAGCATGGGCTGAGGTAGAACTGAAAACCCATGCAGCCATCTTGGGTATCCCTGAACTGGTGTGTGTCAAGACAAGGGCACAGTGCAAGGCTCAGGGTGAAAAAGTGGTGTTGGAGCCTGGAAAAAGAGCCCAACTCACCAAGAGAAAAGGAAAGAAGACTGGGGAACCAGCTTCCACACAACAAGAAAAAGAGAAGTTCTGCCCTCTGAGGGAACTGAGCCTCTGGAGTTAGAACCTTATCAGGTTGAGCTCCTAGGCCCAGGGGGACCCTCAAGGGAGCAGTTGTGTAAGGGGCAAGAAACCTGTCCCTCTCTTGAAGGCCTTAGGCAGCAAGCTGCTGAAGAGTCCAATGGAAAAATAACAGGAACACATAGAGTCTATTGGGAAGATGGACTCCTTTACACTGAGGCAAGAGATCCCAAACCTGGTGCCACTAGGAGAGTGGTAGTGCCTCAGGAGTTTAGGGAGTTCATTCTAACCTTAGATCATGACATTCCTCTTGCTGGGCATTTGGGACAGACCAAGACGTGGGAGAGACTAGTCAACCACTTCTATTGGCCCAACATGTCCCAGAAGGTCAAGGAGTTTTGTGTCTCCTCTACCACCTGTCAAGCCAGTGGTAATACAGGTGGGCACCCAAAGGCCCCCCTCATTCCACTTCCAGTGGTGGGGGTCCCATTTGAAAGAGTGGGTGTGGACATAGTGGGTCCACTTGAACCTCCCACAGCCTCAGGGAACCAATACATACTAGTAGTAGTGGATCATGCTACTAGATACCCTGAAGCAATTCCCCTTAGGTCGACTACTGCCCCTGCAGTAGCCAAAGCACTCATTGGTATTTTTACCAGAGTGGGTTTTCCTGAGGAGGTGGTGTCTGACAGAGGTACCAACTTTATGTCAGCATACCTGAAACACATGTGGAATGAGAGTGGGGTGACTTACAAATTCACCACACCATACCATCCACAAACCAATGGTCTTGTTGAAAGGTTTAACAAGACATTGAAAGGCATGATCATGGGGCTCCCTGAAAAACTCAAAAGGAGATAGGATGTTCTCTTGCCATGTCTGCTTTTCGCTTACAGAGAGGTGCCTCAGAAGGGAGTAGGGTTTTCCCCCTTTGAACTTCTGTTTGGCCATCCTGTAAGGGGACCACTAGCTCTTGTGAAAGAAGGCTGGGAGAGACCTCTTCATGAGCCTAAGCAAGATATAGGGCCTGATTCTAACTTTGGAGGACGGTGTTAAACCGTCCCAAAAGTGGCGGATATACCACCTACCGTATTACGAGTCCATTATATCCTATGGAACTCGTAATACGGTAGGTGGTATATCCGCCACTTTTGGGACGGTTTAACACCGTCCTCCAAAGTTAGAATCAGGCCCATAGTGGACTATGTACTAGGCCTACGTTCCAGGATGGCAGAGTACATGGAAAAGGCAAGCAAAAACCTTGAGGCCAGCCAACGGCTCCAGAAGTTTCGGTATGACCAAAAGGCTGCTATGGTTGAATTTCAGCCAGGGCAGAAAGTCTGGGTTCTGGAGCCTGTGGCTCCTAGGGCACTTCAGGACAGATGGAGTGGCCCTTACCCAGTGCTAGAAAAGAAGAGTCACGTCACCTACCTGGTGGACCTAGGCACAAGCAGGACCCCCAGGAGGGTGATCCATGTGAACCGCCTCAAGCTCTTCCATGACAGGGCAGATGTGAATCTGTTGATGGTAACAGATGAGGACCAGGAAGCTGAGAGTGAACCTCTCCCTGATCTCCTCTCCACAGACCATAAAGATGGCTCAGTTGATGGAGTGATCTCTTCAGACACCCTCTCTGGCCAACAGCAATCTGACTGTAGGAAGGTCCTGCAACAGTTTGCTGAGCTCTTTTCCCTAACCCCTGGTCAGACACACCTGTGTACCCATGATGTGGACACAGGAGACAGCATGCCTGTCAAAAACAAAATATTCAGACAGTCTGACCAAGTTAAGGAAAGCATCAAGGTGGAAGTCCACAAGATGCTGGAATTGGGAGTCATTGAGCGCTCCGACAGCCCCTGGGCTAGCCCAGTGGTCTTAGACCCCAAACCTCACACCAAAGATGGAAAGAGAGAGATGAGGTTTGGTGTGGACTACAGAGGACTTAATTCTGTCACCAAGACAGATGCGCATCCCATTCCAAGAGCAGATGAACTCATTGACAAACCAGGTGCTGCCAAGTTCTTAAGTACCTTTGACTTAACAGCAGGGTACTGGCAAATCAAAATGGCACCAGGAACAAAAGAAAAGACAGCATTCTCCACACCTGATGGGCATTATCAGTTTACTGTTATGCCCTTTGGTTTAAAGAATGCCCCTGCCACCTTCCAAAGGTTGGTGAATCAAGTCCTTGCTGGCTTGGAGTCCTTTAGTGCAGCTTATCTTGATGATATTGCTGTCTTTAGCTCCAGCTGGCAGGATCACCTGGTCCACCTGAAGAAGGTTTTGAAGGCTCTGCAAGCAGCAGGCCTCTCTATCAAGGAATCCAAATGCCAGATAGGGCAGGGAACTGTGGTTTACCTGGGACACCTTGTAGGTGGAGGCCAAGTTCAGCCACTCCAGCCTAAGATCCAGACTATTCTGGACTGGGCAGCTCCAAAAACCCAGACTCAAGTCAGGGCATTCCTTGGCTTGACTGGGTACTACAGGAGGTTTGTGAAGGGATATCTATCCACAGTGACAGCCCTCACAGAACTTACCTCCAAGAAAATGCCCAAGAAGGTAAACTGGACTGTAGAATGCCAACAGGACTTTGACACCCTGAAACAAGCAATGTGCACAGCACCAGTTCTCAAAGCTCCAGATTACTCCAAGCAGTTGATTGTGCAGACAGATGCCTCTGAACATGGGATAGGGGCAGTTTTGTCCCAAACAAATGACGATGGCCTTGACCAGCCTGTTGCTTTCATTAGCAGCAGGTTACTCCCCAGGGAGCAGCGTTGGAGTGCCATTGAGAGGGAGGCCTTTGCTGTGGTTTGGTCCCTGAAGAAGCTGAGACCATACCTCTTTGGTACTCACTTTGTAGTTCAGACTGACCACAGACCTCTCAGATGGTTGATGCAAATGAAATGTGAAAATCCAAAACTGTTGAGGTGGTCCATCTCCCTACAGGAAATTGACTTTATAGTGGAACACAGACCTGGGACTGCCATGCCAATGCAGATGGCCATTCCAGGTTCTTCCAAATGAAGACTCTCTTGGGAAAGGTTAGTCTCATCCTCTTTCATTTGGGGGGGGGGGGGGGGGTTGTGTAAGGAAATGCCTCCTTGGCATGGTTACCCCCTGACTTTTTGCCTTTGCTGATGCTACGTTTTGATTTGAAAGTGTGCTGAGGCCTGCCAACCAGGCCCCAGCACCAGTGTTCTTTCCCTAACCTGTACTTTTGTATCCACAATTGGCACACCCTGGCATCCAGGTAAGTCCCTTGTAACTGGTACCCCTGGTACCAAGGACCCTGATCCCAGGGAAGGTCTCTAAGGGCTGCAGCATATCTTATGCCACCCTGGGGACCCCTCACTCAGCACAGACACACTGCTTGCCAGCTTGTGTGTGCTAGTGGGGATAAAAAGACTAAGTCGACATGGCACTCCCCTCAGGGTGCCATGCCAACCTCACACTGCCTACAGGTATAGATAAGTCACCCCTCTAGCAGGCCTTACAGCCCTAAGGCAGGGTGCACTATACCATAGGTGAGGGCATAAGTGCATGAGCACTATGCCCCTACAGTGTCTAAGCAAAACCTTAGACATTGTAAGTGCAGGGTAGCCATAAGAGTATATGGTCTGGGAGTCTGTCATGCACGAACTCCACAGCATCATAATGGCTACACTGAAAACTGTGAAGTTTTGTATCAAACTTCTCAGCACAATAAATGCACACTGATGCCAGTGTACATTTTATTGTAACATACACCCCAGAGGGCACCTTAGAGGTGCCCCCTGAAACCTTAACCGACTACCCGTGTAGGCTGACTGGTTTTAACAGCCTGCCACACACCAGACATGTTGCTGGCAACATGGGGAGAGTGCCTTTGTCACTCTGTGGCTAGTAACAAAGCCTGTACTGGGTGGAGATGCTTATCACCTCCCCCTGCAGGAACTGTAACCCCTGGTGGTGAGCCTCAAAGGCTCGCCCCCTTTGTTACAGCACCCCGGGGCACTCCAGCTAGTGGAGTTGCCCGCCCCCTCCGGCCAGGGCCCCACTTTTGGCGGCAAGGCCGGAGGAGATAATGAGAAAAACAAGGAGGAGTCACTGGCCAGTCAGGACAGCCCCTAAGGTGTCCTGAGCTGAGGTGACTCTGACTTTTAGAAATCCTCCATCTTGCAGATCGAGGATTCCCCCAATAGGGATAGGAATGTGCCCCCCTCCCCTCGGGGAGGAGGCACAAAGAGGGTGTAACCACCCTCAAGGACAGTAGCCATTGGCTACTGCCCTCCCAGACCTAAACACACCCCTAAATTCTGTATTTAGGGGCTTCCCAGAACCTAGGAACTCGGATTCCTGCAACCTAAGAAGAAGAGGACTGCTGAGCTGAAAACCCCTGCAGAGAAGACGGAGACACCAACTGCTTTGACCCCAGCTCTACCGGCCTGTCTCCCCACTTCTAAAAACACTGCTCCAGCTACGCTTTCCACAGGGACCAGCGACCTCTGAAGCCTCAGAGGACTGCCCTGCATCTGGAAGGACCAAGAACTCCTGAGGACAGCGGCTCTGTTCACCAAAGACTGCAACTTTGCAACAAAGGAGCAAATTTGAAACAACACGCGTTTCCCGCCGGAAGCGTGAGACTTGGCACTCTGCACCCGATGCCCCCGGCTCGACTTGTGGAGAACAATCACTTCAGGGAGGACTCCCCGGCGACTGCGAGACTGTGAGTAGCCAGAGTTGACCCCCCTGAGCCCCCACAGCGACGCCTGCAGAGGGAATCCCGAGGCTCCCCCTGACCGCGACTGCCTGCTTCAAAGACCCGACGCCTGTAAAGGCACTGCATCTGCAGCCCCCAGGACCTGAAGGATCCGACCTCCAGTGCAGGAGCGACCCCCATGTGGCCCTCTCCCTTGCCCAGGTGGTGGTTACCCAGAGGAGTCCCCCCCCCTTGCCTGCCTGCATCGCTGAAGAGACCCCTTGGTCTCCCATTGATTTCTATTGCGAACCCGATGCTTGTTTGCACACTGCACCCGGCCGCCCCCGTGCCGCTGAGGGTGTACTTTCTGTGTGGACTTGTGTCCCCCCGGTGCCCTACAAAACCCCCCTGGTCTGCCCTCCAAAGACGCGGGTACTTACCTGCTGGCAGACTGGAACCGGGGCACCCCCTTCTCCATTGAAGCCTATGCGTTTTGGGCACCACTTTGACCTCTGCACCTGATCGGCCCTGAGCTGCTGGTGTGGTAACTTTGGGGTTGCTCTGAACCCCCAACGGTGGGCTACCTTGGACCCAAACTTGAACCCCGTAGGTGGTTTACTTACCTGCAAAAACTAACAAACACTTACCTCCCCCAGGAAGTGTTGAAAATTGCACTGTCTAGGTTTAAAATAGCTATATGTCATTTATGTGAAAACTGTATATGCTATTTTGCTAATTCAAAGTTCCTAAAGTTCCTACATGAAATACCTTTCATTTGAAGTATTACTTGTAAATCTTGAACCTGTGGTTCTTAAAATAAACTAAGAAAATATATTTTTCTATACAAAAACCTATTGGCCTAGAATTGTCTCTGAGTGTGTGTTCCTCATTTATTGCCTGTGTGTGTACAACAAATGCTTAACACTACTCCTTTGATAAGCCTACTGCTCGACCACACTACCACAAAATAGAGCATTAGAATTATCTCTTTTTGCCACTATCTTACCTCTAGGGGGAACCCTTGAACTCTGTGCATACTATTCCTTACTTTGAAATAGTGCATATAGAGCCAACTTCCTACAACCATTATTTAACACCTGGGACACACCAGGCGTTAGGGAACCTGTGGACCCATTTCCATGGTTAAATACCATTGAATGGGCCCACAGGTGCCCACCCCAAGCCCCAGGAACACCCACACCCACACCAGAGGGACACCAGAGGAAGGGGGATGGGGTTAAGTATAGGTAAGTATTTGAAAAGAAAAATTGACATGCCAGTGGGGGCCCTGAAATGGGCCGCCCCTTGTATAGCACTAGGTGCAATGGACATGCCCAGGGGACCCTGGCCCACTGTGCTGGTCATTGGGGTGGTGGGCATGGCTCCTGTCTTTTATAAGACAGGAGTCATGTGGCATGGATGGTTTTAAATCAAGAAATGACACTAGGCTGGTTAACGGCATGTTTTTTGCCAATAACAAGCCTAGCGTAATTTTTTTGAGGCAAACCCCCCTTCACACGTACCGCCACCCGCACCCGGCAAACGTTATTTTTTCTGACGCTAGCCCATCCTGAGCTCCGGCATGCAACATTCCATAAATTTGGCGCTCGGCTTCCACTTTGGAATGATGCAAGCCGGCACTATACTTTTTGCTGCAAAACTACGTTTGCGCAGTTTTGCGGCAAAAAGTATAAATATGGACCTGAGTTTTTGAAGTGAACTAGAGAGAGGTGCTTCAGTGACTAGCTACCTCTAAAGTGACCTGAGACTATAACGCCTCTATGTAACGTCACTTTCAGCTATGAAATCTTTAGGCATCTCAAATAAGATAAAGCGTCTAGGAGAATGACGATGTGCTTCCTTTATTGTCCTACTATTTGGAAAGGCCAAAGCTGTGTGAGCAAGATGCATTCAAAAGTGCACAGTGATGACCTTCGCGATTAAGTTCCTCTCAGGCCTGAATTCTTTCCCTAAATGGTGTCAAAATGGGTAGAAATAAATCCAGGATTTGTAAAGCATCCGTGAGGGTCTAACGGCTCTGACTTGTAGGCACAGGGTGATTAAGGGGGTCATTATGACCCCGGCGGTCGGTGTAATAGTGGCGGTAGTTCCGCCAACATGCTGGCGGTACATACCGCCACTATTATGACATTGGCGGTTCGGCCAAAGCCAAACCGTCAAGTCAACACACCAACTGCCACAGCGCCACACTGAGACTAGAACCTAATTGCCCATGCTCCGAAGTGGGCAGCTCAGAACATTATGTCACCCACTCTCCCTGGTATGAAGGGCATTTATGAATTCATCATTGACATTTCCTTTCTTCAATCACAATCTGACATGGAAGAAGATGGCATCAAAGATGTTTCTGGACCGTGTGTACCTTGAGGACTTCCTGAGATCCTCCACTTGGTCTGCAGCAGCCTCTTTTAAGGCGTTTTACTTTCTCCTATTGAACATTGCACATCACGTTCTTTGGAAGGGCTTTAATCATGCATCAATATACACGTCTAGATCTTTGGATAAAATTAAATATTCCTCAGTTCCATACAGCAGAAATTGGAATTTTATTTACGACAAAACGGATATTTTAATCCACGTGAGTATAGTTTATTTTGATGTGGTAGAGGTGACGCACAAGAAAGTTGACTTCCATAGGTTTCATCCAAGAATATAATCTTTCGGTGTTTTAGATCATATGTTCTTTCTGACAGTTGTTGTTTTGATGCTATATTCTACGAAATTATTGACTACATCGACTTCTTTGGTTTTCACGGAGCAAGTGATGATTACACACTACTCACCAACACATCGAGGAGAGGACGTCAAATGGCTGTCCGCATTTTTGCACAGCTATACATTACCTTGAAGGGAACACGAGCAAATGAGCGATTGAAAGCACTTAGCCTGATGCACACACACCTGGATTTCATGAACACCAATAAAAAGCAAGAACGCCTAAATCAACTCCTGGCTAAAGCACATCTCCACCTCACTTACCCAAAGATAAATAACCTGCCTGGGATTGAAATCAAAGGCCAAACATAAATATGAAGCTCACATGCAGGCAAAACACATTTTATTAAAGACAAGGTGTAAAGGGTAGTAGCAACATGATGTGGAAAAAACACACACATTATTATTGAAACGCCTACAACAGCGATCACAGCAACAGCAACAGCCTTGTGCAGCCCAGCAACATGCCTACTCACCCCAAACTAACAGCGAAAACTGCTCACTGAGGAACCAAGCAGAAACTTCACCATAGCACCCCACTGCTACTGCCACAAATGCTGCTTACTGAACAACTTAGAAGGAAATTCACAGGAGAAGGAAATTTTACAAAGAAGGAAGAGTCCACGACTACTCTGACGAGAATGTTAACCCAGATTTTGTCTAACAAATTACCTTTTAAAAAATGTACTACATATAAATAAAAAATACATGATAAATTAATTTCCTGGTTCGGTTGTCTCTAAAACATGTGCAGCTATAAACGGTTGTATGTTGTTTCTAAATATATTCTTTTTCCAGCAGCCGTCCCAACATTCCCAAAGCTTAATCTGTGTTAAATATATACATCCTGATGGAAAGGCAAAATACGGAGGAGTTACTCACTAGGAGCCACCCACACCTAGGACAGTAAAGCCATCTAGGCACTATCACATTTATAACTGGGTTTTGTAACAGAATCTACGCGGGGGATGACTGGGGGGGAGCCCAACTCCCTATAGTGATACATCAGTGCCCAGCCTTTCCAATCACCTAGGGAGGGAAGATCGGAGAAGTTCACCCGTCAGAGTATGGGAGAGCTCACTCATTAACAGGGACAGTGGGAAGAGTGCCCCAAGCATAAGGTCCAACTCCACACAACAGTCTAGGAACAAACAGTCTTTCCCTTGCAATAGGTGGCATGAGGCTTATGTTGGATGGCGCACGTGACAGTCTACAAGTGCAGTACCTTTATGCCAATGACGTATGTTTGTTAGCTGCAGCCTTACTCCTATGAAACTTCTCTTTGCTTAATACCCAGTTTTTCAATTTGTTGCGATATCAACATCAAGAGAATTTCCCTCTATGTATGTGCCATAGAATGTGTCTCAATCACCTTCTTGCTTATAATGGCTTCAACATGGCATTAAGGGGGTCATTCTAACCCTGGCGGTCAGTGATAAAGCGGCGGCCAACCCGCCAACAGGCAGGCGGTCCAAAAAATGGAATTCTGACCCTAGCGGGAACCGCCAACACAGCCCGCCACATTAACACTCCGACCGCCACGGCGGGACCGACAAACAGCGCGGCGGTCACCGCCAACAGGCAGGCGGCAGACAATGTACCGCCCACCCTATCACAACTCACCAATCCGCCACCTTTTCCAGGGCGGGAGCCCCGCCGATAGAAACATGGCGGAAACAGACTACGAACGGGAAAACGCTCACCTATACACACTCCACGAGGAAGGAGGACAGCATGGAGCCCGAATTACACCTCCTACCGGCTATTGTCTACCTGCTCATCTACCAGGAGTACGAACGCCGGCGCAGACGACAACGGTGAGTACTGCACCTACGACACAGGGGAGGGGGGAGGAGGAAAGGTTACGTGCACACACATACGCGATACACCCACCCCCCCAACCCACCCCCCAATACCTACACACCAATGCAGAGCAACAAGTCAGAGTGACACCCCCCAAACCCCCCGGAAGAATGCAAAGACATAATTCAAATGAAGTTTAAAATTTATGTATAAAATAGGTTCATTGAAGTCATGGTAAATATGCCATATGAAATATACAAAAGAAATAATGAACATAGTGCGAAGTATAAACATAGTCAATAAGTCCTGCACAGTCCGTTCAATATCCATAGTCCGTGGGCCAATGTGTACAAACACATGGGCAAAGCCCACACAGGAGACCAGATACCATTGGAGAGAACACTGCAGGGGCATCAGATGATAAAACAACAGGCACCTCAGGGGGAAGGGAAAGGGGGGCACCTCAGCCACATGAGTCCACGACGCCAGATCCACGAGGGGCCTCCATGCCCACTGTACCATCCTGGGGAGTGCAAAGCCACAGTCCATCAGATGGATAACCGACTCCACTGGTATTGGAGGAGGCATGGTGCCCAGAGTGCTTCGTGAACACCTGCTCGACACAGAACCGGCACTGTCAATGGACCAGCGGTGCTTGAGACGGCGGTGCCCAGCGGAGCGGTGCTTGAGACGGCGGTGCCCAGCGGAGCGGTGCTTGAGAGGAAGGCCCCAGCGGAGCGGTGCTTGAGACGGCAGTGCCCAGCGGAGCGGTGCTTGAGATGAAGTGCCCAGCGGAGTGATGCTTGACAGGAAGGGCCCAGCGGAGCGGTGCTTGACAGGAAGGGCCCAGCGGAGCGGTGCTTGACAGGAAGGGCCCAGTGGAGCGGTGCTTGAGATGAAGGGCCCAGCGGAGCGGTGCTTGAGATGAAGGGCCCAGCGGAGCGGTGCTTGACAGGAAGGCCCCAGCGGAGCGGTGCTTGACAGGAAGGGCCCAGCGGAGCGGTGCTTGAGACGGCGGTGCCCAGCGGAACGGTGCTTGAGATGAAGGGCCCAGCGGAGCTGTGCTTGACAGGAAGGGCCCAGCGGAGCGGTGCTTAACAGGAAGGGCCCAGCGGAGCGGTGCTTGACAGGAAGGGCCCAGCGGAGTGGTGCTTGAGATGAAGGGCCCAGCGGAGCGGTGCTTGACAGGAAGGCCCCAGCGGAGCGGTGCTTGACAGGAAGGGCCCAGCGGAGCGGTGCTTGAGATGAAGGGCCCAGTGGAGCGGTGCTTGAGATGAAGGGCCCAGCGGAGCGGTGCTTGAGACGGCGGTGCCCAGCGGAGCGGTGCTTGAGATGAAGGGCCCAGCGGAGCGGTGTTTGAGATGAAGGGCCCAGCGGAGCAGTGCTTGAGATGAAGGGCCCAGCGGAGCAGTGCTTGAGACGGCGGGCCCTATTCAGCGGTGCTCTTCATGGCGGGGCCCTGTTCAGCGGTGCCTGTCTTGGAGGGGCCCTCTTCAGCGGTGCTCTTCACGGCGGGGCCCTGTTCAGCGGTGCCTGTCTTGGCGGGGCCCTCTTCAGCAGTCCTCCTCACGGCGGGCCCTGTTCAGCGGTGCCTGTCTTGGCGGGGCCCTCTTCAGCGGTGCTCCTCACGGCGGTGCCCTGTTCAGCGGTGCCTGTCTTGGCGGGGCCCTCTTCAGCGGTGCTCTTCAC
The DNA here is from genome assembly GCF_031143425.1 of Pleurodeles waltl. Taxonomy (NCBI): domain Eukaryota; kingdom Metazoa; phylum Chordata; class Amphibia; order Caudata; family Salamandridae; genus Pleurodeles; species Pleurodeles waltl. The sequence continues at coordinate 144,822,572 of NC_090443.1, forward strand.
GGCGGGGCCCTGTTCAGCGGTGCCTGTCTTGGCGGGGCCCTGTTCAGCGGTGCCTGTCTTGGCGGGGCCCTCTTCAGTGGTGCTCTTCACGGCGGGCCCTGTTCAGCGGTGCCTGTCTTGGCGGGGCCCTGTTCAGCGGTGCCTGTCTTGGCGGGGCCCTCTTCAGCGGTGCTCCTCACGGCGGGACCTTGTTCAGCGGTGCCTGTCTTGGCAGGGCCCTCTTCAGCGGTGCTCCTCACGGCGGGGCCCTGTTCAGCGGTGCCTGTCTTGGCGGGGCCCCGTTCAGCGGTGCCTGTCTTGGCGGGGCCCTCTTCAGCAGTGCTCCTCACGGCGGGGCCCTGTTCAGCGGTGCCTGTCTTGGCGGGGCCCTCTTCAGCGGTGCTCCTCACGGCGGGGCCCTGTTCAGCAGTGCCTGTCTTGGCGGGGCCCTCTTCAGCTGTGCTCTTCACGGCGGGGCCCTGTTCAGCGGTGCCTGTCTTGGCGGGGCCCTCTTCAGCGGTGCTTGTTCTGTCTTTCAAGGGAGCCAGACCTGGCCAAGACTCCCCGCTTAGTCGCCCTCCGACCTTGCGGTAGCGGGGCCTTCCTATGATGGAGTCTTGTGCCCGGGGGTGTCGTCTGTCACACCCGGTATGGGGCTGGTGGGGCCCTCCTGGTGCGTTCGGCTGCTGCATGTCTTCTCCGCCCTGCTGCCCTTGCCCTCCTTCGCTGCAGCTCTCTGGCCCTTGCCTCCCTTAGATGATGTGGCAGGTGACGTGGCAAGGCCACTCTCCTTGGTGGCAGCCGTCTCATGTTTTTCGCGCCGGCCCTTAATTTTTCTTGTCCTCTTCCCAGGGGGTGGGCTGGCTGTCCCCTTGCTGCTGGCCGATGTTCCTTCCCTAGGAGCTGGTGGACTCCGATAGCCCTGCACTATGGTGATACTAGATGCAGGGCTGGTGGTGGCTGAGGTGCTCTTTGGACTCTTACCAGATGGAGGGGGTGGGTCAGGTGATGCAAAGAGGTTAATTTTGGAGAGGAAAAGTTTTTTAGGAGCAATGGGAAGGGTAGGTGCAGTGGGTATGGGAGTGGAGGAAGAGGATGTGGTTGTAGGAGAGTCAAGTGTGCTGTCTTTGGGTGCAGGTGCTTGGGCTGGAGGCTGTCGTGAGGTGGATGGCTGTTGGGTGGGTGGCTGCCTGCGTTTGTGTGGTTTGGAAGAGGGGGTGACAGACACAGTGGGAGAGGACACAGGGGACGTGTAAATGGCAGTGGGGGTGGTGACTGCACGTGTGCTGACTGTAATGGAGGGTGTGCTGGTGATGGAAGTACTGGCTGATGGTGGTGTGCATGCAGGTGTTAGTGGAGACGTCACAGGGAGGGAGGAGGGAGACGAGGAGGAGGGGGACACAGAGGTGGTAGTGACTGTTGGCATGTCTGCATCCGGATGTTGTTTGTGTGAATGCTTGTGGGATCTGTGGTGCTTATGTCTGGATGAGCTGCCCTTGGGTGTTGAGGTGTGTGCAGGCTGGTCTGATGGTGTGGATGGGATAGGCTGAGGAACAGGAGACTGGGACTGGGTGGAGGGAGTTAGAAGAGGGAGGCTGGAGACAGGGACAATGGCTGCCGTCAGTGCTGAGGCCAGAGCGTTGAACGATCGCTGATGGGCAGCCTGACCCGAATGAATGCCCTCCAGGTATGCATTGCTCCGATGCACCTCCCTTTCCACCCCCTGGATGGCATTCAAAAGGGTAGACTGCCCAACAATGAGCGTCCGGAGGAGGTCAATGACCTCCTCACTGAGGGCAGCAGGGGTAACTGGGGCAGGGCCTGAGGTGTGTGGGGCGAAGGAGATGCCCGCCTTGGTGTGCGAGCGGGCACGGGGCGAACGCTGAGGGGCTGGGTGGCGGCTGTACCTGTAGTTGCGGTGGGCACGGATGTTGCCGCCACCGCAAGGGAGGTCCCTTCCGAGGACGTGTCGGTGTCGCTGACGTCTCCACAGGTCCCCGTTGTGGAGCTCCCCTTGCCCTCCGTCTCACTGCTGAACTCGGAGTCGGTTGCATGGCCCTCCGGGGCCATGTGAGATGCAGCTCCCTCGTGCGCCGATGCCACTTCTCCTCCGCCTGATGATGCTAATGCACCCATGCACAGGAAGAAAAAGAAAATGGGTGGGGGGGAGAAATGAAGACAGGTTGAGTGCATGCATTGGCAACACCGTTGGCGGAGAGGACAGACACAGAAGCCCCCTGCACTACGCTGCCCAATCGGGGTACACTACTCAGTTCTTGTGACTAGGCCTACAGGTCTATGGACGACAAATGCACACATGGGTGATGCAGGACCATGGATAGCTGTACTTGGCACCCTACAGAGGTGGGGGGCGGGGGCACAGGGCCATGGCTAACGGAGGGGACTAGCCTACAGAAAGCGCCATGGCCTTGAGATACCCACAGCCCTCCTCACCAACCCAGACACCTCCACTGCGCGCAAAGATAGCAGAATGTGCTGATACTCACCCCCTTGTGTCTGCTGTGATGTCCTCACGTGCCCATCCAAATCGGGGTAGGCCACCGCCAGGATCCGGGACATCAGGGGGGTCAATTGGCAGCTGGCACCCCATCTACGTTGGGAGGCCATCCCCAGCAGAGACTCGGTGGTCTTTCTGGTCCCGCGGCGGATGTCCTCCCACCTCTTTCGGCAGTGGGTGCCCCGTCTGTTGTGGACCCCCAGGGCCCGGACGTCCTTGGCGATGGCACGCCAAATGTCGATCTTCTGATGGGCGCTGACCTATTTGACATGTACAGGGTGGGAAAGGAAATATCATCCCTTTTCTGCATGGTAGATGTGAGTGGCCCCCCCTCCCCAACCTTGCCATGTGGCACATGTTCCCATCTGTCGTGCGTTGCACTCCTCATTCGCTCCCCTCCCCACCATCTTACATACACCCCACTCAACACAGGCATAGCCCATTCAGCGTGTACCCTGTGTACTAACCTGTTGGTCTGGAGGACCGTAGAGTAGCGCATACTGGGGGAGGACCCCATCAACAAGTTTCTCCAATTCTTCGGAAGTGAAGGCAGGGGCCCTTTCCCCAGTCGCAGCAGCCATTGTATCTCCCAGACCGAGGTCACAGCAGCACTTGCAGTATAGGTCCTCTCCTGTGGATGATCAGGTCTCGAGTGATTAATCAGATAGAAAATGGCGGTCACGCCCGCGGCGGTGCGTACCGCGGCGGTGCGTCCCGCGACCGCCGGCGCACATCGTCATTGGTTCCTGAGACCCATAGGGTTCAATGTTAACCAATGCTGCTTTGCGCCGTGGTCTTCGACCGCCTACCGCCACGGTGTGCCACGCCAGCGCAGTGACCTCACATCCCACTGTCACACTTCACAGGTCAGGCAGCCGCCATTTCAAGGGCCCACATGGCATGATTTCTACTGCGTCACACAGGCCTAGGCCTTGCATTGCCACTCATACAAGCCGTTCCATGCATAGCGATTCGTGTACTGTGCAAGCTGTGTGAACGAACCTGTGGGTTGCTTGACTCTGTGCTCCATGTTGTCCTTCCTAGGCACCGTCCGCTGGGACTTGCGAGGAGAAGGATGAATCCTCCCGTGTACCGACCGCTGGTGGACCTGTCGACAATGGAAGAACGACATATCATACTTACATACCGGCTTGACAGAGCAACTATACATGATCTATGTGCCCAGCTGGAGCCAGACCTGATGTCCCCCATCCGCCAACCCACAGGGATTCCCCCTCTGGTGCAGGTTCTGTCAGTACTCCATTTTTTGGCAAGTGGGTCGTTTCAGACAACAGTGGCCATATCATCTGGGATGTCTCAGCCTATGTTTTCTAAGGTTTTGTCCAGAGTGTTGTCTGCCCTGATGAAATACATGCGGAGCTACATTATTTTCCCTGAGGTGGGCGAATTGGCTACAGTGAAGGGTGATTTCTATGCCCTTGGACATATCCCCAACATCATTGGGGCCATTGATGGGACCCATGTGGCTTTGGTTCCCCCCAAAGACAGTGAGCAGGTGTACCGAAACAGAAAAAGTTATCATTCGATGAATGTCCAGGTGGTCTGTTTGGCTGACCAGTACATCTCCCATGTAAATGCCAAGTTCCCTGGGTCAGTGCATGACGCGTATGTCATGCGAAATAGCAGCATCCCTTATGTGATGGAACAGCTACAGAGACACCGTGTGTGGCTAATTGGTGACTCTGGTTACCCCAACCTGTCGTGGCTACTGACCCCAGTGAGGAATCCCAGGACAAGGGCAGAGGAACGCTACAATGAGGCCCATGGGCGAACTAGGAGGATCATAGAAAGGACCTTCGGCGTCCTGAAGGCCAGGTTTAGGTGCCTGCATATGACAGGGGGATCCCTTATGTACTCACCAAAGAAGGTGTGCCAGATCATCGTGGCCTGCTGTATGCTTCACAATCTTGCATTGCGACGCCAGGTGCCTTTTCTGCAGGAGGATGGTCCAGATGGTGGTGTTGTTGCAGCTGTGGAGCCTGTGGAGAGTGAAGAGGAGGAAGACGACGGGGACGACACGGACAACAGGGATACAGTCATACAACAATACTTTCAGTAGCACACAGGTAAGAAACAGCCACCCCAATTTACATTTACTTAAGGCCTCATGCGTCTACACTGTCTGTGTTTCCCCCCAGTTCCTGTTAACTGATTTGTGACTTTCCCTTCCCTTTTCAGAGCTGTATGACCCACTGCCTGACTTCAGCTTTGTTTGCCCATGGACTAAAGCTTATTGAAATTGGTATGTTGTCATCACAAAGAAACTGGACATTATTGAACCGTTATGTGTAATACATTTGTTAAGAATACAAGCAGACTCCTGTTTATTTAAGTGGAATAAGTGATTTATTTAAAGTGCTAGATATAGGTAAATGATTGGGAAGCGGGGATGGGTGGGGGTGGAGTAATGTCCAGTTCTCAGTCGCACAGGTGCATTGTCCATATGCCTGTGGAAGGATGGAGCAGGGGCAGTTCAAGGTTGGACAGGGTGACAATGTGGGACAGTGGGATGACATCAGGGGGTATCTTAGGCTGGCGGGGGTCTTGCAATCCTACTCTGTCTTCTTGTGAGATCTCAGGTTCCGCTTGCGGGGTGGTTCTTCTTCTGCAGGAGGTGGGGTTCTGGTGGCCTGTCGTTGTGTGGGGGCCTCCTGTCCACTAGCGCCGGCGGAGGTGGTAGACTGTTCCTGGCCTGGGCTAGTGACAGGGGCCCTTTGGGGTGCCACATGGTCCCGCAATGTGGTGACGATCTGGGTAAGGGCCAGGACGATGGTCCCCATTGCGGAACCGATGTTCCTCAGTTCCTCCCTGAATCCCATGTACCGTTCCTCCTGCAGTTCCTGGATCTCCTGGAACCGAGCCAGTACCGTCGCCATCGTCTCCTGGGAGCGGTGGTATGCTCCCATGATGGAGGAGAGGGCCTCTTGGAGAGTCGGTTCCCCGGGCCTGTCCCCCCCCTGTCGCACAGCAGCCCTCCCAGTTCCCCTGTGTTCCTGGGCCTCTGTCCCCTGTCCGGTGTGCCCACTACCACTGCCCCCAGGTCCCTGTTGTTGTTGGGGTGGTGGGTCAACCTGGGTGCCCTGTAGTGGTGGACACACCGCTGATTTACGTGCCCTGGAGACAGAGACAGGTGGGAGCTGTGCTGGTGTTCCCAGAGGGGGTTGAGTCTGGTGTAGCCTGTGGCTGTCTGTGGGGAACTGACTGTCCAGAGGTCCCCGATGGGCCGGGCTGGTCGTCTGGGTCCAGGGAGACAGAGCTGCTGTCATCGCTGGGGGCCTCTTCTGGGGGTGGGATGGACATCTCTGGAACCTCCGTGGCGGTGTGGTGGCGTTCGGGTCCTGCAGGGGTATAAAGGTATGGTTATTGCTTCTGTGTGTGGGATTTCGTGTGATGGGTGGGTGTCCGTGTACCCATGTGCAGGCATTTCCTTGTGGGGGCTTTTGTGAGGGTGGCTTGTGGGGGTGATGTGTGTGTGCAGTGGGCATGCTTTGGTGATGGGTGTCCATGCTTTGGGGTCGCATGCAGGGCTTGGTGTTGGGATGGGTGGGTTGTGATGGTGAGGCTTTTGCTAGGGGTTGGTGTGATGGGGGAGGGGGTGAGGGTGGGGGTATGATTTGGCATTCAGGTGGGGTGGGGGTGGGAAGCAGTAGTGAAGATTTGCCTTACCAGAGTCCATTCCTCCGCCTACTCCTGCGAGGCCCTCAGGATGCAGGATGTGCAAGACTTCCTCCTCCCACGCGGTAAATTCTGGGGGAGTAGGTGGGGGTCCGCCGCCAGTCTTCTGCACCGCTATGTTGTGCCTTAATACCATGGAACGCACCTTCCCCCGTAGGTCGTTCCATCTCTTCCTGATGTCCTCCCGATTGCGTGGATGCTGTCCCACCGCGTTGACCCTGTCCACTATCCTTTGCCATAGCTCCATCTTCCTGGCAATTGTGGTGTGCTGCACCTGTGCCCCGAAGAGCTGGGGCTCTACACTGACTATTTCCTCCACCATGACCCTGAGTTCGGCGTCACTGAACCTGGGGTGTCTTTGGGGTGCCATGGGGTGGTGTGGTTGAGGTGTGGGGTGGCGCTTGTGGTGATGAGTGTGGTGCGTGTGGTGGTGTGTGGTGTTTGGTGCGTGGATTCTGTGTGGGTGATGGTGTTGTGTGCCTCTGTGTTGTGGGATTCTCTATTCTGTGCTCTGTGTCTAGCCTTCGTCACTGATTTCGGGTCGTAGGGGCTTGTGGGTGATGTGGGTGTGTGTTTTATATTGTGTTGGGTGTGTGGGAGTGGTGTTAGTATGTGTATCAGGTGTGTGTATTTCGAACTGACCAATGTGGCTGAGTTTTCTATGGGTGTGTGTATTTTGACCGTGGCGGTGTGTACCGCCAATGGAATACCGCGTTTGAAAGACCGCCGCGTGGATTTGTGGGTCGGAATGGTATGGGCGTATTTCTGTTGGCGTGACGGTGGAGGTTTGGTCAGCGCCATTTTTTCACTGACCTTTGGTGTGGCGGATTATTGAGGATGTCGGGTTTTCGGCAGTTTGGCAGTTGCGGGTCAGAATGACCGTGGCGGTTTACCGCGGCCGCGGCGGTGTTATGGCGGTCTTCTGACCGGCGGTAAGCGCCTTTTACCGCCGAGGTCAGAATGACCCCCTAAGTAGTTTAACATTTCGGTTCAGAATGCTATGGGCTTGGGACACCCGTAGGAAAAATTCCTATTTGGGTGGTACAGTATTCATGTTGGGAATGCTATCGATAGACACACTACATGTGTACTAATCATATTTGTTTAGAACACAATAGAACAGTATGTGTGTGGTAGTTCTTCAGGGTAGTACATTAGGGAGAAGAATTCCCACAACAGTGCTATTCATTTAGCACACTATTGTACAGTCTTCTTAGTGGTGAGTAAACCCCATGATGGTGTTTTATGCATCAATGCCGCGATGTAGCACAGTATAATGCAATATTCATATTAATAATAAAAATAAGTTGTAAGCTTTCTCGATGTTTTCAGACTGGTAATTGTGTGATTTTTGTATGCTACATGCATATTCCAATAATTAATCTATGGTTTGGTTTACAATAGTGTAGAACTGATTGAGTAAAGCCACTTATGTATCAGACTATAATGGGGTAGTCTAATAGGTTTATGAATCTGGAACTGTACAGTGAAGTATTGTGATTGATAATGTTAGGGATTTAGTAGACATTAGTGCCATTCCGATGGCAATCCTGTGCTTCAGTAAACTTCAATGTATATTCCAGCTGAGGAACACTTGATAGGTACACTACAGTGTAGGTCTCAAATTGTTAATAGTATATTTATGTAAAGCTTAATCCAGTAATTGTATACAGTTATAGTTCAGATTGCAGTACAGCTGGTCAATGATTAATTCATCGTTATTCAGTATTCATGTAGGTTAAACAACAGTTCTTTTCCATGATAGTGAATGAATCCAATTTAAAATTATATACATTTAGTATGCTATAGTGTTTAACCTATGGTTCTGAACAATGAATGACTTATGGATAATCAGCATGCCATATCTTTCACGCTGTAATATGGCAAACCCCTATCACGTAATGTAGCCCATAAAATCACATAATCTAACATCACATCCTTCCTTAAGATCACATAGCAATCCTCCATCCTTTCATTACTGTTCTTGTGATCTTGTGATTTCCCTCGCCTCCCTCTGAGCCCAAACAGGTCTTTACATAGCATTCTGCCTTCCCAAGCTTCTGGCAGTCCCACCACAACATCTACTTGCCTGACTTTGACACCCAAGTATCACAGCATTGGCAAACACCCTTATTCATATCCAATGAGCCAAACCCCAGAGCAGGTTCTGCTTGGCTACTGTTAGGGTTTGTACACAGCAAAGAGCATGTCCCCTCTCACTGCACTAGTGGGTTCTGTAATAGCTCCCTTTTAAACTTACTATTGAAAGCCTTTCTTGTTATCTCACCTTCCCCCCCCCTAGGCTTCTGTGTATGTTGTTTAATGTGCTGTTTTGTTTACACATTGGGCCTTGCTTTTACCAAGGCTTCTTTAAAATACTCCTCCCTAGGCCATGTGTTAATCCAACTCATTTGTATAATAACTGAAACTCTGCACACCTTTCAAGAACATGTGCAGCATGTGAGGACCACACCCAGCTCTTCAAACCACACCCAGCTCTGCACACCTTCCAAGAACATGTGCAGCATGTGAGGACCACACCCAGCCCTTCAAACCACACCCAGCCCTGTCTATAAAAGGCATCCCCCGAGCCTCACCCAGTGCTTGTGCTCGTCTACCTCCCGCTTACCTGAGAACAGATCCCTCGGCGCTGGCACTCCTGCTCTTTACAGACTTTCATTGACTTCAATGGGTGCAGCTTCTGGCTCTTCCTTCTTCCGGTTTCCGGTTCCTCCTTGCTTCAGCCTCTCTCCTCTGAGTAACCTGCAAAAGAGAAAGAAGACAAGGTTAGACTGATCAGTATCTCTTGCAAGCAACAAGTAAGTGCAAAACCTTTTATTACCTGAAAGAACTTTGACAACAATTTCTGGATTCGTGTACAGAACTTTGTGAAGCAAACATTGTTTTTTCTCATGGAACTTTTAAGAATCGAACAGTGGAAACCATTAACAGCAAGGCAAACAGTAAATCAAGGACTTGCACAAATTACATGCTGTATTTTGATGTAAAAGTACAGTATTTGTTTTATAAAAGATTCTGGAAATATGGGAAAAGTGAGTCTGCTATTGGGAATTTAGGCTTTAGTTATATTATGATGAATGTTTGATATTGGTAATTCTGATAACGGTATTTGTTTAATGTTTTAGAAGCTTTACAGTAATAGAAAACACATCCCAGAGCAGTAACACATTCCAAACCTGGAAACTAGAGACCAGGATCCAAGATGTACTTTTAGAAGAGAATTTCTAATAAATAAAGGGATAGTCAGGAACCCATTTAGGAATAGGTTGCACTTATCTGTTCTTTGTTTATGTTTCATTAGGCACCAGTTTCTACAGAAGTCAGAAAGGGCCGCAGATTTGTGCAGCACTTCAACAGTGGAAACGCAAGAACGGTGTTGTCTCTCTTTTTTATTTTATCCACTTCCCCCCTTCCCTTGAGCTTCTGTTCTTAGTGCACTGTTTTAAAAACTAGTGTGCTGGAACAAGCAGTTTCAGGGTGGGGTCGGATTGTCTTCAACCTCCATCAGAACTGAACAAGAACTCAGGTGAGCTGGGCTTTGACAGAAGCACAAGCCGTAAAAAAATTCAGTTCTGGTGGACGATGAATACCGGGGAAGAAATAGAGGGCATTGACGTCACGGATATGGCACAGGCCCTAAATGAGGACTTGGCTCATAATGAATCAGTGTCTGGCATCTTGCAACATATGCAAGAGGAAATAGAGAGATTAAAGATGGAGAATACCTCTTTAAAACAGGATTTAAGCAGGTATAAATTTAGGGGATCTCAGTGGAACACAGCTTCTACGCCTTTGTTTAAAACCTCCTCAGAGACAGGGGCGCCATCAAAACATACAACTTTGCCTTCCCCAGTTGAGGTTACTGTTAATGTTCCTAATGTTGTGCCCTTAGCAGCACCTGAACGTTTTCATGGAGATAGTAATAAATTCCATGTTTTTATCAATCAATGTCAATTACACTTCATTTGTAAGCCACAACAGTTCCCTACTGATGATACGAAAGTGGCATTCGTCTTGTCTTATTTGGGTGGCACAGCAGCCAATTGGTCAATTCCTTTCGTGGATAGAGATGATCCCATCCTCCATAATTGGAATCAATTTAAACGTACCATGACCAGCCTTTTTGCAAAACACACTTTCATGCAGGCAAGTGATAATGAGCTTTTAAATCTTAAACAAGGCAACAAGGATTTATTGACCTATCTCACTAGTTTTAATCGTTTACTCACCGAGACACAGTGGCCAGAAGAAAAGCGTGTCTCCCTTTTTTATAAAGGTTTGAGAGACGAGTTAAAAGACGCGCTGGCTCATATCGTTGATTTGCCAAAAGACTATTCGGACTTTGTAGATTTAGTTGTGAAATTAGAGCATAGACTAGGAGAAAGAAAGGGAGATAAATACAAACTGGAATCACGGTTAACTTTTATTAGACACGTGAAGAAAGACACAGATAATAAACTCCCTGAACCAGAGCCTATGCAAATAGGGACACTCAGAGGTCCACTCACATCAGAGGAAAAAGAAAGAAGGAGAAAATTTCAATTATGTTTATATTGTGGCAGGGCAAGTCACTTTGCCAGAGAATGTCCAGTAAAGCCTAAAACTCCACGAAAGGGTGCTGTTTCCTCCACCTCCTCAACTGAATCGGGAAACGATTAAGCTCGACAAGGGGAGAGGTTACTTGTTCGAGAAAACATCTTAATCAAACCTCTAATGCTGCAGCCTTCAGGGTACCGCACATACCTAGACATTTCATAATTCAGGTTGTTTTAATTGTTACTACCCAAGTGAGGCATTCTCTCCCTGTCCTACTGGACTCAGGCGCGACAGGAAATTTTGTGGATAATAAGTTAGCTGAAATCTTAGGACTTCCTATGTGCCTAAAGCCTTGTCCAGAAGCAGTATGTGCAGTGGATGGGTCAGAATTGACCTCTGGATTAATCACAAAACAAACAAGTCCACTTGTCATGGTCTGTCAGAACGGGCACACAGAGGTGATTAGCTTTGATCTGATAGATACTCCTAATTTTGGTTTGATTCTCGGGGTACCCTGGTTAACAACTCATAACCCAAAAATTGATTGGGTGAATAGAACTGTTACTTTGGATTCCTCTTTCTGTAGAACCAATTGCTATCAAGAAGCAGGTACAGAACAGAGCACAGTATTACACTGTGCTAGTGTTACACAAGATGAACCAAGTCTCCCTGCTGAATATTCTGACTTTAAAGACGTCTTTGATCCAGTAAAGGCTAGTGTGCTGCCCCCACATCAGTCTTATGACTGCCGTATAGATCTTATCCCAGGGGGCCCTTTACCTAATAACAGTGTATATGCTTTGACTGACGAAGAAACCAAATACTTAAGAAACTACCTAGATGACCTACTACAGTCTGGGTTCATCCGTCATTCCACATCTCCGGTGTCATCTCCACTCTTTTTTATCCCAAAGCCGGATAAATCCCTGCGCGCGTGTATCGATTATAGAGGACTAAATAAGGCTACAATAAAGAATAAATATCCTCTTCCTCTAATACCTGTGTTGTTGGATCAATTAAGACATTCTACTGTATACACTAAACTAGATCTGCGGGGAGCTTACCACCTGGTCCGAGTAAAAGAGGGGGATGAGTGGAAGACAGCTTTCAAGACAAAGTTTGGTTTATTTGAGTACACAGTAATGCCCTTTGGGTTATGTAATGCCCCTGCGGCCTTTCAGTTCTTTATAAATGAGGTCCTACACTAATTCCTGGACGTTTGTGTCATAGTATACATAGACGACATCCTCATTTACTCTAAGAACTCAGAAGAACATACCCAACATGTTCGTGCAGTATTATCAAAGTTAAAAGAAAATCATCTTTTTGCTAAGTTAGAAAAGTGTACTTTTAATGTCAACAAGGTGGACTTTTTAGGATACTGCCTGTCACCTCAAGGAATAACTATGGATGTAAAGAAAATCAGTGCTATTGCTGATTGGCCAGAACCATCCTCTGTAAAAGATATTCAGAAATTTCTGGGTTTCGCCAATTTTTATAGGAGTTTTATTGCACATTTTGCAGACATTGCAGCCCCAATAACTACCTTGTTGCGGAAAGGGCAACGATTTCTTTGGACTGATGAGGCGGCACACGCCTTTCAACTCCTAAAACAAAAGTTCACTTCAGCCCCAATTCTGAAACATCCTGATCCTGACTTGCCCTTTTTTGTTGAAGCGGATGCTTCACAAGTAGCATTAGGAGGAGTTCTCTCTCATCGAGATGCAGTAGATGGCCAGTTACATCCTATAGCCTTCTATTCTAAAAAGTTATTGCCAATTGAACAAAATTACACTGTGGCTGAAAGGGAACTACTAGCTATCAAAGTAGCCTTTTCAGAATGGAGGCACCATTTAATGGGAGCCAAGTACCCAGTTACAATCTTTTCTGACCATAAGAACCTACAGTTTTTTTTATCACTTAAAGCACTAACACCACGTCAGATGCGCTGGTTAATTTTTTTTAGCACATTTGACTTTGTTATAACCTATAGACCAGGTGCACAACAAATTCAATCTGATGTGTTATCTAGATACGGTCATACCTCAGACATGAAACAAGATAAAATAGGAGAACCCATTATTCCTCCCCAAAAGTTGTTGGCACCAGTACAACAGAAGGATTTCATCACAGATCTATATAATGCACACATGCAAATAGCACCTCAGGATTGGTTAAAGGATTCCCATAACACAATACAACGAGGTTTATTGTATCACGACAACATGCTGTTAGTGCCCACCTCTGAATTACAAACACAGGTAATAATTTGGCATCACGCCTCACCGTTGGCAGGTCATCCTGGTTGGGTAAAAACCCTGGAAAATGTACAAAAACACTTTTGGTGGGACACTTTAAGAAAGGACATTAAGCAATTTGTTACTACCTGTCCAATTTGTGCAAGACATAAATCTTCTCATAAGGCTCCTGACGGCTTGTTAATACCAATGCCAACACCCAAACAACCTTGGCACACTGTGAGCGTAGACTTTATTGTAGGTTTACCACCTGTAAAATCCTTCACAACAGGGTTGGTTATAGTGGATTTTTTTATCTAAAATGGCACATTTTGTACCATTACGGAAATTACCCACGGCGGCAGAATTTGCCGATATTTTTATAAGGGAAATTGTGCGTTTACATGGTTTGCCAAGCAAAGTGGTGTCAGACCGAGGGAGCCAGTTCAACTCCAGATTTTGGAAAAAATTATGTGAAAAACTGAAAATAGATGTGGCCTTATCCACTGCTTTCCACCCAGAGACAGATGGACAGACTGAACGACTGAACCAAACCTTACTTCAAACGCTACGTTGTTTATTGGCTGATTATTCTAGTGAATGGTTGGAAGCTCTCCCTGTAGCAGAGTTTGTTTATAATAATACTGAGCATTCAGCTCTACTTTGCTCACCATTCGATTTCTTGCAGGGGTATCATCCAAGAGCTATACCCATTTTGTTAGAAGATTCCCTGTTGCCTACAGTAACGGATAGACTAACGAGTTAGGTGACATACAAGACAAAGCCAGGAAACATTTATTAAAGTACAAGGAAAGCATGAAAAGACAAGCAGACAAACACAGGTCTGAGGCCCCAATGTATAAAATTGGTGACAAGGTATGGCTCTCCACAAAGAACCTAAACATAGAGGGATCCCGAAAGCTGCAACCACGTTTCATTGGACCCTTTAGTATAACTGCCATAGTAAACCCGGTAACAGTAAAATTAGATTTACCAAAAGAATATCCAGTACATACTACATTCCATGTGTCCTTGCTTAAGCCGTACAACTCAAAAACCCGACCTGAACCACCACCTCCACCCATACCAATTAAGGGAAATCTGGAATATGAAGTGAAAAGCATAAAAGACTCAAAAAGAATTAGTGGACGTCTGTTTTATTTAGTAGAATGGAAAGGATATGATGAATCTGAGAATTCATGGGAACCAGCATCATATGTACATGCCCCACAGCTGATTAGACGGTTTTATTTAAAAAATCCAGGAAAACCCGGTCCTGTAGGAGGGCCTTTGAGGGGGGCAACTGTTAGGGTTTGTACACAGCAAAGAGCATGTCCCCTCTCACTGCACTAGTGGGTTCTGTAATAGCTCCCTTTTAAACTTACTATTGAAAGCCTTTCTTGTTATCTCACCTTCCCCCCCCCCTAGGCTTCTGTGTATGTTGTTTAATGTGCTGTTTTGTTTACACATTGGGCCTTGCTTTTACCAAGGCTTCTTTAAAATACTCCTCCCTAGGCCATGTGTTAATCCAAATCATTTGTATAATAACTGAAACTCTGCACACCTTTCAAGAACATGTGCAGCATGTGAGGACCACACCCAGCTCTTCAAACCACACCCAGCTCTGCACACCTTCCAAGAACATGTGCAGCATGTGAGGACCACACCCAGCCCTTCAAACCACACCCAGCCCTGTCTATAAAAGGCATCCCCCGAGCCTCACCCAATGCTTGTGCTCGTCTACCTCCCGCTTACCTGAGAACAGATCCCTCGGCGCTGGCACTCCTGCTCTTTACAGACTTTCATTGACTTCAATGGGTGCAGCTTCTGGCTCTTCCTTCTTCCGGTTTCCGGTTCCTCCTTGCTTCAGCCTCTCTCCTCTGAGTAACCTGCAAAAGAGAAAGAAGACAAGGTTAGACTGATCAGTATCTCTTGCCAGCAACAAGTAAGTGCAAAACCTTTTATTACCTGAAAGAACTTTGACAACAATTTCTGGATTCGTGTACAGAACTTTGTGAAGCAAACATTGTTTTTTCTCATGGAACTTTTAAGAATCGAACAGTGGAAACCATTAACAGCAAGGCAAACAGTAAATCAAGGACTTGCACAAATTACATGCTGTATTTTGATGTAAAAGTACAGTATTTGTTTTATAAAAGATTCTGGAAATATGGGAAAAGTGAGTCTGCTATTGGGAATTTAGGCTTTAGTTATATTATGATGAATGTTTGATATTGGTAATTCTGATAACGGTATTTGTTTAATGTTTTAGAAGCTTTACAGTAATAGAAAACACATCCCAGAGCAGTAACACATTCCAAACCTGGAAACTAGAGACCAGGATCCAAGATGTACTTTTAGAAGAGAATTTCTAATAAATAAAGGGATAGTCAGGAACCCATTTAGGAATAGGTTGCACTTATCTGTTCTTTGTTTATGTTTCATTAGGCACCAGTTTCTACAGAAGTCAGAAAGGGCCGAGGATTTGTGCAGCACTTCAACAGTGGAAACGCAAGAACGGTGTTGTCTCTCTTTTTTATTTTATCCACTTCCCCCCTTCCCTTGAGCTTCTGTTCTTAGTGCACTGTTTTAAAAACTAGTGTGCTGGAACAAGCAGTTTCAGGGTGGGGTCGGATTGTCTTCAACCTCCATCAGAACTGAACAAGAACTCAGGTGAGCTGGGCTTTGACAGCTACTTTGCACTTTGGAAAAAATCCTCTCCATCTCCCAAGTTGCACTGTCACTGGGTAAGTACGGCTCTTATTTCTTTGTGTTCCTTGTGGACCAGGACATACGTACATGGCAATCTAAGAGGCTGGAGAATATGCACCACTCAGAAGCCTAGAGTGCAGAAAAAGCTTTAATTTATATTAGCCATTTGTAATAGCTCTGGGTGACAATTTATTTAATAGTTTTTTAAAATCATTGTATCACTAGAGAGGGTCAACCTTATACAAATCAGCCTTTGTCCTGCTCCAATAGGAGCAGCCCATCACTAACACCGAAGCCACTTTCCTTCCTAAAAAGAATAAAAGCATCCTTAGATCCGATCCGACCTTGTTTGACCTCCATCCATGTTGAAGTGCAGCATGAGATCTATGTAACAACAAGCCAACGTACCCATCACACTTAGGATACCTTAGTGCAAAAAACAAAGAAAACAATTGTCAACTGCTAGGCAACATCCCCTATGAACAGAAACACAAAAAATCCCTAAAAAGTCCTTTTTGATCCTTATCAATGAATGGTGTGCCCACATGTGGCTCCCATGCTTCCTATGCAAGAGGATTCAAGCTGCACCTTACTGTTGTCTTTAAAAAAGCCAGATTTCAGAGTGCGCGTCCAGCAGTATTCCAGTGTTTGTTTTTAAACAATCTCTCCCTCACCTGGAAAGTAGACTCTGCTAGCTTGGAAGTGTGGATTCAGCCTGTCTGTATCCAAGGAGATTCTGAATAGAGCAGCAGCTGCCTCCTCCCTGCCCACAGGGACTGAACTTCAATTAACTTGCTCCTTATATACGTTCCTATTGGTTGTTGCATATGTTGTTGTGATAGGCTGTTGGGAGATGGTCTTTCCATTGGTTGCTGGCTCCAGGGCTGGGGTTACGATTGGCGGATAGGGCTGAGAATCTGATTGGCTGTTAGTTCTAGGGCTGTGATTGGTGGATAGGGCTGAGATTCTGATTGGCTGTTGGTTCTAGGGCTGTGATTGGTGGATAGGGCTGAGATTCTGATTGGCTGTTGGTTTCTAGGGCTGTGATTGGTGGATAGGGCTGGGATTCCGATTGGTTGCTGGTTCTAGGGCTTGGGCTGTGATTGGTGGTCAGGAATAAATAGGGCTATGATTGGTGATTGAGGCTGGGTCTCCCATTAGTTGTTTGAATCAGAGCTAGAAATTGGATTGGCTAGGGTTAGGACCAGCTTCTTATTGGCCAGTAGGGCTATTTAAGCCTAGGACTCAGGGTGTCTCAGCCCGGGCGTCGAGGCCAAGGGCGAAGAGGACAAGGGCAGTTGCCTGTTTGGGCCTGTTAGGGACTATGGTCAGAAATGCTGCCCAATTCTCAATTGGCCAGGAATGGTTTCAGTCCCTACACATCCCTCAACATGCAAACACATATTCTGTAAAGACATCTAACTCATGCATCACAAACTGACCACAGACAGATTGCAATGTCCCATCACCCAACACAATACCCTTTATACAACAAGTATACACATATCCTCTACAACTACAACAGTCAAACACCTTCATTCTCACAGCAAACACTACTCTGTCCATTCCCACTAACACAAGCTGCCATCACCCACACAACACAAAACTACAGTATACATTTCTCTCAGTCTCATCCTTCCAGATACATACTCTCTGCTCATGCTAACCAACAACACTATCCGCTGTTTGCTCCACACAGACCACCTGTCATCATAACAATGCCCAAACCCAGCCTTCAAACACACCATCTACAAACACTCTTCACCAATTACACACAACCATACAATCTTCACATTTCACTCCACCACACATATTACCTCTTCCAGTCATCACAACTAACACTAACTCCCCTGACACACATCCATCTCCTCTTACACACCTCGTACATTCATCTCCAAAACACATCAACACCCCATATAACACTCAAATTCCACTCACCAGCACTAACTCACATACAAATCCCTCATCAAAAACAACTACACCAATATCCCCTCTCACTATTCCACAAAAACGATACAGACCACACACATCAGCACATCAAATCAACACAAACTTTCATTACACTTATCGTCATACCCACTCCCACCCTTGGGACTACACAAAGAATACAAATTCATCCTATCTTCACCCCTACTTTCTCACTCTTCACAAACACCTACCACAAGCACTCCAACCCAGCAACTTTCATTCACTGGCCTCTCCTCCATTGCACAATTTAGAGCCTTACATCATGATCCACATGCTTCTCCACCACCCCTAACCCATACTCCATCCACACTAAACAAACGCAAACAAAATAAAAAACATGCCACTCTTAGCAACCTCGCATCTCCTTGTCTATTACATAATAAGACTACCCTACAAAACACAGTACACTCTTAATGGCTCTCTCAGCCACCAAGTCCACCACCCACACACACATACCCAACAAAATACCTCCTTAATCTGCTGGAAGAGGAACACTATATTGAAAAGCAAGACTATTGTGACCCTCAAACAGTTATCACAACAAGCAACACTCCTGCTTCAAGCTCATATTATACTACTTACCCTTCTCCTAAACAAAACAACACTACCACTAACACACCTTTTCTAAGCTGCCAGCTCATAAATGCTCGATCACTCTAAAAAAACAAGCACCACATCTACGACCTGCTCACAGACACACAACCTGACTTACTATTCATAACTGAATCCTGGTTGGGAGATGACATGGCCCCAGTGTTGTACGAAGCCCTTCCTCCAGGCTATCAAACCATCACACAAAACCGTATAGGCAAGAGAGGAGGTGGACTAGCTATTATATTTAAACAGGCAATGAACCTCAGTAAAACAGACAACATCTCCATACAAGGTTGTGAAGCCCTCCTTACCAGATGCCACCCTACTTCAACTTCCTCCTGTAACTTTCTCCTCCTTTACAGACCTCCACCTAACAACTCCACACTCCCAGATACTTTTCTAGATACAGTCTCAAACCTTATTACACTATACTCCAGCCTATGTATTCTTGGGGATCTAAACATTTGGTTTGACAAACCCAATTTGCCCCATCCAAAAGCTATCACCACTGGCCTAGTCGCATTGAACCTATATCAGATTGTACACAATCCCGCATACATCGCTGGACACATCCTAGATGTCATTTTTGCTAGGCTTGAACTAGTTACCATTCATAGCATCACGCCAATCACTTGGTCAGACCACCATTTGATAACTTTCCGACAGACAACTCCACAAATCAACACACTCCACAACTACTTACATATATGCACCTATTGACGATGGAGCAAACTCAATTTGGATGACTTAGAAACACAACTAACAGCCAACACAGATCTAGATACGATTAATTCTGTTCCAAAACTTTATGAGTGGCTACAGGAAGCTTTTGATATCCTAATACCACTCAGAAAAACTAAACATGACAAAAGAAAACCAACACCTTGGAGAAACACAGAACTTAAAAAGATAAAGCAACAAATCAGAAAGTTGCAGCGGACCTGGCTCAAAACAAACAACAGTCAAGACAAACTGCAGCTACACAAACTTAACAGAATATACAAATCATCAATCAAAAAAGCAAAAAAAAGGTACTACTCAGACAGAATTCAAAATGCTCAATCTACAACCAAGGAAGTTTATAAAATTCTCAATGAATTTTGAAAACCTAGATGCATGGAAGGAAGTCATCCCACTACTCAAGATTTCACAAATTGGCAACTCACTACACAACCAAGGCAGACACATTGGACTCCTATTTAAAACAGAAGATAACCATCAGCACCAACCCCTTTCCTAAAATACTCTCTAAGAATAAACCAACCCAACCTCTACAGTCCTTCCAACAAATATCCCAAGGTGAATTTATGGATTTGGTCAAAGCAAGCAGACCTTCCTGTTGCCCTTCTGACCCTTGCCCACCACAAATCTTCAAGAACATTCTTCTATCTACTTCTGCTGCCACACCTGTAAGAAGAATCATCAACAACTCTTTAAGTACAGGAACTTTTCCTGTAGACCTGAAAAAGGCATACATACGACCGTTATTAAAGAAAACAAACCTAGACCCACAAGACCCCAACAACTACAAACCAATCACAAATGGACCTTTCCTGGGCAAATTGATAGAAAGAGCAGCATTCGCCGAGATGTCACAATTCATTGATGACAATTCTATACTTTCAGACTTCCAAACTGGATTCCGCCCAGGAAGAAGCACTGAATCGGCACTCATAGCAATCTGGGATGATCTTAAAAACACAGTCGACCGCAATGAAGTTGCTGCACTACTTCTCTTGGACCTCTCGGCTGCCTTTGATACGGTTGACCATGACACCCTAATTCAAAGACTCCACAAAGCCGGCATACAAGGGATTGCTCTCGAATGGATTACTTCCTATCTTCAAAAAAGATCTAATATCATCCACTTGCTCCCTTCTCGTCCGAACCCTACCTCACAAAAGCAGGGGTCCCCCAAGGATCAATCATCTCACCTTTGCTTTTCAACATCTACATGATATCTTTACCAGAACTGATCAATGATTTCCATCTCACATGCTACAACAATGCAGATGACACACAAATACTACTTAAATTAGAATGCCCCAAAAACATTGAAAACTCACAAATCTTCAGTGGCCTCAGAGCCGTTGATCAGTGGATGACCTGGAGCCATCTCAAACTAAATACCTCCAAAACAGAAATACTCATATGTGGTGACTGGAAAAGTTATGACCCTCTGTGCGTCTGGCCTGACGATCTCGGACACCTCCTCATTTATCCAAGGAAGTTAAAAACCTTGGAATCACCATGGATTCCAAGTTAACTATGAATGCCCAAGTGGACAAATTAGCACGAAAAGCTTCATCACCTTGAAGACTTTACGATGCATCTTCCCCTGCCTCGGATTTCCACACAAGGTGCAAGCTACTATCTCGCTTGTACTATCCAAACTGGATTATGCCAATGGGCTTTACCATGGATCATCTTTATCTATTGTGAAAAAACTACAATGTATTCAGATCTCCGCAGCCAGGCTACTATTACATGTAAAGCCGCAAGCCCACATCTCCCCTACCTTGAGAGCACTACACTGGTTACCCGTTGCCAGAAGATGCACTTTCAAGCTGCTTCGTATCACCCACAAAGCTATACATGGAACAGGACCGCTTTTTATCAGAAACAAAATAACCAAATACATCCAACAAAGAAACCTCCGCTCAAGATTGGCACCCCGCCTTAGAACACCACCATACAAGAAAAAGACTATAGGTGGTACATCCTCCTCCGTTCAAGCAGCCAAACTATGGGATTCGTTACCCCCAACTATAAGCGCCACAGATAACTTACTTGTCTTCAGAAAACTACTCAAGAGTTGGCACTTTCCTTCATAACCACCATATTGAAACAACTATGGACTGCATTTGCCTTTGTTGATAAATATTTTTTCTGATTATGTGTCTATTTCTAGTTATGTATAGTTCTTTAGAAAATATGTATTGCTACTATGTCATAACAATAAAATACACATACACTCTTTAAACCTGTTTGACTAAGTATATTTACCCATGGTTCTAATTATGTAT
This sequence comes from Pleurodeles waltl, assembly GCF_031143425.1. Taxonomy (NCBI): domain Eukaryota; kingdom Metazoa; phylum Chordata; class Amphibia; order Caudata; family Salamandridae; genus Pleurodeles; species Pleurodeles waltl. Next base: position 144,843,859 of record NC_090443.1, read on the forward strand.
TGTATGTACATATATGTGTGCATATGTGTGTGTATTCATGTGTGTTTGTATGTGTGTGTGTATGTGTGTATGTGTATATATATATATATATATATATGTATATATATATATATATATATATATATATATACATATATATATGTATGTATGTGTATATGTTGTTTCTGTGCTTGGCATGTTCATGGGTCTTGCATGGCTCCTGGGTGGGTTGTTATACTAGATATCTATGAATCCCTGCTCTTATCACACTTATCTACCCATCATCATATGTCATGTCTTTATCAAACTATCCTCCATTCCCACTCTGACTCATCCCAAATCCTTTCTACTACTTTGATCTCCTAAATAACTCTGCCTAAGCTCTTCCCTCCGCTTCCACATCTAACTCACCAAACCTCACTCTACCACCATGACCTCCCACACAACCCTACTAAATTCTCCCTCATTTATCTCACCCTGCTACTATGATCTCCCTAACCCTTCCACGGACTCTTCCCTCCTCCATCCCCCTTTACTCATCCCAAGCATTTGGGTTGAGTAAATGAGGGATATACTCCCAATTAACACTTCTGGATTTCTTTCCTCCTCCAACCCCTCCATTACTCCAGTCAATCTAACTAACAAAGGCAGTCATTCTGACTTTGGCGGGCGGCGGAGGCCGCCCGCCAAAGTCCCGCCGTCAGAATACCGCTGCGCGGTGAGAAGACCGCCGCGGTAATTCTGAGTTTCCCGCTGGGCTGCCGGGCGACCACCAGAAGGCCGCCCGCCAGCCCAGCGGGAAACCCCCTTCCATGAGGATGCCGGCTCCGAATGGAGCCGGCGGAGTGGAAGGGGTGCGACAGGTGCAGTTGCACCCGTCGCGATTTTCAGTGTCTGCTTGGCAGACACTGAAAATCTTGGTGGGGCCCTGTTAGGGGGCCCCTGCAGTGCCCATGCCATTGGCATGGGCACTGCAGTGGCCCCCAGGGGCCCCACGACACCCGCTACCGCCAGCCAGGTTCTGGCGGTCAAAACCGCCAGAACCAGGCTGGCGGTAAGGGGGTCGGAATCCCCATGGCGGCGCTGCCTGCAGCGTCGCCATGGAGGATTCCCTTGGGCAGCGGGAAACCGGCGGGACACCGCCGGTTTCCCGTTTCTGACCGTGGCTGTACCGCCGCGGTCAGAATGCCCATGGATGCACCGCCAGCCTGTTGGCGGTGCATCCGCGGTCCCCGGCCCTGGTGGTAGGCAACCGCCAGGGTCGGAATGACCCCCAAACTCTCATATCCGCTGCTCAAAGTAACTCATAATAATACTAAAACTATACTCAGATTTCCCAATACTAATCCATCACTAATTCTTGTTGGGTTCCAGAGCAGCGTGCTACTCGCCGAAAAGCGCTTCGACGCCTCGTCAGGGGTAGTAAGCGCTATATAAATACTATTACAATACAATACAATAAAGGATTAAACTGATCTGGGGTTGCTCATGTTCATATTGAGAAGGGATAAGGCCCAGGATTTGATTCACTTTAGACATCAAATCTACCACTTATGTGATCACAGAGAGCAGAGCAATCCTTCACCGATCGTAAACAGTAGAGCTATTTGCCCATGTGAATTTAAAGCACCAAGAGGACAAGCAACTGGTGATCACATGTTAGGAACCCCACACATTCTGTAGACGTGAGACCTGTGATAACTAGAATGAGTCCTGGATCAAGGGAAACAAAAACAAAAGGAAACTAGTGAGTAGAAAACCAGAATAGTGCTGCTTTGAACAAATCACAACTACAGAGAGATGTAATTACAGTGACTTAACTGTAAACATAAAAGGTCACTGCAGTGCAATCAGCCCCAGAGCTCCCACACACCCACTGAGACAAACACTCCACTATCGCCCAGGAAAGTCGAGTTATAATTGTATGGCATGAGGTCTATCAAGGCACCAAGCAGAGAGACTAACAGAGATGACACAAGTTAAGTGGAGGGTCAAGAGACCACCATCTCTAATGTGACATACCCAGCTGAGACAACCATAAAAACCCCACCCCCTCACAGAGATCTCAAAACAACCACAGGGCAAACCAAACAACCAGCTCAATGCCACTCTCCTTATATTTGGCATAGTCTGTCCACAGCGAACCCAACTGATGGTACTACATGGGCAAACGTTTAACTGATAACACTGTTAGCAAGGAAAAGCGGTAAGTGGCCAAGTAATAGGGAGAAGTGCACTATATAAAAATACATAAAATAATATACACTCTAAAGTAGCATCCTTGTGATAATGCTACAGTACACTCCTGGGGCGACAGAGAGGACGAGCCAGGGGGGCACCTGAATCCAGGCACTCGGGACTCTTGCTCCTTATAAGACTGTATCATCATGCTGGGGTCAGATATACCATGGCAGACATCTTACCACCCTCTCCTCCTTCCTAGGACGATTGTCTGGTTTGCTCTCACTGAGTTGGGCTAAAGCATTCTGGTTCTTCTCCCAATCCTATATGTACCACTCATATCGGAAACCACTGGTGCTGCCCAGGCTGATTACTAATGCTTTACAAAAACTCAAAATAAAATAAAATGCAAATGATGTAGCTCACAACACTGCAGTATTTCCATACTAATCAAAGGTTTGTATGCTATAAGTGAAATAGTAACGAATCATATCTGGCATTTTATACTGCAGCATAACTATTGGCAAGCATATGCTCTTGAGATACATTTGTACCGTACTTCTATAGGTGCTGCTATGGCTTTAGTACACTGCCAGGCAATACTGCTCTTGTAATTTAATGGTTTAAGGCTCTTCAAATCATACCATGAAGTACATTGTAGCTCTGTATTCTTATGCCAACCCTACAGTTAAGTAGACACTATTGCATTTCCCGGTAGCTCAAGACACCACAGTGCAGCATTCCCTATTTTAAATGCTAGATTGCTACTACACTTCTGGGACATGTTCCCGCTGGCAATGATATTAAGTTATTATACTGTAATGGTGTAACTATAGGGTAGAGTATGCTATCCCCGTGTACCAATCATTATGCTTTTGATTTTCCACCCAGAACTTCAGTTTTCCTATTCGGATGGTATGTATTAACAACAGGTATTAATCAGCTCCATTCTCTGGAAGCTTTCGGCTCACAGTGATACAGGTCGTTGCAATAGCTTGCTAAAACAGCTCACCGCGGAACACCAAGCTAGGCACCAAGGGCCGTATTATGTTTTGGACGCACTGTTCATGTTTCCACCATGGTGCACCATTAATTGGTGCGCCGGGCACAAATGTCAACAGTGCGCCAGATTACAGTGAATGCGTTACCCTCAGGGCAGCTGACCACTCGGGGCGCTACCCTCAGTGTAGCACATCAGTGACATACGGAGCAACTGCTTTAATCAGCTGCTCCATGTTTCACTTTGCAGGCAGCAAAGGACTGCGCTTTAGAGAGGTGACAGAGATCCCCTGCAGGCAGGTACAGTGAGTGACTGCACAACCCTGCGGAGGATGTCCTGGGAGGTCCATGGGACTCTATTTCTCCCCTGTAGATGGCTGCGCTTAGGTGGTGCACTGACCGCCCACTGCCTTTTTTAGCGCTCTGTCATTACGCCTCTTAAGGGCATGTTTGCTTCTGCACCCACGTCCTTAAAATGGTCCCTGTGAAAATTCAAAAACACTACCTCATTTGCATGAGGTCATGCCCTCATGCAAATGGGGGAACGTGTTTTAAAGATAGCGCTGGTGCTACATGTGCCCCAGCGCTTTCAGTATTACAGACTGGGCTGCACAAGCAGCTGCAGCCCCTTCTGTAATACCATTGTGCCCCGGGGCAAACATAGTGGGCGCACATGCTGATTATTTCCCCGAGGCACAATGTGTAATAGGGCCCTAAATGTTCTCTGACATGGATCACATCACATTCCAGCATTCTAGCATCAACACAACTAGACAAGGATGCAGGATTGTTCCATATATTGCAACTGACTCTCTAGTACAATTGTAAGTAGTAACATCAACAATACCATGTAGAGTGACATGGTCCAGACCATGTCCAACATAGCCCTCACGTCATCTAAAGCCCTGGCAGCCAAGTAACCATGCACCCTTTCCATGGAAGTAAAACTGCACCTACCAGTCACTCGCCAATCCAACCTCATTAATCTCAAAAGGGTGAGATCAGAGCAGCCCAAAAACACAAGGTGCCTTGACGGATTTACCCTAGGTTGATTTTACCTCGTAGTAAATTTTCAGCACTCATACTGATGGCCTTTGTAGGACATATATATGATATCGAATAGACCAAGCTGACAGAAATGTAAATGTGGAAACTGTTTGTTGTGTGAGGAAGGGAATGGCAGGTTCTTGGGAGAAGAGTTCATTTCCAGCTCATCAGCAGGTATAAGATATAAAAGGCTAGGATAAGTGATGTATTTATCTTCACCCTAGATCCTCCAGTTCAATCGGACACCGCCTTTTAAACGAATTGATGATTAAGACGTTTTTACAGATTCTCAATCAGTTTTCTCCCTGCTTTCTCTGAGTAAATTTGAGCCCTTAGGTTAACACCAGATCAGATGTGCCTGGCTGGACTTGTAGTGCTGGATCCTTCAGCTGATTGTATTTCATCACTATAGAAAACAATAGTAAGAAGTCTTGCCACTTGCTTAGATATTGGGTTTGAGACTTCTTTTGTTTCTAAACTTCAGAAGGCAATATCAATCATTCTAAAAGTTTCTATGAAGTACCCAGACAAAGGGCCTGATTACGACTTTGGGGGAGGGGATTACTCTGTCACAAACGTGACAGATATCCCGCCCGCCGTATTACAAGTTCCATTATAGCCTATGGGGGTCATTCTGACTCCCGCCGGGCGCGGTCACCGCGCGCCCGGCGGGAGCCGCCAAAATACCGTACCGCGGTCGGAAGACCGCGGTGGGTATTTTGAGGTTTCCCCTGGGCTGGCGGGCGGCCTCCAAAAGGCCGCCCGCCAGCCCAGGGGAAAACGTCCTTCCCACGATGAAGCCGGCTCGTAATCGAGCCGGCGGAGTAGGAAGGTGCGACGGGTGCTACTGCACCCGTCGCATATTTCACTGTCTGCTAAGCAGACAGTGAAATACAAGCGGGGCCCTCTTACAGGGGCCCCTGCAGTGCCCATGCCATTGGCATGGGCACTGCAGGGGCCCCCAGGGGCCCCGCGACACCCCCTACCGCCATCCTGTTCCTGGCGGGCGAACCACCAGGAACAGGATGGCGGTAGGGGGTGTCAGAATCCCCTCGGGAGACCGCCGGTTTTCCATTTCTGACCGCGGCCAAAGCGTCGCGGTCAGAATGCCCTGCGAGGCACCGCCAGGCTGTCGGCGGTGCTCCCGCCAACCGCGGGCCTGGCGGTCTAAGACCGCCAGGCTCGTAATGAGGGCCTATGTAACTTGTACTACGGCGGACGGGATATCCGTCATGCTTGTGACGGAATAATCCCCTCCGCCAAGGTCATAATCCGGTCCAAAGTGTCTTATTGCCCCCTCCTAGGGACGATTTATAAAATAGACAGTTTCTAAACTACTGGTATAACTTAAACAGGAGAGACTATTAACTCTCACAGCTGGTCCTAAAGATGTTCCGTCAAAATAACCATCTGTTCACAAACCACTATACATGAACCAAACAAACCACACGTGTATAGCAAACTATAGGAAAAAACACGCAGGAGAAACACACAGCACATATTGAGAAACATACAGCAAAAACGAAATGGATCAGAATAAACCACACCCCACTCACATTGAGACATGAAACATTTGGCCTCAAACAACTGCCATCAACCACCGAAGAACCACAGATGGTGCATTCCACCACAGCCTTCGGGCATCCTATATAAAGCTCCAGTTGTAAAATGTTACACACCATACTACAACTTGCTCTTCCACTACAACAGATCATGTGCCAATCAGTAACAAGCTTAAGCAAAACAAATAGGACTAGCTTACAGTTTGTATGTATACTAAAATAATCTTGGATGCAAAACATTTGCTTTATATAAACAATATATATTTAAGATCAAGAATTCAGTGAATGATGACTTAGTGTACTTTGATACGCAAAATAGTCCCCGATAAATTACCTGTAATGATACAGCAAACAGACAATAGCGTGAGATGAGACAGAAATACTCATATGGGTGGAGCCAAATAATTCTCTAAGTATATTTTAAATCATTTGTAACAATATGGCACAGAATGACCAGAGTCAAAAAGCACAAGGCATTTACTATACAATGGAAAAACAAAATACATACAAACACTTTTGCAAAGTACACCAGTTTTGTAAAATAATAAGTCAAAATTATGGTTTCATTTCTTGGTGAAACTTCACCTCGATTTTTTTTACAGACCAGATAATACGCACTAAATTTAATGAGACGAAACACACCTCCACTCAAGACTAAGGGAGTAGCTATAAAATTAAAATACCCCCCACTTTGAACCAAAGCGCTTATAGCTCCAAGCAAACAAAGCAAGTCATTGCCACCCTCTCCAGAAGGGCTTGCTTGCCTCCTCCATCTAAGCATCTATCCATTGATCCTTCCATCCACCCGCTGATATACAACAATTTATTTTTACATTCTGTCATCCATTCAATCTTTCATCCATCATTCAGTTTTTCACCATTGTATCCATCCGTTAGACCATCTATATCCAATCCAATCCAATCCATCCATTTTCAAATTTATCCATCAAACCAATCCATCCATCTATTCATTCATCCCTCCTTTCAATCAGTCATCCATCCTTTCACCTTTCCATCCCCCTTTTATCCATCCATACATCCATCTGGCATCCTTTTAATCATCAATCCATCCATCCTTTTACTCATCCACCCACCCTTTCACTCATCCATTCTCCCTTTCACTTATCCATCATCCACCCTTTCACTCAGTCATCTACCCTTTCACTCAGCCATCAACCCTTTCACTCAGCCATCAACCCTTCGATTCATCCATTCACTCATCTATCCGTCCATCTTTTCACTCACTCATTCATCCAGCCATCCACCCTTTCACTCAGTCATCTACCCTTTCACTCAGCCATCAACCCTTTTCACTCAGCCATCAACCCTTCGATTCATCCATTCACTCATCTATCCGTCCATCTTTTCACTCACTCATTCATCCAGCCATCCACCCTTTCATCCATCTACCTATCCATTTACCTTTTCACGCATCTGCCCGTCACCCTTTTATCCAGTCATCAATCTACCCTCCCCTTCATTTTCCATCCATTCTTTCACTCATCGATCCTTCCCTTCGTACTTTCACCCATTTATCCATACATCCTTCCATCCATCTTTTCGCTCATCCATCCATCCATCCACTCTTTCATGCATCCATCCATCCTTTTATCCTTCCATCCATGCATCCATCCTTTGACTCACTCACCCTCCCACCCTTTCACATTGATTATGAGCCTTTGTCTTACGAGCTGCAGACAGAAGAGGCCATCAAGAATCCCACCCCGCTGTAGCTGCTAAAGCGGGAGATAAGGAAGCCCCTGCTCAAAACACAAATATGGAACATATTAATGCACCCCAACATCAAACAGAAGCCACACACAAACAGCAATGCACAAGCAGATACACAACTTAACACAAAAGCAACAAGGGTGTTAACTAGTTAAAAATAATACACAAAACAAAGAAGGACACAGGCATATATGAAAGAAATGTATTTAAGCATGGTTGATAGCCAACGCTGTGACACATTAACAGAATGCATCACACTCCTACACATCAATGTCACAGACACTACCACAAAACTACATCATAAACACGCACTAAGAACAATCACATGAGCACAATTAAAAGTACAATCTGCCACATCTATAGCACATCATGTATCAAATGCTAAACATTAGACACAAGTGTATCATGGCATTACACATAAATAAACCCTTGCAAAACACCCTCAATAAAGTATCTAACACTGTACATCGAGCATCAGCTGCATCTTTTCACAATACGCCGGTCACTACACATTCAAGAATCAAAAAACCTTACGCTTGAAAGCTTGAACACTCTGACCCTCCCTTTAAACCAGAACGAGGCACTGCCTTTATCCAGGTCTGAACCCAGCCTCAGCCTTGTCAGTTTGGCGCCAAGACTGGTGATGCTTAGTCCTCTTAGTTACATTGCCAGTAGCAGAAGACAGGCAGGGCAGTGGCATACATGATCACGGCGATTCCACTGAACACCCCTAGTAATCCTTCCCATGGAGCACAAACATCCCCGCCTGCCACCTGCAAAAGGGACTCTCAAGTTCCATTTGATGGCCCAAGGATCCAAGGGCCATATTTAAGAGTCCCTAGCGCCATTCAAACACCACATTAGCACCGTTTTATTACGCTAGTGTGGAATTAGAAGGCAAAAAACGCTGCACCATATTTACAAAGTGATGCAATCCATGCACTGCGTCAGTTTGTAACCCTGTGAGCAACATTATGCCTGAGACAGGCTTAATGAATACGGAGGGGGTGTTCCCTCCGTGGTGGATGGGGGGGCCAAAAAATGGCACAAGAAAATCAAAGAGATTCCCTTGCCCCATTTTTTTGGCACCTTTAAAGCTTGCTCAGAGCAGGCGTTAAAAGGAGGCTTCCATTGTTTACAGTGGGCCTCTGGGTGCTTTGCAGGATAAGCATCAACATTTTTTACACTAATGCTGCTTAGCACCCGACTAGCGTAAAGAATTCTGATGCTAGTCCCCTAACTACCGCCATGGTGTGCCATATTTTAAATAAGGCATACACATGGTGGCATTGGGGGAGAGCTAAGGGGTGCAAGAAAAGTGCCGCTGCACTACGTGCAGCTCCACTTTTCTTAAATATGCCACCAAGGTTTCCTCCCAGCCTAGTGTGTTTTTCGTATTAAAGACAAAATCAAGTTTGCCAAAGAAATTTCGCCATTTACCTCTATTAACTTTGTTGCTTCGCACACTTCAAAAAAATCTCTCGCTCTTTCTGGTTACTTATCAAAAAAACGCTGGACTACACAAATTCTCTCTACTTGGGAATTCTATGCTATCTTTCAAATCAAATGCAGCTCATTCAAAATGCGGCAGCCAGACTGTTCTCAAACTCTCTCCCAGATCTCACATTTCAACGCATTTTCATGCATCACATTGGCTGTCAGTAGGGAAACGCTATCAATTGCAGATCTCTCTCCATCACCCATTGTCATCATCACTATCCAGGTCCATCGTAACTTGGAAACACTGCCCCAATCCTCTACTTAGACCCTGGTCTTGGGACCCAAAGTCAGTTCCACCAGACAAGGAGATAAAGACTTGTCCTACCTTGCTGTCAAAATCTGGTAGACCAGAGGCACTGTTGGAAAGGGTAGATTGTCTTCTTTCCAACAATGCCTTTCCTAAACCATTTCCTGGTTGCGGATTGCAGCCTCAATCCACAACCAGGAAACCAGTGCCGGATTAAACCCTGTGAAGGCCCCTAGGCAGTCAAAAGTTTGCCCCCCCTTGCAAATTATCTATTGATACATTTTTAATTTTGCCAACTAACAATGTTAATACACCAATTTTATTACACAAAACTAAATATTACACCTACATATTTTGCACCAATTTTTTTTTACAAACTGACAGCTGACATGATGAGCTTTGAAGAGACAAACATATGTGAATCTGATGTCTATGGTTTATGTTCTTTAAGTTGTTAATGAGTACATTACATTAATAATGTATTTCCTTTGCAGAGTTTTTTATGTAAAGTTTTCGTTTCTTTGAGTTGATTCATTTATTTCTATCTTTTGGAAACAATTAAAGAAAGCTTGATTGTAATTTTCTTTCAAGATCAAATCAATATTATTGTGATTTATAGTCACGGGTCCCCTAAAAGGAGTGAGGCCGATAGGCCGGTGCCTACTTTGCCTATCTGTTAATCCGGCACTGCACGAAACCCACTAGATCACTAGGAAACTGTATTTGAGGGGGTCGGACCTTCTGGTGCACAGGGCGACCCCCCTTCCTACGGGAAGCGAATACAAAAAAAGTAGTTCTTTCCCTGGAGGCACAATCGCGCACCCAGGGGCTATACAAAATACTTATTTAAATAAAAATAAAAAATGATACTGTCAAGGGCTTAGCCGCTGTGGTATAGATATGTGCCAACCTCTTTTGAGAGCAGATGTATATATTTTTGGAATGTGTGTTTCCCATGGGGGGGGGGGGAATCACTGCCCCAGGGGTAACACACATTTAAAAAATATATATAAGCGATTAAACCACAGGGTGTAGGCCCTATTGAAATATAAGCCGACCCCTTTGGCCCCAAAAATGTTTATTTTGAAATGTGTGTTTCACCTCGGGGTGGGAAATCGTGTCCCTGATGGAAAATACACATTTTAAATAAAAATGTTGTTAGGAGGCCGGCCCTCCTTCCATATTGGTCGTCCCCTTATAATTTGTTTTAGAAATATGTGTTTTACCCTGGAGGGCCAATTGGGGATCCTAAGTGGAAAACACACATTCGAATAAAATATTAGTAGGGAGATCATAAACAGACCCCTTCATCCATCATTCTGTTGTGTCTGTCACATTATGATTCCACTGAGTGTGGCATGGGGTCAGTGGGTCTGGGTAATTCTGCTGCTGGCTGACTTCACTGTGTGAATTTTGCACTTTGAAGTATGCTTTGGTATTGGGTATGTGACAAAGTGAAGTAATAGTGTGTCTTTTTAGTGCCTTTGGAGAGACTGCAGCTTTATTGAATGAGCTAAGTGAGTTTTATGTTTATTTGCTGCTGTACACATTTAACAGATGCACACATCCACTGACTGATTTAGAACCATACTTCTACCTTCTAGGCAGGACAGTGTTTTTGAAGAAAGATTTAGACAGTCAGCAGAGATGGCGTTGTGGTTGATGACTACTGACCAGGAGTTAACTCGAGTTATGAAGGTCAGCTCTGAGGCAGGGTCGGACACTGAGATATCATCTGAGGAAGTGAAAAATGGAGCAGAATCTGGAACTGATTTTTCATTCATCGGATGACTCATCTTCCAGGGACTCTAAGGAACATGGTCATAGCAGTCATGATGTACCTTCACTAGCACACTCTGGCCCTCATTACAACCGTGGCGGTCGGTGTCAAAGCGGTGGTAATAGAGCCAACAGGCCGGCGGTAACAAAAATGGGATCATGACCACGGGGGAAACCGCCAACACAGACAGCCACTTTAACACACCGACCACCACGGCAGTAGCAACAAACACCACGGCGGTCACCACCAAGAGATAGGCGGAAGACAATGTACCGCCCACCCCATCACACCCTGCCAATCTGCTAGCTTTTGCGGGGCGGTACCAACGCCATCAAAGGCACGGCGGAAACAGAACACAGAAGGGAAACCACTCACCTCTCGACACTCCACGAAGAACCAGGAGCCCGAGCTGCAGGTCCTACCCATGCTGGTCTACCTCCTCATACAGGAGGAATATCACAGGAGGCGGCGGCGGCGATGACCACGGTGAGTACTGCACGTAGCACACAGGGGAAAGGGGGAGGAAAAAGAGAGTGACACACACATGCAAAACACAACACCCCCACCCTCACCCACAACGCCACACCCCGTAACTACCCTGGAAGAACGCAATGACAAAAGGAATAGAGTTAAATCAGTGATATATTAGAACTAGGCAGATATACTTAATGAATCGAAAAACAGGATATACGATTAGTTACAATTTGTACAGAAGGCCATACACTGTCCTTTGTAAATGTCCATGGCCCACTGGGCCAAAAATCATGGGCAAAGCCCACACTTGACTCCTGCCTAATACAGAGAGAACACTTCAGGGGGCATCAGGTCGAAAACACACAGGCACTTCAGGGGGGATGGAGAACGGGGGGCACCTCAGCCAGATGATGGTACTACGCCACTGCTCCTCGAGGGGGCTCCATGCCCATATAGATGTCCTGGGGAGTGCAAAGCCCCAGTCTCTCAAGTCTCTCAAGTGGGTGGTTTGCCCACTGTTTGGTCCTGGGGAGTGCAAAGCTACAGACTCTCAAGTGGGTGGGTTTCCCTCTGTTTGGTCCTGGGAGTGCAAAGCCACAGTCTCTCAAATGGGTGGCATCTCCACTGGTTCTGCAGGGGGCTTTGTGCCCAGTCTGCTTCATCCTGCCAAGGATAGGGGGAGTGGATGCATTTCTCCACTGGTTCTGGAGAGGGCTTTGTGCCCAGTCTGCTTCATCCTGCCATGGATAGGGTGAGTGGATGCATTTCTCCACTGGTTCTGGAGGGGGCTTTGAGCCCAGTGATGCTGCACTTGGGGTGTGGCAGCTCACATTCCCTCACCTGGGTGTCTGAGGCACGAGATTTGCGGGGAACAGGTAGCATGATACTCCATGGAGGCAGGGCCCAACTCCATCTTTGGTGCTGGTGGGGGTGCTTCCAGTGGTGGTGGGAGGATCCAGGCCATCTCCTGCAGCCTCGGACGGCTGCCCACTGGGGATGCTGCTGCTGACAGTCGTTGCAGCAGCGGGAATGGTGGCGGTGCAGGTGGTGGTGCAGGTGGCAGGGCCTGCGACGGGGATGCTGGCGGTGCTGTCCGTCGTGCAGGTGCTGGTAGTGGTGGCGGGAGGCATCAGCCTGTCTCCTGCAGCCTCGGACGGCTGCCCACTGGGGATGCTGCTGCTGACAGTTGTTGTGGCAGCGGTGGGGCAGGTGGCGGTGCAGGTGGTAGTGCTTGCGGCGGTGCATGTGGCAGTGCTTGTGCGGTGCTTGCTGCAGTACAGGTGGCGGGGCTGTCGGTTCTGATGGTGGGCACCAGGCCCTCACCTGGTGCCGCCGCGGCTTGAAGTGCCTTGCCTTGGGTTTTCTGCCCCGTCCTCACCTTGGCAGAGGCTGCTGGGACCTTGGCACTGGCAGCTTGAGTTTTGGAGGAGGCCTTGCTGGGTGGGCCGTGCTCCTTGGCCGTGCTGCATGCTGGCCCCTTCTTCACCTTGGCAGGTGGCAGAATGAGTTGGTCCTTTGCAGGGGTCAGTGGCACACTGCCTGGCCTGACGAGTGCCCCCTTTGAGCCTCTGGGAGTTGCAGGGACCACAGCGGATGACGACTTGGTGGCTGAGGTGCTGGCCTGGGATCTGGACACCCTGGCCCGGTGGGAAGGACGGGGGAGGCGGGCTAGGGAAGAGGTCAGCGTTAGCCAGGAAAAGTTTTTTAGACACACTGGGATGGGAAGATGGAGAGGGTTTGGGAGTGGAGGAAGAGGGAGTGGTTGTAGGAGGTATCTGCTGAGTTTAGGTGAAGGTGCATGGGCTGGATGCTGTTGTGAGGTGGATGCCTGTTGGGTGGGTGGGTGCTTGCGCTTCTGTACAGGGTGACAGACACACTGGGAGAGGACAAAGGGGACGTATGCATGGTTGTGGGGGTGGTGACTGCCAGTGAGGGGTGTGTTGTGATGGGCGTGCTAGTGATGGAGGTAGTGGATGAGAATGTAGTGCATGCAGGTGTGAGTGGAGACATACCCGGAGGGAGGTGGACGATGAAGAGAAGGGGGACACAGTGGAGGCAGTGGATATTGGTGTGTGTGCATGGGCATGGTGCTTGTGTGAGTGCCTGTGAGATGAAGTGTGATGCTTATGTTTGCCTTAGCCTCTTTTGTGTGTTGATTTGGGTGAATGCTGGTCTGTAGGTGTGCTTGGGATAGGCTGAGGTTGAGGGGATTGGGACGGGGTAGAGAAAGTTGGAGGGGGGGAGGATAGACACAGGGACAATGGCTACCATCAGTGCTGAGGCCAGAGCCTGAAATGCTCTCTGTTGGGCTGCCACAATTTGTTTGTTGCAAATGCTTCTCGACACCCTGGGTGGCATTCAGAATAGTTGACTGCCCAACAGAGAGGGATCTCAGGCGGTCAATAGCCTCCTCACTGAGGGCACCAGGGCTGACTGGGCCAGGTCCTGAGGTGCCTGGGTCGAAGGAGATGCCCACTCTCCTGGGTGAGCGGGCATGGGAAACACACTGAGGGGCTGCTGGGAGGGAAGTGCTGGGAGGGGTGGTGGCAACTGTACCTGTTGTTGGGGTGCGCACAGAGGTATCCGCCACTGCCAGGGAGCTTCCATCGGAGGAGGAGTCGCTGTCTGTGGTCTCCCCTCCAGTCGCCGTTGTGGTTCTCCCCTCGCCCTCCGTCCTACTGGTGCCTTCACACTCGGTGGATTCAGCCTCCAGGCCCATGTGGGATGCAGCTCCCTCCATCGCCGTTGCCCCTGCTCCTCCACCAGTTGATGCTAATGCACACAAGGACAGGGTGACAAAACAAAAAGTGGGGGAGAGACAGAGGATACACTTGGTCAATGCCAGCAACAACACCACCATTGGCGTACACTACACGCAGGGAGCTGCCCTATGCACTAGGCCATGCACTACCAGTTACACAGCTAGCCACCAGCCCATGGGATACTTCTGCCTGGATCGCAGGGACCGTTTGCGGGGTGGTTCTCCTTCTGCAGGGGGTGGGATGCTGGTGGCCTGTTGGTCCTGTGGTGGGGCCTCCTGTCCACTAGCGCCGGCAGAGGTGGAAGGCTGTTCCTCGGTTTGGTTAGTGTCAGGTGCCCTTTGTTGTGCCACTGCCTCCCTCATGGTGTTGCCCATGTCAGTCAGCACCCCAGCAATGGTGACCAGGATGGTATAGATTTTTATTAGGTCATCCCTGATCCCCAAGTACTGTCCTTCCTGCAGCCGCTGGGTCTCTTGCAACTTGGCCAGTATCTGGCAACCGTCTCCTGGGAATGGTGGTATGCTCCCAGGATGTTTGAGAGTGCCTCGTGGAGAGTGGGTTATCTGGGCCTGTCCTCCCCTGTCGCACAGCAGTCCTCCCAGCTTCCCTGTTGTTCTGTGCCTCTGTCCCCTGAACCATGTACCCACTGCCACTGACCCCAGGTCCCTGATCGTTCTGTGTTTATGGGGTTGCCTGGGATCCCTGTAGTGGTGGACACACTGCTGATTGACGTGTCTTGGGGATAGTGGCATGGGCCCGCTGGGTGGGTGCTGTGCTGGTGTTTCCTGAGGAGGGAGGCTCTGTGGTGGGTTGGGACTGTGGCAGGAGAACCGACTGTCCAGAGGCCCCTAATGGGCCAGATTGGTCATCGTAATCCAGGCGTGTAGAGCTGCTGTCGTCACTGTGGGCCTCTTTGGGGGGGGGGGACTGGATGTAGCTGGCACCTCCTCTCCGGTGACGTTGAGTAAGTGTCCTGTTGGGATGCAAATTCATTGTTAATGTATCTGCGTGGGCCAAATTGTGAATGGGTGTGTTTCCATCTCTGATTGTGATTTCCCTGTCAGCTTGCCCTTGTGTGAGTGCTGATTTTGTGGGCTGGGTGAGTCTCTCTACTGGGCATGTTGTCGTGATGGGTGTCCATGCAGGTCAGTGATGGGTGTCCATGCGCTGGTGTTGCATGCAGGGCTTGGTATTGGGATGGGTGGGTTGTGATAGTGGGGTATATGTGAGTTGGTGGAGTGATGGGGGTGAGGGTAGGAGTTTGTGATGGCATGCAGGTAGGGTCGGGGATATAGTAGTGAATATTTGACTTTCCAGAGTCCAGTCCTCCTGCTACTCCTGCAAGGCCCTCAGGATGCATGATCGTCAAGACTTGCTCCTCCCATGTTGTTAGTTGTGGGGGAGGTTCACCGCCAGTCCTCTGTACAGCTATCTGGTGTCTTGATACCATGGAACACACCTTCCACCGTAGGTCGTTCCACCTCTTCGTGATGTCATCCCTTGTTCGTGGGTGGTGTCCCACGGCGTTGACCCTGCCCACGATCCTCCACCATAGCTCCATCTTCCTTGCAATGGACCTTTGCTGCACCTGTGATCTGAAAAGCTGTGGCTCTACCCGGATGATTTCCTCCACCATTACCCTTAGCTCCTTCTCTGAAAACCTGGGGTGTCTTTGGGGTGCCATGGATGTGGTGTGAGTGATATGTGTGAGGATGTATGGGGTGATGTGTGGGGTGATGTGTTGTGGTGTATACTGTGATGTGCATGAATGGTGTATGGGTGATGGTGGTCTGTGCCTCTGATTGAGTGGGTGCTCCTTGCTTGTATCTCTGTGCTTAGCCTCTTTTATTTCGCTGTAAGGGGTGGTGGGTATTGTGGGTGGGTGTTTTATAGTGGTTTGGGTGTGTGGGTGTGGTGTGTGCATGTGTGTCAGGTGTGTGTATTTTGAATTGTCCAATGTGGTGTTGTTTTGTTAGTGTTTGTTTATTTTGAGCGCAGCGATGTGTACCGCCAATGGTTTACCGCGTTTGAAAGACTGCTGTGGTGATTCGTGGGTAGTGATACTGTGGCCGTATTCCTGTTGGCGTAACGGTATGGGTTTTGCTATCGCCAGTTTATCACTGACCTTTGGTGTGGCGGACTTGTGTGGGTATCTGTATAGTGCCGGAATTCTATGTGTGGGTCATAATACTCATGGCGGATTACCACCTTGCTCACAGCATTTACCGCCAGGGTTGTAATGAGGACCTCTGTTCAACGAAGTGACCATAGCAGGGTACACCAAACCAGAGAAAAGACACGTGCGACAGCAAGCATAGCCGGATTGCTCTAATGGCAGCCCCCCAATTTAGTGCAGCCCCAAATCCCCCTGTCTGCTGGAGACATTGGGCGTAAATCGACACAGCACAGTTTTTGCCAATTGACTACGCCCATCTCTTTTTTGGGAGTTAACCTCCTTGAGGACATTGTGCTGCAAACATATATACATGCAGAACAATGTCTGAGGGAGCATGGATATAGTTTTGGCCTCATTCCAGGACACTCCAGTGGTCTCCCACTTCACTTGAGGAGTGGAAGAAATTTTTGGCCCTTATGCTCAAAACAGGGATAGTCCACAAGCCAAGATTGCTGGCCTACTGTTCTACTCACAGGGTTTGCGTAACACCCCTCTTTACACAGTACAAGAGCACAATTCAATGATAATTCTGCTGTAATTCCCCGGGACCATCCAGACCATGACAGGTTTTTAAAAATTCAGTCTTTTGTGGAACATTTGTCTGCCAGGTTTCCCGAGATTTATACACTAGAAAAGAATATATCCACTACTGAGTCCTTGATCCTGTACAAAGGAAGGCTGCTGTTCAGGCAGTACATACTGTGCAAAAGAACTCATTACGACTTCAAAGGGTACATGCTGTGGGAAAGCTCTACTGGCTGTGTATACAGGGAAGGACTCCTCTTTAAACCTTGTAGTTTTCTGTCCCACGCTAGGAGACAGGGGGATGACTGTATGGGAGCTTGTCCAACCACTCCTTCATAAAGGACATAACCTTTATGTGGGAAACGTCTGTATGGGAGTAGATTTGTTCAATGACCTGTACAGAGCTGGCACTATGGCATGCAGTACAGTTCAATGTTGCTGCAAAGTATTCCTGCAGAAGCTCATTTGCAAGAGGCTTTAAAAACCCAAGAGCATTGTGTTGCATTCCAATGAGCAGCTCGCAGTCACATTCTCTGACAGGGTGATGTATAAGTGTTTACTACAATCCACGATCAGAGCACATCCCTTGTTACGGTTTGGGGTCAGTTGGTCGAAGTTCATAAGCCCACCTGTATACTTGTTTACAACAAGTACATTGGAGGAGTAGATAAGAATGACCAGGTTCTTCATCCATATAACAAGAGTCATCATAAAAACACGCGCCTGGTAAAAGAAGCAGTTTATCTGCCTGATTCAGATGGCAACAGGATGGGATATACATTTACCTTGATTTGATCCATTCCTGTTGTGGGCACTAGGTCCAGCCACACAAGTGGGGCAGCGTTTTTATTGGCACAAGTGGGTTAACGATGGGTGGTAGAAATGTTGTAGATTCCTGCTGATTCTAGAGGATTCCATCACAAGAATGTAAGGAAAATGTGTGATCTTAGGCACACCACCTTGGAATCTCCTGGTCATATAGTATTCACAAATGTCTGTGTTTAGTAGGTTTGCATGCGTGGTGTCATAGCATGGCACAAAATACTGCAGATACCCCTACTGCTTATCTCTCAATGTAGCACTTTAGGGTCTTTTGTGTGAGAGCCCCTTGGCCCACTGATACAAGTGAGGTACTGTTCTTATTGGAAGATGTGATAACTCCGGGTGGTAGGGAATTTGTGGATCCTCAAAGATTCTAGAACTTTCTGTCACAGAAATGTGAGGAAAATATGTATTTGTTCCCAATTTTGAGGTTTGCAAGGGATTCTGGGTAAAACTACCCAGTGAAAACCAACAAGTCGCCCACCCTGGATTACCTCAGGTGTCTAGTTTTCATAATAGTGCAAGGTTGCATAATTCCCTCAGTGTCGGCTGAACTAGGGCGCAAAATCCTCAGCTACCGACATTGCAAACAAAAGGGTCAGTTTTCAGTGGAAAACTGTGATATGTCCATGTTTCCTTTTGGGCCATTTCCTGTTGTGGGCACTAGGCCTACCCACAAAAGTGAGGTACCATTTTTATCAGGAGACTTGGGTGAAGCCTAGGTGGTAGGAAGTTTGTGGCTCCACATAGTTTCCAGAAGCTTCCCGCACATAAATATGAGAAAAATGTGTTTTTAGTCAAAGTCTGAGGTTTTCAGGGGATTCTGGGTAAAACCCTGGTGTGAGTCATGAAAGTCCCCCCACCCTGAATTACCCTAAGTATCTAGTTTAAAAAAAAATACAAGTTTGCTAGGTGTCCCTAGGTGCTGACTAAGGTGATGCTCAAAATCCACAGCTACTCAAAATGCAAAAAAGGGTAAGTTTTTACTGGAAAAATGTGATGTGCCCGTGTTGCGTTTTGTGCTGTTTCCTCTTGCAGTCACTAGGCATACGCACACAATTGAGATACCAATTTTTTCAGAATACATGTGGGAAAATAAAATAGTATAACATTTGTATAACAGCCAATTGGATTTGGCTGTTGCGTGTGTGCCTTTCAAAAGTAAGCCAGTGTGTACGTACGAAAACATTTTGAAAAATGCCTTCTGCACCACAGCTAATATGGGCAGACACAAATTAAGAGGTATAGACATAACCACTGCTCATTTCAGAAATATATAGGTTTCATGGATACCCATTTTTCAGGCTACAATTTGTCTATACTTGGTATACAATAAAAATACATTTTAAGGTGCCGCTCATAGCTCATTTGTTGGCTCTGGGTTCCTGGACAACCTACAAACCCTACACATTCCCACAATCAGAAGGGTCTACTGTAATGGAATATTTCTTTTATAAAATAGCCATCGTGACAGAAAGTTATAGAAGAAAAAGTCACAAATGGCAGTTTTTTTATTTCAGCAATAAGTTTCTTTAGGAAAACCGTGACAAATCTACACATATGACCCACTGCTAAACCTAGAATTGCATCTACGTTTCAGAAATGTATAGCTTTCCTGGATCACCTATAGAGTTCTGACTGGTTTTATGTAGGTTGCAAGCACAAATATTAGAAGAACAGAGGGCTACCACTTCGAAAAATGCTGTGTTAACTTAATTTTTTTTATTCAGCTCTGCATGTTCCTAAAAGCCAGAAAGATTTACTTTAGCACAGCAAACCTTTCGCTAATGCCACTATTTGGGAAAAAAAAAAGTTTTTGTGGGGCACTTTTTTCCTATTTGTTTTAAAAGACCTCTACATTTAACTATATTTTGGCTTTTTTCTTGGTTCCCTCCAGGGGAATCATAAACCCTGGGTATCTTTAGAATCCTCAGGATATTGCAAAAAGGACACAAATTTGGCAAGGATACCTTATGAGGAAAAATATTGTGGAGCCCCCTTCTCCATATGGGGGGGAGGGATTTGGGGGTTGGAAGATAGAACGCCTCAGCAGTTAATGGATTAAGAAGCCATATTTGTACATTTACAGGTTATGTTTACCACCAGAAATACACTGCCAGGTTGGAAACATGGCTTCAGTGCAGTATTCCCATTATCATCTTATGTGTTTCATACACAACAGTCCACTTACATGTTGTTTTCCTAAGTCACTTCTTTGAGTTAAATACACTATTGGTAATGAAATGGATTTGGAATATACCCCCATCTCCCTCAATCTGTGGAGACCAGAGAGAGGCAGGAGAAGGAGTTTAAGACCACCAGTTCTCATTCTGCTGTTTTGCTCAGGCAATAGAGAAACAATAGGGGCGGGGAACACTGGAAAGTGGATGCTCCCATGGGTGACTTCGCAGCAGCAGAAGCAATAGACATGACAACGTCAATAGGCTTTGCCTATACACAAGCTATTGTCTTTGGCAATGTGTTTTTGCCATATTTTACAGCAGTGTGGCTGCTGTTCAGCATGGCTAAGAGACAGTGGTGTAGAGTGGAGTGGGGGAGTAGAGTATAGGAGAGTGGATTTGTTGGAGTAGAGTATTCTACAGTGGAGTTTGGGGATCACAGTGCGGTTAAGGTGAGAAGAGGGAAGTAGAGTTCAGTTGTGGATTTGAGTGGGGAAGATTGTTTTGCAGTGCTGTGGAGTGGAGTGAAATATGGTGGAGTGGGTTTGAGTGGATTATGGTAGTGAGGTGGATTGCATTAGGGTAAAGTGGTGTGGATTGAGAGGAGTGGGGTGAACTGAATCGAGTTGATTGAAATGGAGTGGGGCGGTTTGGTGTGGGGTGAATTGAAGTGGGATGTAGAGGAATGAGGTGCATTAGTTTGGACTGGAGCAGGGTGCATTGCATTGCATTGGAGTGGGGTGCATTGGATTCATTGGAGTGTGTTGGATTGGAATGGAGAGGGGTGGATTAGACTGGAGTGGGGTGGGGTGGATTGTATTGGAGAGGGTTGGATTGGAGTGGGGTGGGCTGGATTGGAGTGGGGGGCTGGATAAATTGGATTGGAGAGGGGTGGACTTAACTGGGGTGGATTGGATTAGGGTAGAGTTAAGTGGCTTGGAGTAGATTGGATTAGAGTTGAGTGGACTGGAGTGGAGTCGGGTGGACTGGAGTGGGAGGATTGGATGTGGTGGCTTGGCATGGAGTGGATTAAAATGGGGTGGGGTGAACTGGATTGGGGTGGGGTGGACTGGAGTGGGGTGGATTGGATTAGGGTAGAGTTGGGTGGATTAGAGTAGATTGGATTAGAGTGGAGTGGATTGGAGTGGAGTCATGTGGACTGGAGTGGATTTAAATGGAGTGGGTGAATTGGGGTGGACTGCAGTGGAGTGGATTGGATTGGATTGAATTGGACTGGGGTGGCGTGGATCGTATTGGATTGAAGTGGGGTGAGGTGGATTGGATTGCGTGGATTGATTGGATTGGGGTAGTTTGGATTGGATTGGTGTGAGTTGGGTTGGGCTGGATGGGGTGGGTGGATTGGGCTGGATTGGGGTGGGGTAGATTGGATTGGGGTATGGCGGCTTTGAGTGGGGTGGGGTGGATTGGATTGGATGGGTTGGGGTGGATTGGGCTGGATTTGGGTGGGGGTGGGGTAGATTGGTTTGGGGTGTGGTGGATTTGAGTGGGTTGGACTGGAGTGGAATGGGGTGGATGGGACAGAAGTGGGGTGGGGTTGACTGGAGTGGGGTGTATTGAATGGGAGTGGCCTAGATTGGATTGGAGTGGAGTGGGCTGTATTGGAGTGGTGTGGGCTGGATAGATTGGAATGAAGGGGGGTGGACTGAGCTGAGGTGGGTTGGATTGGATTGGGGTAGAGTCAGGTTAATTGGTGTAGATTGGATTAGAGTGGAGTCCGGTGGATCGGAGTACATTGGATTACAGTAGAGTGGGGTGAACTGGAGTGGAGTGGGGTGAATTGGATTGAGTGGGGTGGATTAGGTTGAGTGAGGTGGTTGGATTGTGTGGGGTAGATTAAATTGGGTGGATTGGACTGGAGTGGGTTGAACTGGAGTGCAATGGACTGGAGTAAGGTGGGTGTAATGGAGTGCATTGGATTAGACAGGAGTGGGATTGGGTGGACCAGTGTAGTGGATTGGAGTGCAGTGGGTGGATTGGACTGGAGTGGGGAGGATTGTGTGGAAGTGGGGTGGGCTGGATAGATTGGATTGGAATGGTGTGGACTGGGGTGGATTGGATTAGGGTAGCGTTGGGTGGATTGAAGTAGATTGGATTAGAGTGGAGTGGATTGGAGTGGAGTGGAGTGGGGTGGAATGGAGTGGGGTGGGTTTGATGTGGTGGATTGTAATGGAGTGGATTGAAATGGGGTGGGGTGAATTGGATTGGGGTAGGGTGGACTGGAGTGGGATGTATTGGTTTGGATTGAATTGGACAGGGGTGGTGTGAATTGGAGTGGGGTGAGTTGGATTGGATTGCGTCGGGTGGAATGGAGTGCAGTGGATTAGACTGGAGTGAGGTGTGGTGGACAACACTGGAGTGGATTGGGGTGCTGTGGGTGGATGGATTGGAGTGAGGTGGATCGGGTTGAGTGGGGTGGACTGGATTGTGGTGGGATGGATTGGGTGGGATGAACATGTGTGGGGTGGATTAGATTGGGGTGGAATGGTTTGGGGTAGGATGGATTGGATTGGGTGGAGTGAATTGGACTGGAGTGGGTGGATTGGATTGGGGTGGATTGGACTGGTGTAGAGTGGGTGGTTTGGAGTGGAGTGGAGCAGATTGGAGTTGGTGTATTGGATTGGTGTTGGGTGGATTGGAATGGATTAGATTGGATTTAGGTGGATAGGATTGAGGTGGATTGGATTGGGTGAGGTGGTTTGGATTGAGGTGGATTGGAGTCAGGTGGGTTGGATTGCAGTGGGGTGGTTTTCTTGGACTGGGGTGGATTTTTGGGTGGAGTATGATCAATTGGAGTGGGGTCGATTTGATTGGGGTCGAATTGGATTAGTGTGGATTAGATTGGAGTGGACTGATTTGGGTGGACTGGATTTGACTGGGGTGAATTGGGGTGGATTGGACTGAAGTGGGCTGGATTAGAGTAGGTGAATTGGATTGGTGTGGGGTGGATAGGATTAGAGTGGGGTGGATTGGGTTGGAGTGGGGTGGATGAAGGTGGTTTAGAATAGGTGGATTGGAGTGTAGTGGTTTAAGGTGGACTGAATTGGAGTGGAGTAGAGTGGATTAAGGTGGATTGGATTAGTGTGGGTGGATTAGAGTGGGGTAGGTGGATTAGACTGGAGTGGGATGGGGGTTTGGGTTTTGGTGGATTGTATTGGAGTGGATTTGATTGGAGTGATCTTTGTTGGCTTAGATTGGAGAAAGAGGTGGGTTGGATTGGAATAGTTTTGATTGTATTTAAATGGGTTGGATTGGAATGGGGTGGATTGGTTGAAGTGGGGTGGATTGGACTGGAGTGGGGTGTGGTGGAGTGGACTGGATTGGATTGGAATGGATTGGAGTGTGATCGATTGTGGTGGACTGGTGAGGAGTAGACTGGAACCTGGTGGATTGGAATGGAGTGGTGTAGATTGGATTGGGGTCGAATGGAGTGGGTTTAATTGTGGTGGAGTGGAGCTAAATGTGGTGGATTGGATTGGATTATATTGGAGTGGTGTGAATTGGCATGGAGTGGGGAGGATTGGATTGTGGTGAGGTGGATTGAATTGGAGTGGGGCGCATTGGAGTGG
This sequence comes from Pleurodeles waltl, assembly GCF_031143425.1. Taxonomy (NCBI): domain Eukaryota; kingdom Metazoa; phylum Chordata; class Amphibia; order Caudata; family Salamandridae; genus Pleurodeles; species Pleurodeles waltl. Next base: position 144,867,411 of record NC_090443.1, read on the forward strand.
GAAGACAGTTTTGGATTGAACTGGAGTGGATTGGAGTATGCAGGTTGTTCTGAACTGAACTGGGGCAGGAGGTAGTGCGCAAATTGTTTTGTAGTTAAGTGGGGCCTACTCATTTGGATTGCAGAGGGGAAACACCAACCAATCTGGAATAGGGTAGATTGTTTTGGATTGGAGTGGGGCAGATTGGAGTACGGCAGATTGCTTTGGATTGGAATGGGGCACACTGGAGTTGGGCAGATATTTGGATTGAAGTGGGGCAGATTGTTTTGAAATGGAGTAGGGCACATTGGAGTGGGCAGATTGAAAGGGGCATATTGGGAGCAGCAGATTGTTTTGGATTGGAGCGGGGTGAATTTGGGTGGGGCAGATTGTTTTGGACTGGAGAGGGCAGACTGAAGTGAGGCAGAATGTTTTGGATTGGAGCAGATTGTTTTGAATTGGAGTGGGTGAGATTGATTTGGATTGCAGACGGGCAGATTGGAGTGGGGTACATTGTTTTGGACTGGAGTGGGGCAGATTATTTTGGCATGTAGCAGATTGTTTTGGGTTGGAGTGGAGCAGATTGGTTTGGATTGCAGAAGAGTGGATTGGAGTGGGGTAGATTGTTTTGGATTATAGTGGGGCAGATTGGAATGGGGAGGATTATTTTGGGTCAAAGTGGGGCAGATTGTTTTGGATTGAGGTGGGGCAGCCTGGAGTTGGGCGGATTGTTTTGGATTAGATTGGGGCAGATTGTTTTGGAATGGAGCGGGCCAGATTGTTTTGTATTGGAGTTAGGAAATTGGAGTGAGGCAGATTGCTTTGGATTGGAATAAAGCAGATTACAGTGGGGCAGATTGCTTTGAAATGGATTGAGCAGATTGTTGAAGTGAGGTGATTGTTTTGGATTGAATTGAGGTGATTGTTTTGGATTGGAGTGGGGCAGAACATTTTGGACAGGAGTGGGGCAGATTGGAATGGGGCTGACTGGAGCGGGGCAGATTAAAGTGGGACAGATTGTTTTGGAATGGAAATGGTAGATTGGAGTGAAGCAGATTGGAGTGTCGCAGATTGTTTTGGACTGGAGTGAGCATATTTGTTTGGATTGGAGTGGGGTAGATTAATTTGGACTGGAGTAGAGCAGATTGTTTTGTATTGGAGTAAGGTGGATTGTTTTGTATTGGAGTGGGACAGGTTGTTTTGGTTTGGATTGGGGCAGATTGTTTTGGATTGGAGTGGGGCAGATTGATTTTGACTGGAGTGGGGAGATTGATCTGGATTGGAGTGGGGCAGAATGGAGTTGGGAATATTGTTTTAGATTGGAGTGCAACAGATTGTTGTGGATTCGATTGGGGTAGATTGTTTTGGTTTTCAGTGGGGCACATTGGAGTGGGGTGGGTTTGGGGGATTGGGGATTGCATTGGGGTCAGTGTTTTGGATTGGAATAGTTTGGATTTGAGTGGGAGTGGATCAGATTTGTCAGGGTTGGTTTGGACTGAGTGGGTAGATTGGTGTGGGTGAGATGGGGTAGGTTGGAGTGAGGTGGATTGGGTTAAAGTGGAGTGGACTGGGGTGTATTGTACAATTATGTGTTAAAGCATAATTTTGGAAATTACAAATTTGCAAAACAAGATACTTGTCATCTCTTGAGAACAGCGCCAACAAGTAAATACAGCAGAAAACATGAATGCAAAGTGAGAAAAGAAGACTTGGCAAATTAAGAGAAACACATTGACTATGGAAAATAAATCTTTGCAACTTTGTCCTGCTGGGCACATTTTTGCCACACACCAGCCACGCACCTTCTGTTTGCAGGGCACTAGAAGTTAAAAAGAACAAAATAATACCTCATCACTTCAGTTGCATCTGATGTGTCACGGACTAATTAGAATCAGTGAGTGCTTGGCCAATGCTCCACATACAGAAATTATGATATTCCTGCAGTGATCAATTACAAGGCTGTACAAGTGCCACGCCACCCAACAAATGGTAAGTAGTAGGCGGGCTCCAAGTCCTTTTCTGGTTACAAGAGCGTCTTGCCAGCAAAAAGCATGCGCTAGCACATGCTATCACAGGCTCGACCCTAAGAAAACTACTTGACAGTCAATAACTGGATTCACAATCAGCTATTTATGCTACGCACTCAATGAGAGCCATGAATACCATAGTAATTCTCATTCTGATTATTTTGAAAGGTTTTCAGGGGATCTGAACTCTAGGCCTGTGGATGCAAAAAAATTATGGGGCATGTTTAAAAGAAAGTGGTGCTTCGGTCCCTGCCACCTTTTCTTGCGTGCCCCTGCACCTTCCCTAACTACACGATGGTTGCGCAGTATTTACAATACGGCACACCATGGCAGTCATTACCACAATAGCGTCAACATTTTTGGTGCTTTGCCCATAGACCAATACAGAAGCGTCACTTCAACGCCTGCCATATGGCAGGCGTTAAAAATTACGTAAAGAATGGTGCAGTGAAATCTTGTAACTTTCACTGCTCCATTTTTAGGGCCTCCCTGAGGGGGAACATCCCCCTTGCATACATTATGCCTGGTGCAGGCATAACGTGGTGCAAGGGGTTACAAACTGGTGAAATGCATGCATGCATTGCACCATTTTGTAAATATGACGTGGGAAAATGGCCTCCTTAACGCCACCTTAGAGTAAAAGAAAATTATGCTAGGGTGTCGCAAAACAGCGGTAGGGGCTTGTAAATGTACCCCTATATTTTTTTAGATAACTAGTGAATTTTGATTTGCAGGTTAGCAAAAAGTTTGAATCCTTACCATTATTACCACATGGTGTTCGACTTTATATACCCAGTATCTGTGCAGTAACTATTGTTATATAATGGCATGGATTTTTCTCAATTGTGCTCATAATTTAGTCAACTGCACTGCATTACACATCTGCTATTGATATTGTTTAATAAACTATAGTGTAATGTTATGGTTTACTAAACTTTAGTGCAGAATCCATTAGGAAGTGATGTGGCTAATCTCACCTTAATGGAGTTCTCGTGTTATAATGGTTTGGTTTATTACACTATTGTTTAGGATCTCTAGGGGAGTAATACACATGTATTGCAGTGCAATATTGATACAGTTATACTTTTTGAAGGCGCACAGTACAAACTACATTGTCGCTAAGCACCTTGAATCATAAAATACTAGAATAATGAAAGATCTGATAAAAGCTGAACAGGAAGGTCAAAAAATTGTCAAAGTAACAGAATGTGATCATCTAACAAATAGAAAGAGTCTTGGACTTTTCCTGAAAGTCGACAGAGTTCAGCTCTTTGATTTCTATAGGCAGTTGCATTTCTGGTGTTGTAATAGGACAAGGGCAGTTACCCATTCGATGAAGTTTAACTTTTGGAATACTCTTGGAATGTTAAGAGACAAAGGTGGTATGACTGAAAAAAATGTGAACTGGTGTACATTTGATTTTTAATCTGCAGATATACTGGAATTCTTCCCTAAATGAACCTACATGCCAATCGTGCAATTTTAAATGTAATTCTTTCAATGATTTGGAATCATTGTTTTGCCCTTTGCCAGATTTAATACCAGAACAGTCTTACATAATGCATTTGGCTATCTGAGCCATTGGAAGTTTAATGATTAAGGCACGTGAATAATTCAATTTAATAATGATAAATGTGACTGTTATACATTTGATACAAAACTGGCTTGGATAATTATGATATTTCCTAAGCAAGAAAACGGAACACTCTGAGATTTGTCTCGATCAACTGATTCGGTTGTAAAATTATACATTTTGCATACTTTAGGGCACTTTTCTGGATGTAGGGCACTGTTGTGCAGTTTTCCCATGAATGATACTATAACTTTTGACTATATTCCTATTTCTAATTTCATAGTTTTAGTACACTATAGTGCAATATAACTGGTAATGGATGATTACAACATCACCCTTCCCTCATAAAAACTTACATCATTGTTTTCTTGCATTACTATATGCGGGAGTATAGTTTCAGATATGTAGAATAAATAACATTTCTGTGCTGCATAATTAAACATACCAATATAAAGGTGGTAATTTATTGCACTTTCTAGAACAGATGTAGTTAAGATTCTGTTTTAACATAAAGAAAGATTCCTGCATTCTAATGAACAAGAGCCTAGAAAAAAATAAGTATTGTGCCATGAAAGATCCTTTCTGCTAATGACGTTTCATTGCAGAAATGCCAACATCTCTTTTGCACCAGAGGTCAAGGCTGTGGCAAATTAACTCTATCCCTCTCTCCCAAAATCTTGCACCCTTCCACATCAATCATAAAATCGAATTGATAAAAGCACTTGCATTGGCGCATCTCAATTAATGTACCATAATATTCAGTTTTCAGAATTTTCTTGGAAAGAGCCCCCTCTCCAAGTATTTCTGGAGCCATTTGTGAGTCACTGTATAAAACGCATACAGGAATGTTACAGTCTTTGATTTTACCTTCTTCAAAGGGCATAAATCAAGGGCGCTGAGGATGCGGAAAGAACCCACACAAATCTTTGAAGCAAGAAATGGGTTGGCAAAAAATACAATTTCCCCAAAGTAAGACAGGACAAGGAGGTGCAAGACCAGGTAAGAAGCCCATGGCAACACAAAAAAATAATGGACAGAGTGATGAAACCTTTCAAACACTCACCCCCAGTCAAAGACTGCTCACCTTCCATCCCAGTTTGGAGCCAGCCAAATACAAATCAGCTTTGACCGAGTTCGCATGGAAACAGTCCAGCCCGAACTGCCAGGCCAGGTCCTCCCTAGACTGGAAACAAGCGTCCTGGAACTGGTTTCAGGGTAGCACCCTTCATCAGCCAAGCTAGCTTAATCCAGTGGCACCGTGAGCACAGGCCCAACGTCTGGGTATACCCTTCCCACTTAGGGCAACTTTAGAAACTCAAAAGAATGATGGACAGAGTGCTGAAACTTTTCAAACACTCACCTCAATCACAGATCTGGGTTTAATCCATTGTTCATTTGCTCACCATGCCACCTCAGTTTGGACCCAGCCATATGCAAATCAGTCTCGACCCTGTTCCCCAGGCACTGTCACCATCCTGGGGCTGCACTGATCAGTGGGAGGAGGGTGGCCGGAGAGGGGTTCTGTCCACCTCAGGCCATAGCCTGAGCTCCTATGGCATGCTCATCCTCGCAGCCGACCTTGCTACTAGAAGTGAGGGTGGAGATGGAAGGAGGAGGGAAAAGGTGGGAGGTGGGCTCGGTCCTTGACTGGAGAAAGGTTTGTTTGCTCCACCTATAGAATTGCCAGGGTTAAGCGCCCAGTGCAGTGCTCCTACTCGCAGCCTTTGTCCACCCCATTGGGTTCACTGGGTGCACCGATGAAACTGGCCCTAGTTTCTTTGGGCCAGGATTTGCTAGGTCCTGAGTTAGCAGGAATGAAATTACGGGGCTCGTATTTTGCAGACTTCCCAATTGCTTGGTTACACCTGGCCAGTCAGACTTGTGAATTCCACTCAGAGTTACAGCTCCAGGTGGAATAACAACACTTGTAATGAGGACCTTAGTGGTACAGGTGCCACATTGGTGTGCTTGCATGAGATCCCTTGCACACTAGATATGCCACAAGGATGCATACTTGTTCAATGCCGCTTATACTGTCTATTTCAAATGTGCCAGTCAAACTAGGCTGTCTAGAACTTACTTTGCAACTCAAGCAAATAATGAACTTTTCTTCTTATATTAAGCTTATCACATTTAGGGGGTCAGTCTGACCCCGGCGGGCGGCGGGAGCCGCCCGCCTGGAGGGAACCGCCAGAATACCGCTGCGCGGTCAAAAGACCGCCGCGGGTATTCTGGGTTTCCCACTGGGCTGGCGGGCGACCGCCAAAAGGCCGCCCGCCAGCCCAGTGGGAAACACCCCTCCATGAGGATGCCGGCTCCGAATGGAGCCGGCGGAGTGGAGGATGTGCGACGGGTGCAGTGGCACCCGTCGCGTATTTCAGTGTCTGCAAAGCAGACGCTGAAATACAAAGTGGGGCCCTCTTACGGGGGCCCCTGCAGTGCCCATGCCCCACGACACCCCTCACCGCCAGGAACAGGATGGCGGTGAGGGGGTGGGAATCCCCATGGCGGCGCAGCAAGCTGCGCCGCCATGGCGGATTCCCATGGGCAGCAGAAAGTCGGCGGTACACTGCCGGCTTTCCGCTTCTGGCCGCGGCTGTACCGCCGCGGTCAGAATGCCCGGCGGAGCACCGCCAGCCTGTTGGCGGTGCTACCGCCGACCCCGGCCCCGGCGGTTTATACCGCCGGGGTCAGAATGACCCCCTTAGTGTTCTGAACAAATGCACAATAATTGGCCTTTAGCATTTATTGGTAGCCTTACTGGAGTGGTTTAATGAAAATAAGTTGATTGCCAATGCTCAGAGTGAAGGAGTATCGTCTCGCCGTTCATGGGTAGGAGTTCCAGTTTGTGGAAAAGTCTAATACTCTTCATATAAGGAATAAATGAGGTTATCTCGGAACTGGGCTGGCTTGATCCACATTGGAGCAACACTGAACATTGAACACTGAGCTCCTAAGCTACACTTCAGAACCAGGGGAGTCACAGGAAAGTCATATAAAATCCATGCAGAACCTACCTAACATTTAGCATGAGACTATCCCCTACCAGCCTTAACTACAGCATGTGTACACAGATGAACATATCAGGGAATTAGGACTCACCCCATTTTGGTAGTAAAAAGCACCATTACTTGGGATGCAGTGAGTCCCTCAACATGGGGGCCTAAGTGCCAATGCACCTACTGCACTATTTATTGATAGCAAAGTCCCAGCACATGGAGGAGTTTTGGTGGAATGCAGGAGGTTGAGGATAGGTACACCAAACATGTTGCAACAAACTGTTGTACATAATGAAACTCAGCACATACCATCTTGACGAAATAAACTACTGCTTTTGCTGTGCATCATCAGGTACAGTGTACTACCCGGAAGCCACAGGAACAATCAGACCATCATGCAACTGCATTCCAGGAACATGTCCTCTCTCCCCTTGATCAAGACCACTCTTTCGGGGGAGAAGGCCTTTGTCCCGAATGAGCCCTGTGAATGGAGTTGTTCTTGATGTCAATAGAGAGGATTTTGGAATGCCCATCAGGAATCCTTGAACAAAGATGTACTCAAGGCCTAAGGTTGATCCGAACACAGACGAGTCTTTGAAACGTATGTTCAGCAGATAGTCAGCCACATAGAGGCTGCATGTTTGCTAAATAAGTCAAAGACTGTACCAATAAAGTTGATCCCCACAAAATAAAAACAAGGAGATTTTTTTATTAATCTAACAGATAGACACCCACATGGAAACATGCCAACGTGCAGCATTGTGCTCAAAATGCTGCAAGTCCTGGATAAAAAGCAACATCTGCAATTTCTAACAAGGATTTGCAATGCAACGGGTCTCGCATTTGCTCGACTTAGAGCTATTAGCGGGTCATTCCGACCCTGGCGGTCGGTGGCCGCCAGGGCCACCGACCACGGGAGCACCGCCAACAGGCTGGCGGTGCTCCTACGAGCATTCTGACCGCGGCGGTTTAGCCGCGGTCAGACGCGGAAAGCCAGCGGTCTCCCGCTGACTTTCCGCCGCTCGTAGGAATCCTCCATGGCTGCGGAGCGCGCTCCGCAGCCATGGAGGATTCCGACTCCCCCTCCCGCCATCCAGTTCCTGGCGGTTCTCCCGCCGGGAACCGGATGGCGGGAGGGGGAGTCGCGGGGCCCCTGGGGGCCCCTGCCATGCCCATGCCTATGGCATGGGCACGGCAGGGGCCCCCGTAAGAGGGCCCCTAAAAGTATTTCAGTGTCTGCAAAGCAGACACTGAAATACGCGACGGGTGCAACTGCACCCGTCGCACCTTCCCACTCCGCCGGCTCTATTACGAGCCGGCGTCATCGTGGGAAGGGAGTTTTCCCCTGGGCTGGCGGGCGGTCTTGCGAAGACCGCCCGCCAGCCCAGGGGAAAACTCGGAATACCCTCCGCGGTCTTTCGACCGCGGAGCGGTATTTCGGAGGGGGGAAGTCTGGCGGGCGGCCTCCGCCGCCCGTCAGACTCAGAATTAGGGCCTTAGTGTTGTAAACTTCTAACCGGTCTTTTCTTGCCACATAAATTGAAAGAAAAAAACCGAGCGTGATCTCGCTATGTAAAACCCAGCACTATCACGCTGCGTGGAAAATAAAAGTAAAAGTAGTGCAGACACCAGGCTGAAAACATGGAGCCTCATATGTTTTCAGTAGTTGGCCGGTGCGCTTGAGGAGGAGGAGGAAAGGCATGACATATGCATGCCTTTCACCAATGAAATCAAGCGGATTTTAAAAGGTAAGCCCACGAACCAATGGATCTAACAGGCATGACATGGACGTGGTTAGAAGCCCAATGAGAGATTACAAAAGGGACGGAGCGCTTGTGAGCTCCACCCTAGAAATGGGAGCTTCATAAGATTAAATGGATCAAACTTTTGACAAGCCAATCTCTTTTCTATCTTTTTTTTCGTGAAATTAGTTGAAACAGTAGCCTGGATCTATGATCACTGACACAGGCCACCTCACCACCTTCTCCAGATGTTTTTGGGTCTGACTGAGTAGGAGGTGTCCCAATGGCTTTGGATCTGAGAGTAATGCAGAATAGCCATTTTTAACCCACACCACAGATAGCAGTGGAGGGGAAGGACCCTCTGCCTGAAGCAGTGAGATGGGTATTCGCAATCAAGATCTTTGACTAGCCTCCATTTAAGTCATTGGGACTTCTTAAGGTCTCACAAGGCCTGTAAGATCGAATTACTTTTACGCCAAAACATTTTCTTTAAGTCTGTGTAGTTAAAGAAGATGAAACGTGGTGAAATGAAACCATTTTAGTGATGTTTTGTGGGCATGGTATTTTAGCAAGTAGGCCTGCTGTCTGTGCCCTTTCACCTAGTAACATTTTATTTTATTCTTTTTAGACACAATTACATTTGTGGTGATGTTTTATTTTTCCTTTATCTTGTTGTCCTTTCGCTTAGGAAAGCATTTACATTTCTTAGCACAAAATTCTTTCACTCTGTACTTTATTCAAGGCTGCGACAAGATAGGGTTGCCGACACAAAGTGGTACACCGCATCGCTAACATTTCGCAGAAACATATGTATCCTTACACGGGGACACTTTTCTCAGAACACTAGCTGTTTTATTATAAAACATTTCCCTGTCCCTGGCACGCAAGAGGGAGGTTCCAGCCAGATGACTGCTACCACATGCTGTTTGAGTTCGCTACAGCTGCTTGCTGAGACTACCTGTTCCCGGGCCTATTTGGTGATGGTGTCTCAATAAACAGGCTTCTTCACTACTGCCATATGGGGGATGATGTCTTCCCAGGGTGCCCTGAATGACAGATTAGGGCTTATCCTGCTGCGTTCTTATATAGAACATTAGTAGCACAGATAGGAATCACACATCTTGTCTAGTGACAGTATGGTGGGACTTTTCTTGTGTGTCACTTTTCTTGCCACCATTCTGTTTCTATTATGTTTTATCATCCTAATTATTGCAGTTCATGTTCTTTTATCTAGGACACAGCTGATTCAATAAACCTTATTGAACCATTCCCTGCTTCTGTTTATCTTTGCATGTGTGAGTCGGATGTAACTGAGAAAAAAGGATGAGATCTGATTCACCACGATTTCCCTGAGAAGTCATAATGTCATGCGCCCGGTTGCACAAACCAACCTTGCTCTTGGACATAGGTTAGGTGCTGCTAGCTGGCTGGAAACGGACTCGGCCGACCATTGTCACATGGTGTGGGATCTAACTCAGTTCCCCACAATTTAGGTCATGCTGCTGTCCCAAATCCAGCAGCCTCATTGGTACAATAAGAGGCAACATGACATGGCGCTGCCAACGTTTGGTTAGGCACAGATTCTCAAATCTTCCAGCGTATCTCTGTCTCACTGTGTGTTAAAGGCACCTCAATACTATATGCAGAGACGTCTGTGTTATTGAGGATTTCCTCCTCAGCTATATAGGTAGTACTTATTAGATGTTGTCGGTTGTTCAAGCTTGAACCCTAAAAGGATCAATCACCATTTGGTGTCCTTATCTCTGAACAGGTACATTTACCATGGCGAACCCGCAACGGGTCATAGTTGCACTACACATGCAACCTCCCCTCACAGCTCATTTATTAGCTAATGGCCTTACAGCCCAGGGGGTGTCCTGTTACCTTTGTAGTTGAGGCTCATCCATCCTATAGAACAGAAACGTTTTATTCTTGGGTCAATTTTCCAGCACTTAATGGGAACACTAATACATTTCATCATTATACACCTGCTAATTTACCTGTGCAAATTAGAGCATACCCATATTTATAGATACCTCTTTCCATTCAAGACTACCATAACTGGTTTGATGGTGCCCTACCCCACACAATACTTCATGTTAGGTTAGATCCTCTGAGGAATGATGGTCCTACCTGGCCCTTATTGGCCAGATAGACACTGCATCCTTATGCAGGTTTGCCGCTAATACATTGAACTTACAGCATTATATAGACATTTAGTACAGTTTGTAATGCAAACATTAAATGCAAACAACTAGAAAAGGTATAAATGGTACATTGAACTGCGCATCCTATAAGTGTCAAACAGTAGTACAAGCAGTTCATGCCGTCCAGTTTGATAAAAACTAGGGGTGGTGCTGGATGGTTACCTATGCCGTACTACGCCAGGGCATAGACATGTACTAAACAGAGCACATATAATGCAATAACCCATGATGGAACTACAGCACTCACTACTGCTCCAGTGTAGTATAAATGACATGAAGAAAGTCACAAAGATCTCAGTCCGATGTAGTTTTTATTAATTGACAAATGCCATTATCTTCTTACAAAGTTTCTAGATATCAACAGTTGCAATCTGATGAACCAATCCTTCCTTTGTTAAAATAACTCATGAACAGCCAACACATGTTTCGTCACAACATGTGACTCTTTCAAGGCAACAAGTAGAAAAAAGAGGAATGCAGTAGACTAGTAGAGTGTGATCACTCAAGTCAAATAACTGTTCACATTAAACAGAGTCCTTAAAGATGTGTCTTAGGGATAAAATAACCAAATATCCACTTCATAATATTCCAAGGATGCAAGTTAGGGCAATAATCCACAGTAGTAGTAAATGCCGATCACAATAAACACAGGACCATGATATGTTCTGATCCATGTAGTCTAGAACGTTGAACAGTGTGGCCCTGTTCCATTTATACTACACTGCAGCAATATTGAGTGCTGTGGTTCCATCTTGGGTTCATGCAAACATTAAATACTAACCGAGTACGCACTGCTCCAGCACAACCACACACAGTCACACCAGGCATTAATCCTGCAACTGTACATTCAATCTTGGGTAATGTACCCGCCAAACAGGAGGAAATTCTGTTTTGGTTAGCTAAAAAAATACACGCACTGCAGGCAGTATTTCCCCATCCGGGATTTCAAGACAAACACAGAATTCTCACTACGTGCTTGCGATTTGGATGGTTCCCGCAGTAGATAACTACAACACTTGGGGCACGGTATTTGCCCCACTCCAGACTACTGCACACGGTACACCAACCCTTGTCAATCTTCCGGAAGTGTTAAAACAAATTCAAGATGAAAACAGGGCTGCTGGGTCCCTAGATTTGGGGATGCAATTAATGGGCAATTTTGGCACAGTGTCTTCAATAATATTAAGCAATCTTAAAAGGGAAGCAGTATCAGTAGCAGTGCACATGTGGCTCGAGGAAGTTCCTGTAAGGAAGGTGCCAAAGATTATCACCAAGACCGCTATTGCTGGTGCTGGTGCCTGGAGGAAGGGGCGGGATCTGAGCCCCTTTAAACTTTTCATTACGCTCCGCCTCGCAGGACGCGCAGGGACCACTATTGCTGGTGCTGGTGCCTGGAGGAAGGGGCGAGCTCTGAGCCCTTTAAACTTTTCATTGCGCTCCCGCCCTTGCGGGACGTGCAGGGACCGCTATTGCTGGTGCCTGGAGGAAGGGGCGGGCTCTGAGCCCCTTTAAACCTTTCATCGTGCTCCCGCCTAGCGGGACGCGCGGGGACCGCTATTGCTTTTGCTGGTGCTGGTGCCTGGAGGAAGGGTGGGCTCTGAGCCCCTTCAAACTTTTCATCGCGCTCCTGCCTCGCGGGAACCACGGGGACCGCTATTGCTGGTGCTGGTGCCTGGAGGAAGGGGCGGGCTCTGAGCCCCTTTAAACTTTTCATCGCACTCCGGCTCGCGGGATGCGTGCAGGACGCACGTGGGCGGCGCCCGGGCGGGCCCGTCCTTCGCTCGTCATCGACAGGAAGAGGCTGGGCTGGCCCGCCCCATAACATTAACTTTGTTTCATCTGAAGTTAATTGAACGTGTGTTGTTCAGGAAGCCGCTTTAAGGTACTTGTACTTTGTTGGGGGGGCTCTCTGGCTCTCTAGCCTAGGACCCTTTGTGCCCTCGTGGGGGTGAAACTTTACTATTGCGCTGCGCTGTTTTTGCTGCGCAAAACACACGTTGAGGTTTGAAGGTATTGTTGTTGTCCTTTATCTTTTTGGAGGCGTGTGTGATTATCATTCAAAATGGGGAAAAGAAGGAACAGACTCCAAAAGGGGGAAGGCAGGCCGTGTTCTTCAGCCCAATCTTCTTTTACTAGCTATTTATCCTCCGTAATTGGGGCTATTGAAACTGAACTGAAGCAAGTTGAAGAAAGGATTGGGGCTGTTCAAAAATCTGCCCAGCATCCCCCACTGGAACCTATTGTTCATATAATCACTAATTCAAAGGAGGAGTCACCTTCACTGGCTTCTTTTACCAATATTACACAATCTGCTCACTGTGATATGCCTCCACAAGACTTACCCAAACCCCCTGTTCAAAGTGTTAATTCATCCTTGGAATGCTCCCAGGCACTTTCCCCCCATCAAAGAAGAGGAGAGCAGGTAAAAGGTCCAAGAATATAAAAAAGATCTCGGGCCCTAAAAAGAGAATTCACATTTCACCGGCAATTAGTGCCAATAAATCAGTTGTTTTGGTTTCAACCAACGAACACCCAAAAAACAATGATGCTTTCAGTGACTCCTTTGGTACAATAGACTCCATACTCAAATCCTTTTGTGCTACCCTAGAGGAGAAACTTATTACTATGATTACTAAAAGACTTGACTATTTTTGTAACAATGTGCTTAGTACTTTTGCCCAGTTATTCAATTCAGGAGTATCAGGTGAGGGAAAGGTACCTAGCCGTGATGTGGTAATACAAGAAAATTCATTACCTATATTGTCATCTCAAGGTTCCGGCACACTCTTGGCCAAGTCCCCGGTCATATCTGGCCAAGGTAATGCTGTGAATGAGTTGCCTCAAGTAATCCCCAAAGAAGTTATCTCCCTTGGCTCAAATTTTCCCCTATTAAACAAATCCATTAATCAAGCAGATTTATTGCACTTACCTCCTGACTGTATTCCTTATGTTTTGGTGTTAACAAACGTGCCTCCTTTGGATAGTAACAAAAAAGAAGACACGCAAGCTTTGGTTAGGAAGTCTGCTCACTGGCTGAAATCTAAATTTAAATCCAACTATCATCCATACAATAAGATTCTTATGGCGCGCAGAGTGAAGCAGGTTGGCCACCGAAGAAAAGCGGATGACGGAGACTGTGTCGTAATTAATTTTGCTAACCCGTGTTCAGTTGATTACCTTCTGGCAAATTTACATTATTCTAACAATTGAGATAATGGGATCCAAATACACTCCCTGTGCCATTTATATGACCATTCCCTTTTTCCACAATGCTTTACTGCTGTTCCTAGCAATTATAGTTCAGCCCCAGTTAGGCCATATGTTCAGGTAAATGTTCCTATTAGTAATTGTCCTTTGGCCTTTAATTCTCTTGACGAGAATGATTGACTTACGCCGACCAAAAGGCCGGGTCCTAAAAACTTGTTGAGATTAACGGCCGACAATGATCATGATGAATTTATACAGGAAGAAAGAGAGAACATTTTTAATACCTCCCATTTTAATAATACTGATGAATCGGTGTTATACTTAGGACTAGAGCCCTCATCCTTGATCAGTTGGAACATTGCAGGGCTCCGATCTAAAATAAATAACCGGGATTGTATGAGTTTTCTATCATCTTTTGACATAATTTGTTTACAGGAAACTTGGTCAAAAGATACGTTCCTTTTGGATGGGTACACAACTCTTTACCAGCCGGCATTAACTTCTTCAATGGGAAGAGCACAAGGAGGTCTCTTAGTCCTTGTATCCCTACGACTACCATTATTGAAGGCGTCTTAGTTTGGTCTTCACCTTATTTTATGATCGTCTTACTATCTATTAGGGGGTGTAAAGGTATTTTGATTTTAAATTTCTACAACAATGTCCCACGTGGTCTCCTTAAAGGAAACCTAGAGGACGTAGTGGACTTTTTTGATTCTTCCACCGAATTACAGGATGAAGATTTAGTAGTTTTATGGGTCGGTGATTTTAATACTCCCCTATGTTGTCAGGAAAATTTAGAACTGTGTGCTACTCCCATTGAAGACAGAGAGTCGTCAACCCATTTTATTCATTCACCTGAAGGAGAAGCTCTGAACTCCTTTTTATGTAATGTCGATCTGGTTCATGCAATGGAAAAAGTGGCACTAGATTCCTTTAATGTTCCAACGTTCACAGGGAATTCGAAGGGGAGTACTATTGATTTTATTCTTATTGGCTCCCCTGATTATCATTTAACCTGTGATTTTAAAATAATCCCTCACTATGCTAGTGACCACTATCCCTTATGTATTAACCTAGACTTAATCATTGACCAGGTCTCTAGGGATAAGGGATTGAGAAGAAACACCACTTTTCATACAAATTCTGGCCTGCGTTTGAAATGGGACAAAATAAACCCAACGACTTTCAATCAAGAAATTATAAGATCTAGGTTTGATTCCATTAGTATTTGTTTGTCCCAGCAGTTTGACCATGATCATATAGTTCAAGAATGTGAACTATTAAGTAATGCTATTTCGCATGCCCTTGTGGTGGATAGGCCTACCATGGGTTTGCCCGCCCATAGATGGTTTGATTCCGCGTGTTCAACTGCTCACAAAAAAATAAAAGATGCCCTTAAAACAGTTCCTCCTTCCCGTTATTTAATTAAATTAGCTAGGGCTGAGTATAAGGCCACCTTGGAAAAAAGGAAATCAGAAAAAAGGTCTAAGGCGTGGGATGAGTTACAGGCTGCGTCCTATCTGAAGGATACTTCAAAATTTTGGAAGGTGGTAAATCATTCATATTTCTCGGATAGTAACACTAAGGATGATGATTGTCTTATTGCAGAAGAGGTATGGTTGAATCATTTTAGGAAAGTATTTGATCCAGATAATGACTTTCTGACTAAGGTAGATAATATTACCAACCGGATCAACATAGACCCTAACACAAATGCCCTAGATATTTCATTTGATCTACATGAGATCCATGGAGCCATTAATCGATCAAGGCAAGGGAAGGCTCCTGGCCCTGACTGTGTTCCCGTTGATATCTTTAAATCTATACCTAATCTTTGGGGTCCCCTAGTTACAAACGTCATAAGAAGCGCTGTTAAAAACAATATACCCTCTTCTTGGAAACTGGCAATTATTATTCCTATATTCAAAAAGGGCAATAGACAAGACCCTTCTTGTTACAGACCAAAATCTTTGATTGATTCTACGGCCAAGATTCTGGGCAGTGTGATTTTATCTCGCCTGGAGGATTGGGTGTTAAAGGCACAGATTTTATCTCCAATTCAATTTGGTTTTAGACCCGGTTTGGGTAGAGTTGCATCTTATTCTTAGTAAATACGTAACTGCCAAAAGGGAGTCAATTCATATGGCCTTTATTGATTTATCAAGCACATTTGACTTGGTAAATAGGTAGATGTTATGGCAAATCATGGAAACCCTGCGGTGCGATGCGACTCCATTGGAACTTATAAAGCGTCTCCATATGGATTTAAAGGTTTCAGTTCAGTTTGGCCTTTCGGGACTCAGAACCGCCCCCATTTCCTCATTTAGGTGGAGTAAGACAGGCCCCTTTCTTTTTCTGATATATAAATGGGCTTTATGACATTTTGATAAAAAACTGGAAAGATGTACCAAAGATGGGTCAGAGATTTCTCACAGTTTTATTATATGCAGATGATGCTGTACTTATTGCCCGCACTGCAAATGGTTTACAAGGCCTGTTGGACTTCTTTTTGAACTTCATGCTGGACCTTGATTTGAAAGTTAATTATTCTAAGACATTTGTTATGACATGCGGCCCCCGAAAAACAAAATCTAAACAATTTACTATGGGGGGGCAAAATCATTAATAAGGTGAGAAATGTTTGTTACTTAGGTATGCATATAAGTTCTTCCATGCTTTGGAATACTCACCTTAAAATTAAGACCCAACAAATGGCAAGGAATATTGAAGCGATTTTTCATTTTACTCGTAAACTTGGTCATGGACCGTCTTCTCAGATCATGATGCTATATTATTCCAAGTGTGTCTCAGCAGCCCTATATGGGGCTGGTGTCTGGGGTCACCTCAAAGTACCCACTCTCCAATGTATTGAGAATAAATTTATGCACAGGTTACTGATGGTACCCAAGTGTATAGCAAACATCATTAGCCACGAGGAGGTGGGCCACTGCTTTTTAGAGGACACGGCCTCTATTGCCCCACTTTTGTTGTGGATTAGAGGTTGGACAAATCCAGTGGCAAGTCTTGTGCAGGAATGTATCACTGAGTGCATACCGTTGGCCAATTCGAACAGGATTCCCTGGCTCTCGTATTTTCAATCATCTTTTGACAAGCTGGGGCTTAGGTATATGTTTAAAGAATCACAATTGCTAACCACAACTGCAAGGTCTCTGCTGAAATCATGTTATTCTGAGCATACTTTAGACATAAGACTTCATAGTTGTTTGAAACTGAAATTTTTGGATTCCTATACTCAGATTGTTACGGCCTCACACACAGAACCATATTTGACTTGGTTTTCATGTCCAAAAATATATTCTCTTTTAACTCTATTTAGACTGAATTTGATTCATTTTAAGGTGGCCTTTCTCAATCAGTGTATCTGGCAAAAAGATTAACCACCTTGCCCCTGGGATGCTAGTTCAAAGCAGAGTACTTCCCACTTTTTTCTTTTTTGTTCCTTTTACGCTACCCCTAGAAACGTTTTTATTTTACCAATTTTACATACATTAAGACCCATTCATTATAAGGAAGCCTTGATATATTTTCAGAAATTATCAAATGTCAAAATTTGTTTTCAGGTATTAAATTATATTGGATCATCTATTGCTATTAGGAACTGGTATTAACATTTTTTAATTTATTAATCTATATATGCTATTTTTAAAATCTGTTTTGTTTAAAATTTTATACTACATATGTGGTTTAGGATATTCTTATTCTATATGGAGTAAGAATTTCTATTATATTTTAGGGTATTTAAAATCTTTGGTATTATATTTTATGATACTAGTAAACGTTTTGATAAGAATTATTGGATTATCCGTGAAAAAGGAATTTGGATTAGACTATTTTGTGCTCTTATTTGTAATCTATGTATGAAATGATCTTTTGAGCTGTGTTTTAATTTGTTCTTTATTCTGTTGCCTGCTCACTTGGATATGTGATTTTATCTATACTTTTATGGTAATTGCCGAATAAAGATCTTTGACTGACTGACTGACTACTCTAGTATTGGTAGGGATAGTCTGGGAGCCATACAGAGTAAACCACAATTACAGGGTAAATCCAATAAGGATTCAGCTGAGAAAGCACCTGAGGGTTCTAAATAATGCTGGGGTGAACAAAAACAAACACTTAAAAAAGAAAGGGGGGAATCTCCACATTCATAGACCCCTCAAAACCGCATTAATCTTAGAAATAGAGATATATTAAAAACTCCTGATAGATATCAATATAATAGTACATGCCGAAATCCTTCCTTTCAGGACTCACCGGATGAAAGCAGTGAAAGAGATGGGTGGTCAGAGCAGTGAACTGAGTACTTGAAACTGAGAAAGGATTTACAATGCTCATTAGAAGTTTCTGTTGGGAAAGAAGAAACTTCCCCAACTAAACCTCAAATTAAAAAGAAGGTGAAAGCGATTTCTGTACGGAATGCCACCGAGAATCAGAGCCTTACTGAAGAACAGGAAGTGGGCACTGGCCCTGCTAGACAGTGTGGCAGAGGTCTCAATATTTCATCTGAATCTTCAAGAGCATCTGGAGGTGAAAGCAACTAACAACTTTTTACAAATTGAGACTGCGGACATGTCGGTCTCCACACCCAACAGAGTGTATAAACTGAAAATACAACTAGAAGGAGACATTAAGCCCACAATTGATGCTATCTTTCGGAAATGTGCAACTACCATTTATGATAGTTCATTTTCTGAAAAAGGTTGGCCACCAGAATTTGTCCTAAATTTCCCAGATGGGGAAGGGGTAATTGAAACATCTTTCTCGCCACCAGTTCAAGTAAAGCTCAGGGAGGCCTGGGCTATTGATTGGGCGCTGGCGCCGGCAACTGCACTATATTGTAACCCTGTAGAGGGGACAAAAGATTCTAACTACCATATAATACCAGTTAGGTCACAACCTCAACTACAATATCCATTCAAGCATGAAGCTAAAGCACCTGTGTAGGAAGCTGGCTCTCTATATACTGTATCAAAATAAGATATAGGTGGTCATTATGACAATGTCGGTGACTGTTAAAGTGGTGGTAACACCACCAACAGGCTGGCGTTAATTACCGCCAAATTGTAACCATGGCGGTGATAACCTCCATAGACAGCCAATGTACCACACCAATTGCCAGGGTGTAAACACCACTGACCAAGGCGGTAGCCATCAACTGCCAAGCAGAAGACAAGGTACTGCCCACCATAATATGACATAGCAAACCACCACGATTTCCGGGGCAGTACCAACGCCATCAAAAGCCTGGCGGAAACACTCATCATCAGAGACACAGAGAAGATCAACGCTGCCATGGAACCGGAACTTCAAGTCTTCCCCATGCTCATCTACTTCATGCTCCACCTGGAACACCAAATCCAACAAAGACGACAACAGTGAGTACAGCCGCCCAGCACACAAGAGAGGGAGGGAGGAAAAGGAGAGTGACACACACACGCACAACACACACCATACACACACACACACACCATACACACAACCAGCTGCAGAGGAAAACCAGTCACACAGGACACACGCCATGATAATGCAAGGACAACAACTGATAGTGTAATTTTGTGCCAACAGCCACCATATTGTCCATGTGACAAGAGATATTTGAGTCACTTTTCAGAAAGGGCCAATGGCCAGTCCAAAGTACAAAAGGCCCACATGGCCACAGGGCACAGTCCAAGCCCCAACTTGTTCCCTGACTAAATCTGCACTACACTGTGCAGGGGCATCATGTTGGGAATGGCCAGGCACCTCAGGGGGATGAGGGGTTGGAGGCACCTCAGCTGAAGTGGGGAACCTGCCCACTGTTCTGGAGGGGGCTCCATGCCCATTTCTCTTTGCTGGGGAGTGCAAGGTCACAGCCTCTGAGGTGGGGAACTTGCCCACTGGTTCTGGAGGGGGCTCCATGCCCATTTCTCTTTCCTGGGGAGCGCAAGGTCACAGTCTCTAAGATGGGGAACTTGCCCATTGGTTCTGGAGGGGGATCCTTGTCCAACAGTCCCTGCAGGGTGGCCTACATGCCCTCTCCTGGAGGTGAGAGCTTGTGTGTCCCAGCTGGAGGTGAGGGCTGCTGTGTCCCAGCTGGAGGTGGGGGCTGCAGTGTCCCAGCTGGAGGTGAGGGCTGCTGTGTCCCAGCTGGAGGTGAGGGCTCCTTGCCCGCTGATGTTGGAGGGGAAACCATGCCAGCCTCTGCTGGAGGTGAGGGCTCCTTGCTCACTGCTGTTGGAGGGGTAACCCTGCCAGCCTCTGCTGGGGGTGAGGGCTCCTTGCCCAATGTTGTTCGAGGGTACCTCTTGCCTCTCTTAGTTGGTGGAGTGGGAACCTTCCCTTTCTTGGGTGGTGGAGTGGTATTCTTCCCTCTCTTTGGTGGTGGAGTGTGATCCTTCCCTTTCTTGCCTCCACGACTAGGAGGTGCCTCCACTGTCCCCTTGGACTGTTTGGCTGAGGTGTTGGGCTGGGTTGTTGTGACCCTGCTCTTACGGGCAGGATGGAGAGGAAGGAAGAGGACAAGTTGGGCAAGGAAAAGCTTCTTAGGGATGGTTGGCTGGATGAGGGAGGAGGAATGGGAGTGGAGGTTTAGAGAGTGGTTGTTGGAGGTGTATGTCTGCTGGACTTGGGTTCAGACGCAGGTGCATGGGCAGTGTGCCTATGTGAGGTGGATGGTTGTTGGGTGTCTGAGTGCGTGCGTTTGTGTCTCTTAGGAGGGGGGCAGACAGGGCGGGAGATTACACAGGGGACGCGTGGATGGATGTTGTGGAGCTGCCTGCAAGTGAGGTGTGTGTGATGTTTGGTGTGGTGATGGTGGTGGTGGCTGTTGATGCAGTGCATGAAGGTGTGAGTGCGGATGAAACTGTGAGGGAGGAGGAGGAAGAGCAGTGGGAGACAGTGGAGGCAGTGGATGTTGTTGTGTGTGTAACTGCCCGTTGTGTGTGTGAGTGCTTGTGCCCTGTAGTGTGCTGCCTGTGTTTGTCTGTGCCACTCTTGTGTGATGTTTTGTGTGCATGATTCTCTGTATGTGTGCAATGGATGGGTTGGGGTTGAGGAGATTAGGACTGGGAAGTGGTAGTTGGAGGGGGGACGATAGGAACTGGAACAATGGCTGCCACTGGAGAGGAGGCCAGATTGTGCCGCCAATCCACTGTGAATGCCCTCCAGGAATGCATTGCATTGCTTCATCTGGGATGCCAGACCCTTGATGGCTTTCACAATGGTTGACTGCCCTACAGAGCTGGATCTCAGGAGGTCAATACCCTCCTTACTCAGGGCAGCAGGGCTCACTGGGGCAGGGCCTGAGGTGCCTGGGGCGAAGGAGATGCCCACGCTCCTGGGTGAGCGGGCATGGACAACTCGGTGAGGGGCTACTGGGAGGGCGGTGCGGGTACAGGGGGTGGCGGCTGTACCTGTAACTGGGGTGGTCCAAGAGCTGTCCGCAACCACCAGGGAGCTTCCAGAAGAGAAGGAATCAGAGTCAGTGTTGTCACCTCCTGTCTCTGTCGTGGTCTCCTCTCGCCCTCCGTCCCACTGGTCCCCTTGGCATCGGTTGGCTCTGCCTCCAGGGATGCAGCTCCCTCTGTCGCCGGTGCCCCTGCTCCTCCACCAGATTATGCTAATGCGCACATGGGCAGGATGACAGAAGGAAAACGGGGAGGAGAGGGTAAGGGAGGACTGGGTCAATTACAGCACCAACTCCACAATTGGCATACACATTACTGTCACACACAGGGATCAGGATTGAGCACGATGCATCGCACTGGCATTACATTGGCTAGGTACCACAGCAACAGCAAGATGTGAGCCAACCCCCACCGACTGTACCCCTCCTGGGAGTCACTTAGCCCTGTCTGATATGGAATGCAACCTAGCTAGTTTACCAGATTCTGCAATGCAGCCATTACCCTTGAGCTGGATCACGCTGCAATGTCTGACCTGGCATTGAGGGGCACCCACTAACTGACACCCACCACCAGGGTCCCATGCCACCTACCAATTATAGTTGTAACGTCCACTGTATTCACCCCCTTGTGGCTGCTGCGATGCCCTCAAGCGCCCATCCAGATCTGGGTAGGCCACCACCAGTATGCGGGCCATCAGGGGGGTCAGGTACCGATGGCCACTCTGCCTTCATTGGGAAGCCATCCCCAGCTGGGCCTCTGCGCTCTTCTGGGCCCAGTGTCTCATGTCCTCCCACCTTTTCGTACAGTGGGTGCTCTACTTGCTGTAGACCCCCAGGGTCCGCACGTCCTTGGCGATGGCATGCCACAATCCCTTCTTCTGATGGGCGCTGACCTGCAGATAAAACACAGACAGGAGGACACCATTACACATACAACCCAGCCTGTCACACATATGGCCCACAAATCCCATTTCCAGCTCCATTGGCACACACATCACCCAGCGCCCACCATGTTCACTACCTCCAGACATACCACCTCCCCAAATGGCATGATGCTTGCACACACATCTCTATGCAACCATTTCACATGCATCGTGCCCAAGGTGTACTCACCTGTTGGTCTGGAGGCCCATACAGCTGTCCATACTGGGGTAGGACCCCATCCGCCAAGCACTCAAACTCCTCTGAAGTGAAGGCAGGGGCCCTTTCCCCCGTCACACGGGCCATGGCAGGATCCAGACCCAGGTCACAGCAGCACACGCAGTGTAGGTGTTGTCCTGTGGAAAGTCAGGAATCAAATGAGGATTTAGATAGAAAATGGCAGTCATGTTCCCGGCGGTGTACACCGTCACCGCTGCCACTGATCCCCATTGGCCACTGTACTCCATAGAGCCCCATATTAGCCAATGAAGAAATTTGCACGGCAGTGCAAGACCGCCTTCCGCGATGACACCCAACGTCGGCAGAGTTACCTCACTCCAACCTGTCCCTAGATACAGGACAGGCAGTCACCATTTTATAGTGGTGGATTACATTCAGATAATCCATAACTGTGTCATTGCTACAATTTGCACATACATTGACATTACCATTGTACCATCACATCAATGCTCAATGTACACTGGGGAGGTGGTGCCATTGTTCAAATTGTGACACCCAACTCACTCTTGTGTCCCTTAGATGCCTACCACTGCGGATGTATAAGGAAGAGGAGACAAGACCCTGTGTACAGACCCCTTGTGGACTTGGCCACACTGGATGACAGGCACATAATACTGACCTATACACTGGACAGGGCCACAATCACAGAGCGGTGTGCTCAATAGGAGCCTGATCTGATATCAGCTATTCGTCATCCTACTGGGATCCCCCCTCTTGTGCAGGTTATATCAGTGCTCCATTTCCTGGCAACTGGTTCTTTCCAAGTGACAGTGGGCTTGGCAACAGGAATGTCACAGCCAATGTTCTCAATCGTGCTGGCAAGGGTTTTGTCTGCCTTGGTCAAACACATGTGCAGCTACATTGCTTTCCCCCAGGTGGAAGATATGGCCACTGTGAAAGCAGGATTCTATGTAATGGGACATAAACCCAATATTACTAGGGCAGTTGACGGTACACATGTTGCGTTTGTCCTCCCCTGCCAGAATGAGCAGGTGTTCAAGAATCGGAAGAGTTTCCACTGACTCAATGTGCAAATGGTGTGCCTGGCAGACCAGTACATCTCCCATGTCACTGCCAAGTGTCCTGGGTCAGTGCATGATTCTTTGTCCTGAGGAATAGCAGCATCCCAAATATGATGGCACAACTACAGAGGCACAGGATGTGGCTAATAGGTGAGCCTGACTCCTCACCCTGCATATGTCAGTGTATGCCTTCTGGTTTTAACCCCATACCATTGTGTAAGGCTAATGTTTGTCCCTCAATACTTGCAGGTGACTCTGGCTACCCAAAACTATCGTGGCTCCTGAACCCTGTGAGGGATGCCAGGACAGGGGCTGAGAATCGTTATAATGATGCACAGAGAAATTATTGAAAGGACCTTCCGCCTCCCAAAGGGCAGGTTCCGATGTCTCCATCTAACAGATGGATCCCTGTGATACTCACTCGAGAAGGTCTGCCAGAAGGAAGTGGCATGCTGCGTGTTGCACAACCTGGGCCTCAGACAACATGTGCCTTATCTGCAGGAGGAGGTGATTGGAAATACCCCTGTGGCAGCAGAGGACCCTGAGGACAGTGAGAATGAGGAGGCAGAGGATGAGGATGTGGACAACAGAACATCAGTTATACGTCAGTACTTTCAATGACACACAGGTGAGACAGTGGAACTGACCACTCCTCTGATAATTGATGTTTTCTGTGCGGCTGTAGCAGGATGACATTGACTTCCTTCGCATCTTTACTCACTGTCACCTATGACTTCTCATTTTGCAGATGTTGGTGATATAACAACTGTGTACTGATGTGATAGCTACAGTCAGCTACAGGTCATTAAATGTATGCTATCCAAGTGATCAGATCATTAGCACACGATGTGACTGTTTCCTTAAATGCATATTTTCATCACATAAAACACTTTCACTCAAGTTGTGTTCAAGATTGTTTATTGTAGTGCAAATAATTGACGGAAAAGTGCAATGGAATGGGGTGATGGTTGAGGAAAGTCCAGGGTATTGTTTCAATCTGTTTGTAGCACAGGTCCAGTGTCCAAGGGGCCTTAGGAAGGGGAGCAAAGGCAGTTAAAAGTGGACAAGGTGACAGGGTGGGACACAAGGGGGACATTCAGGAGAGTCTCATTTCCTGGCAGTGGTCTAGGTCTTGGCAAGTGTCTCTGGCTTCTGTCTGGGTCACAGGGAACGTTTGCAGGGTGGTTCACCTTCTGCAGGGGGAGGGGTGCTGGTGGCCTGTGGGTCCTGTGGCAGGGCCTCCTGCCCACTAGCTGCAGCGGAAGTGGTGGGCTGGTCAGTAGACTGGCTAGTGGTAGGGACCCACTGGTGTGCCGTCCATTCCCTCATGATGTTGACATATCTGCCAGCACCCCTTCTGTGGCGACGATGGTGGTGTTGAGGGCCTGCAAATCCTGCCTGATCTCCTGAAAGTGCTCCTCCTGCAGCCGCTTGTTCTCCTCCATGTTAGTGAGGATCTGTCCATTGTGTCCTTGGATTGTTGGTATGCCCCCAGGACATTAGTGAGTGCCTCCTGAAGAGTTGGTTCCCTGGGCCTGTCCTCCCCCCTGCACACAGCGGTCCTTCCAGTGTCCCTGTTCCCCTGTGCCTTTGTCCCCTCAACGGTGTGCCCACTGCCACTGACCCCAGGTCCCTGATTGTCTTGGGGGTGAGGTGTGAACTGGGGTCCCTGTACAGGTGGACACACTGCTGATTGACGTGTCCTGGGGACAGGGGTGTGGGGCAATAGGTGGGCGCTGTGGTGTTGAATACTGATGGGGGGGCTTTGTGGTGGACTGTGAGTGGGTGGAGGTGGCCAACTGACAAGTGGTCCCTGATGGGCCGGGTAGTTCATCCAGATCCTGAAGTCCAGAGTTACTGAAATCACTGGGGTGCATTTTCTGTTAGGGGACTGGATAGTCGTGGCACCTCCCTGCAGCTGAGATTGGCTAGGACACCTGTGGGGATGTAAGTGATGTATTATGCTTCATGTCTGTGACATATTGTACATCCCTAGCTTCCCCTCTATTTTTGCTGTTGCCCTGCCAACTTTGTTTGCGTATGGTGATGTATTGTGGGATTGTTAGTTCTCCATGCTGTGCATGGTTTGGTGATGGGTGTGCATGCAGGGCAAGGAGGACTGTCCATGCATTGGTACAACATGCAGGGCTTGGCTTTGGGGTTAGTCAGATGTGTAGGTGCAGTGTGTTGGATGGAGTGGAGTGATGGGAGTGAGGGTGGCGGGGTGTGATGGCATGCAGGTATGGGGGTGATGAGTAGTAAATATTGACTCACCAGTGTCCAGTCCTCTGGCAACTCCAGTGAGTCCCTCAGGATGCAAGATAGCCAAGATTTGTTCCTCCCATGCTGTGAGCTGTGGGGGAGGAGCCGTACATGCAGGGCAAGGAGGACTGTCCATGCATTGGTACAGCATGCAGGGCTTGGCTTTGGGGTTAGTCAGATGTGTAGGTGCAGTGTGTTGGATGGAGTGGAGTGATGGGAGTGAGGGTGACGGGGTGTGAAGGCATGCAGGTATGGGGGTGATGAGTAGTAAATATTGACTCACCAGTGTCCAGTCCTCTGGAAACTCCAGTGAGTCCCTCAGGATGCAAGATGGCCAAGATTTGCTCCTCCCATGCTGTGAGCTGTGGGGGAGGAGGCGGGGCCACTGCCGGTCCTCTGGATGGCATGCTTGTGCCTTGCTGCCATGGACCTTCCCTTTCCCAGTAGGTCATTCCACCTCTTTCTGATGTCGTCCCTTGTTCTTGGATGCTGTCCCACGGTGTTCACCCTGCCTGCGATTCTCCGCCATAGCTCCATCTTCCTAGCAATAGATATCTGCTGTACCTGTGCTCCAAACAGCTGAGGCTCTACCCTGACAATTTCCTCCACCATGACCCGCAACTCCTCATCATTGAAACGGGGGTGCCTTAGTGGGGACATGGGTGTTGTGTGGTGCGTGTTGTGCAGAGGGTGTTAAGTGATATGGTGGGATGTCGGATGTGGGGTGCGTGACGGATGGATGGGTGTTTGTTGTGTGTGTGTGTAGTTGTCTCAGTGGTCTTCGTGCTAGTGTCAAGGCAATTATTGGTATTTGTAAAGGGTTTTGTGTAATGTGGGCATGTGTTTTATAGTGCTATGGGTGGGTGGATGTGATGTGTGTATCAGTGTCAGGTGTGTGATTTTCGTTTAGGCCAACGTTGTGTTGTTTTGTATTGGGGTGGCCATTCTGAGCGCAGCGCACCGCTGTGTGCCGCCAATGGTTTACCGCCATTGAATGTCCTCCTCGGTGATTCGTGGGTCATAAGTGGTAAGAGTTTTTTTGTTGGCGTAACGGTATGCATGTTCGTACCAACACTTTACCACTGACTTTTGGGCTGGCGGATTTGTGTATGTGGCAGTATTCTGTCAGTTTTGTGTGTGTGTGTCATAATTTGGTGAACGGATATTAACCACCACGGCGGTATGTTGACGGCCGTTACCACAGCGGTAAGCAGCATTGACCGCCAATGTCATAATGATGGCCATAGTGTGCACAGAGTTCAGGGGTTCCCAAGAGGCTTAACAGAGGCTAAACTAGATAATACTAATGCGCTCTTTTGTGGTAGTGTGGTCAAGTAGTTAGGCTTATCAGAGGGTAGTGCAAAGCATTTGTTCTACACACACAGGTAACGAAAGAAGCACACACTCAATGACTAACTCCAGGCCATTTGCTTTTATATAGCAAAAAATATATTTTGTTACTTTATTTCTGGAATCACAAGATTCAAGTTGCAGGTAAGTACATTTGCAAGTAAGTATCCAACATATGTATCAATATCACTTTGTTTCAAATTGGCAAGTTATATGGCTTTCATTAAAGAGAGTCCTATGGCCAAGGGGAAACACATTATTGTTGTAACTCCGATCCCAGCCCAAAGGCTATCTAAAAGCCAGGTTTCCTAACACTAAAGCACAGCATCCTCATTGGATTCAATGGGCAACGTCTCTGACAGCCACAGAGATTAAGTTTTCGACCCTAAATTACAAATTCAAGAATTTCTCCAATAGGAACTAGAATACCCAGTTCCAGCAAACACTTTGCCTATTGAACAATATCATACAATCATTTACACTGATGTTTCAGCCCAACCAGCAATAGGCACTAAACATCAATACACGGCCACCTGTGTGGTTGTGAGTGTCTGCATGAAGGATGGTGAATTCCATTCACAACATACTTACATGTAGACCTTAGGGGACTGCACTGCTCAATTAGCAGAGCTCAAGGCTCTGTTGATAGCACTGGAGCACATGGATCTAGGACAATTGACATTAATAGTCAGTGGTTTGTATTATTGTGTCCAGTCTCTCAATGAATAACTGCATTACTGGCGCCAGAATGGGTTCAGACATTCAAAAGGCAACACCATCAAACACAGACACAGACTATTGTGAGAGACGTGTTGAAATACACGTTAAAAGCAATACCTTGGCTGATGAAGCAGCCAAATCAGCAGAAGCTTCTGCTTCTGTTGCTGCAATAACTCGTACCCGGACGAGGTTGAATGATGAAACACTGGCTGCGGTGAAAGCAAGCCCATGACAAAGGCATATCCTGCAAATATTCCTACCGCATATCCAGCCTAAATAGTGTCCTACTAAGAATACCATTGGTAGGTGATCGTGTGATCAGCAACCAAGACCAAAGACCTGAGTTGATTAAAGCAGTGCCCAAAGGAGCTGATTCTGCCCATTCTGGTGTTGCAGCTACTATTTCACTATTACAATCACGTTACTGGTGGCCCAGTCTATACAAACAGACCAAAAAGTATGTATTTTGGTGTCACATCTGTCAGCAAATAAAAGGATCCACTATCAAACTGTCAAACACCCACTGCAGACACCCCTCCTAATTTCCAACAAACCTTTACAATGTGTATCTGGACCACTGTGGTCTGTTGACATCTGATGGTGCATCCAAATACATCTTAGTCGCTGTTGAATCATGGTCCATATTTCTATGAATATGGCCACAATGCTCAACTGACGCTCAACCTTTCATTAAAGATTTGCAAG
The DNA here is from genome assembly GCF_031143425.1 of Pleurodeles waltl. NCBI lineage: Eukaryota > Metazoa > Chordata > Amphibia > Caudata > Salamandridae > Pleurodeles > Pleurodeles waltl. Next base: position 144,895,770 of record NC_090443.1, read on the forward strand.
TGTTTATCAGCACATGTGCAGTTGCAACTTTCCACTCGGACCAGGGCCCTGTTTTCGACTCAAGGGCATTCAGGGAATTAATCACCTGTAAGGAGTCCAGAGAGAACTTAAGAATCTTCCCAGAAGGTCCTTGGGAGGGTGCACCCATATGAAGTCCTGTTTGGATACACAAATGTATGTCCCAGATCTTGACGGTCCTGGCACGAAGGCGACAGGTACACCTTTTGACTTAAATGAACGTGTCACTGTCTTGCAGGACTTGCAACAGTTCTATGACTTCAACGCATCTGCCAATGCCGCCTCCTTGGGAATAAGGAATGCACCAATAACACCTACAGGCTGGATTCCAAAAGTTGGGGATCTAGTGAATGAAAAGATTTCTGTGAAAAAGGAGTTTGGTCTTTCTTATCGTGCACCGGTTCCAGTCCTGGGAATACACGGTACCAGAACTGTTATTTTACCGCTGCTGCCTGGTTCCAAAGAAAACCGCTTTGTCTCCACCAACAATGTCAAGTTACACCATATGGCAGATCCTACACAGCAAACCTAGAGGACTCCTGTGTAGTCCCCGACTCCCTCTCACAACAGACCAGGATGTTCCTCTACATGTTTTGAGCAGCAACACCAACACTTCCCCGAGTTTGGGGAGGGTGGAAGGTGATCTTTCATTAGTACCACTATCTTCTTCTGTGACAAGAAACGTCCACAACAATGAGCAATTGTTCTCAAATTCAACTCAAACGGATGGAATCCTTTTCTATGAACCACCAAGGGAGACTTCTGCTAGTTCTCTTCTTCCAACCACATCTCCAGTTTTTGCATAAACTGCTTCTGGATATTTTTCCGACATCAACGACTCTTTCACTGACTCATCTGCCTCTTCTGCAAAGGACTCTCAAGAGCATGTAAGATGATAAATTGGCTCAAAATTAACTATCTGATTCGTCCATGGAAATATCTGTGGCTTTTATGAACTATACTTGCCTTCCTTCTTTAGATTGGGTTTGTCATTGTCATTTTCTTCTTTATACATGGTCATTACCTTCCTGAACGCTCTGCAGTTGAACTGGTGGATGAGGCCCTAAAACCGCGTCCTCCCATAAGGTCCGTTGTGCTTTGACCCTTGCAAACAAATTCAGCTATACGAATTCCTGATGGAATTGTTTGGGATAAAGTATTTTTTGATCTACATGGCCCACGGCGCATATTCAATTCCATATGTATTTAAGCTTTCAAAGAATGTTGTTTCTGATGATTGTGATGTAAAAACAGTTCTATGTTATCTGAACTAGAGTATTTTACTGTATTTGAAAGTGAAGATGTTTATCAATGAAAAGAGAGTTATGAGACAATTTCTATTTCAATTATTATGGACATCATTTCATTAATAGAGCAATGACCCCAAATACTATTTTTAATTATACACAATGGGAACATTGTCCAACTCCACCATTGGGGAGTTCTAAAACATACTCTGAAACGTTTGTATATTTTTCTGGTCCCAATGTTAAAATATTATTTTAAATTGCCTATAATGGAAATGTACAAGGGTTTATTGACTGTTATGAAATTGATTTATTATGATTCCTTTGTCTCCCGGTTGGCTAGTGAAGGCTATGAATGTTGGCTGAAGTTGATTGACTTAAGGAGTGTTTGGGGAACTAAAAAATGACAAATAAAGGGAAAGGAAGCTTTATTTAGAGCATGTCTGATACCTGCACAAATGATATTTTTAAATGAAACTGTACAACAGACAAGTTGGTTAGGCTTGGCAAAATTTAAGGAAACGAATGCACCCAGTATCCCTTCTCCTGCTAAATTCTATAAATGGCAAAATAGATTAATGCAACTTAAGATCAGCTGGATGGGTGGGTCGTAAATGGAACATTTAACACATCACTTTCACGTCCTGGTAGATGGTTACTGTGGCCAGTGGACACAAATGGTTGTCATGCACGTTTTGTTAACGCCACAGGGTGTTTTAGAACAAGTAGACCAGAACCCAGCTATGTGTCATCAGAACATTCGGGTATAATATGAAATACAGTGCAGGGAAATACCAGCAATGGTTCAAAAGTTCCTCACTAAATGCTGTTAAAGAACACCTCAGTTTCCTGTCTAATAACACAGACTTGCAGGATTTCCTGTTAGGCCCCAGAAGACAACTTAAGAAGAGATTCAATTCATAATGAAATTTGGAAACTTTCCCAACAAGAAGCCACTGCCCGGCTAAGGCAAATAGATCAGGAAAGTTTACAGAAAGCATTAGCTATTGTAGATAATGTGATTAACACCTTGTCTGACCGAATATACACTTTAAAGAACATTGTTTCATCTGCAATAGACATTGTACGAGTGACAAGTCATTTCTGCAATATGGACAGAGCCAGCTTAAACCCATTAAGCAGTTGAGATGGACACTACAAATATTAAAATCTGGTCACGTTATCTGGCAACATGTTAGTGCAAGGGACAGCAACAAATGATGGCGAAGAAGGAAGCAACTTATTTTATGCTAAGCATTGAAAAGTTGGAAAAGTTGCCTTTTCCAATGGGCAGATATGAAAGGCAAGGAGATGGTTACATACTACATACTTGAGGTGTAGGAGTTACTCTTTTCATACAATGTCTCAATGGCATGAAAGAGGTCTATCTCAGCGGCAGCGAATGTGAGACTTCTGTGAGCCATTAGATGATTTGTAAGCAGCTGCCCATGCATGGGGCGTGGAAAGCTTCGATAGCAAATTTAGCTTGCTAGCTTGCTATCTGAAGGGAGTTCAGGTCCCCTGTTGCAGTAACATTCTTTCCCCTCCCACGCAACAGACAAAAGTAGTAGATATTTGGCCTCACATTGATACTTCAAATGTGAATTTAGGCAAGTTAAGCAGACTAAAAGCTCTGTTGTTCCAAAAACATGTGGAGCTGACATCTGGGCGCGAGTCCTAAGCGCTCCAAGTGGCGAGGTCATCTGCTGAGATACAGTCCCTTTTAAATATAAACTTTCCGAGACACTTTGGTGAACTTGTGGGACGGATTTTGCATGCTTCCAGCACTACAGGGATTGTACATTTATTAAAGGCTGTTGGTTCTGGTATTGTTAGCACCTACTTCTCTTTATATTTGTCATAATACCTTCAGCCATACACTCAATTTTTTAGAGTCTTTCGGGGGATTTCCAACTACTTTGGCCATAATAGGTGGAATTTTGCTGTTGCTGTTTTTTAATCGCAATGCCTGTCCCATTGTAAAAGGGAGGACTGATGGTGCTTCCATCACGTTATTTTAGCAATTTGTGCTCTTTCGCCTAGTAACGTTTCATTTTATTCATTTTAGGCACGTTCACATTTGTGGTGTTTTATTTTTCCTTTATCTTGCTGTTTTCTTCATTTATGAAAGCATTTATATTTCTCAGCACAGCATTGCTTTACTCTGTGCTTTATTCAAGGCTGCAACAAGAGAGGGCACTAAGAGGTAGACCGCGTCTCTAACATTTCACAGAAACATACATATTCTTACATGGACACTTTTCTCAGGACAGTAGGGGGGTCATTTTGACCTCGGCGGTCTTTTTTAAAGACCGCCAAGGGACCGCCGTGCGGAAGACCACCAGTGGTGGCGGTTTGCCGCTCGGCCTATTATGACCATTGGCAGCTCTCCATCCTTTTACGGACGGAGAGCCGCCAACAGCCATACTGGCGGGAGGTGGGGAAGTGGAGGTTGTTCCACCTCCACGCCAACAGAACACCGCCCAGCGAATCACGTCCTGTGATTCGCCGTGGCGGTGTTCTGTTGGCAATGTGGTGTCAGCGGAGCTACCCCCATTGCTCCCGTCCCCTCCCGGAGGATCGTCGGACCAGGTAAGTCGATCGTCCGTGAGGGGAGGGGGGTGGGAGGGTGTTGTGTGTTGTGTGGGTGCATGGGGGTGTGTGTATGTAGAGCGGGTGTGTGAGTGCGTGTATGTCCGTATGGATGTGTGCGTGTATGTTTGAATGTGGGTGTGTGTGTATGACTGTGTGTGTGGATGTAGGCATGTATGTCGGCGTGTCTGCGTGTAAGTATGTAGGTGGTGCCTGCGAGCGTGTCGTGTGGGTATGGGTGAAGTGATGTTGGGGGTCGGGGTGGGGGAACCCTGCCACCTTTGGGGGGTGGCAGGGGTGGTGGGGGGGTAGGGGAGGGAATCAAGGTGGGGAGTGGGGGGGACCCCTATCGGTGCCAGGGAAGGAATTCCCTGGCACTGATAGTACTTACCGCCATGGATTTCATGGCGGTTCAAACCGGTGGAAATCCACGGCAGTAAGCCGGGTCCAAATACTGCCGGCGGTATAGTGACGGCCGCCGGGCTGGAGACCCAGGTCTCCAGCCCGGCGGGCGGAACGGAGAACCGGCAGATGACCATGGCAGTAACCGCCATGGTCATAATTCCACAAAGTAAGACTGCCAGCCTGTTGGCGGTCTTATCGCCGGTTCTCCACCTTCTGCCAGGGTCATAATGACCCCCTAGGTCTTTTATTCTAAAAGCATCTCTCTATCCTCTGCACGTTAGAGAGAGGTTCCAGCCAGATGACTGCTACCACATGCTGTTTAGCCTAGCTACAACTTCTTGCTGGGTCTGCTGGTTCCCTCTGGGGATGGTGTCTCAATAGACAACAGGCTTCTTCACCACTGCCATACTCTGGTATGGGGGATGATGTCTTCCCGGGGGGGTCCTGAAGGGCAGATTACGGCTTATCCTACTGTGCTCTACTATAGAACATTAGTGGCATAGATAGGAATCACACTTCTTGTCTAGTGACAGTATGTTTGGTCTTTTCTTGTGTTTCACTTTTCTTGTCACCATTCTGTTTCTAGTATGTTTTATCATCCTAATTATTGCAGTTCCTGCCGATTTATCTAGGATGCAGCTGATTCAATAAATCTTATTGAACTAGTCCCTGCTTCTGTTTGTCTTTGCTTGTGTGAGATGAATGTAACTGAGAGAAAAGGATGAGATTTGATCAACCATGATTACCCTGAGAAGTCAGAATGTCATGCGTCCGGTTGCCACAAACCACCCTTGCTCTTGGGCATAGGTGAGGTGCTGCTAGCTGTCCAGAAATGAACTAGACCGACAGTTGCCACATGGTGTGGGGTCAAACTCTGTTTCCCACAATTCAGGTGATGCTGCCACCCAAATCCGGCAGCCTTATTGGTACAATGAGAGCCAACACTAAAGTGGATGATGGCCAGAAATGCGTGACAATAATAGGCCATTCTTAAAAAACATTAGTTTGTCTTTTGTGTTGATGCAGCTTAGTACATGTGGCTGTGGCTTTGCTACCTTTGTGCACATATCGCCAGAGGTTGACTGAACATTTAAAATTAAATTGCACTAACCAGGCTGCAGGCGAAATACAGCTCAATTTAAAGACAGAAACAACTTAAATTAGACCCTGTAATCTGAGGGACAGGAAGGCGTTTGCAATTCTGAAAAGGAACGATGTACATTCATAACTCCAGATTCAACACACGAACAACAAGCATAACTACATTTCTTTGAGTGCTGAAAAAACAGCTCAAGTGTGCTCTTTTTTAACAGAAGGATGAAGGTCAAGTCAGCTCTGGAGGAGCTCTAATCTGCGATCTGCAGGCCACAAACAGACACCAGAAGTGAGTGTCCAATCCACTTAGCTATCTCAGGGGTGATTTATCATGATCATGGATTAACTGGTAGGTAGGTGCTTGTTAAACTTAGAGGTCGGAGGCCTATGTTATGGAAATGACAAACTACAGTGAATCACAGACCCCACAGAAAATATGTGTGGCATTCATTAGGTGAAATGATGGCATGCAATGTTATGTACATCAGGCCTGCTGTGAGGAATTGGAGTGGAATGTAGTCGGAGGACAGTTGAAGGAGACTGTCCGTTGGTGGTGGCTGAGGTTCCTGGAATAAAGACATTTCTTATTTGGCCCCAGTTCTTGTCATCTATACAACGGGACAAGGGGGCAGAAAAACAAGCACCACAACACTTGTGGCAAGCTCTTTGGATGTGAGCACTAACACCCATAGGAGAGAGTTAACGTGGAGAAGCATCACATCGAAGTGATCATCTGTGAAGCAGAGTCGGGGTTTGTCTGTGTGGACGGTGGAGGAGACTTTGAGGAGTCTAGAGGTTCCAAAACAAATGATGCTGTGCGTGTATTAGTGCAGACATTTGTGCTGAGGGACACAGGTGTAGAGTCACAGTGCGAGTATCTCTGCTGAGGGCACATGCGCATGGAGTTGGAGCAACCCTGCTGGCACCCAGTCATCAGCTCGATCCCGTTAACATGTGTTCGGTCAGCGCGTGCGATCAAGAAATATCGAAAAGAACTAACACAGACATTTTAGCCTTGGAAGAGTGTTTTGTTAGACTAGTTTAAAAAAAGCATTTCATATAAATTTACAGTGACACAAACAACTCCTCCTGCAAACAATAAGTTCACATCCAGCATTAAGGTTTTGCTTTATGTGTAAATATTTAAAAAATATTTGTGTGAAAAAGGGAATGTCAGTGCACCACCATTTTTATACTCTCTCCTGGTGAACCAATTCTCAAGTGGAATAAACGGAAGAAAGTATTTGGGAATTATTCACAAGCTTGTGGAACAAATCTCAGAGCTAAAAGGAAGCATGCCCTTATGTAACACTGCTTGGGAGCAGAGGGACAAGAAGTCTTGGAAAAATTACCTGAGCTAACTCAAAATGAGATGAGCGACCTAAATGAGTAAAAAATTGCTACCACTAAACTGTACTTACAGTGTTTGCCAAGGGTGAGTATGATATTTTAAAGCTATCCTTTGGTTTGAGACATCAAGGAAAAGATGAATCTGTGGAGGAGTTTGTCAGTAGTCTTTGGAAAGTAGCTTGGAGCTGTAAATTTGGAGAAATTTGGAAGAGAGGGTCAGAGACCAATTTGTACTGCGTTGCAACAGTGACAAGATCCGGGAGGAAAACTGGATGAAAGATGAGCCACCATTAGATGAAGTGCTTTTGGTAGTGAAACATGTGGAACATATGTTAAAATATGGAGAGGAACTCAGTTCTGAAAAAGGAGTGAAATCTCTGCCCATATTAACTGAAAATGTTGGAGCGCGACGCTGCGCCAAAATTATCATCATTTTCACAATGCCGGGATGCGCCATATTTATTTGAAGACAGCACACCCCTGTGTTGTTTCCTGCACTGGTACTAAATTGAGCTGCCTAACGTTAATGCAGGCATCCTTACACCATTGTGCAAGGATGTCTGCGTTGAGGGGTTTGATTGTTTATGTGTGGGAAGGTGTCCCTTCCTGCACATAAGAAATCACTAATTCTGTGTGTGCTGCATTCTGCAGCACCCACAGAAGTGCCAAAGCATCATTTTGAAATGATTGTTTTTGTGCAGGAAGGGTCACCTTTCCTCACATAAACAATCATGTCTGGTATTTTGCTCTATCTGTGCATGCTGCAGAATGCAGCACACATAGAAAAAGCCAAAAACAAGGAGGAATAAAAGTATTCCTCCTTGTTACGCCTTGCTAACGCCACCCCGCTGCCTCAGGTTTATGAAAACTCATAAATCTGAGGCAGTGTCAAAATGCAATGGGTGTTACTGTGGCACACCCACAGCACCATCCTTTGCGCGCCCCTTCCATGCAAAGGGCTGCGTGTGAAGGTGCCATATTTACAAGCTGCCATTAAGCCACAAAAAGTGGCTTAACCCCATAAGTGCGGTGCAGGTCACGACCAGTGGCCGACACCAGGGAGGGGGTTAAAAATCCTCTGGTGCAATGCACTGGAGGATTATTATTATTTTTTTCCTGTTGGAGACGCGGAACAACTTTCGCGTCTCCCTCCCACCCCTTTGTGATGTCAGCCTGCCGCGAGGCGCGCTGACTTCACATTTTTCCCCACCAGAGCAGAAGCGGAGCAGGTAAGCGTCCTCTTCTACTCCAGTGGGGAAAAAAAGGCCACAACTGCCTCCCCAGATGCCAGGGAGGCATCTTCTTTGGGGGGGGGTCGGCCCCCTTGTAAAATGGCCGCCCCACCCCGTGGGGGCACTATTTTATAGAAATAACTGTTTTGTGGGGAGATCGCGCCCACCAAATAAAAATAAAATAAAAACAAAATAAAAACAAAATGGCGGCGTCGGCCCTGCGAACACGGGCCGACCCCTGGGGGATAAAAAAAGAATCTAGTTTTCCCTGGGGGGGCCCGATCGCCCCCCCCAGGGAAAACTAGATTATATTAAAAAAAAAAAAAAAGAAAATGTTGGGGGTCAGCCTTTAGGGTGACCCTCTGTATGGCCATTTTTTTTTTATACGTGAGTGCTTTGCCAAGGGAAAGCACACATGTATAAAAAAAAAAAAGTTATGTAGAGAGTTAGGGGGTCATTACAACCCTGGCGGATGGCGGAGAAGCGCCGGTAAGACCGCCAACAGGCTGGCGGTCTTTTTTTTTTAATTATGACCATGGCGGTTACCGCCATGGTCCTCCGCCGCTTCTCCGTTCCGCCGGCTGGGCTGGAGACCTGGGTCTACAGCCCGGCGGTCGTCACTATACCGCCGGCGGTATTTTGACCCGGCTTACCGCGATGGATTTCATGCGGTTGGAACCGCCATGAAATCCATGGCGGTAAGCACTATCAGTGCCAGGGAATTCCTTCCCTGGAACTGATAGGGTCTGCCCCACCCACCCCCACCCTGACTCCCTCCCCTACACCTCCCACCACCCCTGCCACCCCCCAAAGGTGGCAGGACCCCCCTCCCCACCCCGACCCCCAACATCACATCACTCATTCACATACGACACGCACGCAGGCACCACCAACACACATACACGCACACACACCGACATACATGCCAACATCCACACACACAGTCAGACACGCACACCCACATTCATATATACACGCACACAACCATGCAGACATACCTACAGACATACATGCACTCATTCCCATACTCACAACACCCCTGCAAGCATACAGGCACTCACACATCCCCACTACATACACACACGCACACCCCCATGCACGCACACAACACACAACACCCCCCCACCCCCTTCCCTCACGGACGATCGACTTACCTGGTCCGCCGATCCTCCGGGAGGGGACAGGTGCCATGGGGGCTGCTCCGCCAACACCACACCGTCAACAGAACATCGCCACGCCGAATCACAGGACGTGATTCGGTGGGTGGTGTTCTGTTGACGTGGCGGTGGAGGTGGAGCAACCTCCACTTTCCCGCCGCCCGCCAGTATGGCTGTTGGCGGCTCTCCGTCCGAAAAAGGATGGAGAGCTGCCAAGAGTCATCATACGCTGAGCGGAAAACCGCCACCACTGGCGGTCTTCTGCACGGCGGTCTTGACAAAAGACTGCTGAGTTCAAAATGACCCCCTTTAGTGTCTTGCTTCCTCTCTCTCTATATATATATATTTTTTCTTCTGTGTGTTGTTTTCCGGGAGCCACAATTGGCCCCCCAGGGAAACCACACATATACCTAAAATTCATATATATATATATATATATATATATATATATTAATATATATATATATATATATATATATATATATATATATATATATATATATATATATATATATATATATATATGAAACACAAATTGGTCAAAAGATTGTTGCATGGCGCACTCCACTGCCGGTGCTCGGTGACGGAGGAGACCAACCTCTATTTTGTGAACAAGAATCTCACCGCACTCCATGAGGTTCAAATTGACATGTTTTATTGCAAGTATAAAAAATGAAAGAAAAGAGGGACTCATTTACCGTGATCAAGACTCCTTGAGAGTCGAAACGCGTAGGTGGCTGTTGCTTGCAATAAAACATGTCAATTTGAACCTCGTGGAGTGCGGTGAGATTATTGTTCACAAAATATATATATATATGCATGCATGTATGTCTTTTCTCTAGTGGCAGTTGCCATAAAGTAGCGCAGATGGTTTATTGTCCTGCTGCGAAGGATATACATTTATATGTATTTAGCTGAGCGGATTAGTAAAGGCAAGCGTTACCTGTACTTTAAAACAAATGTTATGCGAGGGGGCACTATGGAGATATGATTGGCACTTTTGCTGGGTGGTACTGAGGGAATTAGAAGAGGAGGTAATGGGAGGCAGAGCACCAAAAGTGACTGTTGCACTGGGTGCCACCAGCGCTGAAGGCTGTGATGATGGGTATGTGGTAAGGTGAAGTAATACATTATTTTTTGTTTTTTCAGTGTTTTCAGAGAATCTGCCGAATTGGAGAAGAAGTGAAGGTAAGGTGACGACTTTACCTATTGTACACATCATACCCACTAGCAATTTTGTGACTATCTGCCTTCTACGTAGGCTAGTAATTTAGAGGGACAGTTTAGCCAGTAGCAGAGATGGCGTCTCGTTGGATGACTGCTGATCAAGCCCTAACTCGGGTTATGGAGGACAGTTCTGATGTAGGCTCAGAGATTGAGACAGCATCTGAGGGAGAGGACAATGGGGAAGAATCTGGGAGTGATTTTTCAGTCGGCGAAGTCCCATCCGACGACACCTCTTCCAGTGAGTCTGAAGGAGACAATGACGACAGCTGTGCTGTCCCTTCACAAGCACATTCTGTGCAGCAGGACAACACTGGGTTAGCCGAACCCAGAGAGCAGGTGCTTGCAGCCGCAAGCACAGAGAGAGTGCTCTCTTGGCAGCCCCCCTGTTTAGTTCAGCCCCAAATTCCATCTTTTACTGGTGACGCTGGATGTAAAGTCGATACAGCTAACTTTTTGCCAGTCAACTACATCCATCTATTTTTGGATGTTGACTTCCTTCAGAAAATTGTGCAGCAAACAAATTTGCGTGCACACCAATTTCTGAGGGAGCGTGGAGGCACTCTAGGGCCCCGTTCTAGGGCACGCCAGTGGACTCCCACTTCGCTGGCGGAGTTGAAGAAATTTGTGTGCCTTGCGCTCAAAATGGGGTTAGTGCAGAGACCCACCTTGCAGTCCTACTGGACGACTCGCACGGTTTGGGAACCCCCATCTTCGCACCATACATGAGCAGAGATCATTCTTTGCTACTGCAGCGCATGCTGCATTTCAATGACAATTCTGCTGCATTGCCCAGTGACCATCCAGACCATGACAGGTTGTTCAAAATTCGGCCTGTCGTGGAACATTTGTCTGCCAGGTTTCAAGAGAGCTATTCTCCTGGAAAGAATATAGCAGTCGATGAGTCCTTGATCCTGTAAAAAGGACTGCTGCTTTTAAGACAGTACATTGCAAGCAAAAGAGCTTGCTATGGCATAAAGTTGTACATGCTGTGCGAGAGCTCTTCTAGCAATGTGTACAGCTTGAGAGTGATACAGGGAAGGATTCTACCCTAAACCCTGTAGGTTGCCCTCCCCCGTTAGGGGTCACAGGTAAGATTATATGGGAACTTGTCCAGCCACTTCTTTACAAGGGTTATAACCTTTATGTGGACAATTTCTATACAGGAGTAAAGCTGTTCAGGGAGCTCTACAAAGCTGGCCCTGTGGCCTGTGGTACAGTTTGTTGTAACCGCAAAGGATTCCAGCAGGAGCTTGTTTGCAAGAAGCTCCAGAAATCAGAGAGTACTGCATTGCGTTCTAACGAACTGCTCACAGTCAAGTTCTTGGATAGGTGTGATATATACGTGCTCAGTACAATTCATGATGAGAGCACTTCTCCCATCACAGTTTGGGGTCAGATGGCCGAAGTCCACAAGCCCATCTGTATACTTGATTACAATAAGTACATGGACGGAGTGGACAAGAACAACCAGGTTCTTCAACCATACAATGCGTGTCGTAAAACTCGCACTTGGTACAAGATACTGTTTACCCACCTGATTCAGATGGCAACATATAATGCGTATGTTGTTTACCGTCAGACAACCAAAGGAAGACTCATGACTTTCCTTGACTTCCAGTTGTCTGTAATTGAAAGCCTCACTGCTGTTACAGAAGCAGCAGCAGCCACCACCTCATATGTTCTGGAGGATGTGGAAAGGCTGCAGGAGCGACACTTTGCTGATCGCATTCCTAAAACACCCAAAAAGGATCGTCCATGTCGTCGCTGTAAAGTGTGCTCAAAGCATGGAAAGCGGCAGGAGAGTCGGTATTACTGTCCCCAGTGTCCATCACAACCAGGCCTCTGTATCCCTACTTGCTTTATGTTGTATCATACTAAAGCAAAGTTCTGGGAAATCGACTGAGGTTGAGCTGCCATTGGGTAATCCTTTCAGAGGCAGTGCATGGATACCGAACGTCCATGGGCCACTGCTTTGTTAGGCAAGGAGCCACATAATTTTACTTCATCTACTTCATCATTGACTTCCTTTTGGACTGCTTGAGAGCTAAATCCACTGTCAGAACGTGGTCGGTGTTATGTTCAATTAACATGCATTATATTCCCCCTACTGCATATACTAGTGGACAGAACATATGCCACATTGTCACAGAGTACCCTTTCTTCACCAGCATGTCTACCTTACTTTCAACGGTCGATATGCTCTCTCAGTTCGAGGAATCACTTTGTACTGCATACTTGGAAACCCCCAACTTGCATCCACAAACTAGTATAGGATCACTTGGCAATTATACAGGATTAGCCAGGACTCTGATGAGAACAGAGACATGAATGGGTAAGGAAAGCTTATGGTAGGTGTGCATTCACAGGGTTATTGCACAGATAGAAGGCAGATAGTAAAGGTAGTACAGATGTACATCATCTACACCTATGGATTTAAACCCATTGGTGCCATCCCAGCGCTGAAGGAGAATGACTTGTATAGGTCAGTATTTTACCTGCTTTTCATGTTCATCCTCCATCAGAACTCAGTAGATGTTCAGTTTGCTGTTTAAGTGCATTACAGTCACATCACTGCACATAATGTTGGCTGGGACATATGCTACGTTCTCATGGACTCCCCTGTGTGCAAAACACTACCGTTTTTCATAGCCTATGACCTTCTCTTTAGGGAACATCATGAGAAATCCCCAGCATGTCTCCCTTAGTTTCAAAGGTAGATATGCTCACTCAGTTCGAGGAATCGCTTTGTACGGCATACTCGGACACCCCCAACTTGCATCCACAAACTGGAAGGAGTTGGGTTTAGCACAGAGAGTGCGATAAAGGCGCATGAAAAACATGTCTTCCTGAGCCTCAGGTGGCTCTCACAGAAGTCATTAGTAAAGGTTTGTTATGCATGCATTTGGTAATGTTAAGGAAGAAGGAGGCAGTTAGCCTATGACCTTCTCTTTAGGGAACATCATGAGAAATCCCCAGCATGTCTACCTTACTTTCAACGGTAGATATGCTCACTCAGTTCCAGGAATCGCTTTGTACGGCATACTCGGACACCCCCAACTTGCATCCACAAACTAGTATAGGATCACTTGGCAATTATACAGGATTAGCCAGGACTCTGATGAGAACAGAGACATGAATGGGTAAGGAAAGTTATGGTAGGTGTGCATTCACAGGGTTATTGCACAGATAGTAAAGGTAGTACAGAGGTACATCATCTACACCTATGGATTCAAACCCATTGGTGCCATCCCAGCGCTGAAGGAGAATGACTTGTATAGGTCAGTGTTTTACCTGCTTTTCATGTTCATCCTCCATCAGAACTCAGTAGATGTTCAGTTTGCTGTTTAAGTGCATTACAGTCACATCACTGCACATAATGTTGGCTGGGACATATGCTACGTTCTCATGGACTCCCCTGTGTGCAAAACACTACCGTTTTTCATAGCCTATGACCTTCTCTTTAGGGAACATCATGAGAAATCCCCAGCATGTCTCCCTTAGTTTCAAAGGTAGATATGCTCACTCAGTTCGAGGAATCGCTTTGTACGGCATACTCGGACACCCCCAACTTGCATCCACAAACTGGAAGGAGTTGGATTTAGCACAGAGAGTGTGATAAAGGCACATGAATAACATGTCTTCCTGAGCCTCAGGTGGCTGTCACAGGAGTCATTAGTAAAGGTTCGTTACACATGCATTTGGTAATGTTAAGGAAGAAGGAGGCAGTTACTTGACAGGTTTTAAAATGTAGTCAAACGTATTCCGTTCTGTGGCGTGTGAATGTGATGGGCCCTTGTCTGGCAGCGGTAAGTTAATGTGAGTGCAGTGATTGGTTTGATTGGGCCCGTGGCTGGCGATATGAAAGGGTTGTTTGTTGTGCGTGAATGGCGTGTGAATGGACTATAAAGAGGTTGGTGCCTGGACGCGGCTTTATGGCCCACCTTCAGAAGGCTTGGTTTCAATATTCAGATACTTTGATAAGTATTCATGCTTTGAAACCGTAATTTCCGGAGGTGCTAAAACCAACCAGTGTGAGTGGTGGGTTAACTTTAACAAACTAGTACCAGGGGAGTCCAAGGGTGCAGGACTTGCGTGGCTCTCACCAGTTTTCCTTCACCCAGAATCCCCTTGAAATCACAAAATGGGCTTAAAAAACAAATTTGCCTTGCATTCCAATGAGCAGAAGTCCAGGGATCTGCAGGAAGCCACAAGTTCCACTAAGTCTCCAGCGAAAAACTGCCTCACTTTAGTGAATGGGCAAGTGACCACAACAGGGAAGTACCCAAAACGGATTGTGGAGACATTACAATTACCTACCACAAAACAGCCTTGTTTTTTAAGACAGTCACCTGAGTAGTTGGTCCTGGGCTCGGCAGCCATATAGAGAAACCTACCAAACTCAGACATTTCTGAAAACTAGACACCCAAGGCAGCCCACGTAAATGTGGTGTGTTTGGATTTAACAAAGTTTTCTTACCCAGAATACCCTGCAAAAGTGAAACGTTGATTAAAACCACTATTTTTCCTTTCTTTTTTATCACAGAAACTACAGGAATGTGCAGGGATCCTCAAAAGTCCTACTACACAGTGTTTCCTCACTTGTCCTGATAAAAACACAACCCCTCTTGTGTGCCTGCACCTAGTGCCTGCTTCAGGAATGGATCTCTCCAGGGTGAACAGTAGCACTCATGCAAGGACTACTATTGACCCTTGTGTGATCCATTCCTGTCGCGGGCACTAGGCCTACCCACACAAGTGAGGTACCATTTTTATCGGGACACTTGGGGGAACGCTGGGTGGAAGGAAATTTGTGGCTTCTCTCAGATTGCAGAACTTTCGTCACTGAAATGTGAGGAAAAAGTGTTTTTTTAGCCGCATTTTGAGGTTTGCAAAGGATTCTGGGTAACAGAACCTGGTGAGAGCCCCACAAGTCACCTCCTCTTGGATTCCCCTAGGTCTCTAGTTTTCAAAAATGCACTGGTTTGGTAGGTTTCCTTTGGTGCCGGCTGAGCTAGAGGCCAAAATCCACAGGTAGGCACTTTGCAAAAAACACCTCTGTTTTCTTTGAGAAAATGTGATATGTCCACTTTGTGTTTTGGGGCATTTCCTGTCGCTGGCACTAAGCCTACCCACACAAGTGAGGTACCATTTTTATCGGGACACTTGGGGGAACTCTGGGTGGAAGGAAATTTGTGGCTCCTCTCAGATTCCAGAACACTCTGTCACCGAAATGTGAGAATGTGAGGAAAAAGTGTTTTTTTAGCCAAATGTTGAGGTTTGCAAAGGATTCTGGGTAACAAAACCTGGTGAGAGCCCCACAGGTCACCTCATCTTGAATTCCCCTAGGTCTCTAGTTTTCAAAAATGCACAGGTTTGGTAGGTTTCCCTAGGTGCCGGCTGAGCTAGTGGCCAAAATCCACAGGTAGGCACTTTACAAAAAACACCTCTGTTTTCAGTGGAAAAATGTGATGTATCCACGTTGTGTTTTGGGGCATTTCCTGTCGCGGGCACTAGGCCTACCCACACAAGTGAGGTACCATTTTTACCAGGACACTTGGGGGAACGCTGGGTGGAAGGAAATTTGTGGCTCTTCTCAGATTCCAGAATTCTCTGTCACCGAAATTTGTGGAAAAAGTGTTTTTTAGCCAAATTCTGAAGTTTGCAAAGGATTCTCGGTAACAGAACCTGGTGAGAGCCCCACAAGTCACCCCATCTTGGAATCCCCTAGGTCTCTAGTTTTTAAAAATGCACAGGTTTGGTAGGTTTCCCTAGGTGCCGGCTGAGCTAGAGGCCAAAATCCACAGGTAGGCACTTTGCAAAAAACACCTCTGTTTTCTTTGAGAAAATGTGATATGTCCACTTTGTGTTTTGGGGCATTTCCTGTCGCTGGCACTAAGCCTACCCACACAAGTGAGGTACCATTTTTATCGGGACACTTGGGGGAACTCTGGGTGGAAGGAAATTTGTGGCTCCTCTCAGATTCCAGAACACTCTGTCACCGAAATGTGAGAATGTGAGGAAAAAGTGTTTTTTTAGCCAAATGTTGAGGTTTGCAAAGGATTCTGGGTAACAAAACCTGGTGAGAGCCCCACAAGTCACCTCATCTTGAATTCCCCTAGGTCTCTAGTTTTCAAAAATGCACAGGTTTGGTAGGTTTCCCTAGGTGCCGGCTGAGCTAGTGGCCAAAATCCACAGGTAGGCACTTTACAAAAAACACCTCTGTTTTCAGTGGAAAAATGTGATGTATCCACGTTGTGTTTTGGGGCATTTCCTGTCGCGGGCACTAGGCCTACCCACACAAGTGGGATACCATTTTTACCAGGACACTTGGGGGAACTCTCGGTGGAAGGAAATTTGTGGCTCTTCTCAGATTCCAGAATTCTCTGTCACCGAAATTTATGGAAAAAGTGTTTTTTAGCCAAATTCTGAAGTTTGCAAAGGATTCTCGGTAACAGAACCTGGTGAGAGCCCCACAAGTCACCCCATCTTGGAATCCCCTAGGTCTCTAGTTTTTAAAAATGCACAGGTTTGGTAGGTTTCCCTAGGTGCCGGCTGAGCTAGAGGCCAAAATCCACAGGTAGGCACTTTGCAAAAAACACCTCTGTTTTCTTTGAGAAAATGTGATATGTCCACTTTGTGTTTTGGGGCATTTCCTGTTGCGGGCACTAGGCCTACCAACACAAGTGAGGTACCATTTTTATCGGGAGACTTGGGGCAACATAGAATAGCAAAACAAGTATTATGGCCCCTTGTCTTTCTCTACATTTTTTGCATTCCAAATATAAGAGAGTGTGTAAAAAAGACATCTATTTGAGAAATGCCCTGTAATTCACATACTAGTATGGGCACCCCGGAATTCAGAGATGTGCAAATAACCACTGCTCCTCAACACCTTATCTTATGCCCATTTTGGAAATACAAAGGTTTTCTTGATACCTATTATTCACTCTTTATATTTCAGCAAATTAATTGCTGTATACCCAGTATAGAAAGAAAACCCACTGCAGGGTGCAGCTCATTTATTGGCTCTGGGTTCCTAGGGTTCTTGATGAACCTACAAGCCCTATATATCCCCGCGACCAGAAGAGTCCAGCAGACATAACGGTATATTGCTTTAAAAAACCTGACATTGCAGGAAAAAGTTACAGAGTAAAACATAAAGAAAAATGGCTGTTGTTTTCAGCTCAATTTCAATATTTTTTTATTTCAGCTGTTATTTTCTGTAGGAAAACCTTGTAGGATCTACACAAATGAACCTTTGCTGAATTCAGAATTTTGTTTAATTTTCAAAAATATTTAGCTTTCTGGGATCCAGCATTGGTTTAACATCCATATCTGTCACTAACTAGAAGGAGGCTGAAAGCACAAAAAATAGTAAAAATGGGGTATGTCCCAGAAAAATGCCAAAATTGTGTTGAAAAATGTGGTTTTCTGATTCAAGTCTGCCTTTTCCTGAAAGCTGGGAAGCTGGTGATTTTAGCACCGCAAACCCTTTGTTGATGCCATTTTCAGGGGAAAAACCACAACCTTCTTCTGCTGGCAAATTTCTTGGTCTCCTCCAAGGGAAACCACAAGCTCTGGGTACCCTTAGAATCCCTAGGATGTTGGAAAAAAAGGACGCAAATTTGGCATGGATAGCTTATGTGGACGGACAAAAAGTTATTAAGGACTCAGCACTGGGGGGGGACGGGGGGCAGCAGCTAAGAGGTTAATGCCATCAACAGTGGCTTAACCTCACCTTCTAAATATGGTGCAGTGCTTTGCCCCACCGGAGCATCACGAAATGTGACAGTCCGGTTGAGCTAGCGGCTCATAATATGACCCCTAATGTAGCAAAAGACACCACAGCTGAAGTGTGTGTGGTGAAAACCAAGCTTCCACAAAAGAAATGTGCTACAGAGCCATAGGGATGTGTTTTAGGTGTGGTATAAAAGGCCACAGAGCTAATGATAAGCCATGCACAGCCTAGTTTCAGACATGCAATGCTTGTTGTGGTAAGGGCCATTTCAGAAAGTGCTGTAGGAACAAACGGAAACAACTGCCCAAGAATAAAATTTCAGAAGTCATAAAGTGGTGTTGCAGGTCAAGGGAGTGACCAAGGGTTTCCAAACAGAGGTGGGGGTGACTGACAGAGCATAAGTACCCCTGAAGTCTGTCGTGCTCACAGAACACCATAATCTCCAAGGTCACATTGGAGAAATGTTTTCCCAAAGGGAAAAAGTTGATCAAATGGCAGTGAAGCGTGGTGAGTATGAGGGTTCAGAGTTTAAAATGCTAGGATATTTTGAGGCATGCATTAAAGTAAAAAACATGCACACACATGGGAAGGTTTATGTATCACATGAGGGAAAGGACTTGTTGCGGTGGGTAAACCAATGTAGCTTAGGAGTAAGCCTAAACCTCAATAGGGTCCTGCAGGTTCAATTCGAGGAAGTTACAGCTGAGGATGACATGGTTATTAAGGAATTTCAAAGTTTGTTCAGAACAAACTTGGGAGACTGGTTGGGTACAAACACAATATAAAGTTAAGGGAGAGTGCAGTTCCTGTGGTAGCAAAAGTAAGGTGGATTCCGCTGAGCATACAGAATGCACTAACAGATGAGTTACAGAAATTGTATGAGGCAGAGGTGATTGAAGCAGTGGAAGTGACGGAGTGGTGGGCTCTCATTATCATAGCACGTAAGGCAAAAGGGGACATTTGTCTGTGTTGACTTGTGGACACTCGAAGAAGAAGCAATTGTAGATAAGGTTGCATTGCTTAGTATTGAGGAAATAATTTCAAACTTTTCTGCAGCAGAGCTTTTTATGACACTAGATCTGGTACCAGCACACCAACAGACATGGCTTGATGAGGCATCACAAGATTCCACAGCTTTTGTGACACCTACGGGGGCGTATCAGTTCAAAAGAATACCTTTTGGGTTGAGCTCAGCAGTGCTGTTTTTCAAAGGGCAATGATGATCATTTTAAAAGGTGTTTCTACGATCAAATGCTACCAAGATGGCATTTTGATATTCAGATCAACCATAGAAGAACATGATGAGAGAGTCCAAGAAGTACTGAGCAGATTGAAGGATGCAGGACTGACTTAAAAGTGTTTGTTTGGTAAGAGTGATGTGAACTACCTTGGTTATAAGATTTCAGGTGATGGTACCCATCCTCATAAAGAGTTGGTGGACACAATAATGTTAATGAAGGAACCACAGTCTAAAGAAAAATTATCATCATTGATTGTAATGGTCGCAGTTATAGCAAGTCTGTATTAGACTTTGCTAGTAAGACATGCAACACAAGGAAACTGTTAAAGGAAAAAGTTGAATTTCTGTGGGAAAGTGAATTTACTGAGAAACGTAAGTAGGTTAAAGAAGAACTAAGTCATGCCCCACTTCTACTAGTGTACGATCCAAGACGTGACTCAAAGGTTGTCTGTGGTGCGATTGCAAAGTGATCAGGAAAAAATCATCGCAAGTGTTTTCTGAGCCTTGAGAGATCCTGAATGTAAATATTTGGTTATAAAAAGTCACTGGCATTTTCTTGAGCTGTTAACAGATTAAAACATTTTTGTGGGACTGACATTTTTAATACAAACAGACCACAACCCGTTGGTAGAGGTTTTCATGTGTAAGGGTCTTGATTGTATTTGCTTTCACATTTGAACGTGTGTTGTGGGTTTACATGATTTTTGATTCACTGTACAATGTTCTGGAGCAGGAAACTTTTCTGCGGATTGTTTAACAAGACTGGTTGATGTGTGTGATTTCAATGATGTGGATGACAGAAACACTGTGGGGGAGGATGTCAGTGTTTGCGAGGTATCCATGGGACCACTGAAGAAGGAGAATGGTTACAAGAACTAGAGAGAGATGAGGAACTAAAGAGAGTCATTGACTTGTCTGCTGAGAAACTCAATGAGAGAGAGTAAAAGAAGAGTGGTGGAGATTGGTAAATGCAAGGGCAAGAACTGGCCATTGACAAAGGGTTTCTTTTGGGAGAGACAAGACTAATATCACCACAGAGTCTACGGCAGAAACTATTACAATTGTTGCATGGATGTAATTTAGGAATAGTAAAGACAAAAGGGAGACTATGCAGAGACTCTTGGTGGCCAGTGCTTGATTATGATGTCGAGTGTATGATTAGACCCCCCCTTCAAAGTTTTTAATCACCCTTTCAATTGCACCATATGTCTGAGGGACAACTTCTCTGGTCTTTAGCGTGACAAAGTAATATACAAGACAGATAGACCATTATTATAAACAAATGGTTTTGTGTACTTGTCCACCAGGACAGGTATGTTATGCTTAATTAGGTTTGCCTATTTAAAGGCACACTTAAACCAAGGCATACATCATTAGCATCCCCACAACAGGCACTGTAGCTGAGGGAGCCAAAGCCTCTCTTGGGTGAAAGATGTGACTGTACCTGCCATGGACATTGAGTCCCAAAATTCAGGGGCAATGGAACTGGCATCTTGTGCACACTTACTACCAGTGACATCAAAATGTCAACACTTGCTCCTTCATTTACTCCACACCTGGTTGCTGCTGATGTGCTAAGTGAACAGCAAGGTATGGAAATTAGAGAGGATGCACACATTTTTAAGCACTCCTCACTATGTCAGCCAAATCACAAACTACATTTTGTAGTGCGTTCAGTGGTACTACAATAGTGCTAGCATACTACAAAATATTCACAAACCTATGTGTGGCAGTTCCTCCTCTGCCTCTCCTATCTTTTTCTGCATGTAGAGCTTTGTCATGACTGCGGAGTCCATGCACATGTCCCTTATTTGTGTCTTCACGGAAAGGGAAAAACATAATTATGTTTTCACTTGTTTTGATTCATTTTAAAGATAAAAAGAAAAGCAAACTCTGGCCGGGCGGACACTCACTCACCTTCAAAACCCCTCCTTGATGGCTTCTTGACTATTGCAATATGCACAAAACATTACTGCCCTGTGGTTGTCTCTTCCCTGGATGGACCCGTCCAGCTTGTGATCTGAAAGTATCTCTCCAAGAGGCCTTGTGTAAGAAAACAGGCTTTTTGCAGGTTTCCCCTAATTTTTCTGCCCCATCTTGGTCTACTAGCTGTTGGTTTTTGACTTTGAGAGAGCACTGAGGCCTGCTGTCCAGACTTCGGTGCCAGTATTTTTTCCCTTCTCTAAGGTATGTGTTGAGTTGGATGACCCCAATTTGTATGTGCTGACTTACTTATAATTCCCTATTATATGGTACCCAGGTACCAAGGGCATTTAAGACTGTTTGTACTTCAGCACTGGTTATGTCACTCTGTGAGTGCCAAAGTGAAAACATAACTTTCAGCTGCTTTTAAATACTGAAGAGGCTGTGCCTGCACTGCACACCAGACTTTGCCATTACCACTAATGTCAACGTCCACTAAAGACCCTTAACTATATATGTATGTTTCCTCTAAGGCAGGCTATGTAGACCTATGGCAAGGTGCTGTATATTGTTAAGATGGACATGTATTTTCTAATATGTCTATGCAGCAAAGCCCTAAAATATCAAGGTTTGCTGAGGATGGTTATGTAGCCTTATAAAGTAAATGCAGTGTTAACGATTGGCACTCCAATGCATCTAACTTCTAACAGAGACTTTCTAACCCTGTCATGTAAGGTATCAAATTAAAGGGGACATCCAATGTGACTCAATGGCACAGTCAATATGTATGTCCACTTTAATGCTATTTTATGTGTTCACTTTTGTGAAAGTTGCCATACTTTGATCCAGCTAGCCCAGTGGCGCCAGAGAGGCACAGGGTTTCTGAGAGACAGGTTGCTGCCCACCTGGGCAGACATGTGATAGACTCGCAGGCTTAGAATAAAGGCTGTTGCTGTGCTGGAAATGTGACCCCCACCCACAGGATGGGCTGCAAATGGTGTTAGACCAAAGGACAAGCATCAAAGGGTGATGCCGCTTTTGAATGGCCTCTGTGACAACATTCCAGCACAACACACCCTTTGTTTCCCACAGACAGCATAGATCCAGGGCCAAAGGAGGGAAAGCTGTTTTTAGAGCCAGATTTCTGTGAGTGTGCTGCTGTGGTAGCCACACCCCCAGGAGTGGGCTACCAAGGTCCTCAGACTCAAGGAAGAACTCTATCATGTTGGTTGAGGTGTGCAAAGTGCATTCTGGGATAGCCAGATGCCACACATTACTGGAATTGAGTCACCCCCATAAGAGGGGACCTAAGAGCCCATTGGCAAGTGACCCCATTGTCCCCTTAGGGCACCAAACAGGGATATAATGGGCACTCTGTGACATGAGACTTCAGTACTTGCTGGATTTGGATGGAGGATGAGAAAAAGACCACTCTGCACCATTTTGAACCGCACAAGGAGAAGTTGACTGCACCTGCTGCACTTTGGGTTAGTGGAGTTTGGAACCTCTGCTGCGTGCCTGGCCCGGGAAAAAGTTGATTCCCCGCCCCAATCCAAAGCAGTGGCTTCAAGGGTTAGGTGGCTGATCCCCTCGAACCTGCTCCAGTGACACAAGATCGGAAAAAGCCCAAATCAAGAAAGTAGTAGCCCTCGCTGAAGTTTCGCTGATACCAGTAGCCAGCCCACCAACAAAAGAATCTGAGATAGCCAAAGTCTGCAGCCAAGTCTGCTGGACCTGGGAGAGCTGTCAGAGACCAGATTCATTGTACTATAAGGACACTAGCCCCCTCCATAGGCTTGCACTGGAACTGCTGTGTTGCAAGAATGAAAGGTCTGCTTTGACAGCCTTTTGACCCCTTCATAGAGGACCTTGGGGGACTCCAATATCTGTGGCCAGAGTTGCCCCCACTCACCTGTTGACTGAGGACTCGACTAGACTTTAACTACGTGGACCACACAGCAGCTGGAGCCTCCAGTGAGCATCCTTAAGCTTACATCCCTCAGCATCAGGCTCACTCTATAGAAGTCAATAGGCGGTTGTCCTGTAAAGTATGAACTTGCTTCTAAGATGCTCTGGTGACCAGGTAACTGTCCAAAGTTATCTTTCTAGACTCCTAGACCTTTATCCTGTCAGATTTTATTGCCCAACCAGCGTCAGGGCTGCCAAACTCAGTGTTACAAACTTTTACAAAGTTTTCAAAAGTTTGCAATTTTGTGACTTGCCAATGTTTGTGCCTGATGTTAAAGTTTTTTTAATGCTTTCAAAATTCATATCTCTGGATCCCTGTGGTGGATTTTAGTCACCCAGGACTTTAAAAAATCATGGAAATGTGCTCTATATAAAATAATTTGTTGTTGAGTCTCCTTCTTGTTTGGTGACTTTCTTAGGTCATTGTTCTTTGTTGTTAAATGCTTGACACATTGTTCCTTTGCTTTAGCTTTGCTGGTCTGTGACATAGCTACCAAAGGGTTGGGCTGAGGGTTGAGCACATATCTCTGACCGGGCCCAAGGAGATAAATATGAGTGTACTGCACGACCAGGCCCCAGCCTCGCCATATAGTACACCCATTGTCTTACACATAGGGTGCATACTTTATATGGACATGAAATGAATCTATTTTCATCATTCAAGAATGTCAATACAGAGACCCACATTTTGGTACATTTATTAGTAGCACCTCTAAGGTCATACATTGTGTTTTTCAAAGGCTAATAGTTGCCAAGCCTTTTGTAGCACATCTCTATAGTAGAAACCTCTGCCTTTCCCCAAATGCTTAAAATGGCTGGTTTAGTGGGTAGCAATAACTCAGAGATTTTCGCTCCTCTGGATGGGTGGAGTGGGTATGTGAACTTCATTGGAGTTCCTAAGATACACGTTTTACCCACTCACCTCACCTGAATGCTAGCTATGGTGGGGAGTATTGCTTCTTAGAACCTCGCCAGTTTGGAACAAGACTGTAATATGTGGACGACTGTGCCTAAGCTACCTCCCACATTGCCTCCAGCACATCTCACGGTGATCTGCTTCTGAGGAGTACAGCCATTCTGGGGTACAATGCCACCTGAATAGGATATTATACAAGGTTTCTCGACCTTGTGCGTAATGTTTGAAGTTGGTTGATCTAGTGACAATGGCCTGCCATTGTTTATGGTCCACCATAACTCCTTAAGTATACGTTATAGTAGTAAATGTGGGAGGGACATGAAGGAGTGGCTGGAAATGGGGAATACTTACAGCTCAATGGGAGGGGTTAAGGGAGGAGTAAGGAGGGGTTAAGAGATGTTTCTAGGAAGGGACATGCACCTCCAAACCAAAGGGTAGGCCCATTCCTACACACAAATGGCACTTCTAGAGTTACTAAAGTCACAAAAGATCCAAAATAATCATAAATGTACCAGCCATTGGCACGGTCACTCCTCCTCATATAAAATAATAGAGGCAGGGACTCAAAATAAAACCCCACATTAAATAATGTTAAATTGAACTATCTAAAATGGGTAAAAATATAAATATAATTAATTTAATACTAAACAATCTAAAAATAAAATAGCTTTTTGTTTTATTTGAATATCCTTTTTTTAATTTAAAGTGGATGTAACACTTATTCACACTGGCGAAGCAGCCGCTGTGACTCCAGGGCTGCCTGGTGGTGTTTCTTAAGAATGTTAAATCATGTGACCCATCAGTCTAGCAAAGGGAGCCAGTCAATGGCAAGTGGTATGCGTCGGTACCGATTGAGGAGCTGGGGGATGTCCTGCTTCCCCAGCGTGGTTTCTTCCCCATTAGACCTTGCGGTCACAGCTGCACAGTTCTTAAGAGCCTTATTTAAACACCACATCCAGTCCCTGAAGGGTGCCCTCGTCTTGGATTGATTCTTCATTGTGATCCTCGAGATGCTGTGTGCTCAAGTCCTGTCTTGATTATGATCTCACATTGCTAGAGGTGTTGACAACAGACTTATAAAGGCTCCTCTTAAATTATATAAAATAATTCTAAGGAGTCGTATGTCTTGTTATGCGTGAGGGATGTTTTCTTCTTGCTGCTTCATCACTTATCACTGCACCCCACTGCACTGGATCTTCATTATAATACCTGAAAATAACATTACAATTATGAAAGTATGAGGTGAATACATTAATTGCTGTACAACTTTGCCTGCCTTGCCTTGGTAAACTGATAAAAGTTTTGTCTTAAACCTCTATAGACCCTTTACTCTTCATTGGGACTGATGCCTGTGCGAACTCTTGTTTTTCTTAGTAGATCTAACAGAATCTCCAAGGTCTTCCTCCCTCCATTAAGGGTGTCTCGAATGTACTCTGTTACCTTGAGCAGTCCGGTCTCAGTACTTAAGTTAGGTATGAAGTCTGACTGGCTGTGGTGCAAGAGGTAGTTGGCTTCCAGGTACGGAAGAGTTGCTGGTTGACAAATTTCCCCAGCACTTTAGACAGAGCTAGAAGCAGAGATATTGGTCTGTAATTGCACAATACTTTAGGACCTGCTGAGGGCTTTGTTAGCAGGGGGAGAATTTTAGCCTGTTTCCAGGTTTGAGGCATTACCGTTATAGACAAAGAGTCGTTAAGCATGTTGTGCACTAAAGGATTAATTGCATTTTCCCCCAAAGCTAAGAGGTCAGGAGGACTAGAATCGACAGATGATGCCGATTTGATGCCATGGATTGCTGCAAGTGTTTCCCCCAAGGGCATGTGGTCAAAAGACAAAAGTGACCACCCTACTTCTATAGCCACCAGCTTGTTAACTGTGTCCAACGTCCCCCGTCAGCCAGTGCACCGGTCAGTCATAAGACTGACTTGGATATTAAAGATTTTACTTTGAAGGAAGGAGCAAATTGTTCGTAGGTGACATGACATTTTCACAACTTTAAAGATTTCACTAGATTTAATATCTGCAGCCTCAATCTTTCTTTTCAATGCAGAGCTTCTTAGGTCTATTGACAGAGGCATGGCAGTTCCTTAGTGCTTGTGAAGATGTGCGAATGGAGGTCTTCTGGAAGATAGCATAAAGCTCCAGAAGAAGAAAATCTGTGCTATGGTGGGCCAAGCTGAAGCAGGAGCACTTCAGCAGAGTAACCAATTTCTCTAGATTTCTCCTTGGACCCGACATAATTTTTCTTTTTGTGAGAGGGGATAGAGGAATGTTTTCCTTCATTTGTTTATCTTTTGACGTGTCTCCGGAGAATAACTCCTACAATGCAAGAACCTTAGGGAGTCTCTGACTTATCATTCCAAAAGGCATGGTGGGAGTTTAACCTCGTCCAGCTCTCTGGTGTGACATCGAAGCACACACATCAGAGGACAGAGCATTATGAGAAAGGCACAAGCACTTGAGACAGTATTTGTGAGCATCAATCCTTGATGACTAATCTGCCACATGACTTACTGCCCCAGGACTTGGGGAAATCATAATGTCTCAATATTTCCATAGATAAAATCCCTCAAATATGGGAAAGAAACCCAACAAAAACTCAGTACACACTCGATTCCATGTCTATTTAGCCATAGGTAAAAGAGATGACATGATCATTTAATCATTTTTTTAGGCATATCCAATTTCACTTCTGGTAAAGGGTACTGGAGTCCCTGGACGGTGGCACTGTGTGACACTTGGCACTGCTGACATGCCACTATGAGAGATCTTTCCAGATCGAGCCAGGTACTTAGCATGACGTCTCTATTAAGGAATTGTGCTGGAGCCAAAATGAGTTACAATGTGTATTTTTCTACTTCCACAGATGAAAAAGCTTCTTAATTTCAGTAATGATATTCCTGGTAAATATGTTATCCACCTGATCATTCTTCACCTTTAAATAATCCATGCTCAACATTGGATCCAGGAGACTTCTCCATCGTCTGGTGTTTACACTGTTTTGACATGGAGCCATGATGACATAAATGGAACCATACAGCAACAGGACCGTTGCCTTGACATCAGTTCGAAGCATATCCAAGAAGACTGTACCATCAGTCCAAAGAGGAACTAATTTGGCATCTCATGATAAAGGACACTAACACTTTCTCCTGAAGAGGGGGTGGTGGGAGGGTCAAGGAGGAATTTGCAGATAGGGTATTCACCAGAAAGATCCTTAGTGAGGCTAACAATTATTTTCTTCTGATGGAAACTTCTACCTCCTCACCTTTACAAAATTCCAAGCAATATCCCACAGGAATCCAGGAAAAGGATTAGACTAAGAAATCTTGGAGTACAGAGCAGGCAAAGTGACCATCTCTTCTCACTTTGCAATCTAAGCAAAATGTTTTGGCAAATGTGTGGTAAGAGGACCATGTAGCTGCCCTGCACATGTCTGACACAGGCACATCGCTAGCTAAGGCAGCAGCAGAAGATTTGGCACTAGTGGAATGAGCCCTGATTATTTCAGACAGTTCTTACTTAGCCAATGCATAGAAAATGTTATCACAATGGGCCATCCATTTAGAGAATGTCAGTTTGTGAAGCCCCGCAGACTTTTAACAACCTGTGTGACAAATGAAGAATTGGTAATTCAACCTTATGTGTTTTGTGCACTAAAAATTGACTATTATTCTATGGTCAAGCCTGTGTTAAGGATGTTTGTGCAATCATGTTTTGTGCATTACTGACAACATGCAGAAGGTGGTTTTAAACACTGATTCTGATTACATATGTACACACTGATATAGTACAATTGTCTTTAATATGAATTTCCTATGATCTGTAGTAGTGTGTTTCCCTGACCCTTGTTAACTAGGCCTCATTTTAAGTCTAGCAGCTATCTTGCTCAAAATGTATGTTTTTTTGTCTTCCCTTGCACATTTCACTGTTTGTTATTTCTACTGCACATTCAAGCAGCGTTATATTTGTTTATTTCCTTTGACATTGTTTGGCTGTTCTCAATTAATCTCCTCAGCTTGGTCACAAAACTGTAACTTATTTTACAGTTCTTTCGCTTGCTCACTGTACCTTAGTCATTCATAATAGCTTTCTTTTGTTCAACCAACACAATACTACTTTGTTCTACCAATTCCAGATGATATTAGCATAGGGTGGGCAGAATCCATATTCATGTAGTGGGTTGGTGTTTAGGTGCAAAGGCAGTATTATGCTTAGTAGAAATATGTTCTGATTTGCTGAAAATGTAACACTTTTAATCACACCACGATTCTGCAGTTTTAGTGATTTAATATGCGAGAAAAATGTATATAATCCCTCAAAGACCTTCCTGAAGACTTAGATGCTGCTAGTGACGCTGTCCATTTCTCTATTGGTTTTGCTGCTCACTTGGAACTTAAAATATTTTTGATTTTTGCATTTCCCTATAATGCTCTTTCTGCTAAAGAGCCTTCATGGCAATTATTCTGTACCACATCTTTCGAATTTTTTATGTGTTCGGAGGTGCCTGAGCTTGGGGACATAAAACTGAGTTTTAACACTGTCTTCGCTTCTTCAAACAATGGCCATTCTGTTGAGGTAAAGGGGTGAACAGAAAGAGCTTGAAGCTCCCTATCATGACAAGCTGAACTAATGGCTACAAAGAAAACTGTCTTGAGGGTTAGCAGTGCTGTCGAATGATGAATTATACCAGCACATACACATTTGTCAACCCTTTTAGAAATGTTAGAATCACCAGAGAACTGAACAGATTAAGTTTATCTTGTAAACAAAGGTGCAAGGCAGGCAAGACTGAGAGATACCCCTTAACCGTATCTACAGCACAGCTTTGTTGATCCAAGGACAGTGAAAACTGTAGTACATTAGATAGGCTGGCTTTGAGAGGGCAAACCCCTAATTCAGAGCTCCAGGAAACAAATTTGTTCTACCACCTTAAATAAATTGATTTGGTAGTGGGGAGATGGGCAGAAAGGACCATGCCTACTACCATTCTATTGAACCTGAAAGGTGCTCAAATTACCCAGCTCATTTTCCACACATGGAGGTATAGGCTTTGAAGATTGCCATGCTGGGTTTGCCCTCCTGATTGAGATAACAGATCCATTATAATGGGTATAGGAAGAGAGGCTGCTACAGTGAGGTGCCATAGATCTGTGTACCGCACCCGTTTTGGCCAGTTGCGGAAACAAGAATTACTTGGGCCTGGTCATGGTGAATCTTCCTCCATACACCCAGAATCAAGATTTGGGAGGAAATGTGTAATGAGGTGGAAACTTCCATATCAACTGAAATATGCCTCCCTTCCACCATGAAGATTTCCTGCGACTGATACAGGTGGGGACAGAAATGCAAGCAATGAGCTTGAAAACATATTTGACTAAATCTGGGTCAACAAGATGACATGTATTCATGCTGTTGGCTCTGCAAGGATCCTGCAAGTGATTAGCCACCAGCCATAGACCATCATGCCCAGAGCCGAGACCTCACTTCTCCCTGTTTGTTCAGGTACCACATCGCAGTTATGTTTTTGGTCAAGATCTAGACAGAGTAACCTTGGAAGGAAGGGAGGAAAGCCATTATTGCCAAACAAAACCCCTCAATTCCAGCAGATTGAGGTGTAATCTCTACTCTTCTAAAGACAAAAGGCCTCTGGTCTCCAGGTCCTTCGGATGCACACCCCACCTGAAAATGGAAGCATCCATAACTACCATGGTAATCAGTGATAAAGGGGCATCGTTTCCAAAAGATAGTAAAAGTACTAGATGAAAATTGAAAGCCAGGTGACCTTGATGTCTCTCTGCCTTCTTTAAATCGTTCCAGGAAGCATCTGTTTTGGCCAAAAAGACGTTCTCCATCAAAAGGCATATCAATTAGCATATTTTGTACATGTGTGGAGAACCCAGTAGATTAAAAAGCCATTTAGGGTATGGATGATCCCATAAGCCTAGCCACAAAGCCAGCTGTATGCAGGCCAGCTGTTTGAATATGCCTGTAAGCCCCCTATCCATTTTTCACAACTTCCATGAAGTGGCTCTTTAAGTGGTCCAAAATACTGGGGGCGACTAAAGCAGTGATATCCCAAAGGGATGTGAGTAGCGCCTAAGCAGAAATGCTGTCTTTATGGATTTGAGGGCAAGACTTCCTGCAGAGAAGGACTTCTCTCAGGTAGCCTTGTTTTTTGACCTCCATATCCAGAAGATGTGCAGGGAAGGCTCCCGGTTGAGTCTGCAGGTGAAAGAGCTTTGAACCACTTAATTTTCTGTAGATGGATGTATTGAGAGGAAGGCTAAATCTCCATGTGGTGGTCTGTACCAGCGAGCAATGGTACCGTGGACTGCTGAAGAAGATGATGGGTTCAAACAGGAATCATTGATGATCTCTATCAATGCCTCATTAAAAGGAAGCAGTGATTCACTGGCAGAGGGGGACATCTGAAAAATATCCATGAGAATGTTACGATGATTATCCACAGTAGGGAATTGCAGCTCTACAGCTTTCCTCAATACAGAATGAATAGAAGCCATGTCTGTTGGAGCAGGACCTAGAGAGGGATTCATATCAATGTGGGAGGAGTTATCCAGATCATCTGCCTCCTGAAGTGCCTGGGCATCAGAAAATGGGTTGTCATTATCATCTCTTCGATGAGATGGATCAGCTGAGTCCATAGCCATGTGAAAGGGCTGCCAGGACTGTTCCTCAGAAGGTCTGCCCTCTTCTAGAAGATGAAAAGCTTCTCCTCTAAACCATTGTCTTTTAACGTCTGGTAGGGTCTCCAGAGCAGGTTGATTTGCCAATGTCAGTACAGACGACAGCATCGTACACGTCGCCAATACTGAATGCACTTGAAGCGGAGAGTTGACCAATGTTGACTGCCGCACTGAAGTCGTCACTGGGGTGCTGGTCTATATGCCAGGAATACTAATATTGGTAGAGAAGTCAGCCTCAGTTACACTGGGTCAGGTAGTGCTCGAATCAGGCGGTGCATGGAAGAACCTGGAAGGTGCTAAGGGCAGTGATGACACAAGACCAAAATGCCAACTGACCTGTCTAACAGGCCAGATGGTGCACTAGATGGTACTGACGTCCTTCTAGCAAAATTCATCATAGCTTGCATAAAGCCAGATGGACCCTGATGTGGCAGCTGAGGAGGTAGAGCTGGTGGTGAAGGAGATGGTGCCAGATTTGAACTCACAGGAGATGGCACCAGATATACCTTCACCAACTCTGGATCCTGGATATAAGGAACTGGGGCTGTCATTTATAATTTTTTAGCTCTGCATTTGCGCCACTTTCTGATGAAAAAGCTGTGCAAACTTACAAAATACAATTGTATTTTGTAAGTTTGTGCCACTTTTGCATAAAAAACTACCCAAATGCGGTGCTAAAAAAGTGTAAATATGGGCCTAGGTGTGCCCTACCTTCTGTCTTACAATGACAAGGGGAAGAAAAAGAACACTTCTTCTTCTTGAGAAATCATTTTGTATCCCTCAACAACTTGATTGAAAGCAAGGACCTTGAAGAGGACCTGGACCTTGTTCACAACCTCGCCCATGACCTGGTTGTTTATGAGTCCTATAACATTCTAGGGTCCAAGTCATACACATTTTTATCTGTTAAATGAGCTTGTAGGACAATATGTCATGCCTCGAGCTGAGGCACCACAGACAGTCATTGTGCGGGTCTGCAATGAACATATGTTGATCACATCATTGAGAAAGTTTAAAGCTCAAGAGCTATGGTGGTGCCCCTGTCCCTACTGCACCAAAAAAGAACATTCTTCTCTGTGAAAAAATTCTCTGACAAGATTAAGAGTGGACTGCATTGAAAAATGTATAAAAAAACTGAACTGACGTCAGGGCACAGGTCTGTTGAGATATGGCACCGATGATGTCATCACCACTTCACTTTTGATGTTGAAACAGAGTCAACGCGACATGCTGGCCCCAGAGATCTATTACAGGTGATTTCTGGATCCAGTCTTATGGCTGGTGTATTCAAACGCGAGGAATCAGCAAGTAGAAGTATCCATCTGAATTTGCAGTGCACATACAATGCAGTAACAAATATTTGCAGAAGATTGCAGCCAATTAAACTTTGCATTACCAGCTTATAAGGAACTTGATATCAGATTCATGTCACTTTCTTCAATGTAAAGTACAATGAATTGTATTGTTAATGTATTTTCTTGCGGGCCTTCTGATGAAACAGCCTTATGTACTAAACAAGGCAAAAGCTAGTGATATTAACAAGTAAACGGAGTATTTCTCTTTCTTTACATTTATATATGTCTGTGGAGAACAATAGAGATGCATTTTTAAGCCAGGTACTTTGCCTTAGAACTTTATACTAATTTCTGTGATGATAGGTATTGATTCAGCCACACCTGATTCACCCACCTTGTTTATAGACAGATTTCTTATTTATTGCCAAGAATCTCAAGAATTGTAATCTTTGCTAGTCAGCTTTATTGAACAGACTGATGAGTGTTATGATCAAGACCACTGGAATTATGCGATTCGGTGGCCACGGTGATTTTTGCATACATATAGGTTTGCCACATTTGTGACATAACCCATCACCTGTTGCATAATCTGCAGACCTTGCCAGCAAAAATTGTTTCTAGATCAATTGGCTGAAAGGTTCGAACACTCATGGCAACTCAAGTTTCGGCGCGACAGAAGGTTTTTCGCAAAGGTTGACTGCTCATCTTTCAGTTGCATATTGTTATATTTGGGTGTTAAATTGTTACGAATAAGGTGAATTGTTTTCCCAGACAGTGTTACCAGTTGTAAAAATGTTGGAATAATGAAGTAATACTATGACAAAATGTGCGCATTATTCCGTGCAATTTGCCTTTTCTTGCCGTATAATTTAGTAAATCCAGTCGCATAATTTGGTCCTCCTCTGATACATAATTCCATTAGGCATGGTTACGATTTGCCTCTTGAAAGACAACTATGCACATTGCATTGAAAACTAGAGACAAAATGAGGCAGCTCTTATGGATGAGTGATAGACTGTGAGATAAAAACCTAGGCTGGAATCCTAATTTCCACTCTATATGATGAATGGTGTGAACTAGGCCACTTGTCACTTTATGTCACTGTCCTCAACTGTAAAATCTGGCACATCAACAAGTTTAACTGTCCTTAGTGCTATATAAAAAAAAACATAATGCATACATAGTGTAATAGAGTTCATTGTTATACTACGTAAAATAAGTTTTATGAGTTATATAGTGCCTACCAAATAATTTGTCTCTTGGATCAACTTGGAAAAGTCGTCCAAGCATTCTTTGTGTAAAATGTCCACGTTTGTTTGGAAAGGCTGAATTTAACAATACGTCTTTCGAGGGCTATGCTCGTAATCTGCTTCTGATTTGGGGGTGGGGTGGCGAAGAGGGGTGGCATCGGTCAAGAAATACCCCTTAATGGCTCAGCTCTGCGCTCCCTATTCATTGGTGGCTTGCCTGCTTCTACTAGCGAAGCTAAAGACTATCCTGTGAGGAGCAAGATGGGGTAATTAAAGGGGGGGAAGGGGTCTTGCTGAGCTTCTACAGAGTGACGCAGATAATACTACAATGGCGTTTAGGGTAGCTCATCGCTACATCTGCACAAAGTCAGGTCAGGGTAGCTAATATTAGTTTTTATAGCTCCAGGTTTTGGCCGCTATTTCACTGTGTTGGCGCTTTCACATATCCATGATTTTAAACATACACCACTAAAATATTTCTTTAACCTTACAACACGTCATCCGTTGGGCAGTAGAGCATTAGAAAGGTGTTCCATAACTGGTAATCTTTTTTCGCTCACAGATATGATAAAGCATGTGTTGCTCTTTAAGGAGACGCGAGCGCTGACTGCATGGGTCTCCAAGTCCTATAATACTTCTGCCGCAGTGGTGGTGGGCATTTCACTATACCTCCTTATGCAGGCAGCTCAACAGCACAGGCCCCGGACGAGCTGGAAATACTCGGGAAATAAGCTGCTGCATTCTGCTCGCAGTATTGCTGCAGGTACCTCAATTGTCCTATAGATGGCAGCATATATCAGTTCATAAAAGTAGCTGATTAAAGTTGGTTCACACTGAACATTATATGCACATTGGCCCCTTTCAGATGTAATCGTTAATTCGGATCAGAATTAGATCGTTTGCCAGGATAGTACCAAAGTTTAGAATTCGGGATCAAATAGTTCTACACCCCAAGAAAGCTAATCTTATTTACAAGAGGTTTACGCATTCATTTGCGGATTTGTAACCACCAATGCTTTCTCAGCAGTAATTGAAACGTTTTCCTGTAATGCTGCGTTATGGTATTTCATTAAAGTTAGAACACTGCATTAAAATTTGGACAGAAAGCTTTAAATATTTAGCAGTCTTCCTTCAATAAATAAAAATACAATTATCTTTGATCTACTGAGGGATACAGAATCAGATATGTCATTGGTCGCCGAAATCTGGCGGCATAAAGACACGGCTCTAGAATTGCATGACGCTGTCCACCTTGGATTTAAAGCCGTTACACTGACCCGGAACCAAGAATCAAAAGGAGGCCGCCAAGCCTTCGTATTTAACCCCTTAGCTGCTGGGCCTTTCCCCCCCAGTGCTGAGCCC
This sequence comes from Pleurodeles waltl, assembly GCF_031143425.1. Lineage (NCBI taxonomy): Eukaryota > Metazoa > Chordata > Amphibia > Caudata > Salamandridae > Pleurodeles > Pleurodeles waltl. Next base: position 144,930,492 of record NC_090443.1, read on the forward strand.
TTTTTTGGCTATTTGGGGTAGTTCGCGCTTAGGCCTTCATAACTTTTTGTCCACATAAGCTAACCACGACAAATTTGCATCCTTTTTTCCAACATCCTAGGGATTCTAATGGTACCCAGAGTTTGTGGTTTCCCCTGGAGGAGACCAAGAAAATAGCCAAAATACAGTGAAAATTTCGTTTTTTCCAAAAAAATGGGAAAAAAGGGCTGCCGAAGAAGGCTTGTGGTTTTTTCCCTGAAACTGCATCAACAAAGGGTTTCTGGTGCTGAAATCACTATCTTCCCACCTTTCAGGAACGGGCAGACTTGAATCAGAAAACCACATTTTTCAACACAAATTTGGCATTTTACTGGGACATACCCCATTTTTACTATTTTTGGTGCTTTCAGCCTCCTTCCAGTTAGTGACAGGAATGGGTGCGAAACCAATGCTGGATCCCGGAATGCTAAACATTTCTGAAAACTAGACAAAATTCTGAATTCAGCAAGGGGTATTTGTGTAGATCCTACAGAAAATAACAGCTGAAATAAAAAAATATTGAAATTGAGCTGAAAACAACAGCCATTTTTCTTTATGTTTTACTCTGTAACTTTTTCCTGCAATGTCAGATTTCCAAAAGCAATATACCGTTTTGTCTGCTGGACTCTTCTGGTTGCAGGGATATAAAGGGCTTGTAGGTTCATCAAGAACCCTAGGTACCCAGAGCCAATAAATGAGCTGCACCCTGCAGTTGGTTTTCATTCTATACTGGGTATACAGCAATTCATTTGCTGAAATATGAAGAGTGAAAAATAGGTATCAAGAAAACCTTTGCATTTCCAAAATGGGCTCAAGATAAGGTTTTGAGGAGCAGTGGTTATTTGCACATCTCTGAATTCCGGGGTGCCCGTACTAGCATGTGAATTGCAGGGCATTTCTCAAATAGACGTCTTTTTTAAACACTCTCTTATATTTGGAAGGAAATAATGTAGAGAAAGATAAGGGGCTATAACACCTGTTTTGCTATTCTATGTTCCCCCAAGTCTCCCGATAAAAATGATATCTCACTTGTGTGGGTAGGCCTAGCGCCCGCAACAGAAAATGCCCCAAAACACAACGTGGACACATCCCATTTTTTTGACAGAAAACAGAGCTGTTTTTTGCAAAGTGCCTACCTGTAGATTCTGGCCTCTAGCTCAGCCGGCACCTAGGGAAACCTACCAACCCTATGCATTTTTGAAAACTAGAGACCTAGGGAAATCCAAGAGGGGATGACTTGTGGGGCTCTGACCAGGTTCTGTTACCCAGAATCCTTTGCAAACCTCAAAACGTGGCTAAAAAAACACGTTTTCCTCTCATTTCGGTGACAGAAAGTTCTGAAATCTGAGAGGAGCCACAAATTTCTTTTCACCCAGCGTTCCCCCAAGTCTCCCGATAAAACTGATACCTCACTTGTGTGGGTAGGCCTAGCGCCCGCGACAGGAGATGCCCCAAAACACAACGTGGACACATCACATTTTTTGACAGAATACAGAGCTGTTTTTTGCAAAGTGCCTACCTGTAGATTTTGGCCTCTAGCTCAGCCGGCACATAGGGAAACCTACCAAACCAGTGCATTTTTGAAAACTAGAGACCTAGGGAAATCCAAGATGGGGTGACTTGTGGGGCTCTGACCAGGTTCTGTTACGCAGAATCCTTTGCAAACCTCAAAAAGTGACAAAAAAAACAAGTTTTCCTCACATTATGGTGACAGAAAGTTCTGGAATCTTAGAGGAGCAACAAATTTCCTTCCACCCAGAGTTCCCCCAAGTCTCCTGATAAAAATTATACCTCACTTGTGTGGGTAGGCCTAGCGCCCGCGACAGGAAATGCCCCAAAACACAACGTGGACACATCAAATTTTTTCATAGAAAACAGTGCCTACCTGTGGATTTTGGCCTCTAGCTCAGCCGGCACCTGGGGAAACCTAGCAAACCAGCGCATTTTTGAAAACTAGAAACCCAGGGGAATCCAAGATGAGGTGACTTGTGGGGCTCTGACCAGGTTCTGTTACCCAGAATCCTTTGCAAACCTCAAAATGTGGCTAAAATAACACGTTTTCCTCACATTTCGGTGACAGAAAGTTCTGGAATCTGAGAGGAGCCACAAATTTCCTTCCACCCAGCTTTCCCCCAAGTCTCCCGATAAATATGATACCTCACTTGTGTGGGTAGGCCTGGTGCCCGCGACAGGAATAGATCACACAACGGTCAATGTTGGTCCTTACGTGAGGCAGCTGTTGACCCTGGGGTGATACATTCCTGACGCAGGCACTAGGTGTAGGCACTCAAGTGGGGTAATGTTTTTATCAGGACAGGTGAGGAGTCACTGGGTGGTAGGAATTTTGTGGATCCCAGCATATTCCTGTAGTTTGTGTGACAGAAATGCAAGAAAAATAGAGTTTTTATTCAACATTTCAGCTTTGCAGGGTATTCTGGGTAAGAAAACTTTGGGGAATCCCCACAAGTCACACCTCTGTGGACTCCCCTGAATGTCTAGTTTCCAGAAATGTTTGGGTTTATTGTGTTTCTCTATATGGCCGCCGAATCCAGGACCAAAAACACAGGTGCCTGCCTTACAAAACCAGTTTGTTTTGCCATAGATAATTTTGATGTCTCCACAATACGATTTGGGTGGTGGAATTTGGGGCTGAACTAAATTGGGGAGCTCCCAAGAGAGCACTCTCTCTCTCTGCTTGCCGCCGCATTCACCTGCTCTCTGGGTTGGGCTAACCCACTATTACCCAGTTGCACAAACAGCTTGCAAAGGGACAGCAGGACTGTCCTCCTCACCTCCCTCATAATGTACTGGAACAGGAGTTATCGAATGGGACTCCTCCGACTGAAAAATCACTCCCAGAGTCTGCGCCATTGTCCTATCCCTCAGATGCTGTCTCAGTATCTGATGTCTCAGTCTCTGATCCTATGTCAGAGCGGTCCTCTATAACCCGAGTGCAGGCAGCAGTCATCCATCAAGATGCCATCTCTGCTATTGGCTAAACTGTTGCTCTAAAACACTAGCCTACGTAGACAGTCACAAAATCGATGGTGTGTGTGAGATGCGTGCAACAGTAGAGGCCACCTTACCTGCGCTTCTTCCCTCAATCAGCACGTTCTTTCAAGACACTCAAAAAACACCTTGTCACATACCATTCATCACAGTCTTTAGCACCTCCTGCGCCCAGTCCAACAATCATTATTGGTGCTTCCACTCCCTCCTCCTAGGATTCCCTCATTACCACCCAGCAAAAGTGCCCTTCATCTCTCCATAGCCGCCCTCCACCCCGCACATACATTTGATTGGTATTATAGCGCAGGTAATGGCTGACTTTACTAATGTACTCAGCTATTTACATAAAATACAGATTTGCTCTTTGCAGTAGGCATATAAACCTGCGCTTCTTTATGGCACTAAAACTGCCACTAGACAAGTCTGACCCTTTTCCCCCCAGGGAAACCACACACATATTGACAAAAGTGATATATATATGACAGCCAACCACCTGAAACTCAACTCAAGCAAAACCGAAATAATCCTCTTTGGCCCACACTAAAACACCTGGGACCCCTCATTGTGGCCCACCACGCTAGGCCCTGCACCCACCCCCGCCAACCACGCACGCAACCTCGGCATCATCCTAGACTCCTCCCTCTCGATGACCCAACAAATCAACGCTCTCACCTCCTCATGCTTCAACACACTCCGTATACTGAAAAAAACATTCAAATGGATCCCCACAGAGACCAGAAAAACTGTCACTCACGCACTCATCAGCAGCAGACTTGATTGCGGAAACGCCCTCTACGCCGGCACCACTCTAAAATTCAAGCGCAAACTACACGCATCCAGAACTCAGCAGCACGACTCATCCTCGACCTCCCCGGACACGAACACATCTCTCCACACCTCAAATCCCTCCACTGGCTCCCCATTGACAAAAGGATCACCTTCAAGATCCTCATCCTCGCACACAAATCACTCCACAACACAGGCCCTGCCTACCTCAACGAGAGTCACCTTCCACACCCCTACACGAAACCTCCGCTCAGCTGACCTGTCTCTCGCCACTGTCCCCCGCATCAAACACACCACCACGGGGGCAGATCCTTCTCCTACCTTGAACCCAAAACCTGGAACGCCCTCCCAACCCACCTTCGCAAGACCCAAAACCTACTTCTTTTCAGGAAGGGCCTCAAAACCTGGCTTTTCGAACAGTGAACCTCCCAGCCCCTTTCCCTCCCCCGCACCCCCTCCCCAGCGCCTTGAGACCCTCACGGGTGAGTAGAGCGCTTTATAAATCTCTTTGATTGATTGATATATATAGATCTATCTATCTATCTATCTATCTATCTATCTATCTATCTATCTATCTATCTATCTATATATATCTACATAGATATATCTATAGATATATCTATAGATATATCTATAGATATATCCATGTACATAGATATATCTACATAGATATATATATATATATATATATAGATCTATATATAGTTCTATATTTTTTTAGTTGTTGTATGGTTCCTTGGGGGCCAAAATGTCCCCCAGGGAAACCCTACAACATCTAAAAAAAAAATATTGCCCCCACAGGGGGTCACCCTGCCCACGGACGACCCCCTGTCTTTTTATTTTATTCATTTAAAAAAAAAAAATAATCCCCTGGTGTGGGGGGGGGGGCACCTACCTTTTTTTTCAGGTTTTTTTCAGGTTTCAGGTTTCCTGGCCCCCCGATCGCAGGGGCCAGGAAACAGTTTCAGAAGGCCTCGTAAGAAAGGGGAGAGTCTCCCCTTTCTTACGAGGCCTTCTGAAAGTTTTCCTGGCCCCCCTGATCGCAGCTGTGCTGCGATCGGGGGGCCAGGAAACCTGAAAGTGTTTCCTGGCCCCCGATCGCAGCTGTGCTGCGACCGGGGGCCAGGAAACACTTTCAGGAAGGCCTCGTAAGAAAGGGGAGAGTCTCCCCTTTCTTACGAGGCCTTCCCGAACGTGGGGAAGGCCGTTTTCCCCATCGAAGCAGGAAGCAGACGCAAGGCTGCTTCCTGCTTTGATGGGGAAAACACCTTTGTAACGTCAGCGCGCCGTCACAAAGGGGCGGGTGGGGGGAGTGGGGAGACACAGAAGCTTCCGTGTCTCCCGGGGAATGGAAAAAAAAATAAAAAAATCCTCGGGTGCGACGCACCCGAGGATTTATTAATACCCTTCCTGGTGTCGGCCACTGGTCGTGACCCGCACCAGGGAGGGAGTGTGGGTGTCGGCAAGTGGCCCTCGCCCGCACTAAAAAGGTTAAGGATACCATAACAATCAGCAAGATTGAAGACGTGGCTGTGCAAGGCTGTGAATCCTCTTTTCTTTTGCTAGATGCCAACCCAGACCCACTTTCCACCTTCCTCGTGCTCTACTGACCTCTCCCCGAAAACAGAGTCTTTGTAGATGCTTTCCTAGCCCAGTATCAGATATGTCAATGCCACTGTTCATCATATGTATAACTTGGTGATCTAAACTTGTGGCTTGACCAAGTTAATGCAATCGTATCAAAACTTAACACACAATTTACAACAGATCGTCTCTGGACCCACCCAAGTATAACACTGGATGCAATTTTCTTTAATCCAGAACTGATCACTATTCAACTAAATTCACATCTTCTAAGGGCAGATCATCAAATCATTACTTTCTAGTTGTAAATCCAAAATAAAACATCAGTTAAATCCTATCCACCCTCAACTACTTGCAGACAGTGGAACAAACAAAACATCCTGGAGTTGAGCGCATACACAACACATACTCTTCTTGAAACAATAAACTAAATAGAAAAAATCTGTGGATAACGACAGCTTTTGGCATACGAATCTCAAAAGAACTTCAAAACAATGCAAAAAGAAGAAGACCACCTCTTAGGTGGATGAAGAGTTGAAAAAGATTAAGGGGCAGATTTAAGAGCCCCTAGCTCCTTGTTTTTCAATCTAATGTGGTTGTACGAGGCTAAAATCACAGCGCCAAATTTACAAAGTGGCGCAATGCGTGTATTGTGCCATTTTGTAACCCTTTACGCATAATGTATGCAAAAAGGCCGTTATCCACTTGGGGGGGGGGGGAATGGCACAAAGAAATCTAAGAGATTTTTTTGCGTCATTTTTTCTGCACTTTTAATTTCTGCTCACAGCAGGCATTTGAAAGGAGGTGTTGGAGTGTAGTTATTATAATCAAAATTAACATGAAATGTTTGCAAATGAATGCCTAATGATGCCGCATAGAAATTGTATTGCTGTGTTTTACTTAATGCGTGTTTGAAATGTGCCCACGGGGAGTGGCCACCAATGTATACGATGGTAAATGAAATTGACTAACGATAAATTATTAATGTACTAATGTATGATTTTGTACTAGCATCAAGACTTATATGTTAAGATGTCGCTAAAAATTAATAACTAGGCCTTAGTTAGCATGAGTTGGGGCCTAGCTGCCGGTCTCATATTAAACGTGTTTCTCTAATGTGCGATGTGCTGATTTGCTGAAGGACATGTAGCCGTACTTTTCCAGAAACTAGAAGATGTGTGTAACCGTAGTAAATTCTTTTCTCATGAAACTCGACTTGCTCAAGGAGACATTCTTGCTGAATGCAACAGTGTAAACTTGCAACAGGTACAAGGTCGCCTGAACTGGTAAAGACAATGGAACTACTGACTGAGCCTGAGAGAATAAAGTTCATACCTAACATTCTACCCGTTGGAGACGTGGAAATTAGGGGACTGTACAACAAGATTGATATAATCCTGTGACACGAGGAGAAATCAGCCATTACGTGCCTTTTTGCTATCACCTAACCACTTTGTCACTCTGATTTTGCTGTTTGATTCTTCAACCCATCCTTATCTTTGTCTTGCCCGATTCATACTTTTCCTCCTTATGAGGGAAGTATCCCGTATTGCCTGTCTTGCTGAACTTTGATGTGTTTCCTGGCGATGGCGAATCAACTGATGTCCTGAGGACGAAGACTGACTCTGTATGCTGACCCATTACGGAGGGTAACTTATCTGTTTGTCTGTTTGCCTTTCCTTTCTAGGTACCAACTGCTACCTTTTGATAGAGACCATAGATAGATGTTTTCTAAATTTGTGTTGGTAAATCGTTTTGCATGAAGCCCAACATGCTAATGTCAATTCGAGGTTAGTTGAGGAGTTCACTAAAGCGGACGCAAATAGACAAATGACTGAATCAATGCTTTGTTGAATAATTCGCTAATGATACTCTGCTAAGATTAATCCATGTTGACGTTGTGCTTTGTTCTAATGGTCATGATCTTTGCTTTGATGAAATCTTATTCGAGTTGCCATATCATGACAGTGCTAATGTGTTTTATGGTTTTGAGACTAATAAACTTGCTAGTAGAGTGTAACCAATAGGGAATAAAATAACTTAAATCTTACACATTTATGTGTGGTTATTCATGGTTGAAAGGTCATGGTGTGATCAAACTTTATTAATGCATTTATCTAGATTGGTTTACTTTGACATATTGGATAAGGCGAAAATTATTGACCTAGTGATTTATATGCTGATTAGTTGTCTCGTCCTAAGGTGTCTTCAATCAGGGTCAAAAGATTAATTGGCCTAAAACGAGTCTCAGACAAGTAAACTATCTAAGACGGGACGCGTTAACAGAGGCACACCATTATTTACAATGGGTCTAAATGGGTTCTGCAGGATTAGCAGCAACATTTTTTACGCTAATCCTGCAAAGCTCCGAATTTGCATAAAAAAGTCTGACAATGTTTCCCTAACTACTACCGTCATGGTGCACCATATGTAAAATGCTACTCACACAAGGTGGCATTAGGGGGGCAAGAAAAGTAGCACTGCACTAGGAGCAGCACCACTTTTCATAAATCTGCCCCTAAATGACAAATTTCAACACATCTACAACACATGGCTCAAACCCAAACACTTGCAAGACAAAATGTGTCTACACAGGCATAAAGGAATATAACACAAAAATAAAGCAAAACAAATCCATTACTCAAGCAGGATCGATTATGCCAAATCCCTGTCTGAGAAATTCCATGACATTTTATCAGAATTCGCAATCCACAGAGTTATCAAATCTCCACTCTTCTTTCACAAAACATTGGCAAAATCTAGTAACACATTAACTCCACAAAGCAGACAAACTAGATTTGTTTCTAAAAAACTAGAGAAACAACTGTTCGCTTATTATACAACTGAAAACAAACCCAAGAGATAAAAGTCCTCCACCTAGATCATCCTTCCAAGAGATTACAACCTCAGAATTTGAAGACTTGCTGCCCAAAGGACCCTTGACCTCCACAAAACTTCACAAATATCCTTTAATGAACAAAATAATCTATTCCAGTTAGTAACATTATTAATATTATTAATAACTCCTTAAAACAGGACATTTCCCAGAGATATTGAAGAAGGCCCACTACTTAGAAACAACAATTCAGACTTTCAAGACATTTACCTTTCCTTAGCAAACTCATAGAGAACGTAATCTTTCAACTGATCTCAGAATTCAAAGAAGAACCTCAACTGCTCTGCTATTGACAAACAACATTCAAATCAGACCTAACTGCAATTTTGGAAGAGCAAAAAAACACAGTCAGAAAAAATGGTGCAGCTTCATTACTACTCCTGGACCTTTCGCCAGCTTTCAACACACTGCGCCATAATAGATCACGTCTTAGGTTGAAAGAAGTCGGTACAGATGTCATCACTTTCGATCGAATATACATTTGCATTAACAACAAGTCACATCAGAGTAACACACCACTCCCTTTCTCATCAAACCCTTACTGCATTCAAACAGACGTCCATAGTCATCTATCATTTCTGCTTTAAAAACATTCATGAAACTACTACTGAGTTCTAGCAACAGTTTAAAACTCATCTACTACGAGTATGCAATCAACACACAGATAATTCTCAAACTGAGGAACCCTAAGGATTTAATGATATCAAAATTCACCTCTTGCCTCATACCTTTGATCCGTAAATGGCTTGAAACCACGTCAAGTTACATGCCCCAAGAAGTGGAATGAAACAAGCATGATTGCCAATTTCTTTGACCAGGAAATCTAGTACCTCCACCAAAAATAGCAAAAGAAGCGAGACACCTTGGCATCTTCTTTAACGCTACACTTTCCAGGAATATTCAAGTGGAGAAGGTATCTCAATCAACTTAACACACAAGGAAAACACATAAACACATCTTTCCACATCTTGAATTTCCTCAAAAGGTACAAGTCAAACCATCACTCATCTTCTCCAAACTTGACTATGCTAATATGGCTATACCGCAGCATTCCACTCTCAATCATCAGAAGGTTACAATGAATAAAAGGCTGTACGCCGGCTCATGACTACAAGAAGATCCTTTTTCAAGGTGCTTTGTATCAAACAAAGTGAAACAAACAGCAAAGGACCAAAATTAATTCAAGGAAAAAATCACCAAATACTCCCAACCCAGGGACTTACATTGCAGGTTGGGTCCGCGCTTATTAATTCCTGCATATATGAAGAAAACTATACCTTCTCCATTCAAGCTACAAAAATATGTTACTCCCTTGCTTGAAGGATCAGAGACACTGAGAATCCTTTATAACTCAAAAGAATGGGTAAGACCTGGTTATCCCTAAAATGATTCAACATAACATATAAATAGTAGTGGTAGTGAACATCCCACAATTCAACAATTACTTCTTCAGCTCACTGGACTTACAGATAATATTCTATGGTCCCAACTTGGATCACAATAAATACAGCAAACTTCCTCCCCTTTTGTTTAGTAACCAAATGAGTGGCCCAAACTATGTGTAGGTTGATGCACCTTTAGATATATCACATACGTACAGTGGAATAATGCGATTATGATGTCAAATGGTATGCTTTGTTTTTTTTTCTCAATTGAGTATCCTATTGTATTCCTAGCAAGGCTAAGTACATGGCTTAGGTAATTAAATATATTTTGACTTCAAATTAGCTACTCTATATTTCAGATTCAGATACACATCTCTTTATTCTCAGATCACAATAGTTAATAGTTAATAAATAGTACCCAAATGTGGAATTCATGATGCTACTTTGACAATATGTTGTCACAGCTCTTTACCTCGATGGATCCAATTTTTACATTTCACACATTCTTAACCTGTGACACAATCTCATATATTGTCCATAATACACAGGCATCATTAATATAGCGCACTGATGGTCTTCCCCATTTTGTAGAAGGTGTGAACAAAAGTCTATCAACTAGCCATTGAATACACACCCAGATCTATGCTGAAGTACATGTCATGTGATATATGTCACATGGTTACACCTGCATCTGCGTCATACAGCATATGTTACATCCATATTTCGCAGCATTTATGATAAAGTCAGCCTTACGCGACAATGTCTTCTCTACCGAGGGGTCCTGGATATGTGGGCCGGACAGCTTATGCGGAAATCCTCATGAGGAGGAGAGGGAGCGGGCTTCCATTTAGGTGACATATTGAAATCCTCATTGCCACCATGCCTACCATATTTACAAAATAAATATGTCTTCTTTATCTAACAGTGTTTGACACCAGGTGGCTCCCACTGTATCTCATTCATGGGCCCCTTTTCAACTTAGTTGGGTAAGAACAGGTGTGCACACTTTAGAAACTTGTAGATGAGCTCCTTAGACCTTTTAAACATCTGAGGCACTTATATCGCGCAATGGCATGTGAATGTGCTTGCAGTGATGTGATGCTGACACAAAACCTCACAAGTGTGTGTTGTTAACCCTTGCAAGAGACAATGCTATTCACCGTTGTGTTCTATACTCCTCTTGGCATCTTTTTTACAGTTTTCCAAACATGTGCATACACTCAATTATACGTAAGTATTTAGAATTCATATGTGTAGTGTGTGTTCTCATAATAAAGGAAAAAAGGGGGGGGGAATAATCTGGGAGATTTATATGGTCCTATGCATCATTCTCCACAATCATGTGAAAACCAAAAGAATGCAGTTTCAAGAGAAAGAGGGCTCCTTACTACCAAATTTGAAAGGAGTCACTAGCTCTCTGCAAGCACTCTGTACTAGGAACAAGAGCCCTCACTCACCATCCGGTGAAATGCTTCATCAGTGGGCCATTCTCCTTGTCAGGCCATCACTGCAATGTCTGGCGGGCCCCTCAAGGGGGCTCTTTGCCAGCGACCTTTTTGACATATTTACCGGAGATGCATGCAAGAATGTGGGATTGGAACCAAAGAAAGTGTTAAAATTGACTAGGGAAATCCAAAGGACAGACCTTTATTACAAAATGGAACTCCTGTCAAGATTAAAAACAAAAGAAAAAGGTGGGGGAAGCTAGATGTAATGATCCAGTTCCCCTCCAACATGGTCTATTTTGTGTCCTGTACCTCTGTTCTAGGTACCTGCAAAAAGAGAGGTTGTGTGGGTATTTCCTACACGGCCTACTGTAAACATCTTGTAAACATGTTTTGTACTTTAATAGTCTAAAGATCTGTTGGCGATTCGTCAGGACCTGCAAAAATCCTAATCCTCGCTAAGAGAGTAACAGTACTCACTGTCAAGTAGACATACTATAATCCATACTAAAGTATTTGCAATATAAGCAGGGACACTCCTAGATTCAGAAGATTGGGCCCCTTGGCAATAGCATCGGGAACTGATCGTTCACAAAATGTATTAGTTTGTAGTGTGTACACCTACCCCTGCTCCATGTTTCTCGGTGTGTCCTCATGACAGAGGCACTTGCACTTTACATCTATCTGACAATTAGGATTAAGAGCGTGATTTAGAGTTTGGCGGATGGTTACTCCTTCGCAAACGTGGGGATATCTTGTCTGCCATAGGCTATAATGGGATCGTAATACAGGAGAAGGGATATCCGTCACATTTGTGACAGAGTATTCCCCTTCACCAGACTCTAAATCAGGTCCTAAATTATGAAAACTGGGATGCAAAATTACAAAAGATAGGAATCCAGGACCTGAAGAAAGTCGAACACCTCACGTGGGATTTTTTAAATGTGTGGTGACCAAGGGAGTTCAGAATCATTGACCACCCTCTACAAGTCCAGTTGTTTTTATTTTATTATTACAAAAATAACTGGAATAAAGTTACCCTAAGTTATCTGTGCTTAATTGTACTATCTTGTGGATCCCATTGTCATTTGTGTGTAACAAAGAAAAGAAGAGACCTCCAGGATGACAGAGTCCATCCTTATTGCCACCAATGGAATATGAATGAGGAGCAACCCGATGATAAAGAATGCCACCTACGTTAGTTGCTGAGGGTTTGTACTCTTTATAATTAACACATTCGGGTTGGTAGAATCTAATTCCCCCAATCCCATTTTGGGAGTCTCTTTTTGATTTCGAAGTATAGATCCTCTTCCACACCTCTCTTTGCAAGCCCTTGTACTGATCTTCTACCTAGCTTCTTCTCTGGGTTACCAGTGGAAGAAGTGTGTGGGGACTGGATTGACCATTGTGCCACTCTGACATTTTCCTAGAGGACTGAAGGTTAGGGGCTGCTTTCAGAGCAGAATGGGCTGCCACAACCCTACTCTGTCCACATAACCCATTCCAGGTTGCAGCTTTCTGCAAAGCGGAGCTGTTTGGAACATTTCACCAGGCCTGATTTTGATTCCCAGTCCCTCACTGGGTGCACTATCCTCTTTTTGGCTCCCACTTCTTGCATCACCTTTCCATGGTTGCCATCCAAGGGTCTGTGTGGTAGCCATTTGGTTCCCTTCTTGCTTCACACAGGGCCTGCCTTGTGTGGTCAGTTGCTGTTAAATTTCTCCTCCTTCTTGTGGCTGGCAGGGATCTTCCAGTTGATTTACTGGACTCCTTAGGGCACTTCCTCTAGCTGTATTAAGAGTTCAGTTGCTCCAGTGGCTTTGCAATCCAGTGGGTTTCTGTTCCTCTGGTTAGTTTTGCATTGGTTTCTGTTAATGCCTCCCTCCATGTTCAGTGATTGACTGTGGTTCCCGTTAGGGCCCGTTGGGGTGGCCTGATTTTCTCAATATCCAGAGTGCTTAGGATTATTCTTTCATTCTCTACTTTCTCATGTGATACTGTGCACTTTTTTCCGTTATCCTTGGCATCACTTCAGAGGTAATTGTGCTTTGTTGGGGATTAGGTCATGGTGAAACTGCTTTGGTATGTCCCCAAGAAAGGAATGGAATGAGGAAAGGTTGTGGGAGTAATGCACTGATTACTTAAAAGTAACCATCATTATTTGCATTACCCTTCCTGTTCCCAGTACATGTACCTTGCCCCGTCTTCCTTTGCTTACAACTTCAATCCACAGTACTTGGTGAGGACAGGACTTGAGGCCATATGTAAGAACACTTTTTCCCATAGACACAGAATGGGTAAAAACCTTTGCTACATCTGGCCCTTGGTTCTGTGGGCCTGCCTTCTGAGAGCGAGTGGCCAGAGAAGGAGGTTAGAGGACTGGGGTAGAGAGGGTTTTATTTTTAGCAAGGTCACATGGTGCCTGGGGGAAGCGAATGTACCTCAATTAAGCACAGGGGAGTGGAAAGGTAACCGGAGTAATAAAGACTACTACCAAATAATGGTGCCCTTCACACATGTAGCGTACTATGAGTAAACCCCAGATTTATATAGAGCAATCTTGAGTACACAGAGTCCTGGTCTTCCTCATCACTGTTATAAACAACTCCTCTCATCCTGACATTTTAGCAAGCAGGTGAGAGAGCGTAGCTTTTATATTCAATATTAACATGAAATGTTTAGGAACTAATGCGTAATAATGCTGCATAGAAAATTTATTAATGTGTTTCTGCTAAACGTGCGCTTGAAATGTGCCCACGGGGAGTGGCCGCCAATGTATACAATGATTAATCAAACTGACTAATGATGTAGAATTAATATGCAAATGTATGGTTTTACACTAATTATTAAGGGTTATATGCTAAAGTTCTGCAAATAAAACATTAGGCCTTAGTTAGCATGAGTCGAGGCCTAGCTGCCAGGTTTCATATTAAATGTGTTTTTCTAACGTACAGTGTGCTGACTTGCTGAAGGACATGAACTTGCAGTTTTCCAAAAAGCTAGAAGATGAGTGTAACTGTAGTAGATCCGTTCTCATGAAATTCGACTTGCTCAAGGAAACATTCTTGCTGAATGCAACAGTGTAGACTAGTCGCAGGTACAAGGCCGCCTTAACTGGTACAGACAATGGAACCACTGACTGAAGACACGAAAAGGACCACGCGAGTATGAAATCATACCGGACATTCTACCCGCTGGAGACGTCAATCATAAGAACCAATAAACTACGTGAGAACTGTTATGGGGTGACAATTTTGATGAACTCACTGGAAACCCTTTGGATGAAGATAGTGGGGTGCCAACCTCACCCAATCAGGAACTAGGGGACTATACAACAGAAAAGGGATAAAAACCTATGACACAAGGAGCCAGGGGGGAGATGCTATTGCGAACTTTGCTATGACCCAGACACTTTGTCACTCTACCTAGAGACTTTGCTGTTTGGTTCTTCATCCCATCCTTGCCCTTACCTTGCCCGTTTATACTTTACCTCTTTATGAGGGAAAGTGTCCCTTCTTACCCGTTGTGCTGAATTCTTGACTGATGGCGAATCAACTGATGTCCTGAGGATGAAGCATGAATCTGTATGCTGACCCAATACGGAGGGTAACTATATGACAATTAAATTGTAATTGTCTGTTTGCTTTTCCTTTCTAGGTACCTACTGCTTCTTTTGACAGAGACCTTAGTTAGATGTTTTCCAAATTAATGTTACTAAATTGTTTTGCATGAAGTCCAACATGCCAATGCTAATTCGAGGTTAGTTCAGGGGTTCATTAAACGGACGCAAGTAGACTAATGACTGAATCAAGGCTTTGTTGAATAATGCTCTAATGATACTCTGCTAAGGATAATCTATGTTGACGTAGTGCTATGTTCTCGTATTCGTGATCCTTGCTTTGATGAAATCTTATCAGAGTTGCCATATTGTGACAATACTAATGTGTTTCGTGGTTTTGAGACTAATAAACTTACTAGTAGAATTGTAATCAATAGGGAATAAACATCACTAAATCGTACTAAACTGGTGTGGTTATTCATGACTGAAAGGTCATGGTGGTTTCTGAGTCTTATTAATGTCATTAATTAATCTGAATTGTCTTGTTATGGTAAACATTGATGACGTTATTGACATATTGATTGACTTGTTGATCAGTTATCTCGTCCTAAGGTGTCTTCAATCAGGGTCGAAAGATTCATTGGCCTAAAACGAGTCCCAGAGTGAACAAATTAGTCATAAAGGGACGTGTTAACAGTTTTGGTAGCAGAGCGACGGTTTGGCCCTTTGGGGGCCCTAGAAAGAGGGACCATTGTTTGGAATTGTTTTTCAAAATAATGCAAATTGGAGGTATGATGTGTCTCTAAATTCCCCATGACTTTCCCCGGAATCTCGGAGCTTGCCTAAGTGAGTTGGGTATGTTCTTGGCGTTTTAGCGTGTGTGGTGTAGAATTTGCGCTTGCTCAGCTTATGCATATTGCAGGTAATTTGTGAAGTTTGTGTGTTCAGGCCAGGTAATGTTGTTTTAGTAGGAGTGGGCGTACTCCGCAGTATGAGAGTAGGGAAGTCGGTGAACTTCATGTGAGTGTGACGCTTTTTGCTCAAAAATTGTCCACGTGGTTGTTGGTGATGTACGGACCCGTCGTGGTCTAAGACTCCGGAGTATATTGACAAGTGTAGGAGACACTTGGTTTATGTTGTAATTTGTGCGGTTTAATAGGTCAATCGGGCGTGGTTGACAAGTCGAGTTTGAGCCAATTGTGTGAGTGAAACCTTTGATGGCGATTTGGCAAGTTCTAAAGTGCACTAGAATGAACCATTGAGAAGTCGAGAGTAGGATTTGCGGGTCGAATTCTGCTTGCGAGTGCGGGAGCTGAGAAGGAGAGAGTAGCGGCCGAGGCTTCAAGTGAAATCTCTGTAAAGTTCTGAAGCGATTGTGTTACCCTTCCTGTAGTAAACCGGCAAATTTGTTTTTTTTGTTGTTAAAGGTGCTCGCAATATATTGCATTCGTTCTGTGAGGGGAGGACAAGCCGCAAGGCTTTGTCAGCCGTAGTGTGTGTGATGTCATTTGGGCCGCGCTGGGATAGGTCAGTTGCCGAGAGGGGTCGCGCACGGATTGGCAGCTCTCCGTGAGAGGCAATTGGTTGAGAAGGTGGGTGAAGAGTGTTCTGGGAATTAAAGTCACTTTTTGATCCGATTCTAAACAAAATAAAAGAAGCAAAAATGAAGTTCTTCAAGGCTCTAAAGTGTGCTTTGAGGGGAGATACAGTCATTACAGCGAGTGTGGGGGAGCCTACACCGCCTGAGGGTACTCCAGCTTATATCGTAATGGAGGAGAAGGGAGTCGCGCCATGTCTTTTGTTAAAGCAGTGGTGCAAACTGACAGAGAAGGAGGGATGTTTGGCGTTTCCAGAATACGGGACGTTCAATATAAGAATTTTGGAAAATTTGCGAAGGGTGTTAAGTGAGCAAAACCCGACTCCGAGACAAGCTCAGTATGAGGCATTATCAGTCTGGGATTTAATGGCCATACAAAAGAGGCAGCAGAAGTTTATGAGGAGAATGAAAAGAGCAGAAAAGACTTTAGCGGAAGCTAAATGGGATAATGAGACCAAGATGTGTAGAAGGGGAGTAGTTGACGGAATTAAGATGTTTCCGGTAGTAACTCAAGAAGATGAGACACAGGGAAAGAAAGCCACTTGTAAGACAGACAAAGGTTCTAGTAAGACAAAGGAGACTCAGAGGTCTTGGGTAGATGAAGATGATTCAGACGATGAAGAGTTTCTTAAACAGTTGTTACATGATCGCCTGCCGCCATATGCCATAAATGATAATGCACAAAGTACTAGTGTGGGTTCTGAAGATCTGGCACAAAATAAGGGAATCATGAATACAGTGCAGATGAGTGATACAGTTTTGATACAGAATGGTGTCAGTGTACCCACTGCGCCAGACACACAGATAAAGTTGCAACCACCACCAATTCAGAGGCTTTATCCTGATGTCCCAGTATTGGAGACAACTACAAGTTTGATGGTGCCGCCTAATCCAGTATCCCTGAGATCAAAGTTAGTCCAGATTGAGCCAACTCCAAAATTGCTGCCCCAGCCGCAGCAAAAGGTGGTTCCGAGTTACACCTCTGTTGTAGGATCACAGTCAGTAGCTACAGCACCCATGATGGATCAAGCTATGGGAGTTAACACTCCACAGGGTTTGGGAATTGGATAGTCACCAGCTGCTATATCATTGCCAATTACTGTTGGTCCACCAGTACCGCTGTATGCGCAAGCTAAGCCTGGTGTATGCGATCAGGGGGTAATGACCCAAGAGGCAATAAGAGGATGGTCTACCGGAGACTTGCAGAAAATAACACAGGAAGGACAGACAGCCGAAAGGTCTAGATCCTTGTTGGACTTTAGTCCGATTGGGGTTCCTTTGGAGACGATGAGGCAAGCAGGGTTAGGTACACTAACCCCACAGATAATGAGTACGAATATGACACAGACACCGATGGTGCAGTCTGGAAATGTCTTGTTGCAAGGTCTAACAGTGAAACAATTGAACGAGTGGTTAGACAAGCTCAACACTCTGCAGACTACTACTGTGATCGCAGAGAGATCAGAGAGGGAAGAATACCTGCATTTTGTGAGACTGGGTGTAGAAGCCACGGAACTAGTAGAAGGAACAATGGGGGTGAACAGATTAGAGTCATACACAGAGGGAGAATTGAGGTATCTGTGCCCCAATATAACCAAGGGAGTGAGCAAGGTGCATCAGAGGTTGGCAAACCTGGCGGACAAATACAGCATAGACATAGAAAATACTAAGCATTTGAAGAGGAGCAATAGGTTAGACTTTGAGCCTAAAGACTTCGATCACATGAGATCTACCGGAATGAAGGCACATCTTAAAGCGATACTACAGAGTGCTCAAATTTGGGGAGAATTAGAGAAGTGGGAAGGCAGATGGGCAAAGAAGAGAGATAAAGAGAAAGGTGATGACCCGGAACCAAAGCAGGCAAAAGCTGCACCAGACACGGGGACAATAAAGATGTTACCAATGAGAGAAATGGCTGGAGGGGTTTTAGTTCATGTACCGTGGTCTAGAGGTGACATTCTGTCATTCACAAATGATTATCCCAGGTTGAGGGAGAAGCCGATAGAGTGGTACCAGCAGACGGACAGGTTTGTGAAGCTTGCAAAATGTCTCTGGGAAGACTTGAATACCCTGGTTTGAGATTATAGTCCCAGCTGATTTATGGCTTGAGTGCAAGAGGGGTGTGGACTGGCCGACAGAGGAGCCGGCAAGGGACAAGGTTACTGGAGCACCGTCTTCTGAAGTGATGAGGTATTATCAAAAAGTGATTGAGTTTCTGAACCAGAAGGTGTCGCCGAAAGTTACTGATTGGCAGAAAATTGATCGAACATCACAGGAGGCCAAAGAGTCGATACATGCTTACTATACTATGAGAGGTTGTTGAAGGCATTCAAACACTATAGCGGCACTGAGGTCATAGAACCGAAAGAGATGAATCACCTTGTGTTAAGGTTTGTTGAAGGGCTGAGACCAGAGATTAGCCAGATGATTAAGAATCATTTGATCTGTTGGCAAGCGAAGCCGATTGATGAGGTGTTACAGTATGCAAAATACCGTAGTGACGAGATTGAACTGAAACAGAGAAAGTTAAAGGAGAAAGTGATGGTGATGCAAATTAAGGCAGCGCATGCAGGGATGCAGGGAAATGGAATACAGCAGATGGTACAGCAGCAACCGCAGGGAAATGGAATGTTTCAGGCACAACCAAGAGGACGAGGTCGAGGAGGTTTTGTGAATCGTGGTCCAGATGTTAATACTGTTGTGGTTCAAAATTATGTGCAAGGGATGAAAAAGGTGTCACCATGTCACGCGTGCGGTGGCGCGGGGCACTGGAAACGGGAGTGCCCAATGGTGGTGCAGGATGGTGCTGTTCAACAAAGCAATGATGTCGGTACATTTCAAAATGTGAGGGATCCAAAAGTGAGGGGTCAAAATCAGAACTTCCAGAATAACATGGTTCAGATGCAGGGTCTACAGCCCCTGCAACAGATACAAATGCCGCGTGTTCAACCAGTGCAACAAGTACAACAGCAGATTCTCATGATACTTAGACAGCAAATGCAGATACCATTAGCTCCAATGGGACAGCAACAGGTGATGCTTCCTCAACAGGTCACAGGTCAAACAATGAGTCAAAATAATACAGTACAACAGTTCCCATTGCGTGGTGAGGATGGAATAAACGATGAATGGTCGGATGATTGTTCAGATAGTGAGGAGTGCAGGCTTGCAGCGTCCCTAGAAGTAGATCAGAGGGGTCCCTATGTAGAAGGAAATGTTATGGGTCGTAAGGTTTCATTCCTAGTTGATACAGGAGCTACACGCTCTATAGTCAAAAGTGCAGAGGTTCCGAAATTGCCACTTTTGGGGCGTACTATAAGGGTGGTAGGAGTAGCAAATCAGTTCCTGACAAATCCAATTACAGATCCGGTCCAAGCTGAGATTGGTAACTTCCAGGGATTACATAAACTTGTAGCATGTGACTCGAGTCCCGTATCCCTACTGGGAAGAGACTTACTGTGCAAGACGAGGTGTTTGATTACCTGTTCCAATGAAGGGATTGAGGTGCAAGCAAACAGTGATGACGAAGGGGACGATGGTCAGATCTCTGAGCTAGAGACGGAGACGGTAAATGAGGAGTACCCTTTGATAACCTTATTCCCGATGTTCACAGTGACTGACTGACCAGCTGAATTACAAGGAACAGTGACAGAAAAGGTGTGGGACCTGACAGGAAAGGAAGTGGGACTAATAAGAGGAGTGGAACCAGTCAAAGTAGAGGTAAAGCCAAATGCAGTGTTTTCCCAGGTACCGCAGTACCACATGGCACAAGATGTCCTTATACAGGTGACGCAGATAATTTCGGACTTTGTGAAGCAAGGGGATCTGAAAGAAGTACTCAGCAGCCCATGTAATTCACCAATAATGGGTCTGAAAAAGCCTTGTGGGAAGGTTTGAATTGTTCAAGACTTGAGGAAAATAAATGAGATTGTGGTAAAATGTTGCCCCATAGTGCCAAATCCAGCAGTGATTATGTTTCAGGTTCCTGCGTGATGCAGAGTGGTTCACAGTTGTGGACCAGTCTCAAGCATTCTTTTTGGTACCTCTTCATGAGGATAGCCAATTTCTTTTTAGTTTCAAATTCCTGGACAAGGTTTACAGTTGGTGTAGAGTTCCTCAAGGGTTTTCTGAATCATCTTCCATCTTCAATCAGATATTGAAGAAGGATTTGGAATCATTAGAATTGCCTTTCAGTTCGACTCTAGTACAGTACATTGATGATTTGTTGATGACTGCAGGTACGACACAATTGCCTTGTTAAATCATTTGAGATAGAATGGACATAAAGTGTCCCCAAAGAAGCTGCAATATTGTCAGAAAGAGGTGAAGTGCTTGGGTCACCTGATTGAAAAGGGGTCTAGGAAAATATCTAAAGAAAGAGTGACAGCCATATTGCAAATAAATCCCCCGACAACAAAGAGAGATGTTAGGATGTTTCTGGGAAAGGTGGGCTACTGTCGTCAGTGGATCCCCAACTTCTCGATCATTTCTAAACCTTTGGTGAGATTGACTGTCAAGGAGATTCAAGATGGCCCGGGTGCCATAACCATGTCTGAGAAAGAGATGAAGGCATTCATGGAACTGAGGGAAAGCATGCGCAGGGCACCAGCTTTAGGTATGCCTGATTACACAAAGCCTTTTGTACTGTTTTGTCATGAACGTGATGCTTGTTCTTTGTCTGTCCTGACACAGGTCCATGGAGGTGCAACCGCCCAGTAGCATATTTTTCAGCTACTTTGGACCCAGTCGCAGTAGCCTTACCAGGTTGTTTGTGTGCAGTTGCAGCAGTTGGTCAAAGCCTCACTGAGTGTGAGGGCATAGTGATGGGACATCCTTTAACAGTAATGGTCCCACATTCAGTTGGAATCCTGTTGACCCGAACAAAGACCCAGCATATGACAAATGCACGTTTAACGAAGTATGAAACAATTATACTAGGGTCACCGAATGTATCCCTGAAAAGATGTACTGAATTGAACCCGGCAACTTTGCTTCCTATTGAAAATGTGAACATTGATGATGCTGAGGAAGTGGAGCATGATTGTCTTGAGGTAACAGATCTGTGCACCAAACCGAGACCTGACATTAAAGACACCCAATTGGAGGAAAATGATTACATTATCTTTGTTGATGGTTCATGCCTGAGAGACGCAGTAGGAGTACTGAGGGCTGGATATGCTGTGTGTACAATCACTGGTATCTTAGAAGCTTCCTGGCTCGAAAGAGTATACTCTGCTCAAGTGGCTGAATTAATTGCTCTTACTAGGGCATGCCATGCAGCTGAGAACCTGAAAGTCACTATCTATACTGACAGCAGATACGGATTTGGAATTGTACATGAGTTTGGCCAACTATGGTCGCAGAGAGGTTTCCTGACCTCTTCTGGTTCACCAGTGAAAAAGGGCAAGAAAATTAAGGATTTGTTGCACGCGATTCACTTACCTCTTGAAATTGCCGTGGTGAAATGCACTGCTCATGTTAAGTCACAAGACTTTGTGTCAATGGGAAATGGATATGCAGATCAAGTCGCAAGGTTTTGTGCATTGAACTGTATATAATTTCAAGATCAGTGGGAATTGTTATCTGAAACTGAAAATGAAACATGCACAGGGTATGCATTAAGGGTGAATGACACATTAGGTGAGTTAAAATCATTGCAGGGATGTGCCAGCAAAGAGGAGAAACGCTCCTGGCTAAGAATGCAATGCGTACAGAGATCTGATGACTTATGGGTTTCAGAGGAGGGAAAAATGGTTTTGCCAAACAGTATTTTGTCACAGTTTGCGAGGTTTTACCATGGTCAAGCACATGTTGGGAGAGACGCAATGATCAGGTTGTTCAAAATTGATTGATTCAATCCGAAATTCAGACAAGCTGCAGAGGTTATCTGTCACAGGTGCATCATCTGTCAGCAGGTGAATGCAGGAAAAGGGACCGTGGTAAATTTGGACGACATTGGGAGAGCAGGAGGTCCATTTAGCAGAATGCAGATGGATTTTATTGAGATGCCTGTATGTGGAGGTCTGAGGTACGTGTTGGTGATTGTGTGTGTTTTCAGTCACTGGATTGAAGCTTACCCTACACGTAGGAATAACAGTCTCACAGTAGCGAAGCTGCTGCTTAGGGAACTGATACCACGTTTCGGGTTTCCGATCTCTTTAGAATCAGATAGGGGCAGACACTTCGACAATGAGGTGATTAAGCTCTTATGTGCTCCATTGAACATTGAACAGAAGTTGCACTGTAGCTATCGCCCTGAAGCATCAGGACTAGTGGAACAGATGAATGGTACCTTGAAGTCGAAAATGGCAAAGATGTTCGCAGCTACCAATTTGAAATGGCCAGATGCATTGCCCTTAGTGCTGATGTCAATGAGAAACACACCTGACAAGAAAACAGGACTGTCTCCTCATGAGATTCTTATGGGCCGAGCTATGAGATTGCCCGCAGTGCCTGCAAATGCTCTTGTGAATATTACGGATGATATGGTGTTGTACTACTGCAAGGGTCTGGCTGACGTGGTCCGCTCTTTCTCTCACCAGGTGGAAGCTACCACATTGCCACCGATAAGTGATCCAGGTCACACCCTGAAAGCCGGTGACTGGGTTGTTGTCAAGAAACACGTGAGGAAGTCATGTTTGGAGCCACGTTGGAAGGGACCATATCAAGTAATACTGACAACTACTACTGCTGTGAAATGTGCAGGTCTTCCAAATTGGATACATGCCAGTCACACAAAGAAGGTAACGTGTCCAACTGATGAGGAACTTGAATTGCCCAAAACAACAGCTGCAGAGAAGGAAGTCTCAGGGCCGGAGAGTAATCAAAGGGGAAATGAGACTGAAGGAGAGCCCGTTGAGGACGGCTTAGTCACTCAAACAGTAAACGAGATCCAGAGGAGTGACAGTGAGCCTATCTCAGCCGAGGCAACAGGGGAACAGACACCGAGAGAGGTTCTCCCAGAAGCAGACGGATACAGGTTTGAAGTCGAACCCATAATTGACCCTGAAGGCGAAGGAGGTGAGGCAGAAGGAGGCCAAAGTGTTCTGACTCCTCCTGAGTCGCTTGCAGGTCCATCAAGAGAAAACACCATAGCACAAGAGGAGGGCACTGGTCAACATTCTGAAAGGTCGAGTGGAAAGAAAACACTTAAAGGAAATAACTGGCCGAAGCCACAAGTTGCAAAGGAGAAAGTGATCCTTAACGAAACAACAGAGGAAGAGATTGATACAACCAGGAAAGAAGATCTCAGTGAAGGAGAGTTGCAGGGTGATCGCAAACTGAAAAGAAAGAGAGTTGCAACCAGAAGGTACGCAGGTCCTGAATGGGATGCAACATCAGCTGAATGGCAACAAGAATTCTTAGCATTTTGTTTTGATCGAGAGATTCCAGGTCAATACTACGGGACCTGAATTCAACCTTTGAAAGAGACTGTGTTAAATTGAATAAAGCTGAAAAGCTGAGAGAAAAGAGACTGATAAATTACCGGATGTGATACTGTTAACCTGAATTGACACTGAAAAACAGATTATGACAAGCTGCTAACCTGATTCGACAAATGGGTCCTGAGTGAGTGAAACGCTATAAATACTTGCTGAAAGAGAGAGACTTTGCACAAAAAAAAAAGAGCTTTTATATCATCCTCAAGTTGATTGTTTGCTTATCTTATTCTGCTCTCTGATTCTTTATAGATCATGAGTAACACTAGGGATAATGGTAATAAGGGTAGGACTCGTGCAAGTTTGATTGTTGGTGTGGGAATTATGTGTGCAATAATAATTATAGGTGTGATTGTGGGAATGCTATTGGTGGATAAAAGTGTGACTAACCATGCTTCAACTCCTGAGACTACTACACTAACACCGTGGGAGAAGTTTGAGCAGGATACGAAGTACTTGCATGAGGGAATTAATTCAAAAAGGGAACTATCTACTAATGCTTCTATCGCCTGTTGAATGAGTATGTTGACACAATGGATGCGAAGAATTGCTATGTGTGCACAAAGATTCCTTTGTCAGTACAAGAAGGGGTTACTTACCATAGTCTGCCGCTTACATATGGAATAAGCTGTAGCTTGCTATTAACGAGACTCTGTGATCAAGAACATGTTCAATACTTCTACTCTAATCTAGACATATTGTTTTCTTTTGTGCCTGTAATTAAGTTTCTAAATAAATTAGCTAAGGATCAATAGTTAGGGGTTTCTTTGAGCCAACACTGACATTTGGGACAGCTTATGCGCACCGCAATAATCTAACCTGCTTACTAATGCCTGTAGAGAAAAGCTTCTTAGATCACACTGATGATAGACGTAAAGCATTAAAGGAAAGGCTAGAAAAAGAATTCGAGAAACACACGTTTGCAAATGATTATGCTTACACTGCTATAAAGACACAGGGTAAATTAGCTATAGATGCACTGCACATAGGAAAGCTTTGTGTGTATATATAGGCCAAAATCTGAGCATGATACTTTATTAGTGGGAACGAGTGAATGCAGACATGTTTTTTTGTTTCAGAGTAAATGGACATTCATGTTAAATGGACAGGATCCAGCGATCCCTGGGCTCTATTATATATGTGGGCTTAATACTTATTACCGTCTTCCAAAGGGATGGTATGGGACATGTCATTTGGGAATAGTTTTCCCAAAGATCTACCAAATTGATGACTTAAAGAAACTTCCTAAAATGTCTGAATTACATCTTGCTAGACAAAAGAGATAGACAGCGGCTGCTGTCGTAGGTGATATATTTTGAGCCATTATTCCTTCAGTGGGGGTTATCTTAAACTCCATAAAGATTCAAAAGTTGTCTACTATTGTGGATAACATGCTCACGAACTTCACAGGGGCTATACTCCTGATGGATACTGAACTTGCTGCGGAGATTGCTATGCCTCTTCAAAACCGGCTTGCTTTAGACATTCCATTAGCGAAGAGTGGCGGAGTCTGTAAGATGCTTAATGAGCGCCACTGTTGTGCATTTATTCCGCATAATAGTAATAAGATTAGAAGTATGCTTTACTAACCTAACAAGAGACAGTACAGATTTGAAGGAGCTGAAAGAACCTGGAGTGTGGGAAAAGGTTGGGAAAGGAATTGCTAAAGTAGGGAACTGGTTTAGTAGTATTTGGAATGGGGTACTTGCAAAAATAATAGGGGGTATATTAGTTGTTTTATCTTGTTTATTAGGACTATGGTTATCATGCTAAAATAGTAAAAGAATCAAAAGAAAATTGGCAAAGAGCAATAAAAGAAAAGAAAAAGGAGAAAATGTTCAAAGAAATTTGGGAAAAATCAAGAAGGGGTGAAGAATATGAATTGTATGAATTGAGAAAGTAAAAGGTTGTGAAGGGAAAGGTTTTGTTTGAAGACAAGTGTCATCAGAGGAGGGACTGAGAGAGCGTAGCTTTTATATTCGATATTAGCATGAAATGTTTATGAACTAATGCGTAATAATGCCGCATAGAAAATGTATTAATGTGTTTCTGCTAAACGTGCGCTTGAAATGTGCCCACGGGGAGTGGCCGCCAATGTATACAATGATTAATCAAACTGACTAATGATGTCGAATTAATATGCAAATGTATGGTTTTACACTAAATATTAAGGGTTATATGCTAAAGTTCTGCTAATAAAACATTAGGCCTTAGTTAGCATGAGTCGAGGCCTAGCTGCCAGGTTTCATATGAAATGTGTTTTTCTAACGTACAGTGTGCTAACTTGCTGAAGGACATGAACTCATACTTTTCCAAAAAGCTAGAAGATGAGTGTAACTGTAGTAGATCCGTTCTCATGAAATTCGACTTGCTCAAGGAAACATTCTTGTTGAATGCAACAGTGTAGACTAGTCGCAGGTACAAGGTCGTCTGAACTGGTACAGACAATGGAACCACTGACTGAAGAAGCGAAAAGGACCTCGAGAGTATGAAATCATACCGGACATTCTACCCGCTGGAGACATCAATCATAAGAACCAATAAACTACGTGAGAACTGTTATGGGGTGACAATTTTGATGAACTCACTGGAAACCCATTGGATGAAGATAGTGGGATGCCAACCTCACCCAATCAGGAATTAGGGGACTGTACAACAGAAAAGGGAAAAAAACCTATGACACAAGGAGCCAGGGGGGAGATGCTATTGTGAACTTTGCTGTGACCCAGACACTTTGTCACTCTACCTAGAGACTTTGCTGTTTGGTTCTTCAACCCATCCTTGACCTTACCTTGTCCGTTTATACTTTACCTCCTTATGAGGGAAAGTGTCCCTTCTTACCCGTTGTGCTGAATTCTTGACTGATGGCAAATCAACTGATGTCCTGAGGATGAAGAATGAATCTGTATGCTGACCCAATATGGAGGGTAACTATATGACAATGAAATTGTAATTGTCTGTTTGCTTTTCCTTTCTAGGTACCGACTGCTTCTTTTGACAGAGATCTTAGTTAGATGTTTTCCAAATTGATGGTACTAAATTGTTTTGCATGAAGTCCAACATGCCAATGCTAATTCGAGGTTAGTTCAGGGGTTCATTAAACGGACGCAAATAGACAAATGACTGAATCAAGGCTTTGTTGAATAATGCTCTAATGATACTCTGCTGAGGATAATCTATGTTGACGTCGTGCTATGTTCTCATATTCGTGATCCTTGGTTTGATGAAATCTTATCAGAGTTGCCATATTGTGACGATGCTAATGTGTTTCTTGGTTTTGAGACTAATAAACTTACTAGTAGAATTGTAATCAATAGGGAATAAACATCACAAAATCGTACTAAACTGGTGTGGTTATTCATGACTGAAAGGTCATGGTGGTTTCTGAGTCGTATGAATGTCATTAATTAATCTGAATTGTCTTGTTATGGTAAACATTGATGACGTTATTGACATATTGATTGACATGTTGATCAGTTATCTCGTCCTAAGGTGTCTTCAATCAGGGTCGAAAGATTCATTGGCTTAAAACGAGTCCCAGAGTGAATAAATTAGTCATAAAGGGACGCATTAACACAGGTATGTAAAAAAAAAACAATAACTCCACCCTCAATGTTTCTTACCATTGAGAAGGAACATTCAACTGATGAACTTAATGATACAGAGCAGCCCCAAGAAATATCAGCTAGACACCCGCCTCAAAAATGAGGATGGGAGGGCTGGAGGACTGTAGCAAACAAGAGTAGGACTCAGCAAGGATGCTTCCACATCTCTCCAGGCTGAACTACGACAGCAGTTGGACCTCCTGGAGGCCAGCGCAGAGAATGCAAAGGGCAGGCCCCACCACCACAACATCCATATTGACCTACAGCCTACATCTCAGACTGGCTCCTCTCCTGGGGCCAGCAGGACTCGCTGTCAGCCTGCTTTGTGGTAGAAAGAGCCCATAGGTCCCTGACGCACACAGACCATCCCCTGGGGTGCCCCCTAGACTGATTATAGCTCAGCTCTTCAACTTTGTGGACAGAGACACAGTCCTTCACGAGGCCAGGCAGAAAGGATAACTGTTCAATGCGGGACACAAGGATATGCTATTCCCCGACTAAACGCTAAAAGTCCAACAAGAGAGGTGCACCTTCCAGGCAGTCATGGAAAATCTCTGTGCCATGCAGACCTCCTACATGTTACAATTCCCAGATCGACTTAAGGTTGTCTACAATGAAAAGACCCTGCTTTTGACACTGGGTGTTGTCCGCACTGCCATAAGGCAGAGATGCGATACCTGGGAGGTGAGATTAGGGACATGGAAGGTGTCTGGAGCACCACAATAAGTTACTAGACTCTGAGAGAATGAGTCAGCTCTACTCCGTGGGAAGGGTCCACGAGTTGGATGACAAGGTGGGCAAATTAATTTACTGGTTGGTGACTGCCGACCACCCCGCTACCACTATCACCGAGCTGAGATCCATGGAGGGTGATGTCATAATAGGAGCGGTAGGCTTGGCACAATGGTTTGCGTCCCACTTCCAGAACTTCTTTGCAGTCTGGGAACCTCCAGTCTGGGAGCGAGAACATCCCCTTATTCATGAGATCCCCATCAGGACACTGTCAACCTCAGACTCCGGAGCTCTTAATGAGCCACTCACTGCTGAGATCCAGGAGGTAATATCAGTCACGCCCTTGGGCAAAGCCCCAGCAACCCGCTTGAACTGTACAAATTGTTTGCTCCATTATTGATACACCACCTGCTGGTGCTCTCTATGAGGGTGCGCTTACCGGTGGTATACATGTGCATGACCTGAGGGGGGGTGACCATCACGGTTATCCTAGAACCTGACAAGCCACCTGAAGACTGTGGTTCCTACCATCCCATATCCCTTATGAACTTTGAAATGAAGATCCTGACTAAGGTCCTGGCCACTTGCCTGGCGGTGGAGGCCCACTCAGTTGTCCACACAGATCAAAATGGCTTTTGCGGTGGCTTCATGTGTATGAAGGGCGATGCCATGTTACTTCTTGTGGATATAGAGCAGGCACTTGACAGGGAACACTGGCCCTGACTCTTTGTGTTTCTACACAGGATGGAGTTTGGCTCAACTTTTGCCAGTGGGTATCAATACTTTATTCTGGGCTGTGGGCCTAGATCAGAGTTAACTGAGCCCTCTCCACCCATTTTCTGGTCGAGAGGGACACCCGACAGTTGTGTCCCCTTTCACCTCCATCATTCGCCATAGTAATGAAACCCGGGGCAGAGGTCAGTGACATAGATTCAAGTGTCAGATATTTTGACTCAGGAGACGGGGAGGAAGATAGAGTCTCGCTATACGCTGATGACCTGCTCCTCTACATACAAGAGCCCCCCACACTCTCCTGAAACTCACGGAGCTCCTTGATATGACCTTGGGTCTGAGGGTCAACTGGTCCAAATCTACTTTGGTACACATCCAAGAGGTGTCGAGTGACTAAGTGGACCCACGCCTCAAGATGACGAGTGACAGCTTTTGTTATCTGGGTATATCAGTTGCGTTATCCCAACCACGATACTGGGATCTAAACGTATTTTCCCTAGTTTCCTAAATGTGGTGTGATGTGTCTGAGTGGTCGAGGCTATCGCTATCCATAACAGGTGGGGGGCCCTTTTCAAAATGGTGGTTCTTCCCTGCTTTTTATGCATATTACAGCACTATCCCTACATGATACCACCCTCGATATTTACAGAAATACAGTTGTATATGACCACCTTCCTCTGGGCTGGAAACCCCCCAGGGTATCCTTTGCAAAAAAATTCCATAATTTCCCTTTTGAAGCAGGGCCAGTCTGGGTGGATATTCGCTTATATTACTGGGTCTCACAGTTTGCTAACATAGATGATTGGTTCCAGGCAGACGGGAGTGACCCAGGCCATAGACTGGAACTAGAGCTCCATTGTCCCACGGTTTGCTTTCCATATTATACAGTCGGGTACCCCGTGCTCATTGCTGCTGGTAAACCAGGTACCTATCAGCTGCTGGCATTCAGCATTCTGACATATATGGTGCCACAGCACACTCACAGGAGCCACCCCCCTCTGGCTTGGGATGTGGCTGCAAAAGACCACAAAACTGGATGGTTTCCTCTGAGGGACCTGATCAGAATCTCCACGCTGAGCGATGTCTGGAGCGATGGCCACATGCTCTCTTTTCAGGACCTGGCGGATGACTTCTACCTTCACCCCTCCCAGTTCTACTGTTACCTGCAACTGAGGCATGCTGTGGAGCACTATAAAGAAAGGCTCATTGCACTCCCCAAATATTACTCACTCCAATGCAAACTGGCTACTGACACCCTGGGAAGGGGTGGGATATCCTGGCTCTTCAAGTCCCTTCCCACAAATGCACCAGGCCCCTTGGGAACACTCAGGGCCAGGTGGGAGGAGGATGCAGGGACCCTAGATGATGACTAGGTGGGAGTGATGATGCCCCCTCAAGCATTAGTGACATCAATGAGATTACGCCCAGTCCAATTCAAATAGGTCCATAGGATCTCCTTTTCCCCTGAACACCTCTGGTGCATTGGGCCGGGCCCACAACGCTGTGTGTCTGTGCTGTGAGATCGCTTAGGTACTTTTTACCAAGTTATTTTGACATGCACAGGGACGCAGGTATATTGGATGTAGATAACTGGCCACATGTGCCAGGCACTGGGTACGCTCCCAGAACTTGATCCCAAAATAGCACCCTTGAGGATAATGGACTCCGTGGGAGACTCTAGGGCTATCTGGGCACTTCTGGCAATGGCATATCTGGTAGCCAAAGGAGATCTGTCCAGACACTGGAGGGATAAGCATGTCCCATCTCTACAGGAGTGGGTTCAGGGCATGGATTCCTGTGCCGCTCTCGAACAACTGGTATATAAGACGAGGGGGGTCCACACAAGTTTGACCGAATCTGGGGTATGTGGATTGAGAAGTCTGACTGCTGATGTTATGCTCAAATGTTAAGGTAATGGGTGCCTCTGCCTCAGATGTTGTGATAAATACTTTTGATGTCTCTTTGCAAAGTTTGAGTAATATGCTTGATTTGTCTACTGTTTTCCACTGTGGCCCACGTGGCTGGAGCCCAAAGGTTATTGTGTTCATATTGCTTACCTATAAAAGCAATAAAATGTGTCATTAAAAAAAGGGTAGGAATCAGCATTGTGAAGATTGCTACCAGTAATATGGCCATTGACAACGAACAGTCCTCACAAAGGAAACTGCAGAAGCATTCAACTTATAGTGGGCAACCACAGTCTAATGGAAATCCAAGAATCTGCTTCACATGTCAATCATGGACATATTCCTCCCAGGAAGCTACCACCCCCGGGAAGAACATCCATTAACATAAACGGAAAGGGGAACCCCAGTGCTTGCATAAACTGAAGCAATTGCTAATGTAAACCATCCAATGACCATTTAAATTGAAGATTTTTTTCCTACATAGCTCAGGCCATAAGAAATAAAAAGAGCACCAATCCTGTGGAGTGCTTCAACCTGAACCAGATGCACACAACATAGTCAACCGGCAACAAGGAAGTGGAGGTCCTGTCCATGTGAAGTGCACAATAATATATCCTGGACAAGGTGAAAATGGGGCATGACCCTAAGACTTTTGACCGGAAATTCATAGAAGACTTCAAAAATAATTCCTCGGGGAGAAAATGCAAATATGACTCTCCACACAGAGAGCATCTACCACACAGAATAGCAACCAAACATGTCACCATCAAAGTAAAAAATGTAAGTGTAACCTTTTCCATTGACTCAAAAGGATCAATTATGAATTTCCAAACAAGAGGAAGATACTAAGAAGGCCAAATCATAGGCCGGGCTGGCACAAAACCCTCTTCAGACAGTAGGTGCATGCCTTAATACCACCACCTCCTTTCAAGACTCTGTAAATACTCTCCTGCCTTCTAGTTTGGGCACACATGGAGCAAGTTGCTAGACCCAACCCAATCCCAATGTGCACAAGCAAGAGGGATACGATTGCAAACTTTACACAGAACAAAAAAATATCCCATGCTTCACATGTACATAAATCATAAAAGGATACCTGGAAATCAGTAGAGCTTTCAAAACATCACTATACATACCCTTTCTCAAAAGGACTAAGGGTTCAGCCTCCAGGACATCAGTCCCACCCAGCACAAAAGACCTGGGACTAGACTTGTCAGTAAAGTGACACTGGGGTCCGAGGATGTGAATGTTTGGTCTTAACAAATCATGGGGCAACTGGAAGGATTGCGCTCCCACCACCTGACATAGCCCTCTTCACTCTCCTCTTTTGTAGAAAGGGCCAGCAGCAGACCATCACGGTTGAAGAAAAATGCCCATCAATGAAACTCCAACTGTTCTTTGACCTGATCTGTATCAAGTATTGTATTGAAAAATGTATGAATTTAGAAATAAAATCAATTACAGTCACATGCAAGGTCAGCTTATACTTATATAGAGATCCAAATGTTTACTGTGATACACATACCAATGACAAACAATACCTATGTAACATATTTAAGAGAGGACGAGGAGAATGAGAGAATAAGAAAGGGAAGGGAGATGTGGGAAGAGGTAGTGGGTACAGTGATTGTAATGAGGAAGAAGCAAAAGTCTAAGTGAACTATGTGGGTTTAAAGGGGGCATATTGCAAAAAGGGGGTCCATGTAAGAAGAAAAATATCGGCTTCATCTGAAATATTTCTTATTTGAGAGTTAGGTTTAAGAAGGATAGAAGTCTCGTCTCAGGGTGTCAGCTTGTGCACTCTCTAATCCTCGGTATGTATATGATGCTCTGCCTAGATGCATACCTCAACAGAGCCACTAAGGGATGCCTTGTAATCTCCTGGGTGTTGATCTGTTCTTCTATAACGTCACCATAAACTGCACATTAAAGGGCCGCATCATAAATCAAACATTATTTAGCTTCTTCCAGTTTAAGGACATAACAGTCTCTAGAACTGTTCACAGTCCATAATCCAAGACAAGGCAGTCCCCAGATTAGCATCCCAACCCTTCTGCTGATATCCGATATCAGTGCCACAGGAAGCAGAGGACAAAGTTTGAGAGAAATGCTCCTCCACCGGCTGCCGTTGAAGAAATATCTTCCTGAAGGTGATACTGAAATGAGAAGGTCACAGTGCCAACCTGTAGGTCCCAATGATCCTGTACATTTTGACCAGAGCATCAGATGAAATCTGGATCAGGCCACCATGAACATGGATGCTTCCTTATACTCCTGGGAGTGGAGCCTTTGACAGATAGGAGCGTTCTCTAGATCCAGAAGAACCCTCAGGCAAGAATACATATTCACAGTCCTGCCAGGGGGGAAAGGTACATGACCCACAGGTAGGTTGAGCAAGACTCCAGTGAATTCCCTCTGATGGAAAGAAACCTGACAGGGCTTGTTCTGGTTTAGCATTCAGTCATGGGTTGGAGTAATTTAGCTGATTAGTCATCTGAGGGACAGAATCAGAGCAACAGACAGAGCATGATCAAATCCACGGTCTAGATACAGAGGGACCTAAACCACTTGCGTGCACATGACCCACCAAAGGGCTAAATACCTTTATTAAATTTATTCGAGCTGACTACAACAGAAAAGGCAGGAATTGGAAATCAGTGTGCACTTAACAAAAGGCATGCAAACAAGTTCTGATGCACAGGATGAATCAAAATTTGAAAGTTGAGATGCTCCAGAACGATAGAAGTAAGAAAGTTGCAGTGGCAGCTATAGATATGATGTCCTATAAAGGCATAGTGTGAAATAACATTCGTGATGAAGGAGTTCCCCCTTCTTATTGATTATTGGGGAAAGCAGCCAAAAGTTCGATTACTAGCAAAAGATGGATTAACACCCTAAACTCCACTCCTTCACTGGCAGTGGAATATCCATCCTATTGGATAGAAGATCTGACGACCATTCTGAAAGTCAATTTTCCTGATATCCACTGACCAAAATGTCCGCCAGGTCCATGAGTACTATTGGATAAAAGGAATGCTCACTGTGAGAAAGTAGCCTCTTTCTAGCCTTGTTACCCCCACTTTTGGCCTGTTTGTGAGTGTATGTCAGGGTGTTTTCGCTGTCTCACTGGGATCCTGCTAGCCAGGGCCCAGTGCTCATAGTGAAAACCCTATATTTTCAGTATGTTTGTTATGTGTCACTGGGACCCTGCTAGCCAGGACCCCAGTGCTCATAAGTTTGTGACCTATATGTATGTGTTCCCTGTGTGATGCCTAACTGTCTCACTGAGGCTCTGCTAACCAGAACCTCAGTGGTTATGCTCTCTCTTTACAAATTGTCACTAACAGGGTAGTGCCCAATTTCACCAATTTACATTGGCATACTGGAACACCCTTATAATTCCCTAGTATATGGTACTGAGGTACCCAGGGTATTGGGGTTCCAGGAGACCCCTATGGGCTGCAGCATTTCTTGTGCCACCCATAGGGAGATCTGACAATTCTTACACAGGCCTGCAAGTGCAGCCTGAGTGAAATAACATCCACGTTATTTCACAGCCATTTACCACTGCACTTAAGTAACTTATAAGTCACATATATGTCTAACCTTTACCTGGTAAAGGTTGGGTGCTAAATTACTTAGTGTGTGGGCACCCTGGCACTAGCCAAGGTGCTCCCACATTGTTCAGGGCAAATTCTCCAGACTTTGTGAGTGCGGGGACACCATTACACGCATGCACTATACATATGTCACGACATATGTATAGCGTCACAATGGTAACTCCGAACATGGCCATGTAACATGTCTAAGATCATGGAATTGTCACCCCACTGCCATTCTGGCATTGGGGAGACAATTCCATGATCCCCCGAGTCTCTAGCTCAGACCCGGGTACGGCCAAACTGCCTTTCCCGGGGTTTCACTGCAGCTGCTGCTGCTGCCAACCCCTCAGACAGGTTTCTGCCCTCCTGGGGTCCAGCCAGGCTTGGCCCAGGAAGGCAGAACAAAGGACTTCCTCAGAGAGAGGGTGTTACACCCGCTCCCTTTGGAAAAAGGTGTCAGGGCTGGGGAGGAGTAGCCTCCCCGAGCCTCTAGAAATGCTTTGATGGGCACAGACGGTGCCCATCTCTGCATAAGCCAGTCTGCACCGGTTCAAGGATCCCTCAGCCCTGCTCTGGCGCGAAACTGGACAAAGGAAAGGGGAGTGACCACTCCCCTGACCTGCACCTCCCATGGGAGTTGCCCAGAGCTCCTCCAGTGTGCTCCAGACCTCTGCCATCTTGGAAACAGAGGTGCTGCTGGCACACTGGACTGCTCTGAGTGGCCAGTGCCAGCAGGTGACGTCAGCGACTCCTTCTGATAGGCTCCTTCAGGTGTTAGTAGCCTATCCTCTCTCCTAAGTAGCCAAACCTCCTTTTCTGGCTAATTAGGGTCTCTGCTTTGGGGAATTCCTTAGATAACGAATGCAAGAGCTCATCAGAGTTCCTCTGCATCTCTCTCTTCACCTTCTGCCAAGGAATCGACTGCTGAACGCGCTGGAAGCCTGCAAAACTGCAACAAAGTAGCAAAGACGACTACTGCAACCTTGTAACGCTGATCCTGCCGCCTTCTCGACTGTTTTCCTGGTGCTGCATGCTGTGGGGGTAGTCTGCCTCCTCTCTGCACTAGAAGCTCCGAAGAAATCTCCAGTGGGTCGACGGAATCTTCCCCCTGCAACCGCAGGCACCAAAGAACTGAATCACCGGTCCTCTGGGTCTCCTCTCAGCACGACGAGCGAGGTCCCTTGAACTCAGCAACTCTGTCCAAGTGACTCCCACAGTCCAGTGACTCTTCAGTCCAAGTTTGGTGGAGGTAAGTCCTTGCCTCCCCACACTAGACTGCATTGCTGGGAACCGCGTGATTTGCAGCTACTCCGGCTCCTGTGCACTCTTCCAGGATTTCCTTTGTGCACAGCCAAGCCTGGGTCCCCGGCACTCTAACCTGCAGTGCACGACCTCCTGAGTTGTCCTCCGGCGTCGTGGGACCTTACTTTGTGACTTCGGGTGAGCTCCGGTTCACTCCACTTCGTAGTGCCTGTTCCGGCACTTCTGCGGATGCTGCTTGCTTCTGAGTGGGCTCTTTGTCTTGCTGGATGCCCCCTCTGTCCCCTCACGCAATTGGCGACATCCTGGTCCCTCCTGGGCCACAGCAGCATCCAAAAACCCTAACTGCAACCCTTGCAGCTAGCAAGGCTTGTTTGTGGTATTTCTGCACGGAAACACCTCTGCACGACTCTTCACGACGTGGGACATCCATCCTCCAATGCTATTACTGCATATTTTGGTATTGTCTACATATATCTTGTGTATATTTGCTATCCTCATACTGAGGGTACTCACTGAGATACTTTGGCATATTGTCATAAAAATAAAGTACATTTATTTTTAGTATATCTGTGTATTGTGTTTTCTTATGATATTGTGCATATGACACTAGTGGTACTGTAGGAGCTTCACACGTCTCCTAGTTCAGCCTAAGCTGCTCTGCTAAGCTACCTTTTCTATTGTAGTGTGGTTAGTTTTACGTATCCTTTGAGCATTAGCTTCAGGCTTTAGGCCTTTGTGCACTTTGCCCTGGATGTATTTTATTCATTTGCTTGCAGCTTAGAGCCTCTGTGCACTTTGCTCTAAATGCTTTTTATTAGGCTTCGTACTGTTATTTTTCCAATAGCCAGTTCTACGGTCTTGTTTTTTATTCATATCAACTGTTTAGCCTACTTCAGCACTGGAGTTCTCCATAACACATTCCTGTTCACTCTGTGCTTCAGTCAAGGATACAGTCTGGTACATTGCCGATAGACGTGGTAGGAGTTTAGTCTTTGGCATTCCTGCGTAGGGACATTTTGTGATCACGCTGACATGTTAGTTATAAAATCACTTCCTTGTCCCAATACACGCAAGAGGGAGATTCCGACCAGGGAACCACAACTAGACGCTGACTGCCTTGTTGCAGATGCTGAACCAAGATCACAGGCCTTTGCTCAGGTATGAGGGCTGATGTCTCCCCAGGGATTCAGAAAGGCAAGTTAGAAGCTTAACATGCTGTGCTCGAAATAGACCAAGCAGAGAGAGAGTAGAAACTATTAGACACCATGATAGCTTTGTTCTTATGTTTTACTCTCCTGGTGACTATTTCAATCCTACTGTGTTGTATGGTTCTGGTTATTGCGGCTCATGCCTTATTGTCTAAAATGCAGTTGTTTTATTAAAACATTATATAAAACTTATACTGCCTTTGTCATTTGTATATGAGATCATACTGTAAATGAGAGAGTTGGTTTGGAACTGAGTGACCACGACTTCCCTGAGAAGTTCCAAAGATGTCATGCGCTCGGCTGCCCAATCATCTCTTCCCCTTGGGAGAAATGAGGCACTGCTAGTTAGCCGGAGCAAAAACCGGATTCAGGGTGACAGAGTTCCTTACACGTGGGTCCGACTCAGTCCCCCACACCGTGATCGATCCTGCTGCCTAGAAATCCAGTAGTCTCATTTAGGATAACGAGAGCCTTCGCGACACTATCAGCCTAAGCTGCTAGATACCCCTGTACACTAATAAGGGATACCTGGGCCTGGTGCAAGGTGTAAGTACCCCTTGGTACCCACTACAAGCCGGTCCAGGTTCCTACATTGGTTGTGCAGCGGTGGGACAAGTACTTTGCAACTACTTACCACTTTGTCATATTGTACTTTTCATAAGAGAAAAATATACAAAACAAGTTCAGTGTATGTACACCTAACCAAAAAGTTTTGCTTTTCTTCTCTCACTTCTTTGCTAAGTGCTGAAAAGTACCTCTAAACTTTCAAAAAGTTCTTTAAAAGTTTTAAAAGTTTTTTTTCTGTCCTTTAAAAAGTTCTGAAAACATTTTTCTTACTTTTTCTGTCCCTTAAACACTTTCTATAATGTCTGGCACAGGTCAAACTGTTGATCTGACCAAACTTGCTTATGATCACCTTAGCTGGAAAGGAGCAAGGAGTCTCTGCATTGAAAGAGGTTTAGGGGTAGGGAAGAATCCCTCTAGAGAACTATTGGTTAATATGCTCATTGAACAAGATAAGACCTTAGTTGGCACTTCTGTTGAGAAATTAGCTGATGGTTCCCAATCTGACCCTGGGGCACCCCTAGCAAAGGATTTAGAAGGGAACCTTCCCAACCTGACCCTTAGCAGGCCACCTAGCATAGCTGGTACTGATGTGAATTCACATCACAGTAAGAGTGTTACTTCTCATCATAGTAGGAGTGTTACTTCTGTAGGCCAGAATGTTAGAGTGCCATCTGTTAGGGAAAGGTCTCCCTCTGTTCATTCTCACCATACCTCTGTGTCAAGGCATGCCCCACCCACCCACCCTTATGACAGAGTGTTAGAAAGGGAGCTCAATAGATTGAGAGTGGAAGAATCCAGACTGAAGCTCAAGAAGCAACAGCTGGATTTAGATAGGCAAACCTTTGATTTAGAAAGAGAAAGACAGAGGTTGGGGTTAGGACCCCATGGTGGCAGCAGCAGTATTCCAAATAGTCATCCTGCAAAAGAGCATGATTCTAGGAATCTACACAAGACAGTTCCCCCTTACAAGGAGGGGGATAACATTAACAAGTGGTTTGCTGCACTTGAGAGGGCCTGTGTTGTACAGGAGGTCCCTCAAAGGCAGTGGGCTGCTATCCTATGGCTATCTTTCAGTGGAAAGGGTAGGGATAGGCTCCTTACTGTTAAAGAAAGTGATGCCAATAATTTTACAGTTCTTAAGAATGCACTCCTAGATGGTTATGGCTTAACCACTGAACAGTACAGGATGAAGATCAGAGAAACCAAAAAGGAGTCTTCACAAGACTGGGTAGACTTTGTTGACCATTCAGTGAAGGCCTTCAAACGTTACATGGCAGTAAAGTTTCTGACTATGAAAGCCTGCATAACTTAATCCTGAGAGAGCATATTCTTAATAATTGTGTGTCTGATTTGTTGCACCAGTACCTAGTGGACTCTGATATGACCTCTCCCCAAGAATTGGGAAAGAAGGCAGACAAATGGGTCAGAACAAGGGTGAACAGAAAAGTTCATACAGGGGGTGACAAGGATGGCAAGAAGAAAGAAGCAAGAAGAAAGAAGAAAGATGGTGAGAAATCTCAAGATAAGCATGGGGATAAGGGTAAAACCAAAGATCCTTCTTCAAATCTTAAACACTCTTCAGGGGGTGGGGATAAAACAAATTCTTCCTCTTCTTCACAACCTGCACACATTAAAAAGCCCTGGTGCTTTGTGTGTAAAAACAGAGGCCATAGGCCAGGGGATAAGTCCTGTCCAGGTAAACCCCCTGAGCCTACCACCACTAATACATCAAGCTCTAGTGCCCCTAGCAGTAGTGGTACTAGTGGTGGGACTGCTGGCAACAGTCAAGCAAAGGGTGTAGTTGGGTTCACTTATGGGTCCATCATAGAAACTGGGGTAGTCAGTCCCAAGACAGTTTCTGTCACACCTAGTGGCATTGGCCTTGCCACACTGGCTGCTTGTCCCCTTACAATGGATAAGTACAGGCAGACAGTTTTAATAAATGGTGTTGAGGCCCAGGTCTACAGGGACACAGGTGCCAGTATCACTTTGGTGACTGAAAACCTTGTGGCTCCTGAACAACACATCATTGGACAACAGTATAAGATTATTGATGTCCATAACTCCACTAAGTTTCTTCCCTTAGCTATAGGTCAGCTTAGTTGGGGTGGAGTTACTGGCCCTAAGCAGGTGGTAGTGTCACCTAGTTTACCTGTAGACTATCTCTTAGGTAATGACCTAGAGGCCTCAGGTTGGGCTGATGTAGAGTTTTATACCCATGCAGCCATGCTGGATATCCCTGAGGAACTGTTCCCTCTCATTTCTACTGAAATGAAAAAGCAAAGGAGAGAAGGCCTGAAAACTCAGGATCCCTCTCCAACAACAGGTAAAAAGGGTATCACAGTATCCCCTACCCACTCTACCATTCAGGATACCATTCCTGTGGTAGGAGAAACCTCTCCTGGGGTGGCATCTGTTCCAAGGGAATCATCAGCTGGCATAGCTGTACTCCCTGAGGTGGAAGTACCGCTCTGTGGGATAACTAACATTGGTGAGAAAAAGAGCACCATTTTAGTTAACATGGAGCATCCCTCTAACCCTCCCAGAGAAACTTTAGTGCAGAAACCCTGCACTGCCTCACAACACTTAGGACAGCATCCCTGCCCTAGTGTGGAGCTCATAGGACAGCATCCCTGCCCTGCTCCAACTCAAGAGAAACAGCATCCCTGTTCTCTCTTCCAGCCATATGGACAAAGTTTTTGCCCAGCTATGGCTTTACTGAGTCAGCACCCCTGTGTGGCATTTTCATCACTACAAATAGGTTCAGTGGATAATTCCCACTGCTCTAAACTAAAACTTACTGATAGAAACTCTGAAAATATATCTTCACATTGTTGCTTAGCTAAAAAACCTCAAACAGGGTGGTTTACATCCCCACAGGGAAGTAACCATATAGTGGATGATAAAGGGAGTAACCAGCCTATTGCAGAGCTACTCTCTACTTATCACCACTTAGACAATAAAGTCTCAACTGTCCAAGGTTAGCCTTATTGTCCTTCGTTTGGGGGGGGTTGTGTGAGAAAGTAGCCTCTTTCTAGCCTTGTTACCCTCACTTTTGGCCTGTTTGTGAGTGTATGTCAGGGTGTTTTTCGCTGTCTCACTGGGATCCTGCTAGCCAGGGCCCAGTTCTCATAGTGAAAACCCTATGTTTTCAGTATGTTTGTTATGTGTCACTGGGACCCTGCTAGCCAGGACCCCAGTGTTCATAAGTTTGTGACCTATATGTATGTGTTCCCTGTGTGATGCCTAACTGTCTCACTGAGGCTCTGCTAACCAGAACCTCAGTGGTTATGCTCTCTCTTTACAAATTGTCACTAACAGGCTAGTGACCAATTTCACCAATTTACATTGGCATACTGGAACACCCTTATAATTCCCTAGTATATGGTACTGAGGTACCCAGGGTATTGGGGTTCCAGGAGACCCCTATGGGCTCCAGCATTTCTTGTGCCACCCATAGGGAGATCTGACAATTCTTACACAGGCCTGCCAGTGCAGCCTGAGTGAAATAACGTCCACGTTATTTCACAGCCATTTACCACTGCACTTAAGTAACTTATAAGTCACCTATATGTCTAACCTTTACCTGGTAAAGGTTGGGTGCTAAGTTACTTAGTGTGTGGGCACCCTGGCACTAGCCAAGGTGCTCCCACATTGTTCAGGGCAAATTCCCCAGACTTTGTGAGTGCGGGGACACCATTACACACGTGCACTATACATATGTCACGACATATGTATAGCGTCACAATGGTAACTCCGAACATGGCCATGTAACATGTCTAAGATCATGGAATTGTCACCCCAATGCCATTCTGGCATTGGGGAGACAATTCCATGATCCCCCGAGTCTCTAGCTCAGACCCGGGTACTGCCAAACTGCCTTTCCCGGGGTTTCACTGCAGCTGCTGCTGCTGCCAACCCCTCAGACAGGTTTCTGCCTTCCTGGGGTCCAGCCAGGCTTGGCCCAGGAAGGCAGAACAAAGGACTTCCTCAGAGAGAGGGTGTTACATCCGCTCCCTTTGGAAAAAGGTGTCAGGGCTGGGGAGGAGTAGCCTCCCCCAGCCTCTGGAAATGCTTTGATGGGCACAGATGGTGCCCATCTCTGCATAAGCCAGTCTGCACCGGTTCAAGGATCCCTCGGCCCTGCTCTGGCGCGAAACTGGACAAAGGAAAGGGGAGTGACCACTCCCCTGACCTGCACCTCCCCTGGGAGGTGCCCAGAGCTCCTCCAGTGTGCTCCAGACCTCTGCCATCTTGGAAACAGAGGTGCTGCTGGCACACTGGACTGCTCTGAGTGGCCAGTGCCAGCAGGTGACGTCAGAGACTCCTTCTGATAGGCTCCTTCACGTGTTAGTAGCCTATCCTCTCTCCTAAGTAGCCAAACCTCCTTTTCTGGCTATTTAGGGTCTCTGCTTTGGAGATTTCCTTAGATAATGAATGCAAGAGCTCATCAGAGTTCCTCTGTATCTCTCTCTTCACCTTCTGCCAAGGAATCGACTGCTGACCGCGCTGGAAGCCTGCAAAACTGCAACAAAGTAGCAAAGACGACTACTTCGACCTTGTAACGCTGATCCTGCCGCCTTCTCGACTGTTTTCCTGGTGGTGCATGCTGTGGGGGTAGTCTGCCTCCTCTCTGCACTAGAAGCTCCGAAGAAATCTCCAGTGGGTCGACGGAATCTTCCCCCTGCAACCGCAGGCACCAAAGAACTGCATCAACGGTCCTCTGGGTCTCCTCTCAGCACGACGAGCCAGGTCCCTTGAACTGAGCAACTCTGTCCAAGTGACTCCCACAGTCCAGTGACTCTTCAGTCCAAGTTTGGTGGATGTAAGTCCTTGCCTCCCCACGCTAGACTGCATTGCTGGGAACAGCGTGTTTTGCAGGAACTCCGGCTCCTGTGCACTCTTCCAGGATTTCCTTTGTGCACAGCCAAGCCTGGGTCCCGGCACTCTAACCTGCAGTGCACAACCTCCTGAGTTGTCCTCCGGCGTCGTGGGACCTTACTTTGTGACTTCGGGTGAGCTCCGGTTCACTCCACTTCATAGTGCCTGTTCTGGCACTTCTGCGGGTGCTGCTTGCTTCTGAGTGGGCTCTTTGTCTTGCTGGACGCCCCCTCTGTCCCCTCACGCAATTGGCGACATCCTGGTCGCTCCTGGGCCACAGCAGCATCCAAAAACCCTAACCGCAACCCTTGCAGCTAGCAAGGCTTGTTTGCGGTCTTTCTGCACGGAAATACCTCTGCACGACTCTTCACGACGTGGGACATCCATCCTCCGAAGGGGAAGTTTCTAGCCCTTGTCGTTCTTGCAGAATCCACAGCTTCTACCATCCGGTGGCAGCTTCTTTGCACCCACAGCTTGCATTTCCTGGGCATCTGCCCACTCCCGACTTGATCGTGACTTTTGGACTTGGTCCCCTTGTTCCACAGGTACTCTCGTCAGGAAATCCATCATTGTTGCATTGCTGGTATTGGTCTTCCTTGCAGAATTCCCCTATCACAACTTCTGTGCTCTTTGGGGAACTTAGGTGCACTTTGTACCCACTTTTCAGGGTCTTGGGGTGGGCTATTTTTCTAACCCTCACTGTTTTCTTACAGTCCCAGCGACCCTCTACAAGGTCACATAGGTTTGGGGTCCATTCGTGGTTCGCATTCCACTTCTAGAGTATATGGTTTGTGTTGCCCCTATCCCTATGTGCCCCCATTGCATTCTATTGTGACTATATATTGTTTGCACTGTTTTCTATTGCTATTACTGCATATTTTGGTATTGTGTACATATATCTTGTGTATATTTGCTATCCTCAGACTGAGGGTACTCACTGAGATACTTTGGCACATTGTCATAAAAATAAAGTACCTTTATTTTTAGTATATCTGTGTATTGTGTTTTCTTATGATATTGTGCATATGACACTAGTGGTACTGTAGGAGCTTCACTCGTCTCCTAGTTCAGCCTAAGCTGCTCTGCTAAGCTACCTTTTCTATCAGCCTAAGCTGCTAGACACCCCTCTACACTAATAAGGGATACCTGGGCCTGGTGCAAGGTGTAAGTACCCCTTGGTACCCACTACAAGCCAGTCCAGCCTCCTACACTCACAGAACAGCCTTTGTGGAACATAACCAACACACAAGCATCGGGTACAAATCCTCCTAATCTAAAATAAATGCAGAGATACAACCCTATGAAAAAGAAAGCCTGTGAGGGGTTCCATCGTGGAGAGTCCATATAGTCATGCAGACT
Source organism: Pleurodeles waltl (assembly GCF_031143425.1). Lineage (NCBI taxonomy): Eukaryota > Metazoa > Chordata > Amphibia > Caudata > Salamandridae > Pleurodeles > Pleurodeles waltl. The sequence continues at coordinate 144,974,066 of NC_090443.1, forward strand.
GCTAATTCAGAGTGCATGAGGAGCAACTTCTGCTTCTGATGTCCTTCAAGGATTCCCAGCAACATCACCTGATGTTAGAGGAGACCCTGCTTACCTTGTAAAATAATGATTGTCAGTTTAAAAAAGCTTTGCTCAAAAGCCCATGTCCATCTGGTCTTCAATCCACCTCATGCACTCTCTGGCCTTTTTCTCAACCTTGCAGGTTCCTACTTTCTCCCTTTGTGATAGTCTTTCCATATTTCTCTTCCTCTGTTTTTTCACTTTGTGTATTTTTCCCTCTCTTACTCTTGTGAATCATCTGGTGAGGAAAAATGAGTGCTGATATAAAAAAAAAGAGTCCTGGTGGGCCCATCCAGCAACCACTCACTCAAATTAAGCATTAGAGATCCAGCCTCAGTAGAAAATTGTTTTTCTGGCCATTGAGGAATATAAGACATCCAGTAGGTTGCTGGAGGTTTGAGACACAACTGCAACATAAACTTGGCATCTTGGGAGCCTGTTTTAGTATTCACCCTCTTTTGAGAAAAGGTTCCTTGCTAAGAAAGGGAAATTGTAGTATTAAGGTCTTCAGGGAAGCATCGCTTCCAGGGCCTGATCCAATATTATAAATGTTCAGAAAAACCACCACCGTCATTAGAGCAGTTGCTATTAATCTGTCAGAAGCCACATCAGAGACCAGGTGAAGCGGTTTCGCCATCACTTCCAAAATCAGATGAAAATCCTCCCCTTTGTCAAAGATGAGTAACCAACTCAGAGTAGTGGAGAAGGGACTCAGCAGAGTAGGTGTCATCGATCTCAGACCTCAAAGAAACATTGAGGGAGAATGGACTTCAGTAAAGAAGATTCTTCCTTCTTATCAGCGGGTCAGAGGTAATAGAATGCTCTGAGACCACATTCATGCAACCCGTCAAACTCTGAAAGAACGAATAGGTCTTCAAAGTCTAAGCAAAGCCCTCAGCAAATCCTAGAAGGATAAAGTTTGTTGCTGGTTTTTTTACCAAAGTCCTCTCTAACTGCCCATTCCTTCAGAAGAAAATAGTTAATAATTGGTAGGAGAGCAAGACCAGGTTCACACATATTTAAGAAAGCTGAAGGTTTCCTTCTCAAGTTATGCTGAAGCATCTGAGGTAGAATGTGCAGTGGCCTGCCTGATGTCAGGAACTAACCTAAGACATGGATGTATTGAACAGTCACTTGCACTAAGAAAAGTAAGGACAGGGGAGCTCACATAGAAAACATTCACCGGGCATGCATACCAAGATATATTATTGAGGTAGACATAATCCTGTAAACATTGCAAAACAGGGTTGAGAAGATTAAGAAGGCCCTTTGTTGCTGGGCTGTGAGGTCCCAAGTACTTCTGGGCCAGAAGGCCAAAACTTCTCTTACACAGTTAACACTTCCCTGGCAAAAGAGGACGTATCAGCTAAAAGGGCATCAGAGATGGTACGTAATGCATGGCAACAGCACTTATTGGGCTAGAATTGTTGTGATATTGTTTGCACGTTTGGCAATTCTGCACTTTTGTCATTTCTCTCCCTTCGTCTGTTCACCCTAAAAATTAGGCCCCATTAGGAAGGACTGTTTTTGTTTTCCCCTTCTATCATTGTGCTGCTGCCATTACTATATGTGTAGCAGAAACATTTTATGAACTCTAGTTCCAGCAGTCCACTGGGCTCTATCAAGGTTCGAAGATGCAGTTGACTCATGCCTACCACCCTGTTGGTTCTCCAGCTGAATAGTGGTACCTGGGGGACTAGTCACAGCATATCTGACCTACCCTCATTGACAAGCTGCACTCCTTGGGTAGATTACGATCAAATATTGTATAATTATTTGTCTAACAAGTAAAGTTTTGCTACATTACTATACAGAAACCTGACGGTTCTAGTAAATGCCATTGGAGTCATTGAGATTGCAGTGTCTCATCACCTTACTAGAACAGCACCTCTCTCTCTCCCTTGAGAGAATAATCCCAGTCTTGACAAGTAGGGAGGCTGAGACTGATGTAATGGGGATGGAGTGTAGACGATCTCCAAACCTGAGAAACCATGACAATTATCGAGCTCTGACACTTGAGTCAAAGATTATCTTGGATGCGAACTAAAACCTCATCCAACACAAACATCTTTCTGACTATTTGACCCCACCTGACCATCATCAGCAACAGACGCTCCAGGATCCACTTCCACCTTGGCAGTCTTGAAAGAAGGAGTAGCAGGCAGAAACCTGTCCAACTCTTCTCCTGTACTCTCAATCCACAATTGAAGATGGTCAGTAGACATTGGAGGCAGTGGTTGACCAATCTGCCCAGGAGAAGTCACTGGCAGAGGCACCTCAAGAGGAGGGTTTACATATACACCCAGTATGAAGACAGACCAGTCTATGATGCCTCTCTCAATGTCAAGAGACTTTACTCACTATGATAAAATGTAATTCCAAGCAAGCAGTGCCAGCAATACAGTGATCTCCAGAAAGAAAGTAAAGCAGTATTTTCTTCATTCTGACAGACATAATTTTCAAATCAGACTTGGGGCGCCTGTGAGAATGCACTAAACTTGAATTCCAGACGTCAGTTAACAGAAGTCCTTGGGAAAGAAAAATGGGATAAGACAGAAAACAAAGCCACTGGATATCACCAGTTTGAGCAGTTCCTCCACTTTTAACAGTAAATATCTGTAGGCAAGATATTTATCTTTTAGTGCCTCATCACTAAGTGAGCTATCTAGCACCTTAAGTAGAAATGATATCTATTCCACTTATTTCTATGTTTCAAACTGTTTTAATAGAAGACTGTTATTCCTGGAAAAGGAACATAAACTAAAGCTATATGATCAAACTTATTTCAGCCCATGACAGAATCTCACTCCCTTCACTAATATAACAAGTTTCTGTTGTTTTTTTAAGTACATGCTCTTTGGTTCTGATGTGCATTAAAGGTTGCCTTTTCGCTAAATTGCAAGATAACATTCACTAGAATGACACAGTTTTCAATGATACCAGTTGACCAATTTCCCTAATATCACCACAATCTTAAACACTATATATACTGTAAATATTTCAACATTCTTTAAAGATGAAGAATATCCTTTACATTTTCTGAAGTAAATATAGAATCCAAAACACTGCAACAAATTTATAGTTTGATAGGCATTCAAAGTAAACTCAGAATCAATACTTCAAACTATTATAGTTTATTTCCAGTTTAGGACGTAACCCTTTAGAATACTTCTCTGTGTTGAGTTTCCAACCACACTTTTGAAAGAAAACAAATATTCTTCAGGGTTTTCACAAGTTCTTGCAGCAAGGTACAAGCATTTCCACTGCCGATCGAGGATGCCTTCAAACACCAGGACATTTACAATGGAAACTTCAAATTGCACACCACCATCTCCCAACAAACTGAAAGTTCAACTAGGTGATGAAAAATGTAGGGCCTCATTTACAGCAAACGTTTCATTGTGCCGCCCTGCACTCCCCCTTACAACATCAGGGTAGCACTGCATTTACAATACAGTGCACCATGGTGCTTGTTAGCACAGATGCGTCAGAATTTCTGACGCAGTGGTGGCGCTTTGCTGGACTAGCGTCAAAAATGTTGACATTAGTCCAGCAATGCTAAGGGGGACCCATTCAAAATAGCATAGCGTCACTTTAACGCCTGCCCTGAGCAGGCATTAAAAATGATGTGTGAATGATGAAGGGAAATCTTGTAGATTTACTGCACTATTCCTGCGGCCTGCTAGCGAGGGAATGCCTACATTGCATACATTATACCTGGCACAGGTATAATGTGGCGCAAGGGTTTACAAACTGGCGCAATGATAGCATTGCGCCAGTTTGTAAATGTGGCGCGGGGTGGAAGACTGTTGTGTGTCGCCGTAGTGTCAAAAATGATGACGCTACGGCGGCGCAAGGGGCACGTAAATAAGCCCCTTAGTTTTTGTTTGAGCGCAGATGTGTAATGAGTCCTCCAGAGACACAAAGCCCTTTGACGACAGCAGAGCCAGCCTTTCAGTCTCCCGAATGAACCCAGTGCCAGTGAGAACTAGACAGTGAGCCCAGGCTAAAGATCATGATACACCCTATCAGCTCATTCACCATCAACTGCTCATTAATGTCGCTACCACAATCAAAAGAACATTGCATTCCAATGCAGACTCCTATGAGTGACGCCATTTTGACATAGAGCGGCCTTAAATGAGGAAGGTTAAATGATCACATAAATAAGATGAAAACCAAAAATATGAAATCTAAAGTGGCCTTCCATTTTATGGACATGAACAATAGAAGTTATTTACTATATCAAATCCTTGAAGTTGTGCCCAAAATCATTGGCATAAGAAACACATGACAGCTGTTTTTACAGCGTGAAGTGTACTGAATTAACTTCTAGAAGTGGTGACTTCCAAAGACATGACATTACAGCTTTTTTCATGGAGCAATGCAACTGCAATGGAGATAGAAGAAGTGCTTGACTTCTGAATACGTGGCCACAAACATCCCCTTAGGAAGCACTGAAAGACTACCAGTTGGTGCTTACAGGCTGCTCCAGACGCGTTACTCTTTGAACTGCATTCTTGCTGAGTAGAGCTTGTACTGTAAGAATATAGTTGGGATCTTTACCTTGGGCTATTCACTAGCCCAAGGTAAAGAACCTTGGGCTAGGTAAAGGCCTTCTTTGCTTTTTTTGTCTACTTTTACAGATTTTGTAAACTACAAATGTACAGAGGCGATGACATCTTTTGTTTGCTAAAACGGTGTATGTTAGGGCACGAAATGCAAACCATGCGATAAAATCATGTTTTTACAAACGGCTTGACAGAAAAGCTTTTATTTAAGTTACAATTTGAGTTATGGGAGATTTATTATTTAATTTACATTATATTCCTTTTTGAAAACTTTTGAAATACAAAGAAGGGGGCCAAGTAAATCATTCACCCGCATAGAGTGAATTCTGAGGGAAATTTTCCCTTTGATGTTTTTGCAGTAATTAGTGTTAGCAGAAAATGTAGATTTTCCTAGTAATTTATGAAAGAAAGTCTTAATTTTATTAAAAACACGGAGGCGAGCATTATGCATTCTTATCTTGCTTTAATTAATATAGCAGCAGTCAAGAACTACAAATCCCAATGGACTTAGCGACAAGCTAGCCAATGGGAAGAAAAACATAGTAACAGTAAGCACCAATAGGGTAACAGCTGACACTATAGAGTACACACTTGATTGCAAGCAGCCCTCTTTTCTTGAGCGAGAAAGTCAACTAGTATCATGGAATAAAGGTAACAAAGAACCTATAAAAGCGATTGCCAGTACGAATGACAAAAGTTCTTGGCAACAGGAGATAAATCATTGAAGTCGTGGAGAAACTTGGCAGTTTTGAAGGTAAGAAAACCTGGAGTTCTGAAGATGGAAGGTGGACAACCGTCCGAACTCATCATGATGTGGGAGGCAGTATTGGTGGATTCGCTAATAGGGAGGGAAAACAAACATGTTAATGGTAAATGCTGTGGGATAATACTCGCTTCCGTGTCTTTAATAAAATTAAGACTTTCCTTCATAAATTACTAGGAAAATCTACATTTTATGTCAAGACCGGAGGCTCCTATTATGCTAGTTTAAAGCATATCAACTACTAAGGAAGCTGCAGTTTGAATAGGTTTACAATAAAACATTCTGAAAACATTGTCATTAGACCAGTCAGCCGACCTCAGAATGTACTCAAGGGAGGAGCCTACTGAAAAGGCTTTAGATGCCATGGCACCCCTAGAGGAATGGGCTCCATAGATGGAAGTGTCAATCCCTGCTTGGGACATTACCCATTCAACCCAACCAGCAAGTGTAGCCGAGGACACTGGTTTATGGGGTTTACGGAATGAAATGAGTAGTTGATGATTAGAGGACATTCTGAGGTTGATCGTAAGATTCTCACATTCCTTTAAACACAGACCTACACAACGTTTGGGCTGAGTAGGAAAGAAATGATAAAAAACTGTAGGTAGATTAGTTTTTGTATGTTTGCGAATATGAAATAACACTCCTGTAGTAGTAAACCAGCGAGAATAAACCTCAAGAGATTTGACGTCAGACACATATTTAATAGAAATAAGACATAAAAGCATGGTTAACTTTGCTGAAAGCATTCTTAAGGACAGGTCTACGTTATCGGGCCATAAAATAAAAAAGTTCAACACTACATCCCACAAATGTGTGCATTTAGAGGCAGGAGGTTTGGAAGGTTTAACTCCCATTAAGAGACGGCAGACTAACGGATGTTCGCTGATGGGTCTGTCATTGATATAATGGTGGTGCATGGAAATGGCTGATCTATAGAGATTTATCGTCCTATATGACTTACCTGAACTGGGTTCTGCGGCCAAGATGTTAATGATTAGATTTATATTTGTTGAAAAGGGATTGATACATTTTCCCACACACCAGCTTGTCCATAAAGACCAAGCTGATATATAGGCTTTTCTTGTTCCAGGAGCCCAGACGTTGTTAATGAATTCTGAAGCTTCTGTCAAAATAAGAGAGGCTTGTTGGGAAGGCCCGAGTCCTACCAAGCTGAGAGCGTTAGAGAATTGGATAGAACGAGATTGTGGGGGAAACCTGCTGGATTCAGGAGGAGAGATGGGAAAGAAGGAAGAAGAACTGGAAAGTCTGTTGAGAGCTCAAGGAGAGGAGGAAACCAAACCCGAGACTGCCAAAACAGGGTCACTATGATCAAGGATGCCTTCTGGCGCCTGACTTGGGCTAATACTCTGTTGATTAAGATGAATGGAGGAAAGGCATAGTTGGTTGTCAGAGACCAATCTTGTAGGAAAGCATCTGTTGCCACGGCCAAAGGATCTGGACTTCAGCTGAAGAAACGTGGCAATTGCGAGTTGAGGCAGGAAGCAAAGAGATCTGTGTGAAATGGACCCCATTTGTTGGAGAGGAGATGGAAAATGGAGGGATGGAGTTTCCAATCAGTGGAGTCTTTGAGATGAAGGAAGTGCCAGCCTGCTATAGAATTCTGGGAACATGGGAGGTACTCCGCTTGGAGAGAAAAGTTGTAGAGACAAAATTCCAATAGGCTTTTTGCTAGTTTTGATTTGGTTCCTCCGAGATGATTTATGTACCGACTGCAGATGCATTGTCCATACGAAGAAGAATGAAACATTGCACTTTGTGCTTTGCAAGACTTTTGATCACACAGGAGCCTGCAAGCATCTCTAAACAGTTTATGTGCAATTTGGACTCCTCTGGAGACCATGTACCTCTAGTCGATATTGGACCACAACGGGCGCCCCAACCTGTTAGGCTTGCAACTGATTCTAATACAAGATTGGGCACTGAGGGGAGGATGGTTCTGCCGTTCCAGGTGTCTAAATGGTGTATCCACCATTGGTTTCTAGACGAGAGTCTGTGTCTAATTTTATCAGATCCGAGAAGGCAAAGCCTTTGCAGAGAAGAAGGATTTTCAAACATTGGAGGGCTCGATAGTGAAGAGGACAAGGAAAAATGGCTTGGATAGAAGAAGAAAGGAGACCTACTATCCTTGCTAACAATCTGAGAGAGATGTGGTCTTTGAGGAGAGTGTAAAGAAGTTCTTTTTGATTGAGGTTTCTTTTGATGGAGGAAGATGGAGGGTAGCCGAGGAGGAATCTATTAAGAAGCCTAAAAACTCTATTCATTGTGAAGGAATCATTAGCGACTTTTCTGAGTTTATTAGAAAACCTAGCTCCAAAAGAAGAGAGCAGGTGAGTTGGAGATGAGAGTAAAGAGTTTGGACATTTTGGTTCATAAGAAGGATATCGTCCAGATAAATTATTAATCTGATACCTAGAGATCTGAGATAAGTGACAATTGGTTTTATTATTTTCGTAAAACACCAAGGGTCTAAGGAAAGACCGAAAGGAAGGGAAGAAAACTGATAAATTTCGGATTGCCACTGGAATTGAAGAAATTTCCTGTGTGAAGGATGAATAGGAATGGCCAGATAGGCATCTTGTAAATCCAATCTTACAAGCCAGACGTACTGAAGTAAAATATCCTTGAGATGGATTATAGCCTCCATTTTGAAATGACGATACACTACAAATTGGTTGAAAGACTTGAGGTTGATTATGGGTCTTAACTTCTTGTTTTTGTTTTTTTAACAAGGAAGAGAGAGCTCATGTACCCTGTGGGATCGGGAAGAGAACATTGAATAGCCTCTTTGTGCATAAGAACTTGGATTTCTGTGGAAATGAGACTAGTCATTTCCACAGAGAATCTTGGAGGAGGAGGAAAAACATTTTGGGATGGAGGAGAGTAGAATTCTATGGAATAACCCTGAACTGTATTCAGCACCCAGGGGTCTGTTGTAATTGAATGCCATTTTGGAAGGAACAAACAAAGGCGCCCTCCTATGGGAAGGCCAAAATACTGGCTTACCTTGGGAGTTATTCGCCCTAGCGCATTGTTGTCCGCGACCGCGGAAACCTCTGGACCTCTGTGGGTAGAACTGGGGCTTATAATCTTGGATGTTGTAGGACGACTTGAAGGAGCCTCTTGATCCTTGGTTACGATAGGAACGGCCGGTAAAGCGGATCCTGCCTCTACCGGCCCGTGCAAAAACACGTTGGTTAAACACTTTTTTCAGACTCTGTTGGGCCTTGTCAATAGCAGGGAGTGCAGAATTATTAGGCAAGTTGTATTTTTGAGGATTAATTTTATTATTGAACAACAACCATGTTCTCAATGAACCCAAAAAACTCATTAATATCAAAGCTGAATATTTTTGGAAGTAGTTTTTAGTTTGTTTTTAGTTTTAGCTATGTTAGGGGGATATCTGTGTGTGCAGGTGACTATCACTGTGCATAATTATTAGGCAACTTAACAAAAAAAAATATATACCCATTTCAATTATTTATTATTACCAGTGAAACCAATATAACATCTCAACATTCACAAATATACATTTCTGACATTCAAAAACAAAACAAAAACAAATCAGTGACCAATATAGCCACCTTTCTTTGCAAGGACACTCAAAAGCCTGCCATCCATGGATTCTGTCAGTGTTTTGATCTGTTCACCATCAACATTGCGTGCAGCAGCAACCACAGCCTCCCAGACACTGTTCAGAGAGGTGTACTGTTTTCCCTCCTTGTAAATCTCACATTTGATGATGGACCACAGGTTCTCAATGGGGTTCAGATCAGGTGAACAAGGAGGCCATGTCATTAGATTTCCTTCTTTTATACCCTTTCTTGCCAGCCACGCTGTGGAGTACTTGGACGCGTGTGATGGAGCATTGTCCTGCATGAAAATCATGTTTTTCTTGAAGGATGCAGACTTCTTCCTGTACCACTGCTTGAAGAAGGTGTCTTCCAGGAACTGGCAGTAGGACTGGGAGTTGAGCTTGACTCCATCCTCAACCCGAAAAGGCCCCACAAGCTCATCTTTGATGATACCAGCCCAAAACAGTACTCCACCTCCACCTTGCTGGCGTCTGAGTCGGACTGGAGCTATCTGCCCTTTACCAATCCAGCCACGGGCCCATCCATCTGGCCCACCAAGACTCACTCTCATTTCATCAGTCCATAAAACCTTAGAAAAATCAGTCTTGAGATATTTCTTGGCCCAGTCTTGACGTTTCAGCTTGTGTGTCTTGTTCAGTGGTGGTCGTCTTTCAGCCTTTCTTACCTTGGCCATGTCTCTGAGTATTGCACACTTTGTGCTTTTGGGCACTCCAGTGATGTTGCAGCTCTGAAATATGGCCAAACTGGTGGCAAGTGGCATCGTGGCAGCTGCACGCTTGACTTTTCTCAGTTCATGGGCAGTTATTTTGCGCCCTGGTTTTTCCACACGCTTCTTGCGACCCTGTTGACTATTTTGAATGAAACGCTTGATTGTTCGATGATCACGCTTCAGAAGCTTTGCAATTTTAAGAGTGCTGCATCCCTCTGCAAGATATCTCACTATTTTTGACTTTTCTGAGCCTGTCAAGTCCTTCTTTTGACCCATTTTGCCAAAGGAAAGGAAGTTGCCTAATAATTATGCACACCTGATATAGGGTGTTGATGTCATTAGACCACACCCCTTCTCATTACAGAGATGCACATCACCTAATATGCTTAATTGGTAGTAGGCTTTCGAGCCTATACAGCTTGGAGTAAGACAACATGCATAAAGAGGATGATGTGGTCAAAATACTCATTTGCCTAATAATTCTGCACTCCCTGTAGACGAGAAAGTGGAAACATAACGACTAAGATCCTTAATAAAAGAATCACCGAAAAGTTGGCCTTCTGCTGGTATTCCTGGACAAGGGTAGCAAGATTTGTGAGCTTGGGGACTAGTTTCAGGAGTAAGCCCTTCTTTCTTTCATGAATGATGGCCGAATTTGCATTGCCCAGGAGCCAAAAAGCCCTTTGAACCCAAAGGGAAAGGTCTGTAGGGTTAATATCAGAATTGTCTAGTCTGGCCGTTTAAGCCAGGTCGAATATACGAGCAAGATGCCCAACCACATCCAGTAACTTCTCTTGCAAGTTGTCCAAGCTTTATCTACCCCTTTGCGGGGATCTTTCGTTAAAAAAGGTAATCAAAGGTTGATCAATGGAAGGTGTTGAAGTGATGTGCGATGGTAAGGAAGGTCTGGGGCATTCAGATTTTAACTTTGCCTGAGTTTCTTTATCCAGGGGAAGATGAAGACGTGAAGGTATGTAATCACCAATGTGGGAAGCAGGAAGCCATTCAGTTGAATTGGGGTGATGTATGAGAGTAGGCTCGAACATGGGTATTCCCTCGTATCCAAAATAGAGTGGGAATTAGAATTGGATAATTTTATTTTCTTGGGAGGAGGTGGAGAGGAAGTGGTGTTAGAGGCATTGGATTGGACCAAGTCTTCCAAATCATCGTCAGTGTCCAATATCTTTGATATTATGATCTTTTTGGGCATATTACCAATGTTTTTCATTTTAAGTTTGCACTTAGAATGCAGGCTCGCACTCTTTACGTTAGTGGGAATATTCCCCTCCTTTCGCGGAGGCCTTGGAGGAATTAAGGGCCAGATATAGCATTGTTCCAAATTGCGACTTGCAATTTGCGAGTCCCAGCGACTCGCAAATTGCATCTCGCAATTGGGAATGCAGAAAGGTGTCTCAGACACCTTCTGCGAGTCGCTATGGGGTCGCAAAGACCCACCTCATTAATATTAATGAGGTGGGTCGCAATTTGCGACCCCATATCGATTCAGGGCATTCACGGGGATGGTGGCCTGCTGGGAACAGCAGACCACCATGTCCGTGACTGCTTTTAAATAAAGCAGTTGTTTTTTTCAAAGTGCAACCCGTTTTCCTTAAAGGAAAACGAGCTGCACTTTGAAAAAAAAAACGAAACCTTTAGTTTCGGCATTTTTCAGGGCAGGTAGTGGTCCATGGGACCACTGACTGCTCTGAAAAATTATTTTTAATGCCAGACACAAAGGGGAAGGGGTCCCATAGGGACCCCTTCCCGTTTGCGACTGGGTTACCATCCACTTCAAGTGGATGGTAACTGCGAGTCCATTTGCGACCGCTTTCGCGGTCGCAAATGGAATTACATCGCATTGCGAGTCGCATATAGGAAGGGAACACCCCTTCCTATTTGCGAGTCGAAAAAGGAATTTTGCGAGTCGGTTCCGACTCGCAAAATGCATTTCTACATTGCAAAGTGGCTTTAGCGACTCGCAAACGGCGATTTTCGCCGTTTTCGAGTCGCTAAACTGTTGCTACATCTGGCCCTAAATCCTCAATCTGTGGTGAGGAAAACTCACCCATCAGTTGTGCGCCACTAGAAGACTTTTTTTTTATTGTAGGAGACAATTTATGTTTTCTGCTTTCCCCCGCAGAATGGGCCAGTAAAGTATTGGACATCATATTTCTGACGGAATTTTCAATATTTTTTGACATCTTTTTCATAGAAGCTAGTAAAGCTTGTTGTACAGAGGAGTGAATAAATTCAGTCAAATCCTGATTAAAAACTTCCCCATCATCAATATTATCAGGGGTAAAAGGAGAACTGTCTATCTCCATTATGAAATAACAAAACCTGAAAGTCAGATAGAAAAAAACTGGAAAAAAAGGGTTGTATAGAAAGGGAGTGAAAATGGGTGGGAATAAATAAATAGACACTCCCCTGAGGCGTGTATACTGGAGAAAAGCTGTCCGATCGGAGCCGGGAGTGAAATTGGAGCTGTGCCCCTTGGAAAAGTAATGGGTGTGTTTGGGGCGGTCCCCGGTAGAAGGAGTTTTGTTTTGGAAGAAACGAGGAAGCCGGCAGAAGGTGGCGAGTCCGACGTGTTGAAAGAATGGGCCTCAGGCAGTAAATAAGCGTGACGGTTGCGACCGTTAATGCACGCGAAAGGCAGCCACTTGTGTGAGAGAAGAGGGAAGGGGGGGCAGGGGAGCGGGGAGCTCGAGGTAGGCAAAGCGCACGATGGGCAAAGTAAGACAAAACAGAATGGAACGTTCTGCACTTAAATAAACACAATTTACATATGCACACATAAAATACTAAAAAGAAATTTGTGAAATAACCGTAAAAGAGTACGTTTTTTCTTCCCATTGGCTAGCATGTCGCTAAGTCCATTGGGATTTGTAGTTCTTGACTGCTGCTATATTAATTAAAGCAAGATAAGAATGCATAATAGGAGCCTTCGGTCTTGACATAAAATTAAGGAGCGACATGAGGAACTGGCTACGATCGAAAGATTGGAAAGAGTTTCAATAAGGGAAACTAGGGTGTGAAAGAGAGTTGCAGGTCAACATGAGACATGGAGAGGATTTGCTGTCTGATAATAAAATTACATCGGGCTTGGCAGCGAGTGTGACAGTGAAAATGAGCCCTGGCTTGACAGTGCGGTGCAAGTCAGGGGGTGGCAATGGGCGGGATGGGGCCCTGGGGGGGACTGCGGAGAGGAGCGAGGACTCCCCCCCGGGATTTTTTGGGGAAGGTGGTACAGCGCAGGGCAGCGTTGGGCTATTTTTGGGCTTTTAAGTGGACGTCGGGAGGTGATATATATAGGGGGCCATTTTGCTACTGTCCACCATTTTGTCAGTAGGTGACACGGTGGCCGGTTAGTGGTTAGTGCAGGTATAGACATTTTTCCCCCCTTTTTTTTTTCCCCCCTTTTATTTTGTTCGGTCTCATCTTTTGGAAGAGCTGGTGGGGTTTGGCCCCTGGAGTGGAGAACGGGTGCACGGGGTAGGAGATGTTATGTTGTTGCTGGAAGCAGGTGCTGGCGAGGCAGTGAGACTTACATGACAAAATGAAATACGTACGGATAGCGAATCAGACAGGACCCTAGCAGTTATTGAAAGGGGGGACAACAGACGGACTAGACGGACAGGAAAGTAGACTGACATTAGCAGTTATGATACTGGGCAAGGACGGTTGTCAGGTTGCATTAAGGAATGGATAAGGTCAACAAACGGGTTTGACAAAGAAAGCAGGAACGGACAAAGTAAATCTGGGGAAGGAAAAGGGAAGGGGAGGGGGGAGGACAGAGAAGGGGAGGGAGGATAAATTTGGATCGGTGATGTTGATGTTTAGTGAGCTTTTAGTTTTGTAAGGAAAGGCCAAGGTTTGTTATTTGTAAGTGCACCTGTTTCCAATAAAGCGGCCTTTTCCACACTCAGCAATGTTGTCATGTTTTCGTTCCCTCTTCCCCAAGCTGACCCTTGCAGTGAATAATAAACCGAGGTACCAGTGAACATAGTCTGCAGGAGTCCTCAGAGAGAGCAAGAAGGCATCGAGGGAGAAAAATGAGTGCCCTGCAGCGAGAGAAGGATCACAAACTGAAAGTGAAGTAGACACAGCGCCTCAAAGTGAGTAAACTATATGAATCAAAGCCTAAGATTGGGTCAGTAATTAAAGCATGGCAGGAAAGGAGTGAGGACTCTGAGCCTAAAAGTCAGTGAGTAAGCAAAGCCTGAGAGTGAGATTGTAGTCAGAGCTTCATAGAGAGTGATACGAGTGTGAAAGCGAGGGAGGAATCAAAGACTGACAGTGAGTAAGGAATCAGAGCCTGTAAGTGACCCAGGAATCAGAGCCTGGAAGTGAGCCAGGAATTAGAGACATATACTGAAAGAGGAATCAGAGCCTGGAAGTGAGTGAGGAATCAAAGCCTGGAAGTGAGCGAGGAGTCAGAGCCTGGAAGTGAGTAAGGAATCAGACGCTGGAAGTGAGCGAGGAATCAGAGACATATATTGAGAGAGGAATCAGAGCCTGGAAGTCAGTGATGAATCAGAACCGAGAATTGAGCGAGGAGTCAGAGCCTGGAAGTGAGCCAGGAATCAGAGCCTGGAAGTGAGCCAGGAATCAGAGCCTGGAAGTGAGTAAGGAATCAGAGGTAGAAAGTGAGTGAGGAATCAGAGACATACAGTCGGTGAGGAATCAGAGCCTGGAAGTGAGTGAGGAGTCAGAGCCTCGAAGTGAGGCATGAATCAGAGCCTGGAAGTGAGCCAGGAATCAGAGCCTGGAAGTGAGCCAGGAATGAGAGACAGATAGTGAGAGAGGAATCAGAGCCTGGAAGTGAGCAAGGAATCAGAGACAGGTGGTGAGGGAGGCTAGCCTGAGACATTGTGACGACATGAAGCGGTGGTAGTTTGATCTTCCCTTGTTGTCAGGCCTTAATGTACATCCAGTTCTAACACTGGAAACAGAAGAATGTGGATGATCCCTTTGCAAAGCTAAAGCTCAGCAGGATGGCACCCAGGACTCAGGAAGGCTAGCCCAAGACATTGCACCCAGCCTTGAAGCAGTAGGGGATGGTATGCATTTTCCCTAAATATTCCTTCAAGGTGTACAGGCAGAGTTCCTGATTGAACAAGATGGGCAAAACCCCTGCTCTCCGAGGGCAGACAAGGCTATAGTGGCATGTGGACACAAGCAGCACATAGTTATCTAAATTAGGAAATGCCACCATTCTGGCTGTTGTTTTGGATCATGCTAGAGGGGGAGAGAGATTTAACAGGGTGGAGGTACAAATAAAAGTTGTTTTTCAGAATGCCCACAAACTCAGAGAAGATCTGGACGAGAACTAAATAAAATAAGAACTACTAGTGTAAGCCATGCTGCTGTTCTAGCCAAAGCAATGGAAGCAGGGTAAGCATCATTTCACCATATTGGGCCTGATTCATAAAGGTAAACTTAGACCAAAAGTCTAGGTTTAGACCTAAAGTCTAACTTTACTTGCAGTAAAGTTAGACTTTTGGTCTAAACTTAAACTTTTAGTCTAAGTTTTGACCAAAAGTCTAAACGTAGACCAAAAGTCTAACTTTAGCCATAGTAAAGTTAGACTTTAGGTCTAAACTTAAACTTTTGGTATAAGTTTACCTTTGTGAATCAGGCCAATTGTCTCTTTTTTTTACCCTGAAATGTCAGTCACTGCTAATAATGAAAGTAGATGTTTTCTGGAAGGAAACTCTAGAAGGGCAGAAGTATGCCACCACATTTAAACTATAAAGGGCCCCTGGTATCTAAGTAAAATGTTGGTTTCGCTTGGAGGGGTGAGAACAGAAGAGTGACAACTGGGTGGGGTCATTCGCTAGTTTGCTGTCAGGGCAGCAACCTACCAGGGGTTCCATCTCTTACCCTCCGCATGTACAGGGTTCAAGTCTGTTTATGATCTGTGCCATGACCTGATATTGCTCATCTGACTGGTGCTCAGCCACCTTTGCAAGCCTTTGAGTGCCAAGAGGGGCCCTTGGACACAAACTCCTGCTCAAAATGCAGGCTTTCTTTTTTCTAGCAGGAGCAGATGAGTATGGGCTTTTTAAAGATTGTGTGGTTCCAGCTCAGGTTGTCAACCTTGATTGCTCGTCCATTTCTTTCTTTGCTCATGATGTGCATTTGTACCACAGTAGTCAGTATCCCTTCAGAAAAAAAGGCGCACAGCTATTGCGGATGTCACCAACTTCTGTTCTTGCCCATTTGGCACCACAGATTTTACAGCATGTATTTTGTGTGCATATTGCCTTCTGGAATACTGGGCCTTCTCAGATTAAGCTCCTTTTTTGGTGTTCACCCACACAGCATTCTTCTATCCTTTCGGCCTGATGTTATGAAACCTTAGTTGGTTAAGGCAATCAATGGAGATGTGTGTGAACAAAGACTCACAGATCTGAATTCTTGTTGGAGCAATGAGAAACAGGAACGTGTGTATTTATAATGCTATGAGGCTTCAGCCTAGTACAGAAAGCTCTTTTATTATGTAAGTTATTGTTTGAGAACTATGTTACACACAGTACAAGTTAAGCTGATGCAAAAAGTGAAAAAAGACTTAGGGTCTCATTACGAGTCTGGCTGTCACCAGACTCGCAGATGGCGGTGGGACCACCACCAATAAGGCGTTCTGAGTGTCACATCACAACCCTGGTGGTCAGGCCACCAGGGAACTGCCAGCTCCGACAGGATCGGAGATCCCGGTGGTCTGGAAGTGGCAGCGGTCCTAATCCGCCTGGGCTGTGCTGCATGCAACACTGCCCTGGGGATTATGAGTCCTTTCTCCACCAATGGTTTCATGGTGGTACCACCGCCATGAAAGGGCTGGCAGAATAAAGGTGCAGGGCCCCCCCTGGCCAGCACCTTTGCAATGTTCACTGGAACATTGTGAGGGTGCTTGTGCACCCTGCTCGCTACAGCATTGGTGCTGGCTCGACTATGAGCCAGAGACAATGCTGTAGGCTGTTTCCTGCGAGGCCAGCGAGCGGAAACTCACGTTTCCACCCGCTGACCTAGCCAGAGGGGAGGTACACTGTGTGGCGGCAATCTTCCAGCCGGAAGTCTTGCGGATGTTGAAAACCGCCCACTAAACTCATAATGAGCTCCTTAGTGTGAAGAAAAACTAGGGCTTTCAAAATATATATTTTAGTAACACCCACTCAGATGTTAATTGGTGCAAACATTTTGTGTGTTCAATAAAAATATGCGCTTCAGAGATCAGCATGTACCACCTTTAGATCACTTCACAAACATGATTAAAAAAAAAGTGTGTGGCTCCATCAGTTAAAGCCTATACTGGCATCCAAGCAGCTTTTAGATTTGATGGTTACCAATTACACGTTTTAATTTTTTTTTACGGCAGCAGGCACCTTAGGAACAAGGCTTGCAGTTTCTTCTTTAGCTCTCCTACCCTCCCTTTGCTTCAGGGCACAGGAGACTCCGATCTTGTCACTTTCACCTGAAGGCACCTGAAGGTTGGCATTAACCATTCAGGCACAGTAGTTCTAACATAAAGTATGGGAAATCGGATTTTTTGTAAATTCGAAATGGCACATCGCTCCCATAGACCAAGCCCGCGTCAGCCTCTGATTGACTACCCACACAGAAAGCAAGGGTAATCCCTACTTGTAGTACAGAGGTCTTCAAAATGTGTGGGCGGGCCCTCCTAGGTGGGCCTCAAGTGATCCCGGGGTGCCAGGCTCTGGCAAAAGAAGCATTATTTAGATAACAGTGCTTTGTTTTAAGCAGAAAAGAATGTATTGCATTTTTACAAAGGTAGCAGAACTTAACTGCAATGTTTAAATAAGCATAGACATAAGTATTGCCAACTTATTAAAATAATTGTAAAAAATTCTTGGGGGTGTGTGATTTTTTTCCACCTGGGAGGGCGCGGTATTAAAAAGTTGGAAAACCACTGCTGTAGCGTAATAGAAACATAAACCCTGAAATGGACCATAGCATATAGGGAAAAAGCCACTTATTAACAGCAATAGTTTACCTGCCTCTTTTTCCATCGCTGCACCCCAAGACAACAGAAGAGCACTTCTCTGGTCACTCACGCACAACGTCAAAACACTTTTTTCACATTTGATGACAACAAACACAACATTCCGTCAACAATACATGCCTACATGATGGCATATGCTACATGTCTGAAAAAGCGCCGCTACGCCACAACAATAGGTTACTTATTAAGCGCTAAAGGCTAAAACACAACCATAGGCTGCCAGCGAGAAACCAATCAGAGCGACTTGAGGGGAATCAAAGAGACAGAAGTTAGGTGATCATTTTATAGAGTACGGTGTTGCGTGAATCATATGAGATGTGATAACACTAGCCGAATAATTTAGCATTAATATACACTCCATTTGAAAGTGAGGGACGTCGAGCAGACCAGGTGCCAGACACATCTTGAAGGTTCAGCTGAACTTCCTACAACTCAGCCACTGCTCCCGTGGATCGCATCGGGGATTTTAGACAACCTAACTTTTGGTCCTCTTTATTTTTTGCCTCCACCTGTTGTAAACACGGGCAGGTTGGAATTTCACGGTTGCGTCCGCTCACTCAGCAGAAATATGATGTGGTGTTAGGCTCAGCAATGTGCTTACTGCGTGATAGCTGCGGACAACTGGAACGCGGCAGACTGGCGGTGGGGGGAGAGGGTGTATGGACACGACCTTTCACCCCTAGGCCTCAGGGTCAGATCGTGTGCACTTCTTTCACCATCCATCAGCTGCTTGTTTCCTGCCGTGAAACGAGGTGATCTCAGCAGCTTTTCCAAGAGAGCTGTTAACAAACACAGTGGAAATCGCCACACAGTGCCCTTGAATTTGTCAGATCAATGTAATTGTTTCCTCCTATTCCTAAGGGACACCACTTCAAAGGGGCCAATATTTAAACGAGGGTGCGAAGTCAATCTATTCTAGCAGTATTCACCACCACCCCGAGTTACTGATTACCAAGGTGCAATAAGGAATCCCACGAAGTATCGAAACACAAATTCGACTTTGGCCCCTGGAGGCACAATTCCCAAGGGAGCGAACGGCGAAAAATGTGAAGTTTAGAAGTTTTTGTTTAATATTTCTATTTCCGTGGAAACAGGTAGGAGGGCACTGGGCACAGAAGGGCGGGGACGAAAGTTTAAAATTGCTTCTTTATGTTTTTCTCGTTTTTAGAGGGGTCCCTTGAGCTGTTGAACTTTATCTACTGGCTGTCGGTGGTGTTATTTCTTCGGGAGAAAGTGCGTGGAGAAGTCGAAAAGAGGAATTACAAGGTTGCAGGCCCAGGGGCTTCCGGTTCGCTATGGAGGAGGAGCGTCACCCCACTGCTGTTAGCAGAAAAATAAAATAATAATAAAAGTATTTTATTAACATTTTATTTTTCCGCGGACTGTAGGGTGGGGCGGTGCCAGCATCCTCCAGGGCACCAGGGAGGAGGAGTGCGAGGTGCGCTCTAAGTGCGCCTGTCAATTTGGCCTAACCTACATGTACACTTACAACTCTCCACCCAATCTGTATTTCAAAGCCGGGTGGAGACCAAGAGCAGACTCCCACTCCCTCCCTGAACGACATTTTGGCCCGCTCAGGCCAATCCTGGCGCTTCTCTCATTCTGTGTGACATCATGAGAGAAGCGTCTGGATTGGGTGGGGAGGGGAGCAGAGATGCACCAAGGCAACGGGAGCACCGAGGCAGCGCAGGTAAGTGTTTTTTTTATTTTCTTTATTACCCCCCCCAGCACCATCGACATGCTCCGCATGCTTCCCTTCTGGCCGTTCCTGGCAGTGGCCACCACTGGTTGCACCTGGTAATCACACAAGCATTTCCAATGTGATAGATCTCACATTTGCTTGAGTTAGAGCAATTGGCATTGTAAATGCATAACTGGACTTTTCTTGCCACATAAATTGGTCAACCCTGCTACATAATTGGTCCTCTGTGCCACACAATTCCAGTGGCCCTGCATATAATTACAAACAGAACAGGTAATGTACAGAATGCTAAACAATGTCAAACATTCACCCCAGTACAGAGATCTGGACCTAAATCCATCGTTTATTTTGCTATCCATGCCATTCCAGGTTGGACACAGCCATATGCAAATCAGCCTTGACCCTGCTCTCCATGGGAACAGCCCCTTGCTCACTGTGCGACTGGATTCAAGGTAGCCTGGCTGATGAATGGTGATACTCTGAAGCCGGTCCCAGGATGCTTGTTTCTGGTTCACAGAGGACCTGGCCTGGCAGTTTGGGCTGGACTGTTCCATGGGGAACAGGGTTCAAAATTTATTTGCACATGGCTGGGTCCAAACTGGAGTTGTATGGTGAGCAAAAGAACAAGTTCTCAAGTGTAAGTGCTTGGCTCTGGAACCTGTCAGAAAACACCCATAGCAACAAGACAACCTGTGCAGATGTATTGGAGTGATTTGGCCTGTGAATGTGACATTGTAAGCACCCAGTTAACACTGCCCACAGACATTATGTAAATCCATTCATTTCACGAAAAGGGCGCCTCTACGGTAAAAAGAAAGAAAACAAAAAAGTAAACAGATTAACCAATGAACTTTGGCAACATCAGCCTTACCCTTCAGCTGGCACTACCAGGGCTGCTGGCAGAATCACCCTCAACGCATTCCCCCTTCTCCCCGAGGTGGTCGACTGTACGACTCTGGGGAGCAGCAGGGGCTGGCAGTGGCATTCAGTGTCAGTCAACTCGCGCTACCGCCAGGATCTCACGCTACCACTCCCGGGAGACCCAGCTGAGAGTCAAGTTGTGCACGTTCTCACCCCAGCGCCACAAGTACATGATTAAATCACTGAACCCCGGGCCTGTTGGGGCTTTGGCCATCCACTTAGGCTTGATGGGTGTGGTGGTGGCAGCGCTCCAGATGACAGACACCAAAAACGCTTAGGGGAATAGTCTAAGAAAATGACCGGTGGTTGGACAGGTTTTCAGAATTGAATAAAAATCGCATGCCTGCTCTTTTTAATTTCTTCACATCTGTCTGCACGTGACCAGGGCAGTTCTGATTAAAACAAAAGAATTATATGTAACATGAAGCATGGCGCCGAGTCACATGGAGAAATATCGCTGCTAGGATTATAGACAAATCCAAAACCAGACAAGAGGAGGGAGAAGTGTCCATCACATGCTGTAACAGGAGGAAGCGTGAACATAGTGTGATGGGCAACAAAATTGTTCTCTTAGTGAAATTGCCTGGGAGGGAACTAAGCACAAAAAGGGTGGGGCATTTAGAAAAATGCACCAATAAAAAGGAAGCATTTAAGGCAAGCACAACAAAGAACGAATAGCAAGAGTGGGTGTGGTTAAAAGCCCATAGATTGAATACAACATGTATTGCAGACAGTGCTGCTTAGGCTCAACCTAAAAATGAGGTTGTTTTAGCTATAACCAGTGGTGTCCGTTTTGTTAGTGATAGTCTGTACAGTGGATGTTTTGCTTAAGCTGAAACCGAATAGCTATTTTGAGATTCTCTATTTTGAAAGTGTACTTGTTCACGGGGAGAGTCCAAGATGTGAATATACAGAGAGACTGTAATCTCTCCGAACAAAGGCGGTATCCATCCATAAAGAGTACAAGGAAAGGCAGTGTGAGATTCAGTTATTTTATTCACACAGCAGTCCTCTTTCTGAGTACCTTGAAAACTCTTTATGAGTACCATGATTACTCTTTGTGAGTACCTTCATTACCCTACAGTGGTACCAATTAAGTAATGATCGAACTTCAGAGTCGCTGACTGGTGCAAGAGACATGGCTCTCCACTACATTATCCCGCTTGTCTATTCTCTGTCTATGGTGTCATGCCCTGGCCACCAAAGCACAGTCACCCTGCATAATCCCTGTTATAGTCCATCTGGCCCCTGTCCAGCCAAAATACCACCATAACCTTTTTGTGCTCCTCTAATAGAACTGCTGCAAATAGCCAAAGATTGTCTATTTCTACCCGCCAGCTCAACAAAAACTTCCAAAACATTCCCTATTTCCAAAGTCCCTGCAATTGATCCCTTGCAAAAAATAACCTCACAGATTCCAAGCCATAATAGTCACCAGCACCCCTTAAAGCGTGACTACCATTCCCACAAGACCCCTTTCCACAAATTGTTCACGCCTCACCTTGTGTATTTGCACAGAACATGGCACAGAAACCTGCTAGTTAACAAGAAAAAGGCCATCTCACAAGGATCCCACAGCATCCTTAATCAGCCAAGCCTAAAGAACAACAGAAGTCCACAGTGATTATCCATAGTTTTAACAGCCATAAAAACAAACACTCTACAATGCCACCTCCTAATACGACCATTCTATTGCAAATAAGTCTCCAGTCGTGTAACTCCCACAAAGACATCTGAAAGCTGGCTTACGTAAAATATAAATTAACAGTGTGGGTCTCCACTTTCATCCTTGTGCATCCCCAGCCACAAAAAAAGAAAAACACTTAAAAACGTACTTATCTCCCAAACGAACCCTAAATGAGAAGAATATTCACCTCATTGGTTCTCCATTTGCCTAAACTTCAACACGAGTACCCAAATTGACTGCTCTTTCCCTTCAGGTTCTTTTCAGCCGGTCACACAATCAAGATGTCCATCCTGCTACCATCAGACTGTACTGCCTCTGCAATCTGCACATAAAAACAAAATGATTTTATGGATAAATAAACTACTATTATTCACTTTTGTATTATTACTGTTAGCAACTAAGGTTTTTTCTGATAGTTACTAACCACCCCAGTTGGTAGCCTGAGTGCTGTGGTAGGCGGATTGTATGATATTATAACCAATGCCTTTACCACACAATGCCTTGACCACGCATATAAATATATATTCGCTAAAAAAAACAAAGTTTAAAGTAATGTTATAGTTAGGTGAATATGTCAGTGACAACATTAACGTTTTCAACAAAAATAAAACACAGAAATTCACCAGTTATAGTTAGCGATCTAACTATAACTTACACCTCCACCATGCACTGCTTATGACCGCACATATTACATCACTTATGACATGTTCTGTGACATCATTCATGACATCACTGACGACATCGTGAATGACATAGTTGATGACATCACTCATGACATCATCCAAGCTTCTTTTGAACACAGCTTTATAAATGGGCAGAGCATAAGAACTATGAAAGCAAATGCAAAATGAGCTCAGAATAATATAAAGCATCATTACTGCTCTCATACATACAACCCCCATAGGTAAAGCAAGCATGTGTTAAGTGCTTCACTGACCTTATACCCTTATTAGGCCCTGGGGACCCCATCCCCCAAGGTTGTATTTTTTTAAGGAGGGCCGCCATGCAGTTCCCTTTCCTGAGCCTTTAAAAGGTCCTGAGGACTGCATTCCCCAGGGCCATATCTCTTTTAAGGGTATCCCATCCCGGGTGGCCCCCTTCCTGAGCATCCTTAGGCCCTGGAGATCCCATCTCCCAGGACTATATCTCTTTTAAAGATGACCCCGTCCCACTTGGACCCCCTCCCTAAGTATCCTTAGGCCCTAGAGACCCCATCCCCCAGCGCCATATCTCTTTTAAAGGGGACTCAGTCCCATGTGGCCAGCTCTCTGAACCTTATTAGGCCACAGGGACACCATCCCCCAGGACCTTTTTTAAGAGGAGAGGGGACCACTGAGGCCCCCTCCCCAAGCCA
Organism: Pleurodeles waltl; assembly: GCF_031143425.1. Classification (NCBI taxonomy): domain Eukaryota; kingdom Metazoa; phylum Chordata; class Amphibia; order Caudata; family Salamandridae; genus Pleurodeles; species Pleurodeles waltl. The sequence goes on from NC_090443.1 coordinate 144,997,473, forward strand.
TCATAGGCCTTGGGGAGCTCACCACTGGGGCACAACATACAAAAAAGGGTAGTGGGGCTGTGTGCCCCTCCTCCTTGAGTCTCTTTAGGCCCTTGGGACCCTATCACCCAGGGCCTTCTTTTTATACTAAAGGTTAGGGTGGCTACCTTCCCCAAGCCTTATCAGGCCCTGCCCCCACCCCCAGGGCCTTTTTTTCATTGAAGGTGAGGGGGCTGTGTGGCCTACCTCTACCAGGCTTATTAGGCCCTGGCAAACCTAAACTCCAGGGCCTTTATTTTTTAAATAAAGGGAATCGGGCAGATGGTCCCCATCCCCATGCCTTATTAGGCCATGGAGACCCCATCCGCCAGGGTTTTAAAGAAAAAATAAAAGGTAGGGGAGGCGCATGCCCTCCTCCCCAAGTCTTGTTAGTCTCTGGGGATCCCTACCCCCAGGCCACCACAAAAATTATAGGGCAAGCTCTGTGCAGTCCCCCTCCCTGAGCCTCTTCCGGCACCGGAGGACCCATCCTCCAGGGCCCACATAATTAAAGGTAGGTGCCCTGGTGCCCAACCTGGGCACCCACCATACACTTGATGGAGACTGCAGGAGGAGCCCCAGGGCACCTGTGGTTCCATCCAGCTCCCCACATGCAGCAGGAGCCAGCATTGCTGCTGCCCGCAAGAAGCAGCTATTACAGCTCCTACCCTCTGGGCAGGAGCTATATTTTAATCTATTTCCCTGCCCGCTTCAGTGCAAGCAGGGAAACAGATCAAAACTCTGCTTACAGCTGGCGGGAGCACTTTTAAAGCTCCTGCCAGCTGGGAGCAGATTTTGAGTTTGCTCTTGCAAATATGCGCACCGGAATCTGGCCTTTAGGAGGCCGAAGGTGAATTCAATCACCCTCCTAGTTCGCCCATGTGCCTCATTGTAGCGTTCCTCTACCCTTGTCCTGGGATTCCTCACTGGGGTCAGTAGCCATGACATGTTGGGGTAACCTGAGTCACCTGCAAATGACGAGGGACAACGGTTAGACACACACTAACCCTTAGGGACAGCCCCATACCCAGACAGCAAATGAAACTGTGTGGGGACTTTAGGCTCACCTATTAGCCACACACGGTGCCTCTGAGTTGGCCCATCAAATAAGGGATGCTGCTATTCCTCAAAATGTAAGCGTCATGGACTGAGCCAGCATACTTGGCATTCACATGGGACATGTACTGGTCTGCCAAACACACCATCTACACATTCATAGAATGGTAGCTCTTCCGGTTTCTGTACACCTGTTCATAGGATGTGTCTCTTTTCCATTGTCGACAGGTCCACCAGGGGTCTGTACACCAGAGGAAAACAGTGAGCAGAGAGTCATCCAACCCTGAGGTATCACAATGTGTTATTTGCAGAAACGTTAACAATCCGCAATGTGCTGGTATCTGTCTAGATAGGTGTGATGCAGTTAATATCCATCCCATGTGGCCTCCTGAAATGGAGGCTGCCTGATCTGTAAGTTGGGACATGAGGTAACTGCGCTGGCTTTCTGCACCGTCGCGGTGGGTGGTCGAAGACCGTGGTGCAATTCTGCATTGGTTAACATTGGGCCCCATGGGTCCCAGGAGCCAATGACGATGTACACCGGCAGTGACGGTACGCACCACTGCGGACGTGACCGCCATTTTCTGTCTGTTCACTCACTTGATACCTGACCTTCAACAGGAGAGGATCTACACTGCAAGTGCTGCTGTGACCTGTGTCTGGAAGCAACGATGGCTACAGTGTCTGGGGAAAGGGCCCCTGCCTTCACTTCGGAGGAGTTGGAGAAACTAGTGGCTGGGGTCCTCCCCCAGTACACGCAACTGTACGGTCCTCCAGATAAACAGGTGAGTACACTGTGAGCATGCTGCATGGGCAATCCCTGTTTTGAGTGGTGTGGATGGAAGATACATGGGGGGACTGAGGCCTGCATGTGCGGATGGGGAGTGTATGTGTGTCAGGGCAAGGGTGGGAACTGGCGGGCAATGAGTATGACGGTCCGGACGGGTCAGTAATTTCCTTTCCCCCATACCATTCCTCTAGGTCAGCGCCCACCAGAAGACGGGTATTTGGCGTGCCATCTCCCAAGGACGTCCGGACCCTGGGGGTCTACCAGAGACGGAGCTCCCACTGCCATAAAAGATGGGAGGACCTGCGCTGCTGGAGCAAGAAGACGGCAGAGACCCAGCTGGGGATGTCCTCCCAACGTGGGAGGGGTGCCGTCACACCAGGACCCCCCTGATGTTCCGGATCCTGGCGGTGGCCTATCCGGAGTTGGATGGGCCCTTGAGGGAATCGCAACAGCCACAAGGTGGTGAGTACACTCTCATTCAGCTGTCTCTGCACACATTACACGGTGTCTGTGTGGGGGAGGTGGGCAGTGGGTTACCCTAGGCCAGGGCGAACTTGGTAGGCAAGGTCCCTTGTGAGGCAGGCTATGTGGCACCCCAACCCCACCAGTGGTAATAGCCATCTACACCTAGTCAGGCTCCTGTGACCTCCAGGTGTGCAGCAATTGGTCTTAGGCCTTGTACTCCATAGTCAGCTGAAATTTCTAGGAACTGTCAGTGCATGGCATGTGCAGAGGGCTGCTCCCTGTGTGCTGTGTCCGCCAACGGTAGTGGTGTTGCATGCACTGAACATGTTTTTCTTCTGTCTTTCCCCCCCATTTTGTGGTCTCCCTGTTCTTGTGTGCAATAGCATCATCAGGCGGAGGAGCACTGACAGCGGAGCAGGAGGGAACTACAACCCACTTGGCCCTGGAGGGCGAAACAACGGAGTCTGAAGCCACCAGTGGGACTGAGGGCGAGGGGAGCTCGATGACGGGGACAGGAGCAGACAGCAGTGACATCGACTCCTCCTCTGATGGGAGTTCCCTTGTGGTGGCGGGCACCTCTGTGCCCACTGCATCAACAGGTACATCCGCCACCCCCCTACCAGCACCGCCCTCCCAGCGTGTGTCTTGTGCCCGCTCACCCAGGAGGGTGGGCATCTCCTTCGCCCCAGTCAGCCCTGCTGCCCTCAGTGAGGAGGCTACTGACCTCCTGAGATCCCTCACTGTTGGGCAATCTACCATTGTGAATGCCATCCAGGGTATAGAGAGGCATTTGCAACAAACAAATGCATACCTGGAGGGCATTCATTCAGGCGTGGCAGCCCAACAGAGAGCATTTCAGGCTCTGGCCTCAGCACTGATGGCAGACATTGTCCCTGTGTCCAGCCTCCCCCCTCCAACTTCCTCGACTCAGACCCAATCCCCTGTACTTCAGCCTATCCCAAGCACACCATCAGACCAGCATGCACACTCATCAACACACAAGAGTGGACATGGCAAACATAAGCACCACACATCCCACAAGCACTCACACAAGCACCATCCCCATGCAGACACAGCAACATCCACTGCCTCCACTGTGTCCCCCTCCTCCACGTCCTCCTCCTCTGTCTCGTCTCCACTCACACCTGCATGCACTACATCCTCAGCCACTACCTCCATCACAAGCACGCCCATCGCCACACCCTGCTCAAGTGCACTCACCACCCCCACTACCATTCACACATCCCCAGTGTCCTCTCTCCTCTCCCAGTGTGTCAGTGAGCCCTCCTCCCAAAGTACACAAATGCAGGCACACACCCACCCAACAGCCATCCACCTCACAACAGCCTCCGGCCCATGCACCTTCACTCAAATTCAGCAGACGTACACCTCCTACAACCACTACCTCTACCTCTACCTCCACTCCCAAACGCCCTTCATCTTCCCATCCCAGTGTGTCTAAAAAACATTTCCTGGCAAACCTTGACCTCTTGCCTTCACCTCCCTCCCACCCCGTCCTTCCCCTCGGGCCAGGCTTTCCAGGTCCCAGCCCAGCATCTCAGCCACCAAATCCCCAGGCACAATGGTGCCAGCAACTGTGGGGTCATCGAGTGCGCCACCCATCAGGGCTGCCAGTGTGCCACGCGTAGCGAGGACAAGGACATTCCGCCACCTGCCAAGGTGAAAAAGGTGCCCACATCCCGAGGCAGAAGCCGAAAGTACCAGCCACCAAGGGCTCAGCAAAAAACAAAGGGTATAGTGGCAAGACAACTGCAGCGCTATCAAAGCTGGGGAAGGGCCAAAAGCTGAAGAGCAGGTCAGGAGAGGGCATGGTGCCACCGACTGAGGGACCAGTGTCACACTTTCTGTCCATGACCACACCAACCTGTATGGCGGCGAACACCGCTAGCTGCCCCGCCACCACAACCGCCACCTGCACCGCCCGGGCACGTCTACAGCCTCAGCGACAGTCCCCAGCCTCTTCCTCAGTGGGCAGCCATCTGAGGCTGCAGGAGACGTCCTGCTGTGTCCCTCAGCAGGTGCTGACCATGCACCGCCACCAGCACCGCTGCAACAGACACCGCCGCAAGCACTGCCGTGACAGACACCGCCACAAGCACCGCCACCTGCACCGCCCCGGAATGTCTACAGCCTCAGCGACAGTCCCCATCCTCTTCCCCAGTGGGCAGCCGTCAGAGGCTGCAGGAGACGTCCTGTTGTGTCCCTCAGCAGGTGCTGACCCATGCACAGCGACCAGCACCGCCGCAACAGACACTGCCGCAAGCACCCCCACCTGCCCCGCGGCGTCCTCGGACACAGGCACCACCGCTGACATGGCTACCATCCCCACTGGTCAGTCGGCTGAGGCTGGAGGAGAGTTTCTGGACCCTGGCCAGCTTCCATGAGGCATTTCTTCCATCACTGTTTGCACCTGCAGGTCGAAGGCGCAGCTGCAGCAGTGTGGGGTATGTCGCTGCCTCCATGGCGTATCATGCTTCCTGAACCTCGTTAACCTCCAGAACCAGTGGAATATCACATCCGCTACCTCTGTCCTTGGCAGGATGAAGCACTTTGGGCACAAAGCCCCCTCCAGAACCAGTGGAGAGATACATCCGCTACCTCTGTCCTTGGCAGGATGAGGCACTCTGGGCACAAAGCCCCCTCCAGAACCAGTGGAGTATCACATCCACTACCTCTGTCCTTGGCAGGATGAAGCACTCTGGGCACAAAGCCCCCTCCAGAACCAGTGGAGAGATACATCCACTACCTCTGTCCTTGGCAGGATGAAGCACTCTGGGAACAAAGCCCCCTCCAGAACCAGTGGAGTATTACATCCACTACCTCAGTCCTTGGCAGGATGAAGCATTCTGGGCACAAAGCCCCCTCCAGAACCAGTGGAGTATCACATACACTACCCCTGTCCTTGGCAGGATGAAGCACTCTGGGCACAAAGCCCCCTCCAGAACCAGTGAAGAGATACATCCACTACCTCCGTCCTTGGCAGGATGAAGCACTCTGGCCACAAAGCCCCCTCCAGAACCAGTGGAGACTGTTATCCACTTGGGAGACTGTGGCTTTTCACTCCCCAGGACCAGGCAGTGAGCACACCACCCATTTGAGAGACTTGAGAGACTGTGGCTTCGCACTCCCAAGGAAAAAGCAGTGGGCAAACCACCCACTTGAGAGACTTGAGAGACTGTGGCTTTGCACTCCCCAGGATAAAACAGTGGGCAAACCACCCACCTGAGAGACTTGAGAGACTGTGGCTTTGCACTCCCCAGGATAAAGCAGTGGGCAAACCACCCACTTGAGAGACTGTGGCTTTGCACTCCCCAGGATAAAGCAGTGAGCAAACCATCCACTTGAGAGACTGTTGATTTGCACTCCCCAGGATAGAGCAGTGGGCAAACCACCCACTGGAAAGACTTGAGAGACTGTGGCTTTGCACTCCCAGGATAAAGCAGTGGGCAAACCACCCACTTGAGAGACTGTGGCTTAGCACTCGCCAGGATACATCAATGGGCATGGAGCCCCCCTCGTGCAGCAGTGGCGTCTTGCGTTCATCAGGCTGAGGTGCCCCCCTCCTCCTGAGGTGCCTGTATATTTTCGATCTGATGCCCCAGCAGTGTTCTCACCGTTTCTAGTCAGGTATCATGTGCGGGCCTCGCCCATGCATTTTGGGCCCAGTGGTCCACGGACAATGATTAGTACACTATCTGGACTTATGTAGTTGCCGTACATATTTGTACATACTGAATTTTTACTTTTGACTAATAGATTTTTAATGATTACAATCCTTACAATCATTTCATTTTGTCCTTGCGTTCTTCCAAGGGGTAGGGGGTGTATATGTTAAGTTGCTGCATGTATTTGTGTGTATTTTGTTGTGTGTGAGGGTGAGGGTGAGGGTGGGGGTGTTGCGTGTTGCATGTGTGTGTCACTCTCTTTCCTCCCCCCCTCTGTTGTAGGTGCAGTACTCACGTGGTCGCCGCCACCGCCATTCGTACTCCTGGTAGAAGAGGTGGTAAACCAACATGGGTAACACATGAAGTTCGGGCTCCATGGCGTCCTGGTTCCTCGTTGGGTGTCGAGAGGTGAGTGTTTTCCCTTCTGTGTACTGTTTCTGCAGTGCTTTTGATAGTGTTGATTCTGCCCCGGAAAAGGTGGCGGATAGGCCTCTTGTAATACGGTGGGCGGTACTTTGTCTCCCGCCTGTCTGTTGGCGGTGTCCGCCGCGCTGTTTGTTTCTACCGCCGTGGCGGTCGGAGTGTTAAAGTGGCTGTCTATGTTGGCGGTTTCCGCCACAGTCGTAATCCAATTTTTTTTCCGTTGGCCTGTTGGCTGTATTACCTCCGCTTTAACACCGACCGCCAGGGTTGTAATGAGTGCCTAAGTACCCAGTCCTTGAATGCACCAGCAACAATTTCTGGATGTTACTGGCAGCCAATCAGAGTGCTCCCTCCAGCAGGAGTCTGACTCCGGTAGAAGCGAATTGGCCCAAGGGGAAAAAAGCTCACTGGGCCAGTCAAACCACTCAGTTCTTCAATTGGTGCTCCTGCAAGACTCTCTCCAGCCTCTTGGGGACAGAATTATCCAGATAGCTATATTTATTTTAACATTAATTTTCCAAAAACTACTGAATGCATCTGCAACAACGTACAATCTGCGTACCAGGATGGAGATTCCTGCCTAATTTCTTCTTCCTTTAATAATTCTGAATCTACTGAACAAGTTTACATTAAATAACAAAAAGGACGCTTTCTGGACCAAGATCTACATTTCTGCCAAATTTGATGTATATCCGTTCAGTAGGTTCGGGTTATAGCTGTGCCTAAAAAAATTAAAAATCCCATTGATTTAGAATGGGGATAAAGCATTTTGGGACCACCCTTTCCTTGTCCCTGCTTGACGAATCACCCTCACACTTTCAAGACACCAGCTAAACTGACTGCTGTATTAATTTTGAGAATTTCGTGAAGATCCGTCAAATGTCACCAAAGTTATTGGCAAAACAAAAAACGCTCTGTATATCAAAAAAATTGGTCCTAACTATAACTACCTACTGGCTATCAACCCCTAACCGCTAAAATCATCCAGCCCTACGCCCTAAAAACACCCTTACCACCCTATTCTCTTACCCACCCATGAACACAAAAAATACCCTTACCACCCAATACTTTTACCCACCCCATACCCTAAAAACACCCTTACCACCCAATACCCTTACCCACCCCTAATCCCTGAAAAAAAAAACTACCCTAATTCGTAAATATATACACACACCCACACCTATTGATACACTTAGCTGATATATACTTACCATTTTGTTGTAAAGGCAGGTATGGTAAAGGAACATGCATGGTAAAGGCCTGCTCGGTAAAAGCATTGTGTGGTAAAGGCATTGTGTGGTAAATGCAGCATAGTAAAAGCTGTGTAACAGGAGAATGGATTGGATTTCACCACAGAAAAGATATAAGTGTATCGATTTTTATGCACAGTTCATTTTGTTTGATTCCAATAAGGTCAGACCACCATGGATCGAGTTCTTTTTTCTCATTTCCTAGTCTGGACTCATGGAATTCTGCCCTCTGTTTCTGAGTATGGTAGACCCCTAGGGATAAAAAGACATCGGTCTGAGTATTCAAACTCTCTCTTTGATCTTGTTACCACCACCACACCACAATTGGTCTTAAACAATTGTCCTTATCAGGTTGAGACAAAACAGCCTCAATACCTCTATCCTAGCTGTCAGTCTGGAGGACAAATAACCATTCAAAGACGGGACAGATCAGGACAAGATCAGTGGGCAGAGAAGATTTGAGGTAATCAAAACCATGTTGATGCTCAGGTGTCCATTCACGAATCTTGTTGGGTTGGGAGTTGAGAATCCGATCTGTAAGTGTAGGTGCTTTCTCCGCGAAATGCAGGATAAACCTGTGGTAGTATCCTACCAATCCTAGAAATAAATTCCTTTTTTATTGTGAGGTCGGGGAGGGTTGTGGATCACTTGCACTTTGTCTATCTGATGACTTATTTTTCTCTTCTGAATGTTGTAACCCAAGTACCTAATAAAAGTAGTAACCAAGGTACATTTTGCTGGATCTGCCTTGAGGCCTGCCTTCCTAAGGACCTGAAGTACTGCATCCAAATGTGAGAGGTGTTTTTCCCACGTGGGGGTCTATATCACAATATCGCTCAAATAGACCACAGCATAGCCTTGATGAGGTCTTAGGATGATATCTATGAGTCTTTAAAAAGTATCTGGGGTCCGTGTAACCCAAAAGGCAGGATTCTAAACTGATAAAGGCCTGTGGATGTAGAAAAACACTGGCCCTCATTACAACCCTGGTGGTCAGTGTTAAAGCGGCGGTAATACCGTCAACAGGCCTGCGGCTAAAAATATGGAATCATGACCATGGTGGAAACCACCAACACAGACAGCCACTTTAACACACCGACCACCACGGCGGTAGAAACAAACACTGCGGTGGTAACGGCCAACAGACAGGCGGAAGACAATGTACCGCTCACTGTTTTTACAACAAGCCTATCCACCACCTTTTCCGGGGCGGTACCAACTCCATCAAAAGCACACCAGAAACAGTCTTTGGAACAGAAATCACTCACCTCTCGACACCCAACGAGGAATCAGGACGCCATGGAGCCCGAGTCAGAGGTGCTACCAATGTTGGTTTACCTCCTCTTCTACCAGGAGCAGCCAAGACGGCGGCGACGACCACGGTGAGTACTGCACCTAGCACACGGGGGAGAAAAAAGAGAGTGACACACACACGCAACACCCCCACCCCCACCATCACCCACAACAACATACACACAAATACATGCATCAACATTACATTTACACCCGTCACCGCCTAGAAGAACGCAAGGACAAAAGGAAATGATTGCAACGAGTGTCATCATCGAAAATTCAGATAGGCCAAGATAACTTAAAATCATCAGTATATACAAATATGTACAGCAACTACACAAGTCCAGATAGTGTCCAATCATTGTCTGTGGACCAGTGGTCCCACAATGCATGGGTGAAGCCCACACATAATACCTGCCTCGAAAAGGAGAGAAAACCGCTGGGGCATCAGCTCAAAAATAAACAGGCACCTCAGGGGGAAGGGGAGGGGGGGCACCTCTGCTGGATGAAGGGACAACGCCACTGCTCCACGAGGGGGCTCAATGCCCACTGATTGGCCCTGGGGAGTGCAAAGCCACAGTCTCTCAAGTCTATCAAGTGGGTGGGTTGCCCACTGATTGTTCCTGGGGAGTGCAAAGCCACAGTCTCTCAAGTGGGTGGGTTCCCCACTAATTGGTCCTGGGGAGTGCAAAGCCACAGTCTCTCTAGTGGGTGCCGGTTTCCCACTGGTTCTGAAGGGGGCTTTGTGCCCAGGGTGCTTCATCCTGCCAAGGACTGGGGTAGTGGATGCCTTTCTCCACTGGGTCTGGAGGGGGCTTTGTTCCCAGAGTGCTTCATCCTGCCAAGGACTGGGGTAGTGGATGTATCTCTCCACTGGTTCTGGATGGGGCTTTGTGCCCAGAGTGCTTCATCCTGCCAAGGACTGGGGTAGTGGATGCCTTTCTCCACTGGTTCTGGAGGGGGCTTTGTGCATAGAGTGCTTCATCCTGCCAAGGACTGGGGTAGTGGATGCCTTTCTCCACTGGTTCTGGAGGGGGCTTTGTGCCCAGAATGCTTCATCCTGGCAAGGACTGAAGGACTGGGGTAGTGGATGCTTTTCTCCACTGGTTCTGGAGGGGGCTTTGTGCCCAGAGTGCTTCATCCTGCCAAGGACTGGGGTAGTGGATGCCTTTCTCCACTGGTTCTGGAGGGGGCTTGGTGCCCAGAGTGCTGCACATGCAGTGTGGCAGGTCCCATTCCCTCACCTGGGTGTGTGTGCCACGAGATTGCCTGGGAACAGGTAGCATGATACTCCATGGAGTCAGAGACACACTCCACCCTGCTGCCACTTTGCCTGCCACTTGCTGGTACTAACAGTGCTGGGTGTGGCGCCTCATGTACGCTGTGCAGGGTCCAGGATGTCTCCTGCAGCCTCGGATGGCTGTCCACTGGGAATGTTTGCCTTGCCGGCTGTGGTGGCACTGTCTGTGCACATCACGGGGCTGGCGGCGGTGGTTGCGGCGGTGTCTGTGGTGGAGAGGCTGCCGGTGGTGCATGTGTCAACACCTGTGGAGGGAGACAGCAGGACGTCTCCTGCAGCATCGGACAGCTGCCCACTGGGGATGATGCTGAGGACTGTTGCTGAGGCAGCAGACATGCAGGTGGCAGTGTCCACCTCCGTACAGGTTGCTGTTCTGTTTGCTAGAAGTGGTTACACTAGTCCCTCAGCCGGAGGCTCCGTGCCCTGTGCTGACTTCCCCTTAGCCTTGTGTCCCTTCCCCACCTTGAATGTCGCTGCTGGGCCCTTGGTACTGTCCCCTGTAGGCTTGGAGGAGGCCTTGCTGGGTGGTTGGTGCGGCTTTTCCCTACGGCATGTGGGCCCCTTCTTCACCTTGGCAGGTGGCGGAATGGGCTGATCCTTGGCCTCGCTAGGTGGCACACTGGCAGCCCTGATGGGTGCCGCCTGTGATGTTACAGTTCTTGCAGAAACCACAGTGCTGGAGGATTTGGTGGCTGAGGTGCTGGGCTGGGACCTGGACATCCTGGCCCTAGGGGAAGGACGGGGGGAGGTGTAGGGAAGAGGTCAATGTTAGCCAGGAAAAGTTTTTTTTTAAGACACACTGGGACGGGAAGTTGGAGGGGGTTTGGGAGTGGAGGAAGAGGTAGTGGTTGTAGGAGGTGTACGTCTGCTGAATTTGGGTGAAGGTGCATGGGCTGGAGGCTGCTGTGAGGTGGATGGCTGTTCGGTGGGTGTGTGCCTGCTTTTGTGTAGTTTGGGAGGAGGGCTCACAGACACACTGGGAGAGGACACAGGGGCTTGTGTATGGTAGTGGGGGTGGTGAGTGCACGTGAGCGGTGTGTGGTGATGGGCGTGCTGGTGATGGAGGTAGTGGCTGAGGATGAAGTGCATGCAGGTGTGAGTGGAGACGAGACAGGGAGGGAGGAGGAGGGTGTGGAGGAGAGGGACACGGTGGAGGCAGTGGATGTTGGTGTGTTTACATGGGTCTGGTGCTTGTGTGAGTGCCTGTGGGATGTGTGGTGCTTATGTTTGCCATGTCCACTCTTGTGTGTTGATGAGTGTGCATGCTGGTCTGATGGTGTGCTTGGGATAGGCTGAGGTACAGGGGTTTGGGTCTGGGTAGTGGAAGTTGGAGGGGAGGCTGGACACAGGGACAATGTCTGCCATCAGCACTGAAGCCAGAGCCTTAATTGCTCTCTGTTGGGCTGCCATGCCAGAATGAATGCCCTCCAGGTATGCATTTGTTTGTTGCAAATGCCTCTCGACACCCTGGATTGCATTCAAAATGGTTGATTGCCCAACAGTGTGGGATCTCAGAAGGTCAATAGCCTCATCACTGAGGGCAGCAGGACTGGCTGGGGCAGGGCCTGAGGTGCCTGGGGCGAAGAAGATGCCCACCCTCCTGGGTGAGCGGGCACGGGAAAGTCAGTGAGGGGCTGCTGGGAGGGCAGTGCTGGTAGGGGGGTGGCGGCTGTACCTGTTGTCGCGGTGGGCACAGAGGTGCCCGCCACCGCAAGGGAGCTCCCATCAGAGGAGGAGTCGCTGTCGCTGGTGCCTGCTCCTGTCCCCGTCGTGGAGCTCCCCTCGCCCTCCGTCTCACTGGTGCCTTCAGACTCCGTAAATTCACCCTCCTGGGCCATGTGGGTTGCTGCTCCCTCCTGCTCCGGTGCCAATGCTCCACTGCCAGATGATTCCAATGCACACAAGGACAGGGTGACAAAACAAAAAGGGGGGGAAAGACAGAAGAGGCACATGGTCAATGCCTGCAACACCACTACCGTTGGCGGACACAACACATAGGGTGCAGCCCTATGCACTAGCCCATGCTCTAGTAGTGCAGGGGAAAAGCACATGCCCATGGGGGACTCTGCCTAGACCCATTTGATGCACATCTGGAACCCACAGGATCCTGACTAGGTGTAGAGGGCCACTACCACCTTTGGGGTTGGAGTGGCACTGAGCCTGCAAAACAATGGATCTACCTTGGTGCATCTGCCCTGGCCTAGGGGAACCCACAGCCCACTTCCCCCAGCCAGACACCTCATAAAGCGTGTAGAGTTAGCTGAATGAGACTGAACTCATCCCCTTGTGGCTGCTGTGATGCCCTCAAGCGCCCATCCAACTCAGGATATGTCACCAACAGGATCCGGTACATCAGAGGGGTCATGGTGCGACAGGCACCCCTTCCACATTGGGAGGCCATCCCCAGCTGGGCCTCCGCCATCTTCTTGCTCCAGTGGGGCAGGTCCTCCCATCTTTTGCGGAAGTGGGTGCGCCATCTATGTTAGACCCCCAGAGTCCGCACTTCCTGTTGAAGGTCAGGTATTAAGTGGGTGAACAGATAGAAAATGGCGGTCACGTCTGCGGGGGTGCATACCGTCACCGCCGGCGTACATCGTCATTGGCTCCTGGAACCCATGGGGCCCAATGATAACCAATGCTGAATTGCGCAGCTGTCTTCGACCGCCTACCTCGACGCTGCACAACGCCAGTGCAGTTACCTCATTTCCCCTTGTCCCTCCTTACAGGTCAGGCAGCCGCCATTTCAGGGGGCCACATGGCAGGCCAACTAACTGCGTCACAGCACTTTTGGCTAGGAATACGGACAGACAAAGGCACACACCGATTATTGCACGATTGTGCTAAACAGCCTTGCGAAACCAATGTGGTGTATTACCCTCTACTCACCCTTCTCCTCCATAGGGCACGTCCGCTGGGGCAGGTGATGAGATGGCGGCATCCTCCGGTATACAGACCCCTGGTGGACCTGTCGACAATGGAAGACAAACACATCATTTTCACCTACAGACTTGATTGAGCCACAATCCATGTACTGTTTGCCCAGTTGGAGCCAGACCTGATGTCAACTATCCGCCATCCCACAGGAATCCCCCTTCTAGTGCAGGTCCTGTCAGTACTCCATTTCCTGGCCAGTGGTTCCTTTCAAACAACAGTGGCCATGGCATCAGGGATGTCACAGCCAATGTTCTCTAACGTGTTGTCCAGAGTGTTATCTGCCCTGCTGAAACACATGCACAGCTACATCGTGTTCCCTCAGGTGGAGGATTTGCCCACAGTGAATGGTGACTTTTATGTCCTGGGACATATCCCCAACATCATTGGTGCCATTGATGGTACACATGTGGCATTTGTCCCCCCCCCCGCAGGAATGAACAGGTGTACAGAAAACGCAAAAGCTACCATTCAATGAATGTGCAGATGGTGTGTTTGGCAGACCAATACATCTCCCATGTCAATGCCAAGTATCCTGGCTCTGTGCATGACGCTTACATTTTGAGGAATAGCGGCATCCCTTATGTGACGAGGCAACTCCAGAGGCACCGTGTGTGGCTAATAGGTGAGCCCAAGGTCCCAATACTGTTGACATAGGTGTCTTGGTATGGGAGAGTCCCTAAGGGTTGGAGGATGTCTAACAGTTGTCCCTCGATATTTGCAGGTGACTCTGGTTACCCCAACCTGTAATGGCTACTGACCCCAGTGCGGAATCCCAGGACAAGGGCAAAGGAACGCTACAATGAGGCACATGGGCGAACTAGGAGGATAATAGAGCACACCTTCGACCTCCTGGAGGCCAGATTCCGGTGCCTCCATCTGACAGGTGGCTCCCTGTACTACTCACCGAAGAAGGTGTGCCAGATAATCGTGGCATGCTGTATGTTGCACAACCTGGCTTTGCTACACCAGGTGCCTTTGCTGCAGGAGGATGGGCCTGATGTTGGTCTTGTGGCAGCTGTGGAGCCTGTGGACAGTGAAGAAGAGGAGGCAGAACAAGAAGATATACACAACCAAAACAACATCATCATGCAATACTTCCAGTGAGACACACGTAAGAGGATGGCACTGTTTCTCACATATCATACTACTGTAGGACATTGCATAAATCTGCCTTTTTACCTCTGTGTATGGAGCTTGACATGTCACGTTGCCTTTCCATTTCACAGATCTGGGTCCCACTTTGTGCCCTCTGCTATGTTTACTGCTGCCCAACAACTGTGTAACATTGGTATGTGAACATGAACATTGACATTGCTATATTTCTGAGAGGTTGCAATTACACATTTGTGAAAGTACAGACTGACTCCAGATTGATTTGTGATTCAAGGGTGTTTATTTCTGTGCTAATCAGTGGAGGGGGGTGTGCAATGGGCTGGGGTGATGGTAGAGGAATGTCCATGGGAGAGTTCAGTCTGTTGGTCTCACAGCTGCATTGTCCAAGGGGGCATAGGAAGTGGAGTAATGGCAGTTCAAAGTTGTCAGGGTGACAAAGTGGGACAAAAGGGTGACAATCAGGAGAGTCTTATTTCCTGGCGGGGGTCTTGGCAATGTTCTCTGTCTTGTGCCTGGATCTCAGGGACCGTTTGCGGGCTGGTTCTCCTACTATAGGGGGTGGGGTGCTGGTGGCCTGTTGTTCCTGTGGCGGGACCTCCTGTCCACTTGCGCCGGCGGAGGTGGAAGGCTGTTCATCGTTCAGGCTAGTTTCACGGGCCTGTTTGTATGCCACTGTGTCCCTCATGGTGTTGACCAGGTCTGCCAGCACCCCTGCAATGGTGACCAGGGTGGTGTTGATGGACTTCAAGTCCTCCCTGATCCCCAGGTAGTGTTCCTCCTGCAGCCGCTGGGTCTCCTGAAACTTGGCCAGTACCGTGCCCAATGTCTCCTGGGAATAATGGTATGCTCCCATGATGTTGGAGAGTGGGTTCCCTGGGCGTGTCCTCCCCCTATCGCACAGCAGTCCTCCTAGTTTCCCTGTTATTCTGTGCCTCTGTCCCCTGAACCGTGTGCCCACGGTCCCTGATTGTCTTGGGTTGGTGGGTTTGCCTGGGGTCCCTGTAGTGGTGGACACACTGCTGATTGACGTGTCCTGGGGACAGAGGGATGGGCCCGCTGGGTGGGTGCTGTGCTGGTGTTTCCTGAAGGGGAGGATCAGTGGTGGTTTGTGACAGTGGCAGGGCAACCAACTGCCCAGAGGTCCCTGATGGGCCGGGCTGGTCATCTTGATACAGACGAGCAGAGCTGCTGTCGTTACTGTGGGCCTCTTCTGTGGGGGGGACTGGATATGTCTGGCACCTCCTGTCCGGTGACGTTGGGAAGGGGTCCTGTTGGGGTGTAAATGCATAGTTATTGTATCTGTGTGTGCCATCTTGTGCATTGGATGAGTTACCCTCTACTCCTGTCCTTGCATTGTTGTGTTTGACATTGTGTGATTAGTGTTTTGCGGTCTGCGGGTATCTCTACTGGACATGCTTTGGTAAAGGGTGTCCATGCTTTGGTGTTGCATGCAGGGCTTGGTATTGGGATAGGTGGGTTGTGATAGTGGGACATATGTGAGGTGGAGGAGTGATGGGGTGAGGGTGAAGGTAGGGGTATGTGATGGCATGCAGGTGGGGTGGGGGGATATGGTAGTAAAGATTTGACTTACCAGAGTCCAGTCCTCCTGCTACTCCTGCGAGGCCCTCAGGATGTAGTATTGCCAAGACTTGCTCCTCCCATGTTGTTAGTTGTGGGGGAGGAGGTGGGGGTCCACCACCAGTCCTCTGTACTGTTACCTGGTGTCTGGATGCCACAGAATGCATCTTCCCCCGTAGGTCATTCCACCTCTTCCTGATGTCATCCCGTGTTCTTGGGTGCTCTTCCACTGCGTTGACCCTGTCGACGATTCTCCGACATAGCTCCATCTTCCTAGCAATGGAGGTGTGCTGCACCTGTGCTCCGAAAAGCTGTGGCTCTACCCGGATGATTTCCCCCACCATGACCCTGAGCTCCTCCTCAGAAAACCTGGGGTGTCTTTGAGGTGCCATGATGTGTTGTGGGTAATGTGTGAGGTGATGTTTGTTGTGCTGTGTGATGTGTTGTGTTGGGGTGTGTTGTTTCAAGGTGCGTGGATGTTGTATAAGTGATGGTGTTGTGTGCTTGTGGATGCTTGTGTAGTGTTTGCTATTCTCTCTCTGCTACTTCACAAAAATGTTGTTGTAAGGGATTGTGGGTAATGTGGGTGTGTGTTTTATTGTGTTCTGAGTGTGTGGGTGTGGTGTGTGTATGTGTATCAGGTGTTTGTATTTCGAATTGTCCAATGTGGTTGTGTTTTGTAGGTGTATTTTTAGCACGGCGGTGTGTACTGCCAATGGATTACCGCGGTTGAAAGACCGCTGCGTTGATTCATGGGTCGTGATAGTGTGGGCGTATTTCTGTTGGCGTGACGGTGTGGGTTTTGGTATCGCCAGTTTATCACTGGCCTTTGGTTCGGCTGACTTCTGTGGGTGTCTGTATTGAGGTGGATTACGAGATGTGGGTCGTAATACCTGAGGCAGATTTCCTAGATCCTAGATTCTCGATCAGTTCATTCATCCTGGGCATGGGATAGGCATGAAACTCTGATTTAGTATTTAAGTGTCTGAATTCAATAAAAAACGAATGCTTCTGTCAGATTTCGGTACTAGCACTATAGGAGAACACCATGCACTGGTGGAGGGCTCTTGTGACTGGCTGGAACCTGTTCGCCCGCACTCAGACTTCACTTGTGCTGACGCTGCCACTGGTGGCCACAGGCAGCCCGGCTTTCCATCCCGTGATTGGCTGGACGATCGGGGTGGCAGGATGTCAGGAAGTCAAAACCGCAGCTGCCCGAACGTACGGCGTTCGGTGGTTGTGAGGAAGGAGTTGGAGGCGAGAGAGGAACCGTGAACCATTCCTCGAATGAGGAGTCTTGTGAAAGCAAGGCGGACGACTAAAGCAGAGAACGGAGCCCAAGCAGGAGCTGGACACAGCGGGAACATTCGTATACTGGAGGAGACGGCTGGAGACGATTGCCGAAAGCCCAGATACCCAGCAACCGGTAGGACGAGCCACTGCATCCCGCCACGCTTCTGGAGAAGCGTGGCAGTACAGGTGCGTGGGACCACGTCCCTGAACCCGAGTGAGAGAGTGGAGTGAAGGGGGGGGGGCGGAGAGAGAGAGAGCGACAGACAAGGGGCATGAGCACAACACAAAAGAGGGGAGGGTGGGAGAAGGATCGGAATCGAACTGGGGTTGACATAGAACTTACCACTGAACACCGTAGAGCACAATAACCAGAATAGGCCACCGAAGGCACAGCGCACATGATAATGAGCACTGCAGAGGAATAACAAGACAGGAAGCACATACGTTAAAAGTAAGAACCACCCAGAGAAATGTACCCGTGAAAAGAACAGTGAGATAGGAAAGAAACATAAGGAAGACTTAAAAGTAATGAGCAAATAGACAAGAGTACCTAGTCCACTTACCGATATTATTCTCTTCTCTCCACATGTGCCTCCCGGGGAGCACCCTACGGAAAGGGAACAGAAAAGAGAAGAGTGAAGACCAAACCGCGAAGAATACCCCACCACCCTATACCCAGCATTCAAAGACTAACGAATACGTACCTGCTCATTTTCACCTAAATTACTCCAAATAAAACTTCCTTATTGTCACAACTGGAACTCTGTCAGAGTGTTTCATCCACTACCATACGGTCACAAGTGGTGTCAGAAGTGGGATTGAAGGAGAAACCGCCACCATGGAAGAGAAGGCGACAATGGCCGATGTAATTGCCCAGCTGGCTGAGGGGCAACGGCATCTCCAGTTGATATGGGAACAACAAATGAAAGAAGCCAAAGAAGAACGGGAGGCGTTGCAGACTGCACTCAAAAGCCAGGCAACAATTATGGCCAATAACCAGCTGGTACATGAAACAGCACTAGGTAAGCTCACTGATACCATTGCCCATACCAAAGTACATCCTACGATACCAAGTAGTGTGTTGCAAAAGTATCAGGAACAGGAAGATCCGGACTCTTTCTTCACAAACTTTGAAAGAGTGGCCAGCACAGCTAATTGGCCTGAGGACAAATGGGGTCAGTATATCGCCCCCCCTGCTCACTGGACACCTACAAACAACATACCAAGACATTAATCCAAGCGGTACCCTGCCGTACAAGGACATTAAAAAGACCATTCTAGAACGAGTGGGCTTAGATAGTGAAAGTTATCGCACCAGGTTCAGACAGATGAAATGGCAGCATCAGGAAACCCCCCGAACCTTATATTACAACATGCTGCCGGGAGGTGGTTACAACCCACAGAAAATACAACAGATGACATGTTTGATGTCATAGTCTTAGAACAGTATTTGAATGCTTTACCACCTACCACCCGGAATTGGGTACGACAACATCCCTGGCTCACTAATGAAACGGCTGTAGATCTTGCCTGTGCCTATCATAGAGGTTCGGACTTCCGTGCTACCGCTAGTCGGGCTCCTCCCCCTCCTATCCGACCGGCCATACCTAGAAATAATCCCCAGCGACCAGTACTGAATCACGTTCCAGATCGATCTCAATCAGCGGGTCCAGCGCCCTCCGGATACTCGGGCCCTGGTCCCCAGTGTTACAACTGCTCAGAGTGGGGACATATTGCCCGGTATTGCCCGCATAAGAAAGAGACAGAGGAACCCATGGAGATAGGTCTGACCAAGGGAAGAGTGTTCTGGATTGGAGGAGAAAAGCCTAAATATATCCTTCCCATTGTCGTCAATGATGTGGAAAGAACAGCCCTCATTGATTCCGGTTGTAGCCAGAGCGTGATCAGGGGAAATTTGGTATTGCCAGGACAAGCCAATGAAGAAAAACAAGTCCTAATCACCTGTGTACATGGCGATCAGCGATACTATCCCATAGCTACTATAAGGTTGAAGTGGAGAGACAGGAACGAGAGCCTCCGGGTTGGGGTACTCTCTACCCTCGATGAGGACATAATCCTTGGTACGGATTATGAGGATTTTCCCTCATTATTAGAGCGAGCCGGGCAAGAACACGTTTTGAGGACTTGGTGGACGGAGGCACCCAAAGGAGTAGTTACGGAGGAAACAGGACAGGTACGAGTTATCCTCAGTAAGAAACAAAAAAGAGAACAAAGACGTTCTTATACGCAGAACTACCCATCCCGGGATGGTCCTACTGTATCTGGGACGGTTTGCACGATTACTGGAGATTTACGGCAAAATCAGAATGAAAATCCCTCCTTAAAATACGCATGGCAGCAGGCGCAATCCGGGGCAACACAAGGGGTAGGTCTCAGGTTCCTAATTCGTAACAATCTACTGTACCGCAATCCCACACCCAGCTGGGGAAATTACCTTCAGTTAGTGGTACCCAGAAGTCATCGTCAACAAGTGTTACAACTAGCACATGGGGATAATGGGGAAGGACACCTGGGAAGGGAGAAAACTGAGGAGGCAGTACTTAGACGGTTTTATTGGCCGGGGGTTTATGGAGAAATACGTAGACATTGTTCCGAATGTCCCAAATGCCAATTGTATAGTCCTTCTTCCCAAAGCCCTGTTCCCCTTCAACCCCTTCTGATTATTGATATTCCCTTTACCCGGGTTGGAATGGATCTCATTGGTCCCCTCACACCTTCCACTCGGGGTAGACAATATGTCCTTGTTTTGGTAGACTATGCTACACGGTATCCGGAGGCCATACCTCTTCCCAGTATACACACTAAAGCTATTTCCCAGGCAATGATCGAGTTTTTTTCGAGGGTGGGTTTCCCGAAAGAAATATTGACTGACCAAGGGACCCCGTTCATGTCTAGATTGATGGCTAAGTATGCCGATTACTAGGAGTAAAACAAATTCATACCTCAGTGTATCATTCACAAACAGATGGGCTAGTGGAAAGATACAATAAAACAATTAAATCCCTACTATGAAAAAGCATATCTGACGCTGGCAAGGATTGAGAGAAGAAGTTACCGTTAGTTTTATATGCCATCCGTACCCACGTACAGGCTTCCTTAGGACACAGCCTCTTTGAGATGCTGTTCTGCCGACAACCTCGTACATTGTTGGATATGTTAGCAGAACAGTGGGAGGATACTGAGGAAGAAGTGAAAGATCTGTTAACCTATACCCGATATTTAAGAGAGAATCTCCATACAGTATGGGAAGAGGCCCATACTGCTTTACGTGAGGCCCAGAATAAACAGAAGCGACTATATGATACCCGAAGTACAGTTCGGTAGGAGATAAAGCGCTAGTTTTACTCCCTAGTACAGATAATAAATTGTTGGCCCGATGGCAAGGGCCATTTGAAGTGACAGCACGGATTAACCCAACCACCTATAGGCTGGCCATACCCCACCGAAGTGGCAGGGAACAGATTTATCACATCAACCTGCTTAAAAAATGGTTAGATTCTACAGGGGACCATACTATTCGGTACATTAATTCTGATGTTACTGAAGACGTCCCGTATCCCATGCTATCGAACCTTGAATTGCCCAATCAGTCATTACCATGGATCAATCCCGATCTTACTGGGTCATATCACAACCAACTAACTCATCTAGTACATCACAATCACGATGTCTTCTCAAAATATCCAGGGAGAACCCCCCCTAGTCCAACATCCCATTCGCCTCAAAATGAATACTGTCTACCGCCAGAGACCATACCGCATCCCAGAAGCCAAACAGAAGATTATTGAAGAAGAAGTCCAAGCCATGTTAGCAGCAGGTATTATAGAACCTTCAGCCATTCCTTGGAGCTCGCCAGTCGTGTTTGTACCAAAGCCAGACGGCAGTACCAGGTTTTATGTAGACTATAGGGGGGTTAACAACTTAACCTATTTTGATGCCTATCCCATGCCGAGAATTGATGAGCTCATTGAGAGATTAGGCCAGGCCAAGAATTTATCCACTCTGGATCTCACGAAGGGTTATTGGCAAATACCCTTAAGACAGGAAGACAAAGAAAAAACTGCGTTTGCTACCCCTTCGGGATTATATCACTTTACTGTCCTCCCTTTTGGGCTTCACGGGGCTCCCGCCACCTTCCAAAGACTCATGGACGAAATTTTACGACCCTTTAGGCAATATGCTGCTACCTATCTGGATGACATTGTTATCTATAGCAATACCTGGGAGGATCACATGTCACATCTAGATAAAATATTAGAAGCTCTAAGAAAAGCCCATTTAACTGCAAATCCTGAGAAATGTCGGCTGGGACAAACTAGCATCAAATACCTGGGTTACATTGTAGGGGGTGGTAGGATTAGCCCCCAAGTCAAAAAAGTTTAAGCTATCTCCAACAGGAAGAAAGATATTAGGGCTTTTCTGGGATTGATTGGCTATTATAGACGCTTTATTCCCCATTTTTCCACAGTGGCAGAACCCCTTACTAATATGCAAAAAAAATCCTATCCCAACATCCTTGGTTCCCCTTCGGTGACTGCGTTACGTAGCTTTGACAGTCTCAAAACCGCTCTCATTTCTCAACCTGTGTTATGTTGCCCCGATTTCCATAAGCCTTTTTTTTGTTACTGACTGATGCCTCCGACGTGGGTCTTGGGGCCGTGTTATCCCAACCACAGGATGATGGGACACTCCATCCAATCTTATATATCATTAGGAAATTACTCCCACGTGAATCACATTATCCGGTTATAGAGAAAGAGTGCCTGGCGATTAAGTGGGCTATTGAATCTCTCCGGTACTATCTGTCCGGCAGGACCTTTACCCTCATCACTGATCACGCTCCTCTTACCTGGCTCGCCCATAATAAGGACACTAACTCCCGCATTCTCCGGTGGTTTCTTTCCCTACAGCCTTTCTCTTTTCGGATTCAACATCTCCCAGGAAACCAAATGGTGACTGCTGATTTTCGTTCCTGCTATCCGGTCTCTGAGCGTCTCGACAGGCCGCTCTCTAGGGGGAGGGTATGTGACGGGCTGGAACCTGTTCGCCCGCACTCGGACTTCGCTTGTGCTGACGCTGCCACTGGTGGCCACAGGCAGCCCAGCTTCCCAACCTGTGATTGGCTGGACGATCGGGGTGGCGGGAATGTCAGGAAGTCAAAACCGCCGCTGCCCGAACGTACGCCGTTCGGTGGTTGTGAGGAAGGAGTTGGAGGCGAGAGAGGAACCGTGAACCATTCCTCGAATGAGGAGTCTGGAGAAAGCAAGGCGGACGACGAAAGCAGAGAACGGAGCCCAAGCAGGAGCCGGAGACAGCGGGAACATTCGTATACTGGAGGAGACGGCTGGAGACGATTGCCGAAAGCCCAGATACCCAGCAACCGGGAGGACGAGAAGCTGCATCCCGCCACGCTTCCGGAGAAGCGTGGCAGTACAGGTGCGTAGGACCACGTCCCTGAACCCGAGTGAGAGAGTGGAGTGAAGGGGGGGGGCGGAGAGAGAGAGAGCGACAGACAAGGGGCACGAGCACAACACAAAAGGGGGAGGGGGGAGAAGGATCGGAATCGAACTGGGGTTGACATAGAACTTACCACTGAACACCGTAGAGCACAATAACCAGAATAGGCCACCGAAGGCACCGCGCACAGGATAATGAGCACTGCAGAGGAATAACAAGACAGGAAGCACATACGTTAAAAGTAAGAACCACCCGGAGAAATGTACCCGTGAAAAGAAAAGTGAGATAGGAAAGAAACATAAGGAAGACTTAAAAGTAATGAGCAAATAGACAAGAGTACCTAGTCCATTTACCGATATTGTTCTCTTCTCGCCACATGTGCCTCCCGGGGAGCACCCTACGGAAAGGGAACAGAAAAGAGAAGAGTGAAGACCAAACCGCGAAGAATACCCCACCACCCTATACCCAGCATTCAAAGACTAACAAATACGTACCTGCTCATTTTCACCTAAATTACTCCAAATAAAACTTCCTTATTGTCACAACTGGAACTCTGTCAGAGTGTTTCATCCACTACCATATGGTCACAGCTCTATTATATCTTCTTGTAACATGGTGTTGATTTCATTTTCTATTGCTCTTTTACAGGCCTCTGGGATTCGATAAGGTCTCAACCTAACCACCTGGTTGTCCCCAGTCACAATATCATGACTAATTAGTGACGTACACCTGGGTTAGGTAGAAAAGACACCCTTATACAGGCTCACAAGATTTTCTAATGGTCTTTTCTGCTCGGCCTCTAAGGAATCTCTTAGGTGCACTTTCTGATATGGCATATCTTGTCATTCTTGTGTTTATGGGAAATCGCTAATTTATATGTCACTGCAGTGATTTGCGCATGAACTTTATAGAGTCCTTGCCAATAGGTCAAAAGTTTGTTATCTGAAGAGGGAAGTAGTACCAGAACTTGGTCTCCCACCTGCAATTCCCTTATTCTGCTGATTGTATTGTGTGCTGTTTTCTGCTTGTCCTGAGCTTTCTCTATGTTAGTACACATCTCCTCCCAAATATTATGAACTCTGTCTTTGAGATTGGTGCCATATTCTAGAAGACCCAAGCCCTCATCTCCCTCATCCAACTGTTCTGCCGCCTTATCCAGGAGTGTACTGGGTTGTCTCCCAAAGACTAACTCTAATGAACTATGCCGGGTGGATATTATGATGGGAAGTTGCCCCTATTGTTCTATGCCATACACATAGAAACTATGGGCAACTTCCCATCCCAGTCTCTGCCTGATTCAGAAATAAAAAATTTAGAATCGTTTTGATAGTTTGGTTGTAGCGTTCCAACAGACCATCCTCCTCTGGATTATATACAGTGGTTCTAATCTAGGTTTTGCCCAGTATGGTGCAGATTTGTGCTTTGAGTTTAGACATAAAAGGGGTGCCTTGATCAGTATGTAATTCTTCAGGGAAACCCATTTTTGAGAACAATTCAATCATTGCATGTTCGACTCTGGTTGTGTTCATACTTGCCAGTGGTATATCCTCTAGATATCATGTTGCATAATCAACTAAAACAAGGATGTTCTGATACCCCTGTACAGAGGACAGTAGTAGACCCACTAAATCCATCCCTACCCAAGTAAAGAGAATATCGATCACAGGTAAGGGTCTTAAAGGGGCTTTGAGTGTATGTGGAGGGTTGATGATCTGACACCTTTCACATGTAGTGCAAAACGTCCCAACGTCGGGAAAAACCTTGGCCAATAAACTAGTCTGTGTAAATACTCTACTGTTTTTTCATGGCCATATTGACCTCCCGCCGCCTGACTGTTAGCCATATGCAATACTTGCTGTCTGGATGGAAGAGGTACTACCAATTGACTAACAACTGCATTTCCTTTTTTTATGTTCCTATACAACAACCCATTTTGGGCGTTAAAATAAGGGCCTACCGGACCACTAGAATCCATCACAAGCCTGGGTGAGATTTGGGTCTTCTTTGTGGGTGGCTCTGAATCTACACTTTGACTCACTTGAGTCTGCTGTGGGGGAAGATGCAAGGGAAGCGTTAGTACCACCGGCCAACACATATAGGCCCTCATTACAAACCTGGCGGTAAATGCCACCTACCACCATGCTGATGGTCGCCAACATACCGTGACCGCGGCAGTAAACCGCCACACATAGAATTCCACCACAATACAGACACCCACACAAGTCTGCCAGGCCAAAGTTCAGTGATAAACTGGCAATAGCAAAACCCACACTGTTACGCCAACAGGAATACACCCACAGTATCATGACCCACGAATCACCGCGTCGGTCTTTCAAACGCAGTAAACCATTGGCGGTACATACCGCCGGGCTCAAAATACACACACACTTACAAAACTACACCACATTGGACGATGCAAAATACACACACCTGACACACAAACACACACCACACACTCACACCACTATAAAACACCCACCCAGAATACCCACAACCCCTTACAGCGAAAAAAAGATATCAAGCAGAGAGAGACAAGCAAGGAGCACCCACTCAACAGAGCACAGAACACCCTCACCCATACACCATTAACGCACATCACAGTATACACCACAACACATCACCCCACACAGCACCCCACACATCATCACACATCCCCACACATATCACTCACACCACATCCAGGGCACCCCAAAGACACCCCAGGTTTTCAGAGCCACAGCTATTTGGATCACAGGTGCAGCAGACATCCATTGCAAGGAAGATGGAGCTATGGCGGAGAATCGTGGACAGGGTCAACGCTATGGGATAGCACCCAAGAACTAGGAATGACATCAGGAAGAGATGGAACGACCTACGGGGGAAGGTGCGTTTTGTGGTTTCAAGACACCAGATAGCTGTACAGAGGACTGGCAGTGGACCCCCACCTCCTCTCCCACTACTAACAACATGGGAGGAGCAAGTCTTGGTACTCTCAGGAGTAGCAGGAGGACTGGACTCTGGTAAGTCATATCTTTATTACTACATCCCCCACCCTACCTGCATGCCTTTACATACCCCCATCCTTACCCTCACTCCCATCATTCCATCACCTCACATATACCCCACCATCACAACCCACCCATCCCAATACCAAGCCCTGCATGCAACACCAATGCATGGACACCACTCACAGACCTGCAAGGACACCCATCACCAAGCTAACAGGGAAAGCACAATAATACAGGGAAACACACCCATGTACAAGATGGCACACGCAGATACATTAACAATGCCTTTGCGTCCCAACAGGACCCCTACTCAACATCACCGAAGAGGAGGTGCCAGCTACATTCAGCCCCCCCCGGGGAGGCCCACAGTGACTACAGCAGCTTTGCACGCCTGGATCAGGATGACCAACCTGGTTCATCAGGGGCCTCTGGACAGTTGGTTCCCCTGACACAGTCCCAACCCACCACAGAGCCGCCCCCTCAGGAAACACCAGCACAGTACACAGCTAGCGGGTCCATGCCACTCTCCCAGGACACGTCAGTCAGCAGTGTGTCCACCACTACATGGACCCCAGGCAACCCCACAAACACAGGACGATCAGGGACCTGGGGTCAGTGGCAGTGGGTACACGGTTCAGGGGACAGAGGCACAGGACAACAGGGAAGCTGGGAGGACTGTTGTGCGACAGGGGGAGGACGGGCCCAGGAACCCACTCTCCACGAGGCACTTGCAGGGATCCTGGGAGCATACCATCATTCCCAGGACACCATGGGCCAGGTACTGGCCAAGTTGCAGGAGACCCAGCGGTTGCAGATCACAAACAGTACCTGAGGACCAAGGAGGACCTAACAAAAATCTACACCATCCTGGTCACCATTGCGGGGGTGCTGGCTGACATGGGCAAAACCATGAGGGAGGCAGTGGCACAACAAAGGGTGCTTGACACTAGCCAAACCGAGGAACAGCCTTCCACCTCAGCCGGCGCAAGTGGACAGGAGCCACCGCCACAGGAACAACAGGCCACCAGCACCCCACCACCTGCAGAAAGAGAACCACCCCGCAAATGGTCCCTGCGATCCAGGCAGAAGACAGAAAACATTTCCAAGACCCCAGCCAGGAAATAGGACTCTCCTGATAGTCACCCTTATGTCCCACTCGGTTACCCAGTCCACCTTAAACTGCTATTGCTCCCCTTCCTATGCCACCTTGGACAATGCACTTCTGATACCAAGAGACCGGACTCTACCCTGGACATTTCTCCACCCCAGCCCCTTGCACATACCCCTATACTTATTGGCACATAAATAAACACTCTTGAAACAAATACCATACTGGAGTCACTGTAATGAATCTCAAATGTATTAGTGCAACATTCTCAAAGCATTGCAATGTATAGGTACAGTGAAATATACTATAGGATGACCTTTGGTGGGCAGTAGTACATATAGCAGGAGCCAGAATGGGGCACACAGATCTGAAAATAGAGAATCTAAAGGGAAAAGACATTGGCCATAGACATGGGTAGTAGGCTGCCATGAACAATGTCCAACAGAATACAGAAATGTCAAGTGAAGTTACAGTGTCTTACCTGTGAGTCACTGGAAGTACTGCTGTATTATATTTGTTCTGTTGTCAACATCTTCTTCCTCTGCCTCCTCTTCATCACTGTCCAAAGGCTCCACCGCTGCCACAAGACCATCTCCAGGCACATCCTCCTACAGAAAAGGCACCTGGCGTCTCAAGGCCAGGTTGTGCAACATGCAACGATGATCTGGCACACCTTCTTGGGTGAGTACTACAGGGATCCACCTGTCAGATGGAGGCACCGGAATCTGGCCTTCAGGAGGCCAAAGGTTCTCTCAGTGATCCTCCTTGTTCGCCCAAGTGCCTCGTTGTAACGTTCCTTTGCCCTTGTCCTGGCATTCCTCACTGGGGTCAGTAGCCATGAGAGGTTGGGGTAACCAGAGTCACCTGCAAATATAGGGTGACAACTGTTAGATACACACAAACCCTTAGGGGCAATCCCATTCCCAAACACCAGCTTATACTCGGTGGGGATTTTTGGCTCACCTATTAGCCACACCCGGTGCCTCTGGAGTTGGCCCATCACATATGGGATGCTGCTATTCCTCAATATAAATGTGTCATGCACAGAGCCAGGATATTTGGCATTCACATGGGAGATGTACTGGTCCGCCACACACCATCTGCACATTCATCGAGTGATAGATTTTTCTATTCCTGTAAACCTGTTCATTTCTCCAGGGGGGTGGAGGGGACAAATGCTACATGTGTACCATCAATGGCACCCATGATGTTGGAGATATATCCCAGGGCATAAACGTCAGCCTTCACTGTGGCCAATTCATCCACCTGAGGGAACACAATGTAGCTGCGCATGTGTTGCAGAAGGGCAGACAACACTCTGGTCAATGCGTTGGAGAGCATGGGCTGAGACATCCCTGATGCCATGGCCACTGTAGTTTGAAAGGAACCACTTGCCAGGAAATGGAGCACTGACAGGACCTGCACTAGAGGAGGGATATCTGTGGGCTGGCGGATAGCTGACATCAGGTCTGGCTCCAATTGGGCCCACAGTTCTTGGATTTTGGCACGATCAAGTCCGTATGTGATGATGATGTTTCTGTTCTCCATTGTCGACAGGTCCAGCAGGGGTCAGAACACCGGAGGATGCCGCCATCTCATGATCTGCCTCAGCGGTTGGAGCCTATGGAGGAGAACGGTAAGCAGAGGGTCAGATAGCCACATATAATGTACTAATGTTGCTGAATTTACTTTACAGAAGCAGTATGTGAAGTCAAGAGTCAGTTGATGTGCCAATGTCTGCTGTGACGCAGTTAGGTGCCATACTGTGTGCCCCCCTGAAATGGCGGCTGCCTGATCTGTGAGGAGGGACAAGTGGAAATGAGGTAAGTGCACTGGCGTTGTGCGCCGTCACGGTAGGCAGTCGACCGCCGCGCAGATTTGCATTGGTTATTAATGGGCCCTATGGGTTCCAGGAGCCAATGGCGATGTACGCCGGCGGTGACGGTACACATCGCCGTGGACGTCACCGCCATTTTCTAACTATCCACTCACTTGCTACCAGACCTTCAACAGGAGAGGACCTACACTGCAAATGCTGCTGTTACCTGTGTCTGGAAGCGACAATGGCTCATGTGTCTGGGGAAAGGGCCCCTGCCTTCACTGCGGAGGAGTTGGAGAAACTGGTGGATGGGGTCCTACCCGAGTACACATTACTCTACGGTCCTCCAGACGAACAGGTGAGTACACTGTGAGCATGATGTGTGGGCAATGCATGTTTGGAGTGGTGTGGAAGTAAGCCACATGTTGGAGGGTGCTGAGGTGTCCAGGCCTGAGTGCTGCATGAGAGGTGGTCAGTGTATGTGCATCAGGGCATGGCTGGGAAGTGGTGGGCAATGTGTATGACGGTCCGTACGGGTGAGTAATTTCCTTTTCTGCTGTCTTTTCCCTCCAGGTCAGCGCCCACCAGAAAAAGGGTATATGGCGTGCCATCGCCAAGGAGGTGCGGACCCTTGTGGTCTATCACAGGCGGATCACTCACTCCTGCAAGAGATTGGAGGACCTGCGCCGCTGGACCAAGAAAACAGCGGAGGCCAAGTTGGGGCTGGCCTCCCAACGTGGAAGGGGTGCCCGTCACACCATGACCCCCCTGATGTTCCGCATACTGGCGGTGGCCTATCCAGAGTTGGATGGGCGCTTGAGGACATCACAGCAGCCACAAGGGGGTGAGTACAGATTCTGAAAGCTGACTTTGTGCGCTTTAGGAGGTAGCTAGGTGGGGGATGTGGGCTGTTGGTGCCCCTAGGCCAGGGCGATCATGGCAGGGTAGGTCCCTAGTTGTGCAGGCTCAGGCGCATTACTAGCCCAATGGTGTAAGTGACCATCTACTACTATGCAGGGTCCTGTGGGTTTCATGTGTGCAGATGCTGGCGTTAGGCATTATAGCCCATAGGCTGGTGACTGTCTCAGTAAATGGTTAGGTATGGCCTAGTGCATAGGCCGGCTCCCTGTGTGTTGTGTATGGCAACGGTAATGGTGCTGCTGGCATTCACCAAGTGTATCCTCTGTCTCTCCCCCCCCCTTTTTGTTTTATCGCCCTGTCCCTGTGTGCATTAGCATCATCTAGCGGAGGACCAGAGGTACTGGAGGGAGCTGCATCCCACATGGGCCTGGAGGCCGAATCCACCGAGGGTGAAGGCACCAGTGGGATGGAAGGCGAGGGGAGCTCCATGACAGGGATAGGAGGGGAGACCACTGACAGTGACTTATCTTCCGATGGAAGCTCCCTAAGGTGTCGGACGCCTCTGTGCCCACCCCAACCACAGGTACAGCCGCCACCCCTCCTACCAGCACCGCCCTCCCAGCAGCCCCACAGAGTGTTGCCCGTGCCCGCTCACCCAGGAGGGTGGGCATCTCCTTCGCCCAAGGCACCTCAGGCCCTGCCCCAGGCAGCCCTGCTGCCCTCAGTGAGGAGGCTACTGACCTCCTGAGATCCCTCACTGTTGGGCAGTCAACCATTCTGAATGCTATCCAGGGTGTCGAGAGGCATTTGGAACAAACAAATGCATACCTAGAGGGCATTCACCCTGGTGTGGTAGCCCAACAGAGAGCATTTCAGGCTCTGGCCTCAGCACTGATGGCAGCCATTGTCCCTGTTTCCAGCCTCCCCCCTCCCCCTCCAACTTCCTCTACCCAGACCCAATCCCCTCTGCCTCAGCCTATCCAAGAACACCTTCAGACCAGCATGTACCCAAATCACCACACAAAAGTGGCTCAGGCAAACACAAGCACCATACTTCATCTCACAGGCACTCACACAAGCACCATCCCAATGCAAACACACCAACATCCACTGCCTCCACAGTGTCCCCGTCCTCCTCCTCGTCTACACTCACACCTGCATGCACTACATCTTCAGCCACTACCTCCATCACCAGCACACCCATCACAACACAGCCCTCACTTGCAGTCACGACCCCCACAACCACTCACACATCCCCTGTGTCCTCTCCCAGTGTGTATGTGACCCCTCCACCCAAAGTACACAAACACAAGCACCCACCCACCCAACAGCCATCCACCTCACAATAGCTGACCTCTTCAGTTAATAGTTGTGGTAGCTACCAGATAGGGTTTACTGTCCCCCTGGATGCATGTAATGATTATGATTCCTCCTAATACTCATCAGGTTTCACCTTTTGTTTCTGATAACTGAATGACACAGCCTGAGTGAGTCAACCTACAATGTGTCACAACCTCATTTACTTCCAGGAGTCTCCGATACTTGCTTGGTTCCCCCCATCTTCTCAGAAACCTGCCCCTTGGAATATCCTATTTCCATTGATTCTCCTGGGGCCACTCTCTGGGGACAATTCTGGGCAATATGGCCCCACTACCCACAATTGAAACATTGGGGACCCTGGACCAAATCCCTTCCCTGGGGTCTACCTGGTAGTTAGAGAGTTATTCAGGGTTCAGAGAGTGGTCTGGGAAGGGGTTTGAGTGTTTAACTCCTCCAACTAGTATTTGTAGAGGGACTTGCTCATGTCTGGGTAATACTAAAGTCTGGGGATCCATGATAAGCGCATGCTAAGTCAATAGCCATGGGGACAGTCACATTAGGATGTTGCTTTAGCCAGGTCCTCGTGGGGCCTGGAAGGGTTTCCAAGAATTCAAGAATTGTTCAAGCAATATTTTGTTGATGATATCAGCAGTGGCTGCCCCTTAAGGTTTTAGTCATCTGTTTCCTAAATCT
Organism: Pleurodeles waltl; assembly: GCF_031143425.1. NCBI lineage: Eukaryota > Metazoa > Chordata > Amphibia > Caudata > Salamandridae > Pleurodeles > Pleurodeles waltl. The sequence continues at coordinate 145,028,938 of NC_090443.1, forward strand.
TGAATTTGATCAAAAAAAGTGCCCTTGGATTGTCTCGTGGGTTCCACTTATCTTTACGAAACTTTCCCCGGTAATATTTGGAATCAAAACCAAGTAGTTGGAGAATGCCTTTCTTTATGTCTGAATAAGGAACCGTACAAGATGGTTTACCAGCATGGTAGGTTTCTGTAACTCTCCAGACAAGAAAGGTGCCACATATTGACGCAAATGCACTGGTGGCCAGTTAGTGCAAGCGGCCACACTTACAAAATGTGTGAAATGGTTGTCCGGGTCTTCTTCCGAATGACATTCTTGCAAAACTGAACTAGGAACTGTGGGATGTACCTTAGTACTGCCTATAGTATCTACAAGACATTGAAATGCGGTGTCCTGCACTTGTTGATTAGTGGTAATGAGTTAGGCCTGTGTTTTAAGGCGATCTGCAGCTGAACTCTTTCCTGTTGAGCTGCTTGGGTCTGTTGTTCAGCAACCAAATTTAATGGGGCACTGTCCCTCGGCCAGCCGTTTAATAATGCCCTCCATAATGATGGGCTAAGCATCCTGCATTCCCTGTTGCTGATCCCACTTCTGTCACCACTGTAACAGGAGAATGGATCGGACACAACCACAGAAAATGTATGAGTGTATCGGCTTTTATTCACAGTTCGTTTTGTATGATTCCAATAAGGTCAGAGCACCACAAGTCAAGTTCTTGTTTCTCATTTCTAAGCCTGGACTCATGGACTTCTGCCCTCTGTTTATGAGCGTGGTAGACCCTCCAGGATAAAAGGACATAGGTCTGAGTATTCAAACTCTTTAATTCATCTTGTTACCATCACCACATCAGATTGTGTCTGCTCTAATATAGAGCTAGGGGGCAAAATTTGCTCACCAGGTGTACCTCTCAGCTGAGCCCAGTTTCATATCATGAACAAACATAAACTACACTTAATGAAGTACCCAACTGTGTTACTAGGGGTACTACCCATGAGGCTCACCGCCCAATTCCCCGTTAAAGCCCAAAAACTGTCTCTCTCCAAATCACCCAGCAGGTTGTGTGAATCCCAAACCTTCCCCAGTCACTTGCCTGAGGCCATGGCTCTGGTTCAGAGCCGCAGTGCCCATGTCCAGAACACCACTCCCTGGGAAACACACCTTTGTCTACTCCCGGTCACTCTCCAACATCTTCTTGTCAGGCTGCCTTATTCCCTAGCTGACGTTTCCTCTCGTGCCTTCTCTGATCTACTCCGGTCTGTCTTGCCTATTAGTGTCTTTCAGGAGTTCCTCACATCGCTGACCACCATGCTTCTTCTTCTGCTGCTCCTCATCCTCCTTCCTCTGCCACTCCACTTCTGACTTCCCCAGGACCATGCCGCCATGACTCTCTTCTCCACCCCTTTTCAGCTTACCTGTAACCACTAGAACACTACTGTGAAGAGTGCTAGTACCCCTGGGCTCCTGATATCCTTGGACTGTAGGTGGATGTACAGGAGTTGACTCACAGGCTGTTTTCCTTGTGCTTAGTCAGCTAGACAACCATCCTAGGATGCCGAAAACACAGCTGATACAACGCTGATGACAAAGCATTAAAATGAGTATGTCCCATGCCTGATGGAAAAGGGTAATATGGTCTTAGGCGTCTAACCGGTGGGCTTTGTAGCTATCATCCAACCAATACTAGTAGTCTACTCAAATGTCAGAGTGAAGATGTGCATCTTCAGGGGTTTCATGAACGTGTAACCATTTTCAGCCCAGTGGGTAGCTAGAATGTTTTATGTGGAGAAGCTCTGATGATTAAGTAAATGGACTCTGAATCTTTGGTATTTGATTTGCGGGAGGGAGAGCAGTCCTCAATAGCTAACCTGATTTTTCTGGGGAGATGGTATGGCACAGTTAGGCTGCAGATGTATTTCAGAGTTGAGTTGTGCTAAGCCTTGTGGACAATGAAGAGAGTTTTGAAAGGGGTCCATTCCTTCACCAAGAGCCAGTGGAAGGATAGGTGAGCCAGGAAGACATGTTCTTGATGCTTCAAAACCAAAACCATGTGAGACGCCAAGGCCCATATTTATACTTTTTTTAGCACCGCATTTGCGCCGCTTTTTGACGCAAAGCGGCATAAACGTACAAAATACAATTGTATTTTGTAAGTTCGCGCCCGTTTGCGTAAAAACATCACGCAAATGCAGCGCTAAAAACGTATACATATGGGCCGAAATTTGGTGCTTGTTTCAGCTTGGAAAGGAGTATGTTAAGAAGGCCTGTATAAAGGTCATTACTGTAGTTCAGTTGGGGCATGGCAACTGCCAGTAGCAGAGCAATTGTTTTGGAAACAACATAGAAGAGGCATATTACCTATCAGTTGTAGAGGATGAAAAATTCTGATTTGCAGGCAGCACTCATCTGTAAGGAAAAAGACAGATAACTATCGAAGATCATACCCAGATTTCCGGCTCAGTCCACGCATGCTTATGGAGAGCTAAGATCCTTTGACTTTGCAAGGAAGAGGGAGTAGTAGCTTACATAACCAAATAGCATGATTTTGAACCATTGAGACACAATCAGTGGTAATGTGCCGAGCAGTGAATGTGGGAAAGGCAAAGAAAAATCTCGGTAGGACTGCCATGCTTGTAAATAAACCTTATATAGAGCTGAGTGTTGAACAATAAAGACCACAGCACGCAATGTACAGAGCACTGATACATAAATAGTAACATCCAAAGTGTGTAGAATTCGTTGGTGAATAAGGCACATTAATGTCCCATGTTCCTAATAGTAAATCTTTTTATTTGGAAACGCAGTTTGCTTCAATGAGAGGGAACGTCCATCAAACACAGCCAACACATGTTTCGTCTAGTTCTACGTTGCTCCCCACAATATCTGCCACTGTGATTTTCAAAGTGTTGTCTATGGAACCATTTCATATTCGACCAATGTACTCAAGCAAAATATATATTTTGGGACTGGGGCTGCACTCTGATATAAAAAATGGCAGGGTTATGATTGTGAAAAAGGGATGGTGGCCTGCTGTCCCTCACAGGTCTCCATCACTGCTTTCGCAGGTATTCAGCTGGATTCACAAAACTGAACCTTGCTTCATTAAAATGAATAAAGCTGGATTCTGATGACCCAACCAGATGGGTATTGTGCCATGTAACTGTGTTATACATCTGTTGAAGCAGAAGTGAATGTACGGTTGCAAAATAGTTGGCGTGCACAAAACATGGACTGCTTTACGACTCCATCTTTGTAAATCAGATCCTAGAAAATGTATTGGCCTTTAAGCCTCCCCACGTTCTTTAAAATAGGAGTGTAAAAGGGTGCATCCCTGCTAGACTTCCAGGGTATCTACATGGGATACATCTATATGCAATTAATTTAATTGGGAAAGCCGTCTATTAGGTCAGTGATTGTGAGGATTTGCATGTACTATATGGTTTGGCCAGGAAGCCTTACTGTGAAGTACACTCACAAATACCCTCTTGGATTCAGTCAGGTATGTTTACTTAGGGGCATATTTATACTCTGTTCGCGCCGAATGTGCATCAAAAATGTTGACGCACAATCGGTGCAAACCGTGCACCATATTTAAACTTTGACGCCCGCAAACGCCAAAATCCCGCCGTGTGCGTCATTTTCTGGATGCGGGAAACCGCCTTGCGTTAATGACATGCAAGGTAGGCGTTCCCGTCCAAAAAATGACTTAAACGCCCGTGCGCCTTATTTATGCTACTGTGCAAAAATGACGCACGGCCGGGAAGCGGAGTTGGCAAAAAACACACAACCAGATTTGCGTTAAAAAAAAAAGCCTGGGTCAGGGCAGGCGTTAAAATGGTGCAAACACACCTGTATTTAATGAAAACACACATAAGCAACAGCAGAGCTTCAAAAGGAAGACATGGAGGTGCTTTTCATCTAGCATGCACGCAGACGCAGAGCACAGGACCAACAACAGCAGCTTCCATAACACCAGCAGGGACCCCAAAGGCAATGCAGAAGGTAGGAGTGGATATTCCGCACCAGGACAACCCTTATGGGCCTCCACCAACAAGACATCATTCAGAGGTACAGGCTGAACTGGCAAGCCATTCAGCAGCTGCTGTGCAACATTGAGCCACAGTTGGCACCCAGCTTGCAGACACCCGCACCATTCCACCAGAAACTAAGCTGCTAGCTGCACTACACATGTTGGCAAGTGGCTCCTTTCAAACCACTGGCGCCCTGGTTGCTGGGATCTCACAACCATCATTCTCTGCCTTCCTACCCAAGGTACTGGATGCCATCATCTCACTCACACCCCACCACATCAGCTTCCCCAACACAAAGCAGAAGCAGCAGGAGACACAACAGGGGTTTTACCAAATGAATGGCTTCCCACACGTCCTTGGTGCCATTGACTGCACACATGTACGCATTGTGCCACCTGCTGCAACCGAACATCTATACCGCAACAGGAAGCACACACACTCCATCAATGTGCAGGCCATTGTCGATCACCGGGGTTTGATCACCAACATCGTGGCAAAGTATCCTGGGAGTGTACACGATTCATTCATCTTCCGTCACTGCACCATCAATCAACACTTCCAGGATGGACGATATGGAAATGGACTACTTGTTGGTAAGTACAGAAACCAACTTATGTACACACTGCACAGCAACCCTCTAGGACACACAACACATACACAACGACATCGACACGTGGACAGAAACACACTGAGGTTGTGACACCACTAGGCATGTTTGATATCTACACCCAATGGGAGACACACCTAGGGACAAATGACCGTTCCAAATTACACCTGGTGCCACTCCACAGACACAAGGGAAAAATGTAAAACAACACAATGACAAACACATGGCCCCAACTGGCAGTACATCTGGGAAGATTAAACTTTCAATATCACATCAATAACACTCAATCCAACACCCTTCGAACCGATACGTACTGTGTAAGGGGTGTGTAATGTTTTTTGCTGCAGGTCAAACACCATGGGGGTCATTCTGACCCCGGCGGTCATGGACCGCCGGGGCCAGGGTTGGAGGGAGCACCGCCAACAGGCTGGCGGTGCTCCACAGGGTATTCTGACCGCGGCGGTTCAGCCGCGGCCAGAAAGGGAAAACCGGCGCTCTCCCGCCGGTTTTCTGCTGCCCTGTAGAATCCTCCATGGCGGCGCAGCTCGCTGCGCCGCCATGGGGATTCTGACACCCCATACTGCCATCCTGTTCCTGGCGGCTCTGCCGCCAGGAACAGGATGGCGGTATGGGGTGTCGTGGGGCCCCTGGGGGCCCCTGCAGTGCCCATGCCAATGGCATGGGCACTGCAGGGGCCCCCGTAAGAGGGCCCCACTTTGTATTTCAGTGTCTGCTTTGCAGACACTGAAATACGCGACGGGTGCCACTGCACCCGTCACACCTTCCCACTCCGCCGGCTCAATTCTGAGCCGGCGTCCTCGTGGGAAGGCTGTTTTGCACTGGGCTGGCGGGCGGCCTTTTGGCGGTCGCCCGCCAGCCCAGTGCAAAACCCAAAATACCCTCAGCGGTCTTTCGACCGCGGAGCGGTATTTTGGAGGGGGGAACTCTGGCGGGCGGCCTCCGCCGCCCGCCAAGGTGAGAATCACCCCCCATGTGTGTAATGTTTTTTGCTGCAGGTCAAACACCATGACACACATAGCATGATGATGACTACAATGTCACGTTCAATCATTGAGGTCGTACCAATATCTCACATCACTCCTGCTCTCACATTGCTCACTACCAAGAAGCAAGTGGACTGTGTGAAGAACACATCTTGATGGGACGATATTGAAAGTGTACATTCCTACACATACGCATTGAGACACATTAACACACACACAACAGATGTACTGCCATACGGACCTTCTGAAACTCTAAATGACAACCTCACAACCAAGTTAGCCATCGGAACCTGAACATGTTCAGTAGTATAGGAACACGTAACAACCTGAGTCGACTTGGCAAGGGCAGAGAAATAGGTCTGCATGAACTTGTCACACATGTGAAATGAGTGCATAGTCAATTGTTAACACGTCAGTGCTCACAACGTACGGAGATGTTTTGCACATTGTCACGTTGCAGAATCTAAGGGTCTCACTGATGCTAAATTAATCTATTGCATATGTCAAATTGTATGGGATGTCCAGGGTACATAGATGCAACCGTGTTACCACCACTGTCGAACTGATTCTGTGTATGGAACTATCATCTCACCCCCAGTTAAGACACAGGGACACCTGTTTCACAAGTCACAATGCAAGGGAGTACACACAGTACTGCAAACTCTCCAAAAATACAGCTGACATCCGGTCAACAGCCAAACTGCAGTTCAGGTAAGGAAACAACCCAGTGCTGATGGTACATCCTAGAAGCCTAGGAATCCATACAATAACACAAACACCAATGAGTCACAGACAACACAAGAGAACTACTGCCATGCCAGGTGATAATTATGGGGCAAGCGATATCAACATGTTCTCACTCATTTTCTCTTTCAGCTGATAAGGGATTATGACCCCATTTGCAAACCCAAGCACCGCAGGAGAGCGTGCCTATAATGAGGCACATAGGAGGACACGCACCATAGTCAAGAGGACTTTTGGCATCAGGAAGTCAAGATTCAGGTGCCCCGACATCACCGGAGGCAGCCTCCTATACTCACCAGAAATGGTGTGCAAAATAATTTTGACCTGTGCCATCCTGCACAACATATCTGTAAGAAGGAACATTCCCCTATATGAACCCGACCCACAAATGCCTGAAGAGGAGGAAGAGGGGGATGCTGGCCATCAACATGAGGGGGACCATCCAAACACAGCTACAGGATTGCGTCGGAGACAACATATTGCCCAAACTTTCTTTTAACCCTACTCACCCATCACCACTGTCTTACCATATGTAAATAAACACCTATACTAATCACAGTATCATGGTCTGGATAATCATCTTTGCATAACATTATCTCTAACTATCAGCTTCAGAGTGTAGCCTCATGGAGCATTGCTGAAATACCGATTAAGACACAGAACATTGCTAAACTAGTTAGATGCGTGTGAATGTACAGCCACATTAATTCACACTGTAAATGACATATATCCTGTACATGTCACATTTGAAGGGCAATAGCAGAGGACCACACCTATTTCACACATACATGTTGGCAATATGGGTCATTGCAGCATATGGAACACAACTAAGACCCCATCAGTCAATAATGGAAAAAAATGCATCATACATGAGGCAGTGGATGTGCTATTGCATTAGTAACAGGAGTGTATGACCAGACCCTTGACAACAGTAACTGTTACATCACCTATCTTTGCAAGGACTATGTGTGACTAGATTTCCATATAAGCAGCAAAGTCATAGCACAAGTGCCCCAGGTATGACTAGCATTTTTCACATGACATCCCCTGAACATGGCAGCCCATGTCCTAAGTCCTGACACACACATGTTCCCGGTCTCACCCCACCCTTCTTCAGGGGGCCCTGGAATGGTAATATGTGTCCCCAGATAATCCCTCCTCTACACACTCCCAGACTGACAATGTAAATCCAGTGTGCTTCCCTCTTTAGTATGGCATGCCATAGTCATTGTACTTCTGTATGCATGGACGTCAGGTTAAATAATGCACTGGCTTGTAGTCTCTAAACCCTTTTATCACCTGTACATTGCTTCCCCTGTGAAAGGTACTTTTGGCCATTTGAACTTGAATCTCTCCTACAGGACTTGTGAGAGACTGATGCTGCACACACCTGTGAGCACCTCCATGGACACCAGCCATTTGAACATGCACTGCCCTTGCAGCTGCTTGGAACAGAATAGAAGCTGCCATTTCATCCATAACACTGTTATGCTTTCCAGTAGAAATCAGCTGTGTAACACAGCCCTTGGGTTAATGTGTTACTTTCCAACGCACAGGACAAACACACTTTTCCATTTCCACTGTCTTGTTCCTCCTTTGACCATTCTCAGTCTGACCACTGTGTATTTACCTTGTGAAATGTTTGGAACCTGATTGACCCTGCATCCTGTGAGCCTGACTAGCTCCTGTATTAGCGTTAGCCTAAAGGTTCCTTGGGCCTACATTTGTATCATAGTTGCTTTCCCAACCCTCATAATCCTCATAGGGTATTGTGCCAGGTGGGTCTACAATGCATACTCAAATACATTGTATGGCAGAATCAGTTTATTTATTGCACCATGGGGGGAACTTGTCTCCAAATAGCCGAATCATGGCCCATTCCTTGCCTGGGTCTCATGTATGCATGAGTGACAAATTGTGACAATGTACCATGGCTGTATGCATGGATTGGGTATGGTGCCTCCAGCACAACAAACAACATCAGATATTGTGCATGAAATGTCTACACATGTTAGGACCCTAACAGTCCACACGCTGATTCACATTGCTGCGAACATATTGATGGGGCTTGTGTGGTGAATAGCTGTGAGAGTAATCAGCACAGAGGCACTGATGTTCCCAGATGCTGTGGGAATTTAAAGGCCAACCTGTGTACAAATGTTGTCATAAGATTCCAGAGACATTAACTTTGTCAGCAAACCGAGGTTGCCCTGTTGACAGTCTCATAACACGTCTGCAGTGACAGGGTTGGACCCTCCCCATGTGTGTTCTCAAACCCCATTGGCTTTCCTTCAATTGATCTGGGAAGGATACTTTGTAAATACTGGAAATAGCTCCACAGACTCATGACTAGACCTGCACGTAACTGTAACAACATAGACTCCAATAATTATACAGGCTAAACATTGGCCCACACACATGAACCAGACACCTCTGTGCATTTACCACTGGAAATATGTGAACACGTGCTGCTTGGTCTGCTGGTCCTCCACTACCACAGGAGAGACATATCTCATTTCTATGATTCCAATTGCGGCGTAACATTACAATTGTGTATTATATAAGTGACTACGTGTCACAAACACGTTACCCTCATTGTATGATCCCATGCCTGACTCATGGTGAGATACCAAACAAGTGCTTAGGAAGAAGAATCCAACATTCCAGGACATGTGATGGCTAAGTTTTGGAACATTGACATGAACAACCGTCTGCTATCTATTCAGTGCATGCTTTGTCATTGGTGGTGTTTATGTTCCAAAAAAGCTAGGAAGTGCACACAGGAGTTCTAGCTATTTGTATGACAAACACATGTCCTCTCTCATTTCCACATCGACTTGTATCTGAGGGTTGGACACATTGACTCCACATGCATACCAGCAGATTGACAAAAATGCATCTTGTGATGTTCACACAGTGGGGTCAACAACAATAGTAGTAGCCAATTCACACATTGACCCATAGGCTTTGAGTTACTGTAGTGAGTTGCCACACCTTGCTATCTTCTCTTGACGCAAAACACGCCCAAACTGGGTAATACAGAATTGTATCCCACATGTTTGGCCATGTATTGCGTCAGTGATGCGTGAAAATCCTGTACACTAAGTAGAGGATCATGGTCCGCAGTAGTATGATCTGTCACATGCCCATACACCGTAATGCCCAATGTGGGTGCAATAAGCCTATTTCTGTATTTTCACAACTTTCATGTCCCATTCAAAATGAGAAATGACCCATACCCTGTTAATGACAGAAATGTTGACGTATATGCGTAAAAAAAGACGCACATACGTCTAAAAATGACGCATATGCATCAAAATATGACGCACAATGCCCTGAAACACCAATTGGCCCTGAGCGGTAATTCCCACACTGTCTCCCCGGAAATTGGTTAAGTATAACACATATTTAACAATATGGATGCAGGGTTATTTCTTATCATGTGCGTTAAAAAAAATGACGCACATACTGTAAGCGGCATTATATTTTGATGCATAACTATAAAAACGCAGCGCATTTGAGGCAGGAAGTGATGTAATAGGATATTCTGTTTACAGATTTGGTACAGTGGGTGTACTTTCACTTTCACTTGCAGTCTGTGATATTTCCTGACTGTGTGGCTGTGTATACACCTGTCTCTTTGTGCATTTTGTCTCCAGTGTGGTCTTTAAATTGTCTTTTTGTGTATAATAACTGACTGTGGTATCCTGTCTGAGTGTTTTTGTGGTCAGTTGTGTTGTCAACATTTGTCTTTGTTGTGTTGGGAGTCTGTTGTGGGTAGTGGTAGTTTGGGTATAATTGGGCTGTGTTTGTAGTTTTTTTGCATTTTCCTGTCCTACTTTCCCTCTATTCTCCTTTGTACCCCTTTAACCCCTCTTTATTTTTGGTACTATAATGTTGGGAAGGCCTCGTCTTTGCAGGATGGGAGAGGAGGAGCTGGGTGGGTTTATTTGGATGGTGTGCCACTTCCTACCCCTATTGATAGAGGCAGGTGGTCGTGTGATCCAAGGCTATCACACAGAGGCAAGGAGGCTCTGGTGGGCAAAGGAAGTAGTGCGAAACAGTAGGCACAGGTATAACAGTAAGATTCACTTTCAAAGCATCATTAGTCATTGACAGTAAGGCGCTCCAGGAGGCAAACGTCAGTCCAATTAGTAACAGCACAGTAGTAATCATAATTCCACCCTGGCCTATGACAGCGATCCCAGCCATCGCCCCCAAACCTTCTCATGTTTTCGAGGGCAACCCCTAGATCAGTGGTCTCCAAACTTTTTAATGCTGCGCCCCCCTAGTTGAAAAATAAAAATCATTGGCCCCCCTGCAGAATTTTTCACAAATGTTTCATAAAAATGGCAATGTTTAAATATGTCTAGACCTTTTAAACATTGCAGTTAAGTACTGTTACATCTTTAAAAATGCAATAACAAGCTTTTGCTTAAAACAAAGGCATGTTATCTGTATAATGCTCCTTTTGGCCAGTGTCTGGCGCCCCCCTGGGAGTACTTGAGGCCCCCCTAGAGGGGCCCACCCCCCAGTTTGAAGACCTCTGCCCTAGATTCATACACCAGTTTTTCTTGGCTTGCCCACCAATCCACTCCCCTTCTCCACTTTTGGAAAGACATGCAAAGCCACTTTCCGTGAGGACTGCAACACCAGTCACCCAGACATTGTGACTAACACCAATTTTAGACACACAGGTACAATGTACAGAGGGCCAGGGACAGTTGTTTGCCCTCAATTTGTATCATTTTCTACATTTGATGTGCCACAGATATGGTGAGTCGCACCAAGCATAGAGATTTGAACCGGTGTGCATACCTTTTGCCAGCTATCCCTAATTTAAATTTGGCACCCCAAACTCAAAATATCAGTCTAAGATGTTACCTGAGGTAAGCTATAACTTGTTACGTATGTGTCAGAATCCAGTTCAGACATGTATCCGAAAACAATTGAGGGACACAATATTTCTAGAAATTTTCTAGAATTCCAAGACATGTTTCCTGATACACTCACCGACCACACATGAAACATATGTTTGAGCCACACTGCCATCATCAATTGATGTGAAGCCAGACTCCTGTTGTGTTTAGAAAGTTAGTCTAGCTGTTGCGTCAACAAATGACGGTAATGTGTAGGAAATTTGTATACCTCACAGGCAACTGTGGCCTAAATCTATACATATTTTGCACCGCATTTGTGTTGCTGTTTGACACAAAGGCAGCGCAAACGTACAAAATACCTTTGTATTTTGTAAGTTTGCGCCGCTCTTGCTTCAAAACAGGTCGCAATTGCGGTGCTAACAAAGTAGAAATATGGCCCTGTATGTTTCACTAGCATTCCACATGTTCAAAAACATTGCCGGCAGAATATGAAAAAATCAGCTACTGTCACCTCAGAGCATTTAAACGTGCACATTACTCTGATTTGTACTCACCAACAGGGCCACCAATCACAATCCCCAGGTGATCCAGCAGGTCTTGCTCCCTGGCAACAAGGTCAGCCCAGCGGTGCTTTAGCTGGTGGTCAGTTCGCGGTGTGTTGTATATTCTCTGCAGATGGTACAACACCTTTGCCCACCGGAGCCTCCTTGCCTCTGTGTGATAGCCTTGGATCACATGACCACCTGCCTCTGTCATTAAGGGTAGGAAGTGGCACACCAGCCAAACAAACCCACCCAGCTCCTCCTCTCCCATCCTGCCAAGACGAGGCCTACCCAAAATTATTGCACCAAAAATAAAGAGGGGATGAAGGGGTACAAAGGTGAATAGAGGGAAAGTAGGACAGGAAAATGCAAAATAACTAAGAACACAGCCCAACTATACCCAAACTACCACTACCCACAACAGACTCCCAACACAACAAAGACAAATGTTGACAACACAAATGACCAAAAAAACACTTAGACAGTGTACCACAGACAGTTATTATACACAAAAAGACAATTTAAAGACCACACTGGAGACAAAATCACAAAATGCACAAAGAGACAAGTCTAAACACAGCCACACAGTCAGGAAATATCACAGACTGCAAAGTGAAAGTGAAAGTACACCCACTGTACCAAATCTGTAAACAGGATATCCTATTACATCACTTCCTGCCTCAAATGCGGTGCGTTTTTCTTGTTATGCATCAAAATATTATGACGCTTACAGTCTGCACATCATTTTTTTGACGTACATGATTAGAAATAACCCTGCATCCATGTTGTTAAATATGTTTCATACTTAACCAATTTCCGGGGGTACAGTGTGGGAATTATCGCTCAGGGCCAATGAATGTTTCAGGGCATTGTGAGTCATATTTCAACACACATGCGTCATTTTTAGACGCATGTACATCTTTTTTTGACGTCAAGATTTCTGTCATTAACTGGGTTTGGGTCATTTCTCATTTTTAATGGGACATGACAGTTGTGACAATACAGAGATAGGCTGATTGCACCCACATTGGGCATTATGGTGTATGGGCACATGTGACAGATCATACTACTGCGGACCATGATCCTCTACTTGGTGTACCGGATTTTCACTCTTCACTGGCGCAATAGATGGCCAAACATGTGGGATACAATTATGTATTACCAAGTTGGGCATGTTTTGTGTCAAGAGAGGATAGCAAGGCGGCACACTCACTACAATAACTCAATGCCTATGAGTCAATGTGTGTGATTTGGCTACTACTATTGTTGTTGACCCACTGTGTGAGCATCACAAGATGCATTTTTGCAAATCTGCTTGTATGCATGTGGTCAATGTGTCCAACCCTTAGATACAAGTCAGTGTGGAAATGAGAGAGGACATGTGTTAGTCATACATATAGCAACAACTGCTGTGTGCACTTCCTAGGTTTTTTGGAGCATAAACACCACCAATGACAAAGCATGCACTGGATGGATAGCAGACGGATGTTCATGTCAATGTTCCAAAACTTAGCCATCACATGTCCTGGAATGTTGGATACTACTTCCTAGGCACTTGTTTGTTAACCCACCATGAGTCAGGCATGGGATCATACTATGTGGGTACCGTGCTTGTGACACGGAGTCCCAAATATAATACACAATTGTAATGTTACGCCGCAGTTGGAGTCATATAACTGAGCCATGTCTCTCCTGTGGCAGTGGAGGACCAGCAGACCAAGCAGCACGTGTTCACATATTTCCAGTGATAAAATGCACAGAGGTGTCTGGTTCATGTGTGTGGGCCAATGTTTAGTCTGTATAATTATTGGGGTCTATGTTGTCACAGTTACATGCAGGTCTAGTCATGAGTCTGTGGAGCCATTTCCTGTATCTACAAAGTATCCTTCGCAGATCAATAGAAGGAGAACCAATGAGGATTTGAGAACACACATGGGGATGGTCCAACCCTGTCACTGCAGACGTGTTATGAGATTGTCAACAGGGCAACCTTGGTGTGCTGACGAAGTTAATGTCTCAGGATTCTTATACCGGCAGGTGTCCTCACAACATTTGTACACAGGTTGGCCTCTAAAATTCCCACTGCATCTGGGAACATCAGTGCCTTTGTGCTGATTAATCTCACACCTATTCACCACACAAGCCCCATCAATATGTTGGGAGCAATGTGAATCAGCGTGTCGACTGTCTGGGTTCTAACATGTGTAGACATTTCATGCACTTTATCTGACGTTGTTTGTTGTGCTGGAGGCACCATACCCAATCCATGCATACAGCCATGGTACACTGTCACAATTTGTCACTCATGCATACATGAGACCCAGACAAGGGATAGGCCGTGATTCGGCTATTTGGAGACAAGTTCACTCCCATGGTACAATAAATAAACTGATTATGCTATTCAATGTATTTGAGTATGCATTGTAGACCCACCTGACACAATACCCCAGGAGGAATATGAGGGTTGGGAAAGCAACTATGATACAAATGTAGGCCAAAGAAACCGTTAGGGTAACGCAAACACAGGAGCCAGTCAAGCTAACAGGATGCAGGGTCAATCACGATCCAAACATTTCACAAGGTAAATACACAGTGGTCAGACTGAGACTGGTCAAAGGAGGAACAAGACAGTGGAAACTGAAAACTGTGTTTGTCCTGTGTGTTGGAACGTAACACATTAACCCAAGGGCTGTGTTACACAGCTGATTTATACGGCAAGGCATAACAATGTTATAAATAAAATGGCTGTTTCTATGCTGTTCCAAGCAGCTGCAAGGGCAGTGCATGTTAAAATGGCTGGTCTCCATGGAGGTGTTCACAGGTGTGTGCAGCATCTGTCTCTCACAAGTCCTGCAGGTGAGATTCAAGTTCAAAGGGCCAATAGTACCTTTCACATGGGAAGCAATGTACAGGTGATAACAGGTCCTAGAGACTACAAGCCAGTGCATTATTTAACCAGACGTCCATGCAGACAGAAGAACAATGACTATGGCATACCATACTAAAGAGGGTAGAACACTGGATTGACATTATGAGTCTGGGAGTGTGTAGAGGAGGGATTATCTGGGGACACATATTCCTATTTCAGGGACCTCTGAAGAAGGGTGAGGTGAGACAGGGAACATGGGTGTGTCTGGACTTAGGACATGGGCTGCCATGTGCAGGGGATGTCATGTGAGCAATGCTAGTCATACCTTGGGCACTTGCGCTATGAATTTGCTGCTTATATGGAAATCTAGTCACACACAGTTCTTGCAAAGATAGGTGATGTAAGACTTACTGCTGTCAAGGGTCTGGTCACACATTCCTGTTACCAATGCAATAGCACATCCACTGCGTCATGTATGAGGCATTTTTTTACCTTATTGACTGATGGTGTCTTAGATGTGTGCCATATGCTGCGAGGAACCATGTTGCCAACATGTATGTGTGAAATAGGTGTGGTCCTCTGCTACTGCCTTTCAAATGTGAAATGTACAGGATATATGTCATTTACAGTGTGGGTGAATGTGGCTGTACATTCATATGCATCAAACTAGTTTAGGAATGTTCTGTGTCCTAATCGGTATTTCAGCAATGCTCCATGAGGCTACACTCTGATTCTGATAGTTAGAGATCATGTTATGCAAAAATGATTATCCAGACCATGATATAGTGATTAGTATAGGTGTTTATTTACATATGGTAAGACAGTGGTGATGGGTGAGTAGAGTTAAAAGAAAATAAATTTTGGACAATATGTTGTCTCCGACGCAATCCTGCAGCTGTGTTTGGATGGTCCCCCTCATGTTGATGGACAGCATCCTGCTCTTCCTCCTCTTCAGGCATTTGTGGCTCGAGTTCACATGGGGTAATGTTCCTTCTTACACATATGTTGTGCAGGATGGCACAGGTTAAAATTATTTTGCACACCATTTCTGGTGAGTTTAGGAGGCTGCCTCCACTGATGTCGATGCACCTGAATCTTGACTTCAGGATGCCAAAGGTCCTCTCGACTATGGTACGTGTCCTCCTATGTGCCTCATTATAGGCACGCTCTGCTGAGGTGCTTGGGTTTGCAAATGGGGTCATGATCCATGGCTGGATCCCATACCCCTGATCAGCTGAAATAGAAAATGAGTGAGAACCTGTTGATGTACCTTGCACCATAAATATCACTTTGCATGGCAGTTGTTCTCTTGTGTTGTCTGTGACTCATTGGTGTTTGTGTTCATGTGTGGATTCCTAGGCTTCTAGGATGTACCATCAGCATTGGGTTGTTTCCTTATCTGAACGGGTGTTTGGCTGTTGACCGGATGTCAGCAGTATTTTTGTGGAGCTGCAGTACAGTGTGTACTCCCTTGCATTGTGACTTGTGAAATAGGTGTCCCTGTGTCTTAACTGGGGGTGAGATGATACTTCCATACACAGAATCAATTCAAAGGTCGTGGTAACATGGTTGCATCTATATACCCTGGACATCCCATACAATTTCACATATGCAATAGAATTATTTAACCATCAGTGAGACCCTTAGATTTTTGCAAGGTGACAATGTGCAAAACATCTCCGTACGTTGTAAGCTCTGACGTGTGAACAATTGACAATGCACTAATTTCACGTGTGACAAGTTCACTGCAGACCTATTTCTCTGCCCTTGCAAACTCTACTCAGGTTGTAACGTGTACCTATACTACTGAACATGTTCTAGTTCAGATGGCTAACTTGGTTGTGAGGTTGTCATTTAGAGTTTCAGAAGGTCTGTATGCCAGTACATCTGTTGTGTGTGTGTTAATTTGTCGCAATGTATATGTGTAGGAATGTACACTTTCAATATTGTCCCATCAATATGTGTTCTTCGCATAGTCCACTTGCTTCTTGGTAGTGGGCAATGTGAGAGCAGGAGTGATGTGAGATATTGGTATAGCCTCAATGATTGCACGTGACCTTAATTGGAGTCATCATCATGCTATGTGTGTTATGGTGTTTCACCTGCAGCAAACAATATTACACACCCCTTACACAGTACGTATTGGTCGGAAGGGTGTTGGATTGAGTGTTATTGATGTGATATTGAAAGATTAATCTTCCCAAATGTACTGCCAGGTGGGGCCATGTCTTCGTCATGGTGTTGTTTTAAATTTTTCCCTTGTGTCTGTGGAGTGGCATCTGTTGTTATTTGGAACTGTCATTTGTCCCTAGGTGTGTCTCCCATTGGGTGAGGATATCAAACATGCCTAGCGGTGTCACAACCTCAGTGTGGTCCTGTCCACGTGTCGATGTTGTGGTGTATGTGTTGTGTGTCCTAGAGGGTTGCTGTGCAGTGTGTATATAAGTAGGTTTCTGTACTTACCAACAAGTGGGCCATTTCAATATCGTCCATCCTGGAAGTGTTGATTGATGGTGCAGTGACGGAAGATGAATGAATCATGTACACTCCCAGTATACTTTGCCACGATGTTGGTGATCAAACCCCGGTGATCGACAATGGCCTGCACATTAATGGAGTGTGTGTGCTTCCTGTTGCGGTATAGATGTTCGGTTGCAGCAGGTGGCACAATGCGTACATGTGTGCAGTCAATGGCACCAAGGATGTGTGGGAAGCCATTAATTGCTTCTGCTGTGTGTTGGGGAAGCTGATGTGGCGGGGTGTGAGGGAGATGATGGCATCCAGTACCTTGGGTAGGAAGGCGGAAAATGATGGCTGTGAGATCCCATCAACCAGAGCGCCAGTGGTTTGAAAGGAGCCACTTGCCAACATGTGTAGTACAGCTGGCAGCTTGTTTTCTGGTGGAATGGTGCGGGGTGTCCGCAAGCTGGGTACCAACCGTGGCTCAATGTTGTGCAGCCGCAAAAAGAACAGTTGATGGACGGAATGTAGAACAAATCAAACATTCACCCCCAGTCACAGATCTGGGTTTAATCCATCAGTTGTTTTGCTCACCATGCCATTCCAGTTTGGACCCAGTCATATGCAAATCAGTCATGACCCTGTTCCCCATGGGAACAGTCCAGCCCGAACAGCCAGACCAGGACCTCCCTGGACCATAAACAAGCATCCTGGGACCGGTTTCGGGGTATCACCCCTCTTCAGCCAGGCTAGCTTGAATCTGGTGGCATAGCGAGCACGGGACCCACGTCTGGGCATACCCTTCCCACTTGGGGCGACAAATGCAAAAAGAACAGTTGATGGACGGAATGTAGAACAAATCACACATTCACCCCCTGTCACAGATCTGACAGTTTCAACTAATCATACCAGTCAAGGCTGTGTTTTTTGGAAGATATGCAAGGCAATAAGAATAGTTACATTAAACATAATGGAGTGCAAGAGGTGACAGACATAGGAGTTTGCAAATACAGCCACCCTTTAAAACGAATGAGGGTTTGTTTTCAACACTTTGATTATGGTGCTCACTGAGATGGAAGATCTTATGCCACGAGTACATGATGCCCCACAAGTGACAAACTGAGAAAATCCTAAAGGTTCTGCAAGCATTATTTACACATACACAGTGGAGTTGAATAGTTTCACAGATTATACTGAAAACCTTACTGTCCACAGCCGAAAGGGAACATGAGCCGATTCCCTAGTTTTAGGTCAATGGAGAGGGGATGTTATAGGGCGGGTCACTGGAAAGTGTCTAGGGTCAGTCAAGAGATTATGAGTTTGAGATTGAAATGAAGGTCAGGATTTAGATGGAATACAAGTAAAGTTGCCACCTACCATTATTTTACCGGTCTGAACAGTGTTTTATTTCAAGGTTAGTAAAAGTATTGGAAAAGGCAAACTTTTTCATTATTTGAAATTGATATAGGAAACAATTGGAGAAATAATTTTAAAATGATTTTTGAGCTGTCTCTACAATACCTATAAAGCCAAACAGATGCAGAATTCCCACGATAAACATAACATAGATTAGTTTAATATCGTCTTCAAGTACTAGCTCATGCCACTTACAAAACCGTAAAAGGTAACTAATTGGCGAGTAGTTTTAGGTGGCAACCCTAAGGAAAGGATTTGCACTTTGTAAGTGGTTGGGGTGAGGCTAGACGCTGGATCGATATTATATAGGAAATGCTTCTGAGTGCTGTAGAATCAAGCAAGGAAAACAAGGCCAAATAGAAACATATTAAAAACTAAAAGAGACACTGCTAGGAAATTAGAAGGGAATGGTACACATGGATTATATGACGGAACACCGAATTAAAAACAACTACTAACCTTAACAATGAGGTCGGAACACCGACCTCGTCCTTACTACTAATGATTTTACCACGAATGCCTTAACAACGATATTTCGTTGTAAAGGCATTCCTGATAAAATCATTAGCAATAGGCACCATTCACCCTACATCCCTCACCCCACCCCCCCAACCCCACCCCAAAACCTAAAACCCCCTGACCCCCCACCCACTCCCCAAAACCAAAAACGCCCCACCCCCCCAACCCCACCCCAAAACCTAAAACCCCCTGACTCCCCACCCCCTCCCCAAAACCAAAAACGCCCCACCCCCCCAACCCCACCCCAAAACCTAAAACCCCCTAACCCCCCACCCCCACCCCAAAACGCCCCACCCCCCCAACCCCACCCCAAAACCTAAAACCCCCTAACCCCCCACCCCCTCCCCAAAACCAAAAACGCCCCACCCCCCAATCCCACCCCAAAACCTAAAACCCCCTGACCCCCCACCCCCTCCCCAAAACCAAAAACGCCCCACCCCCCCAACACCACCCCAAAACCTAAACCCACCACTTACCTTCGCCAACTCCCTTCTTTGAACCTTAACCACGCATGTTTGTTGTTCAGAACATACGTAGTTAAGGCACAAAAATACGAAGTCGTGGTTAAAAAAAGCGTTGTTACGCTTTCGCTAACCACGACTTTCGTAATAAAAAAGTCGTAAAAAAGGATGTTTACCGTACACATGTGGTCGGAAACCAAAATTAATTAACGAAAATATAGGATAGAATGTAACGGAAGAGATACGTATTAAAGAGAAATGTTTTAAGAATATTTCTTAATCTAGTCACATTTGTGTATTTTACAGTGAGTGGTCTAGCCTAATGTGTATTAAAGCCTTAACAGGGGTCTTGGCAGAGTGGGATAAAAGTGAAGCAGATTTTGACAACATCCTTCATGAGGCAGCAAGCAGATTCTTCTGTCACTGCAAGCATAAATCAAATAAACATATGTGGTAGCCATCTTTAACCTCAACACTCTTCTTGATAGTCAAATCATCATAATAGCAACAAAAATAATAATAGCGAATATGAATATTGATTTAATTGATCATTACAAGCATGATAATTATTGCATAATATATTATTATGTACGATTTTCAAATGTTAGTGTTATTATTTATAATATGTTATTTATAGTATGTCATCTGTTTTACTAATAACCATAATATCCAATATTGATCATAATAAGAATAACACCAATTAAATAAGAAGTACTACCTCAGTGATAATGATGATTATAAAATAATATTTTGCAAAGGCTCTGGTATGATAGCATAAAACTTCTAACCTGAAGGCTGTAACTTCGCTCTAAGATAGCAGAGGTGCAGTCATTCTTAAGAGAAAGACATACTCCTGGGATGGACAGCATATCTGTCATACTGTAGGCCAAGGTCAGATTGTTCGTTTAACCATTCAACTAATGATTAAGGGTTGTTTTTAGGGCTCCCCTACAGACAGTGCTTAGCGCTTGTGGATCATACCAAACATTTAGAGGACTTAGAGTAAGTGCACTGCTTACAATTGGTGGCTTTTTGTCCACTCATTCTTTTTCTCCTATTTAATGACTTGCTTTCATCTTTGTGTGTCTGTCCTTCCCCTAACTCCAGGGCCCTCCCTCAGCTCAGCACCTTGGCATGAGAGTTCCTGAGTGAGTTCAGAGGGGGGCCTCCTCCAGGTACTTTGCAGAGGGGCCCCCTCAAGTTTCGTTACGCTACTACTCCCTCCCCCAACCCACTGACTACTGTGATGCAGCATCTACCACCACATCTCCACTTTAACTTTTTTCTTTTTTAATTATTTGTTGCGAGGTCCTACAGCTGTACATGGCTAGTGGAGTGCTGATGTATTGCCATTGCACCATATCCCGAAAATAGCTAATTTTCTCTCTGAAATGGCTGGCTGCCATTTTGGAACTGTAAATTAAGAATAAAAGGTCATTCCAAGATGACTGGTGAGCGGGCTTCTTATAATAATTTGGTGTCATGTACTCCTTTGGAACAAAAGCTGATTTCTTAACTGACCCAATTTTGAATGGCTGTTTATGATTATACGTAAACATTTAACAACATGAGAAAATATCTCACCTCCAATATTGTTTGATTTCAATATGGTTGCGGTGAAAGATAAACTTTCCAAATGTAAGATGTGTGCCATAATTTCCTGTTTTTACACCGAAGAGTCATGGGAGAAGTTAGAAAAGGACTAATCAAACAAATATTAATGAGTTAAAAAAAGGTTAAAAAAATTGGGAATGGTTTTCATTGATTACATCATAGAATACTATTTAAGGACTTCTGTCCTTAAATTGCCTCTATCTACTAATTTGAATATTTCTAAACAAGTGTATACCAGTATGTTACAAAACGTTAGCTTAAAATTAGGATTTTGGTTTTGCTTTAAGCATTAAATGATATAAAGAAGATATAAATGGAGAGCTTTTGTAAGAAATTGTTATATTTGGGGTGGGTGACTACTCACTTCAATGAATAATGACACCCCTTAAGGACAGTCAGTCATGAAAAAGTAGAATTACACCTATATACTTTGCAACAAATATACTGACTTCTTTATCCTCATTAGTATATTGGTTCTGCCACATCAGTATTTACATGTCTAAAATGCAAGTGTACCAATATCATTTAAGTCCGAAAATAAAATTGGACCACAGGTCATGATCTCAAAGTCCAAAAATCATGATAAAAAAATGATATATCATTTGTTGTCTTGTTAGTTGATATCTTGCTATTATTTTTCTCAATCAGACTAGACCATTGCTGATATGTGTTTAGACACATTTATACATGTTAATATTGAGGTGACAAATCCAATATAGCCTTATTGCCCGGTGCCGAAGGCTATACAAGTTTTTAAAGGCCCTGAACGCGATTTATAGGCCTAAGTCACAGGCAATAGCCTATAGCAAGAATGAGTGCCTTTAACAACAGGTACTGCCCGAGGCAGAAGGACTATAAGGCTATTAGAACATCCCACCCACTGAGGGTGGAATGTTCTAAATTAAAAAGGGAGAAACTAAAAGACACTAAAAGACAAAGATTGGAATGTTGAAGCAGAAGGTCTATCTATACCAGCCATTATAAGCCCAGAGACACTCCATTGTCTTCAATGGAGCTCTCAACATTCTAATGTTATGATATAACCGTACAGCAAACTACAGAGGGGAATATTGGGTGTTAAAGGCCCTGAACCTGACTTATAGTTGTAGTTCCAAGATGCAGACAAGGCCTATAACAAGGGTGAAGACCTTTAACAACAGGTATAGCCCGAGACAGAAGAGCTATAAGGCTATAAGAACATTCAATCCATTATGGGTAAAAGTTTCTAAATTTAAAAGGGAGAAACAGTTGGACAACATTAGAATGCTGGAGCAGAAGGCTTATACCGGCCATTATAAGCCTGGAGCCACTCCATTGTCTTCGGTGGCGCTCTCAACATTCTCATGATCTACTATACTAATAACATTAAACTAGAAAATATATTTGTTGGACTTAATATATTGACACTCCCTAGATAATTACTTATTTACAAAGGGCCAATTGTATCTGCAGTAATATGCACATTTTTGATATTTAATTCCAACCCTTGGCATACCAGATATACCTCTCACACTATAATGTTATATAGCTTGCACTTTTGCATGAGATGTTATTTGTAAAGGCGTCATCTGCACCTCGGAGTTAGTTCCAGGCCATATCAGTTCCCTTAAATTGATCGAGCCGCCCAATGCACAGGTGGTATTTCTTTGTAATGAGTTAACGGGAGCCAAAACAAGACAGTAGTCTTCCGTGTCTGGCAATAACACGTGCAAATTGTCTCTGAACATAACTGTCAATGTCTTCATACTTTACAATTTTCTTTTTAACTTGTATTTACGTTTTCAACATAATCAACAACACAGCAGTTTGGGTAATGGAAGGTAACAAATTTCAACATAGGTGATCCACCATTCACCTGAATCTTGTATTGGATACTGCCCGCCCCCACCATGTCTCTCTACATAATCAATAGTGGCTCCTGAGAATGGCCCCTGCCCCTTCCACTGATGTCTATTCTCTCTCAAATCCATTCCAGCCATCATTGTTCTCTAGGTCAGTGTCACATTCTGGGACTAGGACCCCAGAGCACAGGTTCCCCCACACAGCAATATCCTCCTCAGGTTGTCATCCCGCCTGCTACCAGCAGTCAAAGTTAAGTGCCCTCTGTACCATCCAAGTGATGTAAACTCTTCACCTGGCCAAGACTAGTGCCAATTGCAAAAATGTATAGGACATTTTCTTACCCTTTGGTCTTATAATATTGCCCAGTAGACAACATGCTGGCGTAAAGTCGATATTGATGCACACTGCTCTGTAGACCTCTGGGACCACCGGAGACTAGTACCTCTGAACCTCCCCTCACTGCCAAGCTAAGTGTAGAAAATCCACTCCATCTCAGCCGTACCCTGGGCACGCAGCTTGGCAAGTAGGGTTCAAGCGCTGGAGTTCCCTGAGAGTAAGGTAGGTCCTGTGTAAAAAGCTGTAGTGTGTTAACTTAAAACTCGCAATTCAGGACACTGTGGGCCTCATTATGATATTGGTGGCAAGTGCCTCCTACCGCCACGGTGACGGCCACCAGAAGGCTGCCGGAATTCCAGCTACGGTCATGGTTGCAGACAGGGGTAAGGTGGCGCTGCTGCCAGCAGCAGCGCCACGCCAGCAAAACTCTGCCTACCGTATCATGTTTCATGATGTGGCCTGGCGGTGTTTTGCTGGCGGACACTGCTGCTGGCAGCAGCGCCGCGTCCTGTCTCCTGCTGAGGACCCCTGCAAGCAGGTAAGTCAGATTCTCCGAAAGGATGGGGGGTGGGAGGTGTTGTGAGCGTGTGTGAGGGTGTGTGTGACTGTGTTTGAATGCGTGCATGCGTGTGTAATGCATGTGTGCATCAGTGTGTGTGTGTGTATGTGCATTTTGTGTTGTGTGATTGCATGTGCACCTGAATATATGTTTGTGAGTGTTGCTGTGAGTGTGTATGAATGTATGCATGCGTGGGTGAATGTGTGTATCCGTGTGTGTATGGATGTGTATGTATGTGCGTGCATGTGTGTATATGTGGGGGGGTCGGTAGTGGGAGGGGCGGGTGGTGGAGGGCTCTGGGGAGGGGCAAGGGGGTGGGTGAGACCCCTATCAGTGCCAGGGAAAGAATTCCCTGGCACTGATAGTGCCTACCACCATGGTTTCTGTGGCGGTACAGAAACCACGGAAACCATGGCGGTGGGCAGGGTCAAAATGCCATGGGCACCCTAGTGTTGTGGCGATCGGTGTGTTAACTTGGCAGTTTGGCTCTGGCCAAACCGCCAATGTCATAATAGTGGAGGTGTGTGCCGCCAGCCTGTTGGCGGTAATACCTCCACTATTACACCGACCGCCGGGGTCGTAATGACCCCCTGTGTGTGTAAGATCATAACTCGTTCCCAATCCCTGTCAGTGAAAGGAGTGTCTAAATTAATGTCCCAGGCAAGGTCCCTTTGGTGTAGGGCCTACTACGTACATACTCATGGCTTTGTACAGGAGTGTAATTAAATGTCCACCTGAACTACCTGTTAGAAGGACTCCTAGAGTTTGTGTAGGCTTAGGGGCAGGAGGATAGGAGTGCCATGTCACTTTAGCAATGTACTCAAGTCCAGCATTATGTAGGAAATGGTCATGGCCAAAATGAAGGTATCTCATGCCTCATCAAAGGAAATTAAGTGTTCGGCTGGGTACAAAACCCCAAGTATTTCATAACCCC
The DNA here is from genome assembly GCF_031143425.1 of Pleurodeles waltl. NCBI lineage: Eukaryota > Metazoa > Chordata > Amphibia > Caudata > Salamandridae > Pleurodeles > Pleurodeles waltl. The sequence goes on from NC_090443.1 coordinate 145,053,729, forward strand.
GTCTTGCCATGCTTGGAAGGACATATGGTCCAGTATTTATTGGACAGGCTCCAATGTCCAAATAGGAAAGTCTGTGCAAAACGGGGCTTGCTTCAATAATGTCTGTATGAACCTATGCCACAATATGGCCATGTGCAAAGCTATTTGAGGGGTGTCCAAGGGAACCAGTGTGCCCTCCATCAGTAGTGCTGGCAGGCTTCCCAACTGCACCCTGCCAGCCAACAACCATTTTTCGCAATCGTCTGAGTGGTCCAGCCCCATATTGCAATTGTGCAGCAAAGTAATATAGGTCAAGACATGGTACCTCAAGACCACTGTCTGTGTATTGTCTGGTCAGGGTCGATAAGGCCAATCAGCTGCACTTGCCCAACCAAAGAATGAAAATAGGAAAGGGGTCCAAATATACTTGCCGGGAGTAGGCATAGCGAGTTCTGCAGAATGTAGGAAGGAGAACCATCTTAGTGACGGCCATTCTGCCTTTTAGTGAAAGGGTTAGTGTGGTCCTCTATGACCCTATCGATATTAAGATAGAGCTGAAGCTTCTGAGTGTGCGCAGTTTTACTCCCCAAATTTTGAATGTGAGATGTCTCCCAACGGAGGCCTAAATTAGGTAATCAGTCTTCTGGGGTCGTGGCCAGAGAAATGAGCCAGAACAGTAGCAATTTTGCATGGTTGGACCGAAGCTCTGGATATGACCCTAGCAACTCCAATAGTTCCAGAAACACAGGAGCTGCTGTCTGGGGATGTCAGATAAAACAACACATCATCTGCATACAATGAGATGACAATGCACACATCGCCCGACTGAATATCCCACTCCTTAATTTCTCAACATACCCAGTTAGCCAATGGCTCCATCACAAGTGCAAATAGGAGCGGTTATAGCGGGCAACTGTGACACATCCCCGTCCTATCATCCAGGCTACCGAACGGCAACAACCCATTTGCACCCTGACACAAGGTTTGGTGTTCAGTAGGGACACCCATTTGCCATAGTGGGGCCCAAAGCCCATGGCATGGAGGACTTCCAGGAGGTATCCTCAGTCCACTGTGTCAAAGGCCTTCTCTAGGTCAATGACCATGAGTGCCATTTCTTCATCTAGGTGTTGCCCCTCAAGGAGAATATGAGCCAGTCACTGCAAGTTCATACTGGTGCTGTGTTAAGGTATGAAACCACATTGGTCAGACTTGGCATATGGGGAGCCAGCATGTGTCAAGCAGTTTACAGAGGATCTTTGTGTCAATGTTAATCATTGTTAGGGGCCTGTAAGCTGGTGGGTCAGATTCCTCACCACCTGGCTTAAGCAACAGGCATACCTCTCCTTCTCTCATTGTTGGGGGCAGGATGCCTGCATCGCTGGCCTCTAAATAAACCTCCAGTAGTCTTTGGGTCAGTGTCTCAGGGAACGTCTGATAAAGTTCTCGGGGGAAGCTGTCACTACTGGGAGCCTTCAGACAAATATTTATCCAGGCGGTCCCAAATTTCAGCCCCCGCTCCCGGAAGGCTAGTTTCCCAGAAGGTGGGTCAGCATCCATTGATAGCGCTCTTTGCAGTCCCGCCAGTTTGGCTTCCGAATGTTGAAGCTCTGCCCTGAGTTTGCGACTCACCCCCAACGTAAGTCTCATACATGAGCCCCACAGCACCGATTTTAGGGTCTCTAACTCCATGGATCTGTGGGCTGTAGTGCCCTAGTTGATATCTACATAGTCAGTAAGCCCATGAGACAAAATCTCCCGATCCATCTAATCGTCCAGCATGTCCAGTGGCATTCTCCACGAGCTGTCACAAAGGTTAGAAGCCCCCAGGGCACCCGAAAGGAGACTCGTGCATGATCCGACAGATAATGTGCCAAATTTGTAACTGTAACTCCTGCCATTTTCAAGAATCTGCCGGCCAACACTGTATCTAGTTGTATATGGGTATTATACGTTAAGGAATGACAGGTAAAGACCCGTTTGGTGGGATATAGTAACCGCTAGGCATCCTACAAACCCAGATTCTGCCTCACATTCTGGAAAGAATCTGTCATATGGGTCTTTGTTCCCACCCTCGGGGGTTCCGTGCCCAGCTAAGGATCCAGCACACACTTAAAGTCCCCTAACCAGAACATGGGTGAGTCAAGTGCACATGTCAGGAGATCCTGCATTGTATAAAATAATCCTGGGTCATCAGGGTTAGGAGCATATGTATTTAATAGAGTAAAGTCCCTGCCATCTAAGGTGCCCGGTAACAGTACATATCTGCCCCCCGCATTAGACTCTGAGTATGTGTGGGCAAACTACATCCCCGGAGCCACCCATATCGGTGTACCTTTAGCGTATGTCAAGTAGGAGGAATTAAATACCTGACCTTTCCATTTCTTAGTTAGTTATGTGGTCCCCAAATCATCCCATGCGTTTCTTGCAGACACGCAATGTCTAGCTTTCTTTGCTTTAAGAAGGAGTGTACTCCATATCTTGTAACATAGGTGTCCGCATACATTCCAGGGGAGGACCCTAAATTCACCTTGCATCAGGGTGTATAAGGGCAGACCCATGTCCCTATTCTGCTGTATCACCCATTGCTTCCCCAACTGCTGTAGAACTTGATAAACTACATTTTTGTGCAATACAATCAAACTAGTGCTCCCAAACCTGGACCCTCGGACAAAAACGACTCAAGCTAGCAGCCATTGAAGCCCACCCGTGGTATGTGCCAGGACAAGCACAGCACCCTCCTGGTCTAACTAGGACCAAAATACAAACCGACCTAAAAATGTACTCAGCAAGCCAACTTATGTTTCAAAGGTTTCATCTCACTTGGGCCAGATTTACAAGAAAGTGGCGCATCAGCTACGAAGCACCACTTTTCTTGTGCCCACTTGCACCCCCTCTAACTGTGCCATGTGTGCACAGAACTTACAATCCGGCGCATCATGGCACACGTTAGGCCACTAGCGTCAAAATTTATCACGTTAATGTGGTACTTTGCAGGATTACGGCCATAAATTGTGGTGCTAATCCTGCACAGCAAAGAGAGGCCTATTGAAAGTAATGTGCACGTAACTTTAATTAAAAACGCCCCTCCATGTCTATCCTATCAGGGGAAGCACGGAGTCGGGGTAGGTGCTACAGAGAGCCTCTGTACTGGGGCAATTTTCACAATCGGACAGGCGTGTAGTTTTGTTGCCCCGGACGGCTCCTCAATCGAGGAGCAGCCAGCGGGGTCATGGCCATGTTGGCCTTTTACCCTTATGAGGATCCTTCTACAGACACACACGCTATAAAGGAGAACACCTTTCTTTTACCACTGGCTTCTCCTCTTAGGGGGTGCAGCCGGCGCTATTTGCTTGGGCTTCCAAGCACACGTTAATGTTGGTGACAATCACAATATAGATAAGACCCTGGACACGATATATCCATGTATTTTCTTCAGATCAGCGGTTTAAAGGATAGTATACAACTTCATGTGACGAGTTGCATATTATGTTATCCCCTTGGTGGGAGCTGTCAAAAGATCTTTGTGTGGCAATATCGTCAGAAGGCCACATAATATACTATCCACAGTATATTATTCCTCCTGTCACCTGGTGGGAGCTGTCATTATTTGGGTACGCAATATCCACAGTATATTCTTCCTCCTGTCATTTGGCGGGAGCTGCCATGATTTGGGTACGACATAGATTACAAAGTACGTTGTCTTCCATAGACAATGTGGAATCTCTTGCTACTTACAGAAATTTTATATCTATGATAATGATTTTTTTCATAGGAAATTTCCATTTGCTCCCTATTTTGATTGACTATGTTTCTATTCTTTTCCCTAACTTATGTACAGATTAATAGATTTGTCAAGGCAAGCAAACTGGTTGCTAACCTCATTGGGCCCATCCTTCAAAATTGAGGAGGTTGAGGGCTGTCATGTGTTTGACATAAGTCTGTTGGAGTGACTTATGGTCACTGGCATGTTTCACGTTCCTTTGAGCGCTGAAAATACTGGAGGTGGTTCCACTGTGTTACCTGACACACACTATCACTTAATAAACTATTGTTTTGTTATTGTACTGTGCGATAATGAGTTTATTTTTATGTTTTCTATATTTCTATATTCACTATAGACAGTGTAGGGATTTCCATCACTGTACTCTGCAAGTCAATCCCTAGAATAAGGGTACATGATACTTTTCTTTAATGACCAGTAAGGGATTTGAGCCATTGTACTCACCTTCACCTTACTTTGGTTGTTTTTAACCTTGGAAGGGGTTCCATATTCTCATTAAAGGTCTGTCTACTGGTTCTCCCTAGTCAATTTTAACAACTTTATCTACTAATCCCACATTATTGCACTTACCACCAGCAAACATCTTCATAAGATCCCTGGCAAAGAGCCCCCTTGAGTGGCCCATCAGGCTTTGCAGTGCCGGCCTGACGAGGAGCAAAGCCCGATGATGAATCATGTCACCAAGAGGTGAGTGAGGACTCTTGTTCCTAGTGTTGAAAACTCATAGGGACCAGCTGATTCCTCCCCGAATAGTTATTGAGGAGCCACATCTCTATCATGCACAGGACCTAAAAATCTCCCACACTACTAGCCCCTATTTTGTATTTTCTTTGTGCCACATCATTTTAATGCCTGTTCTGAGCAGGCATTAAAAATGACACTAAAATGGTGCAGTTAAATGTATATTTCATGGCACCATTTTTATGGGCCTAACTGTGGGGCAAAGCCCCCCTTGCATAAATTATGCCTGCAAGCATTGCACCACTTTGTAAATATGACGAAGGAGACTGGCCTTCTTAGCACCACATTAGTATAAAAATGACACTAGTGTGGTGCTAAAAGGCTCTAGGGCTGTGTAAATTTGGCCCTAAGCCTTTATAGTTCCATGGTCAAGCCCCGATTTGGGATAACTCCCAGTCTTTTCCACTGGTGTGCCTTCCCTCGCAAGCATATCGACCAATGGCTAGTTCAGAGAGTGTCTGATCACATCCATACCAGCACTATTCACCAATCTGGCACATCCTGAACATTCAGTATGCAGACAATCCCTTCCATTGAAGTTCAACTGTGATCCTCTTGGTGAACCCACGTGCCCCTATGTCCTGCGTGGTAATAGTATCAGGTATCATATCCAGTACAGTGTTCTGGAAATCAGAGACTTTGCTATTTGAGGACAGCCGAGTGGTATTGCCTTCCCTCTTAGCAGGCCTGTTCATGGTGATCAAGTGCTCGCTCTCAGCAGGCCTGTCCACGGTTAAAATGCATTGCGCCATTGTCCCCAATCATCATGCTTTGCGTCCCCAGGGGAGTTCAATTCATATTGTCATTGGGCTGCTTGGAGCTGGGGTGTTCCAAACGGGGACGTGTTCCCCAGAATTTCTGAAGACTGCCTCCGCAATGTCCCTGAGCTCAGGCCATTCCCGTACTTCTTCTGGCCAATCAAAAAAGTGGACTTTATCCTTAATGATAAATTTTAGCTGTGCAGGGTACAGAAGCATGTACCGTAGCTGAAGAGACCGCAGCTTCTGTTTGATGGCAAGGTAGAATGTCCACTGCTCCTGCACTAGTTTTGTGTAATCCCGGTAAATGGCACATTTATTGTTATCAAAGAGAGGGATCTTGTGCTCCCTTGCCACTTTTAAGATGCAGTCCTTGTCTCAAAAGTTAAGAATTTTGGAGATGATTGCCATGTAGGGAGCCCCCGGCCTCGGAGGGGCACCAGGTGCCCTCTCCACCACAAAGAAGGCCGACAGGCCACAAGGTTTCAGGACACTGCGCACCCAGTCTCCCAGGAACTGTCCAGTTGATGACCCCTTTGCTCTTTTGGGGATCCTCGCCCTCCAGTAGGCCTCCTTTGGAGTTCCAGTTCTCGTCTTCCCTCTTCTACTGACGATCCCATATTATCTGTAAAAGAAAGAAAATAAGAAAGGTGAAAAAATCCAGATGGGTTCTTTTGAAATTGTCAAGCAAGTAACTTCATTTCAAGGTAAAGAAAGATTAATTGCTTAAATGACAATAAGAACTAGGGTGATTTATTGTGTGGGTAGGAATCCAAGATTCCGCTAAACGGACATTAAGGACAGTTGTATTTCCTGTAACAAGCGCTTCCCTGCGAATTAGCACATTGGAAATAGAGCAAGTTTATAAGAACTATTATTGGCAAGAAATAAAGCCAGAACACAAAGAAGCTCTTTAGTCAAGTTGACTGTGTTTGAGTTTGGACATTGCTTCAGAGACTCTGAAAGTATTGTAAAAAGAGGAAGAGACTTTTTCAGACTTACAGAAACGTACGCACAATGTGTCAACATTAACTGACATTATGCAATGTATGATAGTTTATGCAAGTTCAAAGTATTAATTAAGTAATTCTTTTGCCGCCCAGAATCCTAAAAAAACAAGAACCTAGTATTTTGAGAAAGCAGCAGTCCTGACGCCCGACATGACACGCAGTCCATGGTCCAGCAGTCCGATTCTGCAGTACACAAAGCAGAAACTGGTATTTTCTCTTTTTCTCTTCCCAAAACCCCCTTCCCCTTGAGGATTTGTGAGAGGGCAATGTACTTTTCAACACGGTCATGTTAGTCCTCACTATAATTGGGGAATTGTCATCGCCCTATAGGAACACCTGGAATTCAGGTGAGTGGCTTGCACAGAACACCTGAATGGCCGCCAACAACTATGCCCTGTGAGGTTCAGAGTCATCTGATAGGGTATCACCACTTTCAGGCAGACTGGTTTGTCAGGTTATCTGCTGGGTAGGCTGCAGTAGTGTAGTGTATTATTGCGTGATAGTGTTGGAGCCATGTGCTCGGGACTGTTTGTCCTTGCCTATGTTGTTGTAAGTGACAAAAGGTGCGGCTCCCACGTACTGGAGATTGGGAGACTCATGCAACCCTCTCAATGGCAGATTCCATGTCTTGTTGGGCTAGGGCGCACTCTTCTATGTCATCACTGTGCCCGCCCACTAATATTTCTCCTGTAGTCGATCATTAATCGCGGTGAAGAGCAGCGGATAGAAGCAAACCATTGTATGCCCTCCTGGTCCCAGGTCTGTCAGTCCACCTCCCCCGGGAGATACCTTATGCTGCCCAGTGATGCTGAAGTCTAGTTGTCGGGAGCAGGATTCCCCTGCCCACGGACCAGCCAACCAAGTCACGGTATTGGGCCCCCAGTACACCTCCTGACACCTCACGCCCCAAACTAAATCCCTGGGGGCCCAGCCCCAAACCCCACCAGCATGGGCTGCCCCTCAGCCACAGACAGTCCACCCAGTGCCAACGAAACGCCAGGCTGCCATGTAGGCCGAGGTCACAGCTGTATCAGGTCCAATCAGGGAGCACACGTTGCCGCATCGGGCCCCCTCAAAGTTTCAGTCAAAGGTAGGTCTCAAAGTGCATAGGGCCATGCTTCAGAAGTGACTGTATCAGGTATGTCAGCCACCCCAGGACTCACTCTCTAGGGCCCGGGCTCCAGCAATCAAGACAGAGTTGTCCAGTAACGGCATCAAACACGGGGTTGGGGGTTAGCAGTCACATTGCACACCTGAATGGGGCACCTCCTAACCAACACTGGCACTCACCCCCAGCCAGGAACGTTGCCATCAGGAACACTCCGCAGCTGTCTGACACCACCTATAGGCACCCAGCAGGCTGATCGCTCTCTTTACGCTGCTTGTCTGGACTCGGTTATCAGAGTGGGGGGAAAAGGCGAGGGGAGCTTGCAGCTCTCTGTTCGATCCTCGGACCAGGATATCTGGAGCAGGCATCAGCGCAATGTGTCCTCATACTGTTCTGGAACTAAGACTATGGCCAGGCCCCCTCTTCACCAATCCCAGCACTGTGCCCGAGCTGACACAATGGTCCAGTGCTGCAGACACTGCGGCTGAAGTGTTCCAGTCCGATGCTGTCCCTAGCAGGCATGAAGTAAGGGCTACCCTCTGATCAAAGCAGGAGGGTGCCGACCCTCACGCACTAGGCTGCAGTCACCTTATTGTCGGAGGCTGGAGAGGAGAAGTGGCGTGTTGCCCATGTCTCAGTGGGGTATTCGTGCAGAGGTGGTGCAGGGGCTTCAGAAAGTCAGTGTTAGACAGGATTACAGAGGATTTAACAGGATGCAACAGCTAGACTGGCTGGTAGCTTGGGACCGCACATTCTGCTGGCCATGTTTCCAGGCCACCTCCTCCGCCGCTACATCCCCTATATTTTACAATGTTAACTCAATTGCAGTACAGAGATGTTTTCAATTATTATTTGGATCTGAGTTGGTCGATTTGAAAAGGATGGGGTTGCCCTGCAGTGCCCTGGAAGCCAGGAAGTTCACTGTGCTATTACAGGCCAAGTGAAAAGGAAACATTAATTAAAACAGCTAGCATAGAACAACAAGCTCATTTACTGATCCTGCATCTAGGAGATTGCTGGGTGCAACAATAGTTTGTAGCTTTCTCCTGAATGTCTGCCGACATGTTGTATCCGTCATCCGATTATCTGGCTGTTGACTTGCAGGTGTCTCCCAAGTGTGTCTTGTTATGATTCTTTAAGATTTTGTGGTGTTTGATATTTACTTGTACCTAGAGGGATTTGTCCCCAAGAGGACTTGTTGATCATGTAGCATATACAAATGTTCGTCATTGTACAGCCCGCTAGCCTTGCATGGTCTTTTTGTCATTAGTTATATTATGAATCTGAACACTCTGGCCCTCATTCTGACCCTGGCGGTCAAAGACCGCCAGGGCGGAGGACCGCGGGAGCACCGCCGACAGGCCGGCGGTGCTCCAATGGGGATTCCGACCGCGGCGGTAAAGCCGCGGTCGGACCGGCACCACTGGCGGGCTCCCGCCAGTGTACCGCCACCCCATTGAATCCTCCACGGCGGCACAGCTTGCGGCACCGCCGCGGGGATTCCGACCCCCCCTACCGCCATCTCGGACCGCCGGGATCCGGATGGCGGTAGGGGGGGTCGCGGGGCCCCTGGGGGCCCCTGCAGTGCCCATTCCACTGGCATGGGCATTGCAGGGGCCCCCGTAAGAGGGCCCCTACATGTATTTCACTGTCTGCTGCGCAGACAGTGAAATACGCGACGGGTGCAACTGCACCCGTCGCACAGCTTCCACTCCGCCGGCTCGATTCCGAGCCGGCTTCATCGTGGAAGCCTCTTTCCCGCTGGGCTGGCGGGCGGTCTGAAGACGACCGCCCGCCAGCCCAGCGGGAAAGTCAGAATTACCGCCGCGGTCTTTCGACCGCGGAACGGTAACCTGACGGCGGGACTTTGGCGGGCGGCCTCCGCCGCCCGCCAAGGTCAGAATGAGGGCCACTGACTTGCACATACGCCAACATTTCTGAAGAGGTAAGAAGGAGATTTAAACAAAACATTCCAGGAAATTTAATTTTTCTGTTAACTTGCATTGCTGTGATGGAAGTGTAAAGCAGGCGAAAGCGAAATAAGGCCACTTTTGATTTTAAAATGTTGAATTTTTTATTCCTATCTATTCGAGAGTGTTAGCATTTTTATATGTGCCCTTTTGTGCGTAGGGGTGGGTGGATATGTTGGAGTTTCATTAGATGGAATTTCGCAGAATTGCATTAAAGTTCTGTAGAACTCAGTGAGTGGGCAGATCGGGCAACACAATGTGCAGTGCATAACCCTCTGTGCCCTTTCAAAAGTAAAGGGCAATGGGGGGTATGCATTGGAGTGGATACCCCTCGGTGGCATTACATACTCATGTGAGTCCATTGAGGAGTATCCACTCCAGTGCAGTGCGTACACTTCAGTGCCCTTACACACTTATGTAAGGGTGCAGACGAGCATGGACTGCAGTGGTACTTTACCGAGGGGGCAGTCTCTCTATGTTTGAAAAATCACCGAAGTTTAATCTGCAACGGTTTTTAAACATGCCCCCCCCAACCCTGTTTAAATCTATTACAGTGCTGATTTAATCAACCAGCGGAACAGCAGAAATAATTAGTAATGATGTGTTACATGAGTAATGAGGAACTACTAAATTACTCCAGTTCTGCAGGCAGAATTAAAAATTCCACCCACCCCTAGTTGAAGACCAGTGCATGGGCAGCACTGTTTTATCATAACTCAGGAGCTCCTCTCTTTTAATGTTATCTTTCAAAGTCCTTTCTAGTCTCAAAACGGTATCATTGACAAACATCCTACTTTCAAATGGGAAAATAAACCAGTTTGGCCACAAGTCGTCAGAGTATATTTTGTTTTTCTGACATTTAAATTCCTAGGAGTGGTTATACCTTGTTTTGTTAGATTCTGGATTTTTTACCACGATTGTTTTTCTCCATCATATCTAACAAACTTGGGTGTTTTTTAGGTTTTATTTGCAAAATGCTTTATTAGAACTTACCTGCACACAACTCTAAGACATACTAAACAATATTCCTAGAGTGGACTTTGAAACAATCCCTTGGCCATGCTTGGACTGTTTTCTTGTCATCTCAGTTGCCTGTTTGATGGCTTTCCTACTCTCTATTGTTGTGTTTGTCCAGCTAAAAACATTTCCTTTTTGTGCTGTTCCTGTAGGATAACTTTTAGGAGAATTTTTTTTTTAGGATCCCCACACGAGTGTATACATGCACGCTCATGCTCCAGCCGCCAACTTGCAAATGCCTTTTTTATACTTTAAAAAAAGTAAATAGCCATACGCATGTTCATGCACACTTACTTATTTTGAAATGCTTTTAAATAAAAAAGGAAAAAGCAAAAAAGCGCTGGCATTCACATTTAACAGTGATACCTGTTGGCCGTGCCAAAACTACTTTTCCTTGTTGACTTTGAGCTGTGACTGAGCCAGTTCAGGATGAAGGAGCCACACAAAGGCAAGACACTTTATGGTGTCTATGGCACCACTGAAAGACAAGCAGGCTCATTGTCAGCCGCAAAATGACCACAAGCCCCATCACTCCAAGGAAGGTACAACATGAAGAGTGCCTAAACTGCTCTCTTCAAGGCCCATGCCTTTATCCCTATGAGTGAAGTCTCACTGCGGCTGCTTCTGAGCAGCTCAACTAACACGTTTAGCCTCCTAGGATAGGGGAAAGGGGGTTGCAAGGTTCAAAACTACTTCATAGGATGCTTGGAGAAGTGGGGTCGATCAGTGTAGAGCTCTCAAGTTTCCCTGGTTCCGTGCTTGAGTAACTGTTTCACTGCAGGATTGGTCCAAAAGTTCAACGGAGAATCCTGAAATGGTGCACTTTTCATCTTGGACCTAGGAAACTTGAGAGCTTACTTGCAATAGCATTAAACTTCCTGTGTGGGGTAAATGTCCTTTGCAGAGGGGGGACAGGGTGAGGCTGCCACTAAACCGATCTGGGCTGCTGAACTGACCGGAGCTCCTTAGTTTATTGATTAGCTCTTAGACTTAAGATACTTTTCTTGGTGTTTACTTAACTTTAGGATGGCAGTGAAGAGAGGAGAGTTGGGGGCGGTTGAAACTATAAAGACAAGGTCCAGTCGCATAACTGTCTAGCGCAGCATAGGCTGTTGATTTTAACTTCGGCCTAGGTTCTTTAATTAGCTGAGTCCAAAGGACTATCCACTTCTAAGAGTTGTACTTTACTCAAACAAAGTTGTGACAAGCGGCCCTATTAAATCAAGTTGTGGCACTTTGGCTAGTTCTAACTTTATAGCCAGCTGGTTGTAAGCGGCTGCGAAGCATCATGATTGTATGTAAGTAGCTAACTCATGTAGGTTTTCTCACTGAATTCTTGTACTTGTAGCTCAAGTTATTCCATTATAATGCACTCAAAACTACATCCATAGCAACACTGACAAGACTGGTCTGGATGAACTACCCACATACAAGGAATTTCACAGCTAACCTTCTCAAAGTGTTACTTTACAAGATTCTGTTTTCTTGCCTTAATGGAAGGTAGCTGACAGGGTGGTTTAGTAAGTTAAATGAACACTGCTAGGGTATGCAGTGAACAGAAGTTACCAGTTCAAATCTTAGCAAAGATGGCTCAGCGTTCCAACATTCTCAGGAAAGTAATGGAGTATATTCGATTGAGCAATAGTAATATCTCTTATTTACAGCACCTACAGTGGTAGCCGTGAGGGATGAACCATTATGTAAACAAGTTTTTGTGACTATTATTAAACGGCATTATTTTCTAATAGACCCCATCCTCTGTCCAAATGGTGTTAACTGTTGGTAGAAATTTGTTGCTAGTGCCTACATGTTAATTTTCCAAGATTAAAACGAGGAGGATATCTGTGTACCACTTGCGAGTTGTTCATGGATATCAAGGGGTGTTATAGCACATTTTAGAACAATAAATAGTGCATCTTGACACACCAAAAGGCAGTAACGCTCGTCAAAACTCACCAGGTTACATTGGGATCGACCACCACAGGCAACCACCCCAGAACGTTTTGTGAAATGTGGAAAACAAAGTATTTCAAATCACTCTACTCTGTAACATATGCCAGAGCTCGATGTCGTGCAATGGCAACTCTACAACTCCGAGAGTCCTGCTGTGCGGGGCAGAAGTATTAATGTTCTGTGTCACCACATTCCAGCAAATATGTTAAACTCCTCTTGGTGGGAGGGTGACATAACTATCCGTGAAGTTTAACTGCTCACGAACAACCGTCCTTTTATATTAGAAACACTCACTTTGAAAAGTCTGAGTTCGGTTTGCCCTGGAAATTGCTTATCCAGGGATGTAGTAGTCATATGAAAACATTACAACACCAATTGCTCTGGACTAAGAGTAAAACACAAACACAACTCAAACCAACGTTCAGAAGGGTTTCTTTCACACGGTGAAGGAGCTGTCTCGCGGTTTTCTCATGACTGGCACACAAACCAAGGACTCAGTAGATAGATGCATCCCATTGGTATATGACGGTGGCCTAGGCATGGACGATATGCGTTTATGTTACTGGGCAGCACAACTGCAAGTGGTAAATGACTTTTTGGACTGTAGAGAAAACCCAGCCTATAGGCTGGAGATGGACATGATCAGCAGCCCTGCTCTATTCAGACTTCTTCAAGGCTCTCAGAAACCCCCATCTCCAGCCCCTGTATGTTGCACTGAGGTGCTGGAACACTATGCTGCAATGGATCAGATAGGAAGGTAAACCTATGTCAATTACCTCCCTCTGGCAGGGCTTTTGACTACCAGAGTCGGTCAGCCTGAGGGTTTCAAATCCTACGACCTTTATGGGCTAATCAATGCTGGGAGATTTTTGGAAGGGTAGCCATGTGAAGTAATTTCATAAACTGGCAGAGGAATTCCAGCACTAGAGGTTCCAATTCTTTAGGTACTTGCAGCTAAGACATTCAGGTGTTGTCACTACATACAGTGTTGGTAAACTGTGCCAACAATGGTTAAGTTCTTCCACTGTAGCGGCTGTGAAAGTATACATTATTCTCCTGTCTGAGAAAGACAATCTACAAGATTTCTTGTTAGGATCCAGGAAGCTGCACTCAAAACGCTTCCTGGATACCATGTATAATGAGATCTGGAAACGTTCCCAGACTGAAGCTGCTGTACGTTTAAGGCAGATTGATAAGGAAAATATCGAAAATACTTTAGCTGTTGTCAATAATGGCATGAACAGTTTGTCAAACAGAATATACACCTTAAATAATATAGTGGCATCTGCAATAGATATTATTCAGCATGATATCTCCTTTCTACAACATAGACAAAGCCAGCTGTGTTCCATTATGCAGTTAAGTTGGACACTGCAGGTTCTCAAAAGTGGCCTCCGGCCTTGGAAGCACTTTAACAATACTCAGTTGTTTGCTGCTTTTAATTTGTCGAAACAACAACAGGTAATGGCTAAAAAGGAAGCTAGTTACATCATGCTTAACATTGAAAAGCTGGGGAAATTGCCTTTTACTGTTGCAGAAATCCCCTAGCCAGTATGGTTAATACATGGAGTAATAAATCTGCCCGTTTCCACTTCTCGTTTCACAAAATGCTTTAAGCATTTTGCAATAGGCAGATTTGAGCAGATAGGAGACAGTCACATACACAAAGTGTGGGAGTTGCCTTTCAATTACAAGTGTCTGAAGGGCAAAATAGAGGTCTTTCTTAGCGGAAGAGAATGTGAGACTACTGTTAGTCATTCTGTGATCTCCAGGCAGGTGTCCTTGCACAGCCTTTGTAGTGCAAGGGCCCTGAATTTGGCATGCTGTCTGAAAGGTGCTCCTGTCTCTTTGATTCGTTCAGTATTTCAGGTACTTTCTAATGGAAGTTATGTGGTCCTGAACGATCACAGCTGCTGTGGAAGGAAGCCAGGAATCACCTATCTGATTTTAGTTACTCAAACGGTAATTTGTTGCACCCATGTTTTAATCCCTGTCACACAAGGTATAAATGTGGCAAACTTTGTAGCCCCACATTGTTTTTTATTTCTAATGTAAATTTTGACAAGCTGAGCAGACTAAAGGTACTACTATTTCAAAAACATATGGCTCTGACATCAGCCAACATGACCTACGACCTCCAGATCGCAAGGTCATCAGCTGATTTACAGTCCCTATTAAATACCAACTTTCCCAACCATTTTGGAGAATTGGTGACCAAAATCTTTAATGCATCGAATACTGCTGGGATTGGATTTGTTAGCACCTTGCAGTCCATGTTTGGAGTCATACCTTCAGCCATACATTCACTCTTTTCGAGTTTCTTTGATGGATTCCTTATGATTTTGGCATGAATGGGCAGAACTCTGCTGTTGCTATTTTTGATATGCAGTGGCTGTTCTATCTCAGCAAAGCAGAGTGATGGAGCTACCACCAACCCAGCTGTGTCATGATTGCATGATGCAGTATTTCAGAGATTCCTTGCTTGAGGAGCTGGAGCTTGATTGGTCATTGATATTCTGACCAGTCCCAAAGTGTGTGCAGCCGGTTTTCCATTGCAAGTGGCGCCTTTACGAAGGTGCACCTATTGTGTGTCTTGCCGTGCAGTCTGTGCCTCCTGTGGACCAGGATCTACTAATGTTCTCGATGAGGGTTCATTCACAGACATGCCCTTTGATAAAGAGGTTGATTAGCAATGCACCCTATGAGCCACTGCTTGAGGATATACTGGCTCCAATGGCATCGGGCACAATGGACAGTGCTACCTTTGCAGTTCAATCTGCGCCTGAGGCTTCTGCACTCTTCTGCTCCATGGATCCCTCTGCCAATACATTGATCAATCTGTCACCTGCCGAAGTAGAGTCTTTTTTGGTCTCAATGTCCCTTGTTAACATCTGAAACATTCTGCAAGACCACAGTTACTGTTAGAATTTGACTATTGGCTTTTCAAAGTATAAAATGTGACAGCAGATTGCTTTCTGATTCAGCCTGTCTATTGGCCTGCTTTGCTTGTCAACTTAGACATTTGCCTCTTATGTATGACTTTAAATATTTTCTTTAGGATTTTAGGTTAGTAAATTTTTAGTATTAGGCTTTGGACTTTGCACACTTATTCAGACTACAGGGGAAAGTGTTGTGGGTGCAAATTAGCTTCTTGCCTGGCCACATTAGTTGGCTTAGCTTCGGCTTGCAGTCTGTGCCATTTTACCCAAATAATATGCTCTGTTTTCATTTATTCGATTTTATTCATTTTAGCGCAGCTTGTATTAGCTGTAATGATTTTATTTTACAATCAGTCATTATTCTGAGAAAGCATTATTATCTGTGTTAGGGATGACATATTACACCACGGTTAGAAGGAACAGAATGTAAGGCACATTGGAAAGTATGTTTTATTGCCAACACAAGACTGCGTAAACAGTCTAGCGCTTAGGTACATACCTGTGTCAGGCTTCTGTGCAAGAAAAAAATGTTCCGTATATAAACATCTTGTGGGACAAAAAGCTTTAGAGGTGGATCTAGCCCGGATTTTCCATTCATGCTACATGCTGATTTGTGGCCAACATTAGCCTTTGTGTCTCTGTGGAGCCTGATCTGGAGACTGAAGGCCTGACCTTGTACCAAGGTAACGGGGTGGGTTGTGCTTCTCATGGACACTGCACAGACAGATTTGGTGGGCATTGCTATGCTCTCGATAAGGGGCTAGAGATTAAGCTTTTAGGCAGAAATGTATATCCATATAATTGCAATATGTTAGGGTTGTTAATATTCATATCTGATTTTAACAATCCAGATTTTGTTATTCCTCATTATCCTAATCATTGCAGCTTATGTATTTTTTCATAGATTACATGCTTTCAGTAAATGTATTGGAAACTATCCTCCATCTCTTTTCTTGTCTATGTGTGTGTAAGGGACTTGTATGTGGAGAGAAAAGGATAAGGCTTATTTACCATGATTTCCCTTAGGGGTTTTCAGAGTTCTATGGCAAAGGCTGTCACATATCACCTTCACCATTTGAGTTTGGGTTAGGTGCTGCTCGAGAGCCGGGAGGGTTGGACCGACAGTTGCCAACCGATGTAGGAGTGACTAGTCGCCTGCAAGCGGAGGTGCTGTTGTCTCAAATCTAGCAGTTTCCAGTTGTGATACCAGAGTCAGTACGCCACTACAGCGATATCACAAGGTTTTAAACATCCTTCCAGAAATCAATCTCATAGACGCAAATTTGGTAGTTGCCTCATCAGGCAGGCATGGCATTTATCAGAATTACTATGTTTTGATGGTGAATGGATCAGACTGATTCAAGCACCTCCAAGGATCACTGGGAAGAGGATTTTAAATAGCCGGAGAAACAGGAATGAATAGAAGTCAGGACTGCAATCTGGGAGCTGGTAACCTGAACCAAAGCTGCACCTGATCCAATTTACATTTCTTCCCCAATATAATAAAATCCTGAAAGACTATAGAAAATTTACAAATGACAGTCCTCAACATGTGAGAGATCCCATTCAGTATAGGTGGCTTCTTTCATATGGTGTGGCCAGCTTAGTCATTCAGACTTAGGGGCTCATTATGTACATGGTGGTCTGGGCCACCATGCCGGCGGTGGCAGTAAATACCGCCATCTGGCATATATGACCCAGACCACCATATATTGAAACTTCCAAAACCCCACAGCGCAATACACCAACAGCGGTAATGCTGGCGGGCGGTGTATTCCTATCCGACAGGGCAGCGCTGCAAGGGAAAGGCTGGCGGAATGGGTATCATGGGGCGATTTGGGGCCCCCGTGCAGTGCTCAATCACGCAGGTCACTGCCCGATTTACGTGCAGTGATCTGCACAACGGGTGCTACTGCACCCCCCGCACACCAACATTGGCGGGAGCCACTGTCAATGTTACGGCTGTTTTCCCTGCTGGGCCGGCAGGCGGAAACACTGTTTCCACCCGCCGGCCCTGCGGGGAAAACATATTATACGGCTGGCGGGGGGTAGTCATGCTGGCGGTCTTCTATTGACCGCCACACTGATCTCGGCAGTTTTTACCGCCGAGATCATAATGAGGGCCTTACTGCCAATAGGTAAAATACATTGGGCCAGATGTACCAATAAAGCGTTTTGAGATATCCTAATATATAATAAAGGAATTTTACCATTTCACTATTAGGAAATCGCAAACTGCGATGTATGACAGTGTGTTTGACACTGTTAGCGATTCGCATTGGGTCGCAAATGGACCTGCCTCATCAATATTCATGAGGCAGGTCACAATTTGTGACCTAATGTGATTGGCTACAATCACAGGGATAGTGACCTGCTTGGGTCAGCAGACCACCATATCTGTGACTGCTTTTAAAATCAGCAATCTTTTTTTTGTAATGCAACCCATTTTTCTCAAAGGAAAACGAGATGCATTACAAAAAGAAAACTGAAGAGTTTTCTTTTCATTTTTTAAGAGTAGGCAGTGGTCCGCGGGACCACTGCCTGCTCTTAAAAAATTTTTGCACCGCCATTCGCAAAGGAGAATGGGGACTCCTTCTCATTTGCAAATTGCTTACCACTAACTTGAAGTTGGTGGTAACTGTGAGTGTTTTGCGACCGCATTTGCAGTCACAAAATAATCATGCATGGCCCTGCGAGTCTCAATCCCTATTTTGCAAGTTGGTAAAAAGTTACTGACTCACCAAATAGGGATGGTACATAGCAAAAAGCCTTTTACTGGTTACAAACGGCCTAATGGGCTGTTTGTGATTGGTAAAAGAGCTTCATACATCTGGCCCTTTGTCTTCAAAGTTATCCAGTGGCCTCTGGAGCTCACGCCTAAGTTATGGCTTTTGGCCATCATGGAGGGAGGCTTGTTTCTAGATGATCCCTGATAAAACAGAGCTTTCTTCGTGTCAAACATGACAGTGCACAATATTGATGCTCTGACAGACGTATTCGTTTGCAGGATGGCTGAAACTGTTGTGATTGCAATGAAATAGTTTACCTAGCAAGATGGTGCCTGCCCCAAAACACCAAAGGATGGCAGGTTCATGGAGAGAATACCCTTGGAGCAGCACAATTTAGGAACCGTCCTATTTACATGTCTATACATTTATGCACTTATGTAGGACATTCATATTCATTGTGCCATTTAACCTTGTTAACATGTGACACATTTAAATTAATTAACAGTATGTTAAATTGAGTTTAGTTGATAAATTGACTAATGGCATCATGCTCTCTGCATATTCACGTATAACATTTGCTTCCATTACACTTACACAATAAGGTAATAGAAATCAATTTTTAGGTGGAGCATGGTAGCGTGCAAGCGCTCCTTTTCCGACATGTTTGTATCTATATAGGCTGTGAAGCACACCCACCTCAGGCCTATCACTTTCCTTTGATGACATTGGTAAATGCTTTACCTGTGTCTTGCCTTGGGGCGGTTTTGTTAACACCTTGGGGACCGACACTGTTACTTTGATAATTCCCAATATGTTTGACGGCGAGCAAACTTCTTTTTCCTTTTGTGTCTCTCCTTTGCACTCACGCTCATGGCGGCTGTGGAGCTTTTAATTGACTTGCTTATGTCAACGGTTTTACTTTCATTTTCAATTTAAGAGGCCAGAAAAGTCGAGTTAGGAATTTACAACGCTAATAGCTCTAACTCGAGCAAACTTGGGACCCATTGCATTGTCAATGCTTGTTGATTTAGCTTGCCATTAGATCTTGATTGGGAATCTTTGTTTTAATGATGACAGTGTGTTGATTCTTTCTTCTTCAGGTGTGTTATCATGCTCTGGTTAGTTAGAGAAAGGTTTATTGTTTGTATTAGACAACTGATAGTGAGGAGGAAGTTGGCAATTAACTTGAAGTAATGATGGTGAGAGGAAGCCTTCTGTTCATGTCGTACTAGGAGGGCAAAATGCTGGAAAAAACAATTAAATACAGACAGTAGCTCCAAGAATCCACATCTCTCTCCTGCCACCAAGAGCCAATCCTGTAACCATGCGTAAGGGGAGTCGACATACTTCCTAAGTTCTCATCTCCTCAAAATTAGGTATGTAACTGGTAGCCTTCAGCTGGTCCATTGACCAGTTGAAGTTGTTATCGGACTTGTCATAGTCCAAGATCATGAGATAGAAAGGATTAAATTGTTTATCTAAGTAACTTTTCTGAGACGTTTTGTGGTATCAGTTGTGAGGTACCATTGACTGCACTATTGAGACAGAGAACTATAACTTCGCTGTGAGACTACTAAAGGCGACTGGTGCTGGTAGATCTTGTTGTGCAAAGGAGAAACAGCATTAGTCAAGGTGACATCCCGCTGGCCAAGAATTCATCTGTGTGTGTGTGTGTGTCAGTAGTTTGGAAAGCGTTACTCCATACTATTTCATGTGTGATTGAATACTTTGAACTCTTTAGTGGAGCAAACAAAAGTTCAGTTTATTGTGTTTGCTTCGTGTTACAAGACGCGCAATTGTAAAGGAAGGTGAACCACTGCAAGGAGCGAGTATTACATCATTGAGTGCTGTGCTGGGACTGGACGCTTGGTATAGGTGCTACGTTGATAATGGCATAATTAGGTCCAGCTATTTTTAGAACCTACTTTCCCCTTGACAAAGGTCAAAAGTCTGTTTGCATTCTTGCAATGCAATTACTTTTCTTTTTGACTGCAGAATTCCAGGAGTTTGTAAGGTGAAGTGTCTGACCTGTAGGAAATGAAAGGCTGTCGGTATCAGGTTTTTCCTAACACACAACATTTATATAACTACATCAACCTTACAAACATTTCAAAATACTTACATTTCAGTAGCTGTGAGAGCCCATTTGTTGTACTTTTGTGTGATGAAAAAAATATTTTAATAGAAGGAAAAAAGTCAGAATACTTTACTTGGTGATGTGCAAATGATAAATATGTTTTCTGACGCCCAGTTTTCACAGATTATTGTTAATATCCAATATAGTTTTATCAGTAAAGCTGCAAGTTAGTGGGAAGGTTTTTGGACATTTCTTGGAAATTTACTGTCGGTAACTGACAGGATGCTTCTACATAATGCTTTAGTAATATACTTCTTAAAAGCGAGTGTTTAAACATAAACTGAGAAACACTCCTGCCCTGATGGCAAAGCTATTAGTAAACTAAGAGGCCAGTCATGGATCATGTGTACCCTATATGTGGGCTAGATTTATGATACATGGAGCGAATGTTAGGTGTATTTAATCAAACAAAAGAGGTTTTTTAGAGCATAAATGCTGAACTCACATATTTGAAAGTGCACTCACATGTGAGAATTCTGAAAAAGACAACTCTGTAAAATACAATATTTGTCTAGGATCACACAATTTGAGACCAGTTTTGCGGGCCAAGTACCTTACAGTTAGGTTGAGCAGATTATTCAAGCTCCTTGACATGCAGGACTAGTAGCATTTTTATGATTCTTCGAGGCCTGTGATTACACCTTGTTTGAAATACAATTTCTGTTTGTGACTATTGAAATCATTACTGAAAATGAAATGTTTCAGAGTAATTAGAGATATGATATGGATGGTATGATCCAGAGAGATGTGAGACTTCCAGTTCAAGAGGGCGAAGAGGCATCACCAGAAAGCATGAAAGGGCATTATATTTGGGGTTCCATATGTGAATTGGGTTCAGTCAGTGGCATGAGATCACAGAGAATGAAGGTGAATTGAGATTTCCTCTCTATGGCGAATTTAATTTGAAAATTATTGAAAATTTTAGATGAGTTTTGTTTTAGATGAAGTCAGCCCCCTCAACCGGCACTATATGAAGCACTTAATGATCAGGAGCACCTGCCCATGTCATAGGTATGGAGAAATATCAGAATAAAGCTAGGAGAGCAGTGTGTAGTTACGCTGATTCTAAGTGGGATACAGTGCAACAAAAGTGGCCCCCAAAATACTTGAGGGAACTATGTTGTACCCTGCATTGACAAGTGATGAACCCTAAAAAAGAAAAAAATACAAAAGGAGAGCAAAAGATAGATGATCAAGAGGGCTTGGATGATGGTGATAACTAGGAATGGGTGGGGAGCTCTGCTCCACTGGCGGAGCTAATGGTGTTTTTGGCACTCAACACTGCACTTGGAGCGTGGAGTTTGCCAGAAACTCTGCTAGCCTTGCCAGCGGAGCTCACCCGGTGCACCCAGTTATGGGCTACATAGCGCAAGCATAACTGGGCTGCCGTGCAAACCAGCGATGGATCCAGGGAGTGCGGCCAGACCTCCCTCTGCCAACAGCGGAGCAGGGGGCAGAGGGAGTATGAGAGCCAGGCCACTGGGGTAAGGAGGACGAGGACCCAGATGAGTCCTTGTCTCTTAGTATTTCCTTTTTGTTGTTGTTTGTGCACACTGGTGCACAAACAAGGACTGAAATGGCAGATTTCGCTGCCTGCGGCCCTGGCCTAAATTCAGGACAGGGCAGTAGGCAGTGAAAGCTGCCGTTTCAGGCGTTTTGTGCACTGGCCTGCCCCATGTGCAGTGCACCCAGGGCAGGTGGGTGCACAAGGAGCCAGGAAGCTTTCGCTGCCAGGGCCAAAGTAAGTAAAAGAAAGCTGCGATTTCAGGCCTCTTTTGCACCATCCTGGCCCTTGTGCAGTGCACATGGGACAGGCCGATGCACAAGAGGCCTGAAACTGCAGCTTTCACTGCCTATGGCCCTCTCCTGGACACACCCGATCTCTGAAGCACTAAGTAGGGTTGGGACTGGCTAACCAGGCCCGATCCTGCTTAGCGATTCCAAGACTGGGTGCATTCAGGACTCCGCCGGTCACAGAACACTGCCTCCACTGAATTCCACAGAGCTTTTAATCAACTCCTTGGAATTCAGAGCAGTCGAACTACGTGAACTCCGCCCAGGCTTAGTGATTACAGTAATTCTAGTGATGACTTTTTGGGATGTGCTGTTGTCATCTCGTCCATCACTCTATCCGTCTGACAGTTAGAGTGGCGCTGTTACAAGTGAAAACCCTGAAGAAGCCACCACAACTGGAAATCCAAATGTAATCTTTAATGCAGAATTTTCAGGGATTCGTGGCCCTGCAAATCCCCCCATTCCAATTGCTCTGGTTGGCAATAACTGTCCCTGTCACTATTGGTCTCACAGTTCCCATGCATAAATCAGAGTCATCTAGTTTAAAACACATTCTTTAACAGATCCTACTGGAGTAAATACTTGAACCAAAGTCCCTGTGCTCTTGATCTGGGGGGTGATGGAAATGACTGCTTTAGCTCCAACTAAGGTAACCCTGCCGTATAATGCTCCTCTTTGTTCAATGCTAAGCACTATAAGATTCACTTCTGTAGACGAGCCTGACCTGAAACCTCGGAATTCCCTGAACATTGTGAATGCTTGGAGTGAAGTAGGGAAATCCAGAAAGGGAAAACAGGTAGATAAGACTGGAGTTAGATGAAATGATTTCAGGAAATATTGATTTGTCCCACATAGACACTTACCAAGAGAATTAACTTGTGTAGATGTGCAAGGTTGCCACATAGCGTGCCGGGCAAGCCCATGACAAGATTTCAGAGCCGGCACAAGTGTATGACAAACATCTTAAAAAGACCAAGTCATTGCAGAATTGTTATCACATGTGTTTTGATGAAGAAGCTATAATTAGTATGAGAGTTTCAGGGATGAAACTCCCAGTTGGGAAACTGATTGGCAATATACGTAAGTGGAGAGAGTTAGACAAATGGGAAGGCAGATGGGGTACAAAGAAAAATCAAAAGAAATCAAAAATGGCATTCACCACAGGAAGAAAGGGAAAACCACCAAGACGAAGAAGGAAGACAAACTTTTCCATTGAGGGATATGCCAAGTGGAGGTTATATACATGTGGCATGGAGTAGGAGTGTTCTTGCATCATTCACAAAGGACTTTCCAAAACTGAGAGCAAATACTGTTCAGTGGTACACTCAAGTTGAGAGCTTTGTTAAAATCTCTCAAGTGTTGTGGATTTATTTGAATTTCTTTTTCAATATTGTGATACCAAGTAATTTGTGGGCTGAATATGAGGTGGCTATTCAGTGGCCAGAAAAAGAGCCTCAGTGGAACCCAATATCTTAAGCGCAGTTTTCCTGAGGTGATGAAAAAGTATCATCAGGTGATTACATTGCTGAAGAGGAAGGTGCCTGCAAAGGATATTGACTGGGTAAAGATTGAGAGGATCACACAGGAACTTAAGGAAACAGTGAATGCTTACTATAAGAGATTGTTGCAGGTGCTCAAAGAGCAAAGCAGGATGAAAACCCTGAGGGAAAAGACATGGGAGGTTTCATATCTAGGTTTATTAACTTATTTATTTAGTTATTGTATTTAGCAAGGGTGAGCGGCGAGCTTTGCTCCGCTGGCGGAGCTAACAGAGTTTTTAGCACTTGGAGTGTGGATGTTCAACCAAAACATTTGCTAGCCCTGCCAGCAGAGCAGAGCTTGCCATGTGTGCACTGCACCCCAGTAATGGGCCACACAGCGCAAGACTAGACAATCTGCGGCACATAACTGGGCTGCATTGTGCGCTTGTCCCAGCGTCGGCGATGGAGCTGCTCGCTGCCACTAGCAGCCCCAGATCCAGTCCTCCCTCAGCTAGCAGCTCCGGGTCCAGGCTGCCCTTCACCAGCATCCCGGTCCTGGCTCGGGAGCAGGGGGCAGAGGGTGGAGGGAGACAGAGAACCAGTCCACTTGCAACGAGGAACCCCTGGGAGGACCCAGGTAAGTCCTCGTTTTTTTAAATCATTGGTGCACACAATGGTGCAGAAGAGGCCTGAAACTGCAACTTTGGCTGCCTGCGGCAGTGGCCTAAATTCAGGCATGTGCTGCACACGGGGCAGGCCGGTGCACAAGAGTCCTGAAACTGCAGCCTCCGTTGCACAAGCTGCAGTTTCAGGCCTTCTGTGCACTGGCCTGCCCCGTGTACACTCCACACGAGGCAGCCAGTGCTCAAAAGGGCGGAAAATTTCAGGACTCTTGTGCACAGCCTGCCCCCTGTGCACTCACTGACTGCACACAGGGCAGGCCGGAGCACAAGAGGCCTGAAAACGGAAGCTTTTGCTGCCGCCTGCCCTGGCCTGAATGGCCCGATCTCGGAAACGCTAAGCAGGGCCAACCCATTTTAGCGCTTCTGAGATCAGGCGCATTCAGGCCAGGGCAGGCCGTACTCTGCCGCTCAAGGGACTCTGTGGAATTCCACAGAGTTGTAAATCAACTCTGCGGAATTCCGTGTAGTTGAACTCTGTGAGCTCTGCCCACCCTAGTATTGATAAAGCACTCTAATCATCTCCAAGGGGATATTCTAGTACTGGACCACAAACTTAGAGCTCCATGGACCACAAACCCTAGAAGGGAAATAACCAAGTCTGCAACCTCTTCTGTAATGTGAAGAGGTCAGAGGTCGAGCTGGGATCAAGGCAAGGATCTCCAGTGATGGGCTGCAAGATGGTTAAAAGAAAGGCCACCCATTCTGGCTTTTTTGATATGCTTGGCCCTTACCATAGCTAAATTTGCTGATTCTAGCGGGGCGTGGCTTCGGGCGTCAAGATGGCGGTCGCACTCTGAGAGTGCTCTGGACCCCTCTGTCATCCGCCTAAAGAAGCTGCCACTAAGAAACCTATTATGATGCTCTAACCGCTCCCACGAGCTCCTGGACCTCGGAGAGACCTCCGATGCCAATATCGGCACAATCCACGCCGCGAACGCTGGCCGCGACCGGAACAACAGTTTTTTAAAATGGCGGCTGCGCTCACAGCGTCTCGGCGGACCCAGAGATCGGGGCTTGCCTGCTGACGGGGCCGCTTCCGACGAGAGTGCCGTATGCGGCGCTCGAAGTGCCTGGAGCGGGCTCCGCGATCTAGGGCCCCCGCGGGTAGAGGAGCGGTGCGGCCGGATTCGTTGGTCCCCCTCTCTGAGACCCGGGCCTCGTGACACCGGACTCGGGGGACTGAGGGGAAGCCCGGAGAAGGTGAGCCGTAGGATGAGGGCTCCCTCGCCTGATCTAAATAAGCGGGGCCGGGCCCCGGGACAGGGGCTCGCCGGCTGAGAAGACCGCCGCAGGCGAGCGTGCCGCACAAGGTGCAGGGGGTACCTGGACTTGGCTCTGCGATCTGGAGCCCCCCCACGGGAGGGGGAGCGGCGCGGCCGGCTCTGTGGACCCCTCCCCGGCGAAATGAACTTCGCGATGCTGGCACCGAAGGACTGGAGAGAAGCATAAAAAGAGGTGAGCCGTAAGGTGGGGGCTCCCTCACTTGAGCCGGGCAGGGCGCGGCTGGGCGGCGCAGCTGCGCTCCTAGCCGCTGATCCCGGGCGACCAAGGCTAAGCGAGTGGCCCTCGGACCCCGGGTCTAAACGCCTGAGAACGAAGCTGCCCCCCTCCTGGAAGAGAGAGAGAGGAAGGAGGGAGAAGAGAGACCCGGCCCCCCCAAAAAAAAACATCGCAATAGGGGCCCAAAATGGCACAGCAGACCTGGGCGACAAGGCTGTGCCCCCGCGATCCCTAATCTTTAACTCTGATTAACGGGAAGGGACTCCCCTGAGACCCCCTTCCATCCCACGGCCACAACGCTGCTAACACATGCCAACATACCCCGGTGTTGGGAACCTACTAAAGATGTGCTGAAGCCTCCAGAGGTTCAAAACGCTCCGTGACTTCTCGAAGTCGTAAGACAGGACCTGGAGCGGGGAGAAACCAGCCACTTGGCAGACCAGCAAAACGTGGCTGACCGGTGGCCGCCAAACCCCAAGGAAGGGACCGCGATAGCGATCGCCGACGCGCCCTGATGAGACCCTACTGATGGTCCTCCTCTGGGACCTTCCCTGTGAGTGCGCCTAGGGTGTAGAATTTAGACGAAAGAGCTGCAGAATTTGAATAAGACACCCCATCCCCCCCGAGACAAAATGGGGAAGGACAGAGCGAGTAAACATCTCCCACCTTCTCAGCAAAAGATTGATCAATTTACAACATCAACAGGCCTTAGAGGAGAAGGAGAGACAGCCGCGGGGGGCCCAGCATCAGACGGAGTGAACGCCATCCTCCAGGCAATTCAATCATCGCAAGCAGCTGTGGAGACTAAAATCGGGGAAGTGCGTGAGGACATGGGCCTCATCAGGCAGGACCTCAGAAACACGGTGAATCGAATCACTGAAGTGGAGGGCCGAGTCTCCCAAAACGAAGACGAACTAGCTGACCTTAGAACCAAAGTGGCCCAGCTACAGACTCGGACATCCGAGCTACACCGCCGGGCGGAAGATTCAGAAAACCGATCGAGACGTAACAACCTACGCTTTGTAGGATTCCCGGAGGGCTCGGAGGAAGATAAAGCCACAGAATTCTTGGAGCAGTGGATCAAGACTTGGATGCCAGATCAAACTCTTTCACCCTGGTTTGCAGTGGAGCGTGCTCACAGGGCCCTTGCCCCGCGCCCCCCTCCGGGCGGTCCAAAACACCCGATGATTGCGCGAATCCTCAACTTCAGAGACCGTGACAATATCCTCAAAGAAGCCAGGCGCTCCGAAAATCTTTAGTGGGAAAACCACAAAATCGTAATATTCCCGGACTACACCCAGGAGGTCCAGACCCGTCGCCGCTCATATGAGCACGTTAAACAAAAACTTAGGGCTATGCAACTTTCGTACATGCTCCTCTTCCCTGCGAGACTTAAAGTCATTATGGCAGGCAAAGCGCACTTCTTTGATTCCCTGGAGGAGGCGTGGGACTGGCTAACTGAGGAGGGCATCAGGGCTCGGGGGCCCGGGGCGCGAGGGGGGGAGCCCTCCCGTGTGGGTTCCCCCCCCGCTGGGGGGCCCTGGAGGGGCCGTAAACGCACTAGATCTCGGAGAGGGAGACAAAGAGAATTGGACACTCCCATGGGTGGAGAGACGGTGAGAGAGACTGGCTCACAGAAAGGAAGGTTGCCCGTTGAGTCTCCAGAGAGGCAGATCCAGACGCAGACCGGAGACGACGGCCGCTTGAGCCAATCCCCGGCGCTTGGCTGACATGTTACACGGAGCTCCGAACGGGACGCGTGGGAAGGGCCGGAGAGTCTGGTCCATCCCGAGGAAATCCTGGATGGACTACATCGGGGAAATGGGCTCTCCCTAAGACTTGTAAAGTATGGCTTGACTTTTTGCGAATAGTTGTAAGTGATCCGACTGAATGGAGGGGTCCATCACTCCACTCCTATGGCAGCCCCTTTGGCTGTTTTGTTCTGGTTGAGTGTTAGGGCGACAGATGCTTCCTGGGTGGGAGTATGGGGGGGGTGGTTTTGGGGGAAGAAGGTTAAGTTAGGGTTAGATAGATATATTTTTAGTATTGCACTGTTTTTTTTTTTTTTTTTTAATATTTTTTTATTAACATTTTATCATTCAATAAACAGTATTATGTTTACAGCACCATCTTGTTTGCTTCGTGTTAGTGCATAACAGTATAAATATCACTACTGTCTACATTGTTTGAATGTTCTACTTCATTAATTATTCGATAACCTTTATACTTTAAACGTATGCAAGAATAGAACATCAGTGGCGCTTCTTCTCGTATGGGTTGCCCAATTGGCCTAGTGTAGCAGAGTCATGTTTTTCTAGCTATTATACAACACCTTTAACTCGTTTCAAACATTAATTAACTTAAACTTAAACACGATGGCAAAGTAGGGGGTGGAGGCTGCTAATGCAGGGGGATGCCATTTCTTGGCTTTTCCAGTATGTATGGTGTCATTACTCAAAGACTTGTCTGGTTTCAGGTGGGTGGGGCGTCTACCGGGTCCAGCCTGTCTGTTAATCAATGTCATGGGCTCTGTCCCCTGTTGTCCGCCTTTTGTTCAATCTCGGCCTTATCGTGTCTTCCCTTATCATGTCCTAGAGGGCGAGGCAACATTTCCTCCCTTCCTATGTTTATCCAGTCTCCACTCCTGTTGGAGTGTCTGCGTCCGCTGTTCTCAATATATTGTCCCAGCTTGTCATTGCTACTTCCCATTTCTGTGCTATAGGGTGGCGACGCAGTCCCCTCCCCTCCTCGCTCTTCAGGACCTGGAGTTCGGCTCTAGCCCATGTTGTAACGTCTTGTCTCCACCCAACCCGGGGGGGCCGAAACTGTGCCTTCCAGTTCTTTGTGATCTGTCTCCTATATAATACCAGTGCCAGACTCAGAAATCGGGTCTCCACTCTTCCCCGCGGCAACCCATTCCCAAAGCCCATCAAACATCTGTCAGGGGTCGGAGTCAGGTTCATATTAAGGAGTTTCGATAGGTCGGACATCACCTCTTCCCACCCCAGTTGGATCTCTGGACAGGTCCATACCATGTGGTCAAAATTTGCGTCTACATTTTTACATCTGGGGCACACCCTAGGAACTCCCCCATAGATTACTGTTAGCCAATGTGGGGTGAGGTATGTTCTGTGGAGGTAATTATATTGTATATATCTCAGGCGCGTGCTGCGAGCGACGGACCGGGGGTAAGCCAAAGCTCTGTTCCATTCCGCATCTGACGGTTCCCTACCGACTGTCCTCCCCCAAAGTATTGCACTGTTAAGTTTTAACTGGTCATTCCTTTGTCCATTGACTGACACCCGACACTGTAAGACCCCCACGCAGCTCACGCCTGGTCCTCATTTACACAAATCATCTCATGGAATGTGAACGGGCTGCTAGATAAGATCAAAAGATCCGCAGTAATTAACACTCTCCGTAGATATTCCCCCTTGGTGGCCCTACTACAGGAAACCCATCTTCTGGGGACTAAATGCCCTATGCTGGCTCGAGGAGGATTTGATAGGGTTTACCACGCAGGCTTCGCTAGAGGCTCCAGGGGGGTGGCTATCCTGCTCCACCGCTCATTACCCATGGCGATTACATCTACGAGGTCCGACCCACAAGGCAGATTTGTAGTTGTCTCGGGGTTACTTCGAGGCTCGCCACTGAATCTTGTGTGCGTGTATGCCCCCCCGGCGGGATTTGACGCCTTTCTACTCTCACTCCGTCAGGTGGTAGCGGGACTCCCCCAAGGAATCACAGTAGTAGGAGGGGACTTCAACACGGTTCTAGATCCCGGATTGGATGTGTCAGGGGAGGTCTCCGCGGGCAGGTCCACCCGAGCCACAGGCCTCAAGAGCTGGGCTGATAGCCTTGGCCTATGTGAAGTGTAGAGAACCTGGCACCCCATGGAATGTCAATATACGCACACCTCGGCCGCCTACCGGACACACTCTAGAATTGACTTAGTATTTATGCCGGCCCTGGACTTCACCAGTGTCACGGGGGCAGAGATACTGCCTCGAGGGGTGTCGGACCACGCACTGGTGCGAGTCCGGCTGGGCGGAGTGGATCTCACTAGACGCCCGGTGTGGCGCCTGAATGCTTGGCTCTTGCAGGATGATGTTTATACCCTCAAGATTAGAGATCGTCTCACGCAGTACTTTGAACTGAACGTGGGAACGGTCCAGTCGTCGGGCGTACTATGGGATGCCTACAAGGCCACCCTAAGAGGGCATGCTAAGTGCCTCCTAAGCGCGCGAGCGCGCCCGCGACTCACGAGTGTCCGAGTTGGAAGCTGAAGCGTTAAAACTGGAGCTCCAACAAACGGCTTTATCCGAAGCCTCCGCATTGAGGCAGCTCACCAGGGTCCGAGAAGAAATCAAACACTTAGCACTAGAGTCAGCGAAGTATATGTGGAGGGCATCGTCCGCCCGAATATATGGCTGGGGAGACAAAAATGGGAAGCTCTTGCACTGGTTGGCCACCCGGCCCTTAGTTAACAGAATCATTCCCGAAATTAGAGACGATACAGGCACCCTCTTCAAAACACCCATCGAGATTGCACAGAGCTTTGCTTCTTATTATGCACGCCTGTATGCAGAACACCCCCGGCCCACTGTTGAAAAAGAATTCCCCCTCCTGAATGACATAACGCTCGCCAGAGTTTCTCAGGCGACCAAGGCCAGGTTGGACGAGGCACTTGACCTCACAGAAGTAACTAATGCGATCGCCAACCTGGCATCAGGCAAGACACCAGGACCAGATGGGTTTCCAGCGGAGTTGTATAGGAAATGTAGTGACATTTTGGCCCCGCACTTACTTGAGATTTATAAAGAAGCTAAGCAGAAAGGTCACTTCCCTCCAGGGATTGACCTAGCTACAATAGTAGTAATCCCGAAGACCCAACCCCCGTCGCCAAACTGCTCGGCTTACCGGCCTATCTCCCTCCTCAACACTGAGATCAAGGTGTTAGCCTCAATCCTTGCCACTAGATTAAAAGAGGCAATGCCCACCTTGGTGCACCCTGACCAATGCGGCTTCATGCCTACGCGGAGCACCAGGCACTGCGTTAGGCGATTGCATCTTGCCTTAGCACACCGTAAAACCCTGTCACACACCCCCTGGCGCTGCTTTTACTTGATTTTGAGAAGGCCTTTTACACAGTGGATTGGTCCAATCTTGAACAAGTACTAAAAAAAAATGGACTTGGACCCAAGTTCTGGGGTCTGGTGGGATTGCTCTACTCTAATCCAACGGCTCATGTCCAAGTAAACGGAGTAGTCTCAAGTGTATTCCCGATTGGTCGTGGCACCCGACAAGGATGCCCGCTATCCCCCTTACTCTTTGCATTAACAATAGAACCCCTGCGAAATTATTTCGAGAGGACCCTCTGATAGAGGGCTGGTCTTGGCCTGTGTGTCCGGAAGACCGTGTGGCACTGTACGCGGACGACGTCCTACTATACATTGCTAACCCGGCCAGGAGCGGCCCCCGCATCATTCAAATTCTAGACATCTTCTCGGAGTCTTCAGGTCTCACCCTAAACCCCAATAAATCCCTGTTGGTTCCCCTCCAACAATCTAGAGATTGTATAGATTGGCAACAAAACATACCAGTGCGGAGGAATAGCTTTAAATACCTGGGGGTACATGTCGCAACACTCCCTGAATTAACATGTGAACTCAACATCACGCCCCTAACCAGAAGAATCAAAGATGATCTTCAACGGTGGAAGGACCTCCCCCTTAACTTGCTTGGAAGGATCGCACTCTATAAGATGATGGTCCTTCCCAGGCTTCCCTATCTCCTCCAAAATTATCCACACCCTATCCCCATGAAATGGTTTAGAGATATGGACTCACTAGCGCGCCAATTTCTGTGGAGTGGCACCCGTCCCCGGCTGGCGCTTAAAACCTGCCAGAGAGACGTATATGAAGGGGGTCTAGGAATGTCTAATGTCCTTTACTACCACCTGGCGATGCAACTGCTCGTGATTAATGACTGGTTGGGGGGGGGGATGGACAGACCCGGCGTACCGGCTGGAACTCCAGACACTGAGCTACCCTAAGATCTTTGACGCCCTGTATGGCGGCCCAATTACACGTGGGACTCCCGAGGTGACAGGGGTGGTGCTGCAGGGATGGCGGACGGCCCAAAAGATAACAGGATGGTGGGGGCGCCATACCCTGCAGACCCCACTGTGGCATGGGACGTGCTTAGGAGAGGTGGCGGGTCTTGAGGGATTCCAGAAATGGGATAAAATAGGTATCTCTACATTGGGTGATGTTTGGGAGGGCACACACATGCGTTCCTTCGAGGACCTCCAAGAAACCTTTGCACTAAATAAGACACAATTCCACAGATATCTCCAGGTACGACATGCCCTACTGACACAGGTCCAGACAGGGGACACCATACCCGAAAGCAGCCCTATGGAGAGGAGGGCTCTGATGGGGAATCTTGGTAGGGGAGGCGTTTCCCAGGTATACCGCACATTAATCACCACCACCGCCTGTTCCTTGGAGGAGCTTCGTCGGAAATGGGAGGGATGGGTGGGCCCTGTGGAGGAGGAGGACTGGACTGAGGCATTGGCAGCTCCCCACGCCCTGACCATGACGACACGTCTCCGACTAATACAGACTTATTACCTCCATACGGCATACCTTACACCCTCCAAAATGCACAGGGCGGGGCTCCAATCCACAGCTGGCTGTCCCAGGTGTATGAAACCAGACGCTGATTTCTTCCACATGGTGTGGACATGCTTGATTATCAAAACCTACTGGAAGATGATCTCGCAGGAGATCTCGTTGACCCTGCAAGTGGACATGGAGCTGACACCATTGACATCCCTAATAGGGGTCATGGGAGATTCGGGATTACGCAGAGCAGAGCGAACCTTACTAGGGGTGGCGTGCCTAGTGGCCAAAAGAGATATTGTGACGGACTGGAAAGCCAATAAGGCACCGGCCCTGACCAAATGGAAAGGGGGGATGGACTGGTGTGCCCAATGTGAAAAACTCGTATATGAGGCTAGAGGATGCCCGAATAAATATAACAAGATCTGGGGGAAGTGGGAGGATATGACAACTTAACCCCCTATAATGCAGACTGACACAATGAGAGGAAGAATCCAAACACATTCCTCCAACCCCTCTTGAGTGGAATGAGGCACCTACGTGACACACCAACATAGACGTGTACAATCTACTCATTCAGGGTGTTGTCTGGGGCATTGGAGTTGACCACTGTTTGGTGCCCATTGGCACCTTGTTACCTATGTATATAACTGTTTTACTTGTTTTGTTTTACCTTATTTTATTGCAAAACCAATAAAAATTCTTTATAACAAAAAAAAAAAAAAAATTGCTGATTCTTCTGGCTTATACATAGCAATTCGGTCATGGAGAGTGTCTCGGCTGATCATGAAGTGCCTTATGAACATAACAGAGTAGCTTGAATTTGGCTCTCTTATGAATTGGAAGCCACTGTGGTGAATTCAAGCAGGCAGAGTCCTAACTTCTTTGCATGCAATTACAGAATTCCCAGATACAGAGCATTCCCTTAATCCAGCCCTAAAGTCCGAGCTTGAGTTTGTGTTCTTCGCCATCCTAGTGAAATTGATCGAAAAAGCTTATGCAGCATGCGAAGAAAGCCAAAGCATTTTCCACATATTGCGTTTACCTGGTCCTTCACAGAGAATCATCGATTAAGAATCCAAAATTCATTCCAGACTCTACAAGCCCCTCCAAGGAGTAGGATATCTGTCTGCTTCTCAACACTGAGTTTCATACAGAGTGACTGCATCCACGAGGCTACTTCCAAGAAACATTCTATAAAATTGTCTTGTTTCTCCCTGTGCCTTTCATCAATAGAGATGATAAGCTGAGTGTTATCAGCATACGAGAGAATCAGAAAATCCCAAACCTTGACCATACATGCCAAAGATGTAAAATATTACTGTTAAACAAGATGGGGCTAAGAGCCGAGCCCTGCGCAACCCCACTGTTGGACAACTGGTGGTTGGACCTGAACTGGGCCAGTTGTACTGATAGTTATTTGTTGTTCAGGAAAGAACCAGACCACTGAAAAGTTTACGAATATAGGCCTATTTAATGCAGCCTCTGCATTAATAAACTACAGAGACTGTATCAAAGGATGCAGACAAATTCAACAGGATAAGGGCCGCAGTCTTTACTGATCTAATACTGTCCAATCCTGCCAGCAAGGTGGATTTATTGCTGTTCCTAGCCACAAAACGTCTTTGAGCAGAGATGTTTTAAGGTATGGGGAAGGTGGGCAATTGCCCAGTGCCCCTGCATTCCAAGGGCCCCCATGGGAAAGTTATCCTATAGCTCAGTTCTGTGTATTTCTCTGTCTTAACCTTTAAGTATAACTCAATATTGTCAGGCAAAACAGGACTTTAATTACCAAAA
Source organism: Pleurodeles waltl (assembly GCF_031143425.1). Classification (NCBI taxonomy): domain Eukaryota; kingdom Metazoa; phylum Chordata; class Amphibia; order Caudata; family Salamandridae; genus Pleurodeles; species Pleurodeles waltl. The sequence continues at coordinate 145,087,732 of NC_090443.1, forward strand.
AATTAACATTAAAATTCAAAGGTGGCCCGAACTGGGACTCCCAAAATATTTCTTGCCTGGGGCCCCCAAAAGCCTTAAGTTGACACCATGTTTGAGTGGAGTCCAACAATTTGTTGCTTTAAAGATAATGTGATTGTTGAGCTTTAACTAGCCTTTCTAACATTTTAGCCATACATGGTAAAAGTGAGATCGGACGATAGTTGGACAAGATGGAGGTATCTATCCCAACTTTCTTTGCCAATGGCAAGATCAGGCCATGCTTCCACATAGAAGGGTATTCAGCACTATTCAAAGAGAGAATGAAAATATGTGTAAAGTATGGACTTCAAATAGAGGCCAGATGACAAAAGATTAAATGAAGGTATGGATGGAGATTTCACCTCTAGCACAGCCCTTTCCACCATCTCTGGTTTGAGGTTTAAGAAGTTGCTCAAATGGGCTGGTGCCCCCATGTGAGGACTGAGATTCCTATAAGAGTTCTCCCCTGTGGGAGGTTGAGCCTGGAAAGTCAAATATATCTTCCCAATTTTATCAAGAAAAAATGTAGCCAACTCTTCACAATGCAGAGCTGAGGCATTAATTGCCTGATTTAAAGTGGATGCTAGAATACCATTTTCAGATGGAGATTCTCTGGAAGAGTTTCTTGACTTAAAGGGAACACAGGCATCTATCTCCTTTGTCATAGCTATGGTGAAATCCTTCACAGTTATTTCCAAAGGCTCACCCTCGCTGATCCTAAAAGGAATCAAATTGCTTGTGAAGGACTTGGATTCAACTTTCTTCCAAGGTCTCTTTAACACAGAGGTGGGACCGAGACTGACTGGTGATCACTTAAAGAAGTAAATTAGAAATTAATTAGGAAGTGGTCAGACTAGTGGATGAGGTCAATATCATGGATCTTAATCGCACACACATTAGTAAACAAAAGACCAAGAGTATGTTCGGCCTTATGTGTCAGACCCTTATTCCATTGTTTTAATTGTAGAAGCTGCATCTCGTTCTCCAATTCTCTGTTTAAGGAGTCCACCTTGCCCTCAAATGTAGGTCAAAGTCACCAAGTAGCAAGAAATGATTGTACTTTAAAACCAAAGGGGTCAACAGCTCAGCTAGATTAGATGCTAGCTGAGAATTGTAACCAGGAGGTCTGTAGAGGGTAACTCCACACACTATGAACAAAGTATTAAGGGGGAGCTGGAAGAGTAAAATCTCTGTCCCCTCTTGGGGCGCTGCTTATATCCGTGATGAGACTGTAACCTGAGATCAGAATGATGATCCAACACCATTTGATTTGTTGGCAGAACAAGCCAATTGAAGAATTATAGAGATATGCTAGATACTGCAGGGATGAATTGGGTATGAAACAGAAGCGATTGAAAGAAAGGTTTATGCTGGTCCAAAGGAGGGCACACAAAGACGAGGTCAGAATCAGTCATATGTAGGAAATGTGGCTGGAATGCAAGGAGTTATAGGCCCACAGGGAGGATCTAGATGCAAGGTGGAAATGGTGCTCAACAACATAGAGGTCTTGATGTTCAAATTGGCCCGAGATCGATTTTGCAACATTGAAGGGATCTATTCTTTATCAGTATTGCATTAAGTTGAAGCATTGGAAGTGTAAGTGTAATTTGAAACCCAATAGGGGAACGAACTATACTCAAGGTCAGAATTCGGGGTTTGAACAGACGCATGCATGTGTTTCAACCCAGTTACAAAATGTGCTCATGGAGAGTGTTGGAAAGTGGACTATTGTTAAGGGCAGGTGAGTACCTACATTTAGCAAAAGTCCACAAACGCCCACTTATGTCCAGTTAGGTCTCACTAAATTAAACACAGCTCAACCCTCGGTAGCTTAGCAGTGAGCAACAAGTCTTAACTTAGGAGACAAGTGTGTAAAGCATTTAAAAATCACAAAACAGAAAATAAGTAAAACACAAAATACAATAAAAACCCATCACCAATTGACAAACATAGATTATGTTTTTATCTTTAAAATTACACCAAAACGATTAGAACTGGAGATAGTCCTCTTTAAAGAATTAATGTTTTCTAGTGCATAGAAACTAAACGTGCCACACTTGTCATCTGGTCGCACTAGACCGGGGCAAACTTAAAGTTTGTGGCTGACCCCGATGGAGCCCTCCTCGGCTACAGCAAGTGGAAGTCCGCTGTCAAAAGTTAACTTTCGGCCTTAGGCCTATATTTAAACTATTTTAGCACCGCATTTGCATCATTTTTTTACGTAAATGCGGCATAAACTTACAAAATACAATTATATTTTGTAAGTTTGTGCCGCTTTTGCATCAAAAAGCAGCGCAAATGCAGCGCTAAAAAAGTATAAATACAGGCCTTAGTCTTCTCTTTGAAGATTTTTCTACATCGGGATGAAGTTACTAATCCAATCCGACCTCGCTGGAGCCCTCTCCGGATACGGGTCGCAGAAGACCTCAGTGAAGAATTCTACCTTCGGGCTTAGACAATTTTTCACGTTGGAAATCTTCATCCCGGCCAAAGCTGAATCTTGATCCGACGTGCTTGGAGCCTTGCTAGGATACGCTGCACAGGAAGTCCGAGTCAACTTTTTACGTTCGGACTTTGTCACTTTTTTGGAGCTTCTTCCTTCCGACAGGGTACAACCGTCCACAGCATGCTGATTTCGATGCAAGGTCATCAGATCACCTTTCCGGGAGACCCAGCTGAAATCCTGGAAGTCTGGGGCTTGGAGTTTTTCAGCATGACGAACCTGCAAGTCAGGCCGAGTTGCAGTTAAGGTAAGCTGGCTAGACTCACCACAGCAGGTCTGTCCCTCTATGGAGCTTTTTTCCAAAAGTTCTCCAAAGTTCTCCAAACTTCTGGATCTTCAGAGACCAATTAGTCAGGGACCAATGTTGCTGCTTCTCCTGGTTGCCGGGATACGGACTCTCTCCCCGGCCCGCCCACAGCTCTACAAAAAAGGCGCGCAACTCGCAGGACGTGGTTGCTGCTTCTCCTGGTTGCCGGGATACAGACTCTCTCCCCGGCCCGCCCACAGCTCTACAAAAAAGGTGCGCCCCTCGTGGGACGTGCCCGGGCATGCGCCCGGGCCAAGACCGGTCCAAGACGGGCCCGTCTTCGTCCGACTAAAGCCGGCCCGGGCCCAATCTCTTATATTGCTGACCCACCAAACAGGTAAGATCCAAATTACTTTAATTTTTTACTGTGTTGTTGTCACTTTCTACCGGCCACAAGGGGAAGAGGAAAGCTGTAGATCTGTTGGATCCCCTGATTGACTGAAAAAAAGCAGAAAAAGCGTCCTAGAACACCAGTTACTAAGACCAAAGGAAGTAACCACAAACCATTTGAAGAGATAGATCAGTTATTAGAAGAAGTGGAGGCCATTTTAAGTTGCACAGCGGGTAATAACGGAGCCCTGCCTCCAAAGAAGGCTTTATCTCAACCTAGGAGGGTCCAAGAGTTTTTTAACAAAAAAAAAGATGAAGGATCGAGCTTTAGACCCTGTTATTCTGTCTAATAGAGGAGGGGCTCTATCTAACACATTTCATACTACCCCCCCCCACCCCAAGGATCAACGACTGATCTTTTATATAGATGAGGGCCACCCCAAGCAGAAGAGGAAGGAAGTATATCTATTCCAGCCATTCCACTAAGCCCCGTGATAAATCTGATCCCAAATATACCTTGCAGAAATTGGTTCGAGGCCCTAGCTGAGGAGGGTGATCCACTTAGGGCTTACGGACACCCTGCAGTCGAGCTCAATAAAGAAGATACTATTTGTCCACCCATTTCTATCTCTACTTCCCATTTGGAGCAACCTTCGACTGAGACCAATGTGTCTCTTATACTGCAGAGAGGGGATGAAGTTAGGACCCTGGTACTGCAATTAGCCAAATTTCTGCAGGAAAGGACAGTACATCCGTGTGGATGCAAATGCCATTCATGAGGTGAAGGGACAAAGGGTGGATCTACAACGACCGACTCGATTCTATCCACTCGACTGTATATGGGGGTCAAGCTATTTACCATCAAAGGAAAACATGCCCTGCAGATAATCCTACACATGGGCAGCTGGGCAACAAACATACTTCTACTGAGGGGGCCGCTATGACAAATCATGTTGCCCCTATTGGTTGCCCTCCTGACCCCTCAAACTGTTTGTCAACCAGGAGGTATAAAGCGATTGATAATCCCTCATGCAAGGGGGATCACATTTTTTTTAATGCTTGTAGGCTACCTGCACCCCTCTCTACTTCTGATCCTATTCGTGATATTCCCCCCCAGAGAGCCCCCAGTGGTCCAGTTACACTGACAAAAGATCAAGGCACCAAGCCTGGGTCCAACACTCTCTTTTTGAACAACATTCCGAAGTTGCCGCCGGGGCTCATTGAGGACCATGAGTCCAGGGTCAACAAGGTCACCCACTGGCTACGACATCAACGGAATGGCTTATCGGTCATACGTACGGACATTTCCAAAGCCAAACGGTGGAGCCCCTCGGGGTTGAACTATGACATTATCTCAATCGAGTTTTATGATAAAACCTTGGTTGAGTGACTTATTGCATTTGATGCATGTACTCGCCTTCTTAGGGGGCAAAGCAAGGGAGGTATTACCCTAGAGACAGAAATAGACAAAGTAAGCCAGGTTCCAGCTAATAGTCATTTGGGCTGCTATATCGCATGGGATCAATTAGGGTGTGGTGAGCCTACTCAGACTAAGGGCCTGATTCTAATGTTGGCGGGCGGCGGGAGCCGCCCGCCAAGCTACCGCCGCTGAATGACCGCACCGCGGTCAAAAGACCGCGGCGGCCATTTAGACATTTCCTCTGGGCCGGCGGGCGCTCTCCAAAAGAGCGCCCGCCGGCCCAGAGGAAATGCCCCTGCAACGAGGACGCCGGCTCAGAATTGAGCCGGCGTAGTTGCAGGGGTGCGACGGGTGCAGTTTGCACCCGTCGCGTATTTCAGTGTCTGCTTAGCAGACACTGAAATACTTTGCGGGGCCCTCTTACGGGGGCCCCTGCCGTGCCCATGCCATTGGCATGGGCACGGCAGGGGCCCCCAGGGGCCCCGCGGCACCCCCTACCGCCATCCTGTTCCTGGCGGGCGAACCGCCAGGAACAGGATGGCGGTAGGGGGTGTCAGAATCCCCCATGGCGGCGCAGCAAGCTGCGCCGCCATGGGGGATTCAAAGGGCAGCGGTAAACTGGCGGGAGACCGCCGGTTTGCCTCTTCTGACCGCGGCCGAAGCGCCGCGGTCAGAATGCCCTGCGGGGCACCGCCGGCCTGTCGGCGGTGCTCCCGCCGACCCTGGCCCCGGCGGTCTTAGACCGCCGGGGTCAGAATGACCCCCTAAGTCTGTATGACTGTCCACAGTTCAGGAAGCTATTTCCGGGGGTAGCCTAGAGGAACCATTTTTGATTAATCTTGACGGCCCTACTACTAATGAGTTAATTTCAGAGAACACTAGCCCCCAGACACATAGGGCCTGATTCTAACTCTGGAGGACGGTGTTAAACCGTCCCAAAAGTGGCGGATATACCACCTACCGTATTACGAGTTCCATAGGATATAATGGACTCGTAATACGGTAGGTGGTATATCCGCCACTTTTGGGACGGTTTAACACCATCCTCCAAAGTTAGAATCAGGCCCATAGTGCTGTGTCTGACAGAAATGGTCTATCAATAATGACATGGAATCTAGATGGCCTTGGGAGGAAATTGGATGATACGGACTGGTGTTCATATATAAACACTCAAGACAGATGTCTCTTTTAAGAAACATGGGCTGAGGACAGGATTAACATAGATGGGTTTCTTTCCTTTAATATTTCTGCCCAACCATCTGAAAAGGTGACAGGTCGTGCAAAAGGGGGGCTCTTGATGTTACTAAACAAAAGAGTGCAATGTGAATTTAAGATCTTAAAATTTGACTGTGTTGATTTGATGGGGTTACAAATCTCATTTGAACAGAGTTTTAATGTAATTTTTATCAACGTTTATGCCCGATCTGTACCACGCGGAGCAGAATCTCAGATTTTAACCCAGTTACTCGACTCTTTAGATACCCTACAATCAGCATCCGATCTGATAATAACTGGGGACGTAAATTGCACCTGAACCATCTGTGTTACTTAGTGGTCTAACAGAGGAAGAGGATCAAATATGAGAGATTGCACAGCTGAATTGTGATTGTTTTTGTCCTCGTTCCGGTGTAGCGGCCCAGTTGGCTTTCCTTTGCTTGAAGCATGGCCTTAGGGCCTGCAATGGTCATATGCCCTCTGATTTGGACACTGCACCTACATTCAAACAAGGCATAACTACAAGCGTAATTGACTACTTCTTAGTTGACGTAAGACTGTGGCCCTTGCTGAGAGATATGAAGGTGGATTTTAGATGTGAAAGCGATAACTATCCCTTGTTACTCAACATCTCTGGGGATGTTTTTGGTAGAACCTTGAATAACCAATTTACTATGGTTCCCACCCCTACTTCGAATAATTTATCCTTGAAGGTTAGGTGGCCGAAGGTGGTGTCGAACCCCTACCTGTTACGTGAGATTTACCTATCTTTTATAGATAACGTGGCTCCATACCAAGACCATGATTTCAAGGATATTCCATTTCTCCGCATACACGAAAACATGGTTGTCAAATTGCAAAGTATCTTTTACAGGAAGGTTGGGGCAAGACAGCAAGGAGGGACTTCGGCAAACAACTCATGGTTTGATGAATCATGCTGTAGGGCCAAGACAGGGTTAAAAACGCCATTATGAAAGGGATCCCCGGGGAAATACAACAAGCCAGACGCACATATAAGGAGTCCATTACATAAGCAAAAAGATCTTGGGAAGACTCAATTTGGCAGGAGCTGTTGGATGCTATGGAATCCACAATAACAAGTTGTTCTGGGAATTGTTGTACAAGCGAGAGAAAGGGGGTAGGACTAGCCTAAGGAAACACATACAACCTGAACCTTTCACCATGCTGTTTTATTGTGTCGTCTTCTATGGGTTATTCTGATCCCTACAGCTCAATGTCAAATATTTTAATGAATGCACAAACAGAAAATTGATTCTGATAAATGTTTATTGGGTTTTCATGATGATTGCATATGTTTTATTGATTTATTCTCATTGCAATTCTTGCTGAAGTAATAGAGCTATCACGCAATGACTGTTGAAGCTCACTTGATTTGTTTGTGTGCATCCTTTATGGGGTCACCAAAGATTACACAATGGCATCTATGGAATGTTCCATCTGCCAATGTATATTTGCATATTACTGCATAGTATTTAGTAGTGTGAGTGTAATAAAAGTGCTTCTTCTTTTTCTAAAGAAATGTACTGACTGGACAATCATTTATTGAGTATTATTATTGTGTGCCAGTGATTGGTGATTCCTAGCCCACTCCACCTCCCTTGAGTAGGCCTTAGACTGCTCTGATTCGCTGCCCTTTGAGGGTCAAGAGTTACAATGGGTTGTTTGGCTCCCACTGAGGACAATTTGGGAACTATTACTTGTGCTGGCCACACAATAAATACCCCAATTTGCAACAGAGGGCAGTAAGATGGTACCCTTTGATGACTATCGGTTATCTACCACTGGTTCTTAAAGATGCAGTAAAGTCTGAAGCCTTTGACTCTTCATGGAAGGACATAGGTAGCATAAAGGGAGTTGAACCTCTCTGAATAAGTGTTAAGTCCAATGCTGAGAACCCTAGAATGCCTCAGTATAATTTAACACCAGAAACAATATCTGGAATTAATTAGGTGATTAAGTCAATACTCAAGGCACTTTGAGAGAGATAATTGGAAGACCTTGTAACTCACCCATTACAGCCTACAGAAACTGAGCGGTAAATCCCAGATTGTGCAGGACTTTAGAAAGATTAATAATAGTATCATCCTATGTTGTCCTTTGGTACCAAATCCAGATATGATATTGTTTCAAATTCCAGGCAAGGCTGAGTGGGTTCACTGTGGTCTATTTCTGTCAGGCTTTCTTCGCTATAACCCTGTATGAGGATATTCAGTACCATTTTCCCTTCCAGGCCCTAAACTGTGTTTTGATGTGGTGCCCAGTTCCTCATGGGTATACAGAGAACACTTTAATCTTTAATCATATTCTTAAGACGAACATTGAGTCTTTGTTAATGCCCTGCAATTCTATTCTAGTTCTGAATATTGATGACTTGCTGGAATCGTCAAATACTCAAAAGGCCTGTAAACCCGACATCATTGAATTGCTGGAGGTGTCAGTATTGAAAGTCATGGGACATACTTTTACTCTCATGGTACCCCATCCCGTAGAAATACTACTGATGTGCGCTCCATCTCAGCCTCTGAAAAATAGCAGGTTGACTAAATATGAACAGGTTATACTTGTTGCAGAGAACATCACCCTCAGAAGGTGTGCTTCATTGAAACCTGCTGCGCTGTTACCACTCCCTGAAAATGTGAAGGATAATGGGAGGTGGAACATGACTGTCTGGATGCCAAAGACCTATGCACCAAGCTGAGTACAGATATTAGGGATAAGCCTTTGCCAGAATCTGATTATATATTGTTTGTGAATGGTGCATGCCTAAGAGATGATTGGGGAACCCTAAGAGCGGTTATGCAGTCTATACTTTTGGAGGGGTAGTGAAAGCCTCCTGGCTCAGAGGCGTAGCCACAAGTGGACGTACTGATTGCTCTTACTAGAGCCTGCTGTTTCAGAACAACTGAGAGCAACTAATTTTTTACTGATAATCAGCACAGCTTTGCCATGATCCATTATGTTGGACAGTTATGGTCTCAAACAGGATTTATGACTTCATCAGGTTTTCCCATTCAAAATGGGGAATATGCTATGACACTGTTGGAAGCATTGCAATTGCCTAAAGAGATTTCTGTTGTAAAGTGTTTGGCGCACAGGAGTGGGAATGCCTATGTGATGGTCAGCAATTGTTATACCATTGAGGTAACCCAGTATTGCCCTCATGGGTCTCAAGCACTAAATGGAGAATAGGTAAATGAATCTGAAAATGAGATCAACTTTAACCTTTTGTTGATAGTGGCTGTTAAATGGGAAGACGTTAAGAGGTTGCAATAGAAAGTACAAGAAGTAGAACTGTAGGGTTGGGTGGGAACAGGTTGTGTTGAGAGGGATGATGACATATGGGTGTCAACTGATGGAAGGCCTGTGCTGCCCAAAAGCTTGCTGTCCCCAATGGCTAGGCATTTCTATTGTCCTGCACACAATGGGAGGGATGCTATGGTTAGGTTTTTTCAACTCCATGTTCAGGTTGATAGCTGAGTGTGTGTGTCATGGGTTGTATGCCAGCAGATGAACGTATGGAGAAGGCCTCACATGACAATGAGCCACATAGGGAGATCAGGTGTTCCATTCAACAGGCTGCAAACAACTTTATCAAAATACCTGTGTGTAACGATCAGAGATATGTCCTGGTGATCGTGTGTATTTTTCCATGTTGAGTTGCGGCTTACCCAAGAAGGGGAAATGATAGTCTTGCTGTAGCTAAGTTGTTGTTGAGGGAATTCATCCCCAGGTTCGGGTTTTTGACTTTGCTAGAGACCGACCGAGGAACCTATTTTAATAATGAAGTTCTGAAAATGTGTGCAGCACTGCAAATGGAATAGAGACTGCCTTGTAGCTATCGACCTAAGGCTTCTGACATTCTTGAGCAGGTCAACGGTACGCTGAAATCACAAGTACCCAAGCTGTGTGCTTCTACATCAGTGGAGTGGCTGGATGCCTTGCCTTTGGTGCTGATGAGTACTCACAGCATTTCTGGTAAGCTGGATTGTCTTCCCATGAGATCCTCATGGATCTATCTATGAGATTCCCAGCAGTGCCTGCAAATGCACTTATGAATATTACAGAGGATATGATTCTTGACTATGACAAAGGGCACACTGCTGTGGTGCATTCTGTGTCACACCAGGTTGGAGTCGTCACCACTATCTTGCATCAAGAGCAGTGCCATGACATGGGTCCTGGTAACTGGGTCTTGGTGACGAAATAAGTTCGGAAGAGGTGCCTGTAACCTCGTTGGAAGGGCCCTTTCCAGGTCATCTTGGTGACCAGCACTGCCATCAAGTGTGAAGGTTTACCCACCTGAGTGCATGCCTCACACATCCAGAGAGTGGAGTGCCCCCTTGATGATGTGATGGTGCCTTTCCCTGAAGAGCAGACTGAAACTGTAGAGCACTCATGAGAAGCGGAGTGAGGTTCAGAGAATGAGCAAGAGACTCAGGACGTGTTCATAGTCCAACTTCCTACAGTAACACACCCTCTGCCTAAAGGTGTGTACAGTGGCAGCCAACACAAATTAAAAGTGGTGGAGTTGGGTGTAGGGGGTCCAGAGGGAGCGCGGAGGGAGCAAACGAGGGTGAGCGATTGGGGGGGTTTTCATACTAAAATAAAACCAACAAAAAAAACCTGGTTCTGCCAGCCACCTCACACTTCTCTGTTTCCTGGTCCCAGCAGTCCATGGGACAGCATCAGAGACTCCCTGTGCAAACCCTGAGCTGCTCTCATGCTATTACCAAGCATGAGAGCAGCATGGAGTTTGGCCTGAGTAGGAAAGTCAGTTTGGCCTAGAAAGGCTGGTAAACTGACTTGCTCACTTAAGTGCACACCACTCCTCCCCTCCTCCTCCTCCCTCCCATGGCCCGGTCCCACCCCTCCCTGTACAACCTGGCTCAGGCAGCAGCTGAAAGTTAAAACAATAATAAAATATTGTTTTATTTTTCAGCTGCTGGCTCCGAGCCAGTGGGACGATGCGCCTCTGCCATTTTGGAAGAGCCAACTCTTCCAGTTGTGTTTTAAGGCTGTGCAGTGTTGTGTTGTGTCAGAATGTAATTCCCTATGCCACCAGAGCATTGCAATCGCCTGTGAATTGGATGAAAATAGTGCCCAAAGGAAAGGGAAAATGGAGAAAAAGAAAACAAGTTGAAGCCCCCAGATTCCTTCAAGCTGACTGTATTGAACTCTTCAAACATGGAGATTCCTTCAGTGTTCTAGTGTAGTTGAGTGTCTACAATAATACAAATAGTTTTTAGGACCTTTGTTTCTAGGGCTTGTATATAAATATATATATACAACATTAATTGGGAGTGTCTTATTCTTACCTAATACCTCCGACTTTCCCACTAGAATCTAGGAACTGCAACTCTGGGGACCCAATACAAATACTGGGAAAAACAGAATAAAGAGTACGTTTTCAGCCTACTACTACAGCTATAACATCACGATAGTCCACACCTACTATTTACCAAAACAATAACAAGGGTACAAGACTAAAATAAAATAGAATTGCACAATTCCATCGATGTCGTGCAAAAACAAGAATCTATGTCAGGATAGATCAAGTATTGTTACAAATGAGTGTCAGAGTAAACAAAAAGGTTTCAGAGAAATAACTGTTTTGATAAATCTCAATTGCGGGACTTCAGTGGAACAGACAACTAATCTTTGCTTTTTCCTTCTTTTGTAGAGAATGTCTATCACATCCAAGGGGTTTATGAAGTCACAGCACAGGACGATGTGTATAATTCCAACAACATTAAGATACATGCTCTTTATGAAATTAGAAGAGCAGTCAGCTGTTGGTAATCCTTTTTCCTCCTTTTGTCTTGCACAGGTTTCTGGATTGCGTGGAGAGCACCGATCAACAAAAGCAAGACAGCACCAGGAAACTCCAAGCACGAGGAGCTGCCACTGCTTAAAACACTGACTGCAGGAGTACAGCAGCATGAAAAAGGAACAGAAGCCAAAGTGACCAGGACACGGGGTAAGTATTCACCATGTAATTATAACTACAGGTTAGTAGGGGTCTCCCGAGTGCAGGTCTTATAATACTGCACCCAGGGATTCTAAGCACTGCTGTAGCAGGTATTTTAATAAAAATATTAATGAGTATTCATGTATTATGAGTAATGGATTTGCATAGAAAATGTAATAACATAGAGAAAATAATGCACGCATTTGAAAATGTGATCATGATGAGTGGCCGCCAATGTTCCCTCAGTATACTTATTAATGGATTATTAATTTGAAATATTAAGCTTATGTTTGATTAATGTAGTAATGCATCGTTTTTGAGGGTTATGTATTATGTATTAGCTTTATTAATTGCAGGCCTTAACTTAGCGGAGGTCTTGGCCTAGTTGCAAGGCCTCATTTCAAGTTGTATTTCTTAACGTTTAATAAAATGGCTGTTCAGAGAATTAAACTGTGATTTTCCACTGTGCTGTCTAAATGTGCTCGTAGCTAAAAGTCTTTCTCATGAGAACCGATTGCTAGAAAATGCTGTTCTTGCTAAATGTGACATTGTGAGTGTAATATGTGTAAGACTGACCATCTCAGGAGGAGAACAATGGAGACACTGAGTATAAGCTGCAACAATATTGTTACCTGATGAGCCTTATGATGAGGACATTACAAGAGAAGCCAATCAGCAACATGTGAACGGAGTAGTGGTAGAAATCATAGATTTGTTGTTTTGGTTTTATTGGACAAAGTATGAACATGCGATCCCTTGACCAATAGGGATTTGGGAATTAGTTTTAAGGAATCTAACTTAGCTGGACTGCACTGTGAAGAAACCAGCATTTGCCATTGTCCATTTGCCATGAGCCATTCTCCCCATTCTTCTTGAGGGTTTACCTCTATTCTTTCGAATTGCTTAAATACTTTGAGTTTTCTGAGCTCTGATGCTGAATCCTGATCTCTTGCTGACCTAACTGATGTCCTGATGAGGAAGACTATCTTAGCTTGCTGATCCACTTGAGGAGAGGTATATTACTACTGATGTGTTTCTTAAGACTGTTTTGCTTTTGCTTTCTAGGTACCAACCAAACTATTTTGATAGAGCTAATAGTTAGATGTTGTCCACATTTGTGTTTACTAAATAGTTTTGCATGAAACCCAACATGCTGATGCTAATCTGGGGTTAGAAAAGGGATTCCTTACTAATGAAAGTCTGCTATATGGAATAACATTTGATGTCTTCTCTTTGCTGAATCTAAATGTATGAGATATTGTTTGCATAATTGTTATTACTATTATTAACTTGCACTGCAACTTTAGAATGTGTAGTGGTTCAAACTTTGATTAGATTACATTTCTTTAATCGCTTTGGAAAGCCAGTGTTATTTCTGTATGTGTGTCATTTGATTTTGAGGTTATCTTACGTCACATTAGCATTGTTAATATAGGGAAATAAATATTCTAACTTTTACTAAAAGGTGTGGTTATTCATTACTGAAAAGTCATGGTGTGTGACAGTTACTGACTCCAATTGATTACTAATGCTATTGATTATTATTGATTGTTGATGCTATTAATTAATTATTGATCTGCATGTACTGGAGTTATGGTGGGAACATCTTAATTGCGAGTCAAAAGGTTCATCGACCTATTCACGTCCCCTTGTAAGTTTACTTATTAATGTCAGACGCGTCAACAGAGATGGTAGCAGAGGATGGTTTGTCTCCTTAAGGGCCCATCATAGACGTCCGGTATAGAATAACAGGTATTAACAGAGATAGTAACAGCATGATGGTCTGTCTCCTTAATAAGTTATCATAAGTGTTCACAGAGATGATAGCAGGAAGACATAAAGATCAACGGAGATGGTAGTAGCTTGATGATCTGGTCTTTTGAGAGTTCATTATTACTGAGATTTGGATTTATTTTTTATTGATGTTGATTGGAGAGAAAATGTTTCCGTAAGTAATGAAATTACTTTCCCAGAATCTTGGAGCCCGCCAATTGTTGTTTGAGGATGTTCTCGGTGTTCTAGTGACAGTGTGAATGAAGTAGGTTTTGCGCTTGCACAGCTTATGCAAATCGCAGGTGAATAGTGATGTTTGTGAGGGTTTAGGGAGTTTGCATACTCCAAATGAAGATGTAGAAGGAGTGTACATACTCCACAGTGTGAGAGTAGGGAAGTTATCGTACTTCACGTGTGTGTGGCGCATTGTGCTAAAAAATTGCCCCGGTGGTTGTTGACGTACGGACCCTTAGTGGTCTAAGACTCCGGAGTATATTGAAAAGTGTATGAGACACTTGGTTTTTGTTGTAATTTGTCTGGTTTAATAGGTTGATCGGGCGTGGTCGACAAGTCAGAGTGTGAGTCAAAGTGAGTGAAAGAGAATTACGACTGAGACCTGGTGAGTCCTATGTGCACCAGGATAGACCCACTGATCAGTAGAGAGTAAAATTTGCGGGTCGAATTCTGCTTGCAAATCTGGGAGACTGAGAAAGAAGGAGTAGCTGTAAGTGCGGTAAGAGCCATAAGTGAAAAATCTGTACGGTTTCTGAAGCGATTGCGTTACCTTTCCTGTAGTAAACCAGCAGATTTGTTTTTTGATTTGGGGTTTATTGCTCGCAATTCTAGCGTTCGTTTTGTGTGAATCAGAGATAAGAGGACAAACCGCAAGACTTTGTCAGCCGCACTACGTGTGAGTGTGACGTCATTAGAGCCGCGCTGGGATAGGTCTGTTAGTGAGAAGGGTCGCGCACAGTTTGCCAGTCGTCCATGAGGCGCAACTGGTTGAGAAAGTGATTAAAAGTCACTTCCTGATTTGATTTTGAATAGCATAAAGGTCGAAAAGATGACATTTTTCAAAGCTTTAAAGAGTGCTTTAAGGGGAGATACATACATTACAGCGAGTATAGGCGATGCTACACCGCCGGAAGGTACACCAGCTTACATTGTAATGGAAGAGAAGGGTGTTGCGCCATGTCTTTGGATACAGCAATGGTGCAAAGTGACAGAGAAAGATGGGAGTTTAGTATTTCCTGCTAATAAAACATTCAATTTGATGGTTTTAGAGCATTTGAGGAGGGTACTGTATGATTTGAAGCCTCCTCCGAGACCAGCACAATTTGAGGCATTAGCAATTTGGGAGCTAGTAGCCAGCCAGCAACAGCAATAGTAACAGAAATTCGAGAGGAGAATGAGAAAGGCAGAAAAGACATTAACAGAGGCTAGGTGGGACAGTGTTCAGAGAATATGGAGAAATGAGACTTTGCACGGAATTGAGTTGTTTCTGGCGATTACGCAAGACAATGAATAGGAAGGAATGAAAGCTACTAGAAAAACTAACAGAAGCTCGTCTGAAAGTAGGGAGGCTGGAGAGTCTTCAACAGTGGACGAAGAATCAGATGATGAGGAGTTTATTTTACAGTTATTGAGAAATCAACCACCACCATATGCAGCGCATGAGAGTGATCCAAGTACTAGTGCTGATCCTTCAACTCCGAGACAGGTTAATGGGACAGTGAGTCCAGTGCAGCTTGATACTAGCTTGACACAGAATACGATGCAGGGTAGTCTTAACTTAATGGTGCCTACGGAACAGGTTTTCCCGAGACCGATGTTGGTTCACACAGAATCAACTCTGCTTCTACTGCCCCAAGTGCAGCCACAATTTATGCAGAGAATCAATCCAGTAACAGGGACACAGTCAGATATGTCTCCAATGATGAGTCAGAATATGGGGTTTACTCTTCCACAGAACTTAAGTGCCAGACCAACCCCAGGAGCTATGGGCTTCATTACAACCCTGGCGGTCAAAGACCGCCAGGGCTGTTTTGGCGATTGTACCGCCAACAGGCTGGTGGTACAATCTGCCTCATTACGACCGCGGCGGTAGCGCCGCAGTCGCACCGCTGGGACCGGCGGTTTCCCGCCATGGTTGTCCCGGTGGTTTTAATCCACTAGGGCAGCGCTGCTTGCAGCGCTGCCGAGGGGATTACGACTCCCCTTCCCGCCAGCCTGTCCATGGCGGTAGAGACCGCATAGCAGGCAGTGAAAAGCGCAATGGGTGGAGCTGCACCCGTCGCACGGTCGCAACACCGCCGGCTCCATTAGGAGCCGGCTCCAATGTTACGGCCCAGCGGGGATGTTGTAATGCGGCCATTGGGATTGCGGCCGCCGCCCGCCAAGGTTGCAATGAGGGCCTATATGTTTATCTATTACTGTTGGTCCAGCCATACCCTTATTTACACAGAAGAAACCCAGTGTATGTGAACAGGGTGTCAGGACATAAAATGCAATGGGGGGAGGATATAACAAAAATACTCGAGTAGTCTCTCCTGTGGGACAGACTTTTGACAGATCAAGATCATTGCTAGACCTTACTCCATTCAGAGTACTTCCGAATACTATGACAGGGTCAAACATTGGCCAGAGCTTGAAATTGTTGACACCGCAGAACCTGAATGTAGTCGCGCAGCAGGTGACACCTGTCCAAGCTGACAACGTCTTGTTGCAAGGTTTGACTGCTCAGCAGTTGACTGAATGGTTAGACAAGTTGAATACCCCGCAGAGTGCTCCTAAGGGAGAGGAGTGTTTGAATTACGCTAGGTTAAGCATGCAAGCGGGTGAGCTCATTGAGGGGACAATTGGTGTGAAGAGGTTAGAGTCCTACGCAGATGCAGATTTGAGATATTTGTGCCGAAAGATTACAAGGGAAGTGAGCAATGTTAATCGGAAGCAAGCAGACCTGTCAGAAAAGAACCGCGTAGAAAAAGAGAAAACAAAGCATTTGAAAAGGAGTTACAGATTAGATTGTGAGACTAAAGATTTTGAGCACAGGAGATCTGCTGGAATGAAGGCACACATTAGGGAATTGCTTCAAACTGTCCAGACTTGGGGAGCATTAGACAAATGGGAAGGCAGATGGGTAAAGAAGAGAGACAAAAGGAAAAGGGATTCTGTGGAGCTGACTGTAAATGTGCAACAAGGTCAAGAGCCAGTGAAGATTTTACCAATGAGAGAGATTCCGGGAGGGAATTTTGTTTGTGTCCCTTGGAGCAGAAGTGATATTCTGTCATTCACAAATGATTATCCAAATTGAGGGAGAAGCCAGTAGAGTGGTACCAGCAGACAGACAGGTTTGTAAAACATGCAAAATGCCTTTGGGAAGACTTGAACACTCTATTAGGAATAGTGGTCCCAGCTGATCTGTGGACAGAGTGTAAGAGGGGTGTAGATTGGCCAACGAGAGAGATAGAACTACAGGTCCTGAGGTAATGAAATATTACTGTTAGGTGACTGAGGTTTTGAAAACGGGAATTTCCCCCAAGAACATTGATTGGCAGAGAATTGACAGGACAGCTCAGGAAGCAAAGGAGTCGATACATGCGTATTATGAGAGGTTGTTATAGGCGTTCAAGCTTTACAGTGGTGCAGAGACAATTGAGGCGAAGGACATGATTCATTTTGTGTTCAGATTTGTGGAAGGATTGAGACCTCAAATTAGCCAGATGATTAAGAGTCATTTGATTTGCTGGCAAGCCACGCCGATAGATGAGGTGTTGCAGTATGCAAAGTTCTGTAGTGATGAAATTGAGTTGAGGAAGAAAAGGTGGAAAGAAAAGGTGACAGTAATGGAGATTAAAGCTGCTCAGAGAGGCATGCAAAGGAATTTTCCACAACAGCTACCACAGCAGCAGCAGGGAAACATGAGAGGCAGAGGTCACAGAGGGAATATGGACGCGGATCAGATTTGGGTACTGTATTGGTTCAGAATGATGGGCAGAGAATGAAGAAATTGTTGCCTTGTCACAGTTGCGGAGCCTTCAGACATTGGAAAGGCAAGTGTCCGATGTTGGTGCTGGAAGGTGTTGTTCAGGAGACTAATGACATCAATTTGTTCCAGAACATGAGAGGACTGAGAATGAGAGGTCCTAGCCCAAATTTTCAAAATAATGTTAATCAAGGGCAAAACCTTTAACCCATGCAGCAGGTGCAAATGCCACGTGTACAAATGACACAGTTGCAGCCGATGCAGCAGCAGGTTCCCATGGTACCTAGACAGCAAATTCAAATACCTCAAGCCCCAATGGAACAGCAACAGATGATGCTTTCTCAACAGGTCACATGTCAGCAGCTTAACCAGAGTAGTAACACAGTGCACCAATTCCCGTTACACAGTGAGAATGGAATAAATGATGATTAGGTGAGCGAAATTTCAGATGAGGAGCCATGTGTGCTTGCAACCTCCTTAGAAGTAGATCAAAGAGGTCCCTATGTGAAGGGAAAAGTCATGGGTCACAGAGTTTCATTCTTGGTTGATACAGGAGCTACATGCTCTATAGTAAGATCAGTTGAGGTCCCAAACTTGCCCCTATCAGGTATAACAGTTCAGATTGTAGGGGTAGCAAATCAGTATTTGACTAACTTGATTACAGAACCAGTTCAGGTTAAAATTGGCAACTTCCAGGGATTGCACAAATTCGTAGTCTGTGATTCAAGCCCAGTATCTCTACTGGGAAGAGTCTTGCTGTGTAAAACAAAATGCTCGATTACCTCTTCAAATTATGGAATTGAGATTCAGATAATTAGTGATAATGAAGATGTCCAAGCCCCAGAGACAGAATGAGAGCCTACAAATGAGGAACACCCTCTGATTAATTTTTTTCCCAGTGTTCAAGGTGAAGGAGCTTCATCCTGATTTACAGGAACAGTTAAGGAGAAAGTGTGGGATCTGACAGGAAAAGAGATAGGTTTAATAAAGGGAGTTGAGACAGTTAAAGTTACTGTAAAGCCCAATGCTGTTTTTCCTCAAATTCCCCAGTATCACATGCCACAAGATATCCTTATAAAGGGCGCCAAAATAATTGCAGACTTTGTGAAACCAGGGGTTCTGAAGGAAGTGTTGAGCAGCCCATGTAATTCACCGATAATGGGTTTGCAAAAGCCCTGTGGGACAGTTTGAATTGTCCAGGATCTGAGAAAGATAAATGACATTCTGGTCAAATGTTGTCCTGTGGTACCAAATCCAGCTGTGATACTGTATCAGATTCCATGTGATGGTGAGTGGTTCACTGTCATTGATTTGTCGCAAGCCTTCTTTTCTGTGCCTCTTCATGAGGATAGCCAATTTCTCCTTTGTTTCACGTTTTTGGACCGACTTTACTGTTGGTGTTGAATTCCTCAAGGGTTTTCAGAGTCACCTTATTCAATCAGATCTTGAAAAAGAATTTGGAGTCGTTGGAATTACCTTTCCAATCGACCTTGGTACAATACAGTGATGACTTGCTGATTGCGTCCGAAACAAGGGACAAGTGCAAGTGTGACACGATTGCTTTACTGAACCATTTGGGAAAGAATGGTCATAAAGTGTCCCCGCTTAAATTGCAATACTGTCAGAAAGAAGTGAAATACTTGGGTCACCAGATTGAGAAGGGATCGAGAAAGATATCCAGAGAAAGGGTTACAACGATATTGCAGATGAATCTCCTGATCACATGGAGAGATGTCAGGATGTTCCTAGGGATGGTAGGCTAATGTCGCCAATGGATTACCAATTTTTCAGTCATTTCAAGGCCATTGCAGAAGCTGACTCATAAAGAAGTCACTGATCCCATGGAGTTAGAACAGGTTGGAATGAAAGCGTTCACTGAATTGAGAGGGAGTCTGTGCAACGCTCCAGCTTTGGGTATGCCTGACTACACGAAACCTTTCACATTGTTTTATTATGAGCGTGATGCATGTTCTTTGTCTGTCTTGAAACAGGTCCATGAAGGTGTAAACCACCCAGTAACATATTTTTCAGCTACTTTGGACCCAGTTGCAGCAGCCTTACCAGGTTGTTTGCGTGCAGTTGCAGCGGTTGGACAGAGCCTTACACAATGTGAGGACATTGTGATGGGATATCCTTTGACTATAATGGTCCCTCACTCTATTGAGATTTTTACTTACAAAGATGAAAACCCAATATTTGACTGGTGCGACAGTGACCAGACATGAAACGGGTATTCTAGGGTCACCAAATGTGTCATTAAAAAGATGTACAGTGCTGAACCCGGCAACCTTACTTTCTAATGAAAATGTTGAAATTGAAACATTGGAGAATGTTGAACATGATTGTCTTGAAGTAACTGACTTGTGCACAAAACTGAGACCTGACACTAGAGATACTCAATTGGAAGAGAATGACCAAATTATCTTTGTTGATGGTTCTTGTCTAATAGACAATACAGGGACACTGAGAGCAGGATATGCTGTTTGCACAATTACTGGTATTCTGGAAGCTTCTTGGCTTCGGGGAGTGTATTCTGCCCAAGTAGCAGAACTGGTAGTCCTTACTAGAGCGTGCCATGTTTCTGCTCAAGTGGAAGTTACTATCTATACGAATAGCCAGTATAGATTTGGAATAGTCCATGATTTTGGCCAGTTGTAGTCACAGAGAGGTTTCATGACTTCTTCTGGTTTACCAGTGAGAAATGGTGAGAGAATTAAAGAAATGTTGCATGCTATTCAAATGCCTGAAAAGATTGCTGTGGTGAAATGCAGTGCACATCTGAGGTTGCAGGACTTTGTGACATTGAGGAATGGATATGCGGATCAAGTCGCAAGGTTTTGCGCATTGAACTGTATATCGTTCAGGAACTGTTGCCTGAAGAAGATCCAACATGTCCAAATTTTGCATTGAAAGTAATTGACATCTTGGAGGAATTCAAAATGTTGCAGAATAATGTTGACAGGGAGGAGAAACGTTCATGGAGTAAAATTAAATGTGTGCAAAGACAAGACAAACTGTGGGTTTCAGAAGAGGGTCAGTTGGTTTTGCCAAATAGACTGTTGTCTCAAATGGCTAGGTATTATCATAGTCAAGCACATGTTGGGAGGGATGCCATGATTTGCTTGTTCAAGCACGATTGGATCAACTCAAAGTTTAGACAGGTTGCTGAAGCAGTTTGCCATTGTTGCGTCATTTGCCAGCAAATGAACGCGGGGAAAGGGACAGTGGTTAATTTGAGACACATCTGAAGAGCAGGAGGTCTATTCAGCAGAATGTAAATTGATTTTATTGAGATGCCTGTGTGTGGAGGTTTGAGATATGTGTTTGTGATTGTTTGCATTTTTAGTTACTGGTTTGAAGCGTACCCTACACGAAGAAATTACAGTTTCACAGTAGCAAAACTATCCACTTAAGAAACTGATACCACGTTTCGGGTTTCCGATCTCTTTAGAATCAGATTGGTGAAGTTTCTTCAACAATGAAGTAATTAAATTACTGTGTGCAGCATTGAACATTGACCAGAATTTGTACTGTAGTTAACGCCCCGAAGCATCAGGACTAGTGGAACAAACAAATGGTACATTGAAGTCAAGAGTTGCAAAGATGTGTGCGTCCACGAATCTGAAATGGCCTGACACACTGCTTTTAGTTCTGATGACAATGAGAAACACACCCGACAGGAAGACAGGATTGTTGCCATATCAGATCCTTATGGGCCGCGCCATGAGGTTGACAGCGGTGCCTGCAAATGCACTTGTCAACATTACAGTTGATATGGTGTTGGACTACTGCAAAGGTCTGGCTGAGGTGGTTCGCTCTTTCTCTCAGCAGGTGGAAGCCACCACACTGCCAACGATCCATGACCTAGGGCACAGCCTGAGAGCCGGTGACAGGGTTGTGGTCCGGAAACACGTGAGGAAAACCTGTTTGGAGCCTCATTGGAAAGTACCATTCCAGGTAGTTCTGACAACTACCGCAGCTGTGAAGTGTACTGGAGTTCCGAACTGGATCCACGCCAGCCACACAAAGAAATTGGCATGTCCTCTGGAGAATGAAAAAGAGTTGGTGGGAGTAACAACAACGATAGGACAAGTCTCAGGCCCGGAAGGAGAAAAAGGGGGAACTGAGATCGGATCTGAGCCTGTTGAGGATGGCTCAGTCACTCCTGTGAGAGAAGAAGGAGAAGACCTCCAGGAGAGTGACGGAGAGCATATCTCAATTGAGGCAGCACAAAAGCCTAGGCAGAGGAGGGCTTTCCCAAAAGCAGATGCTCTAGAGAGCCAAACAGAGCAATTGCCAGACCCTGAGGGGGAAGGAGTTGAGGTGGATCTAAGTCACTGTGATCTAACTCCTCCTGAACCAGTGCAGGTCCGACAAGAGAAAACACCACAGAGCAAGGAGATGTTTCAAGTTCAACCTTGAAAAGAACATTGACTAAGGGTCCACTGGAAGGAGATAAGTGGCCGGAGTCACAAGCAAAGAGAAAGGAAGTAATTCTCAAGACGAATAGTGGCTGTGTATTACAATGGTGCGCACTTCCAAAACTTTTTTTTTTTTTTGCTAGTGTATAAGTCCGAACAATCAATAATATTGAAACCTAAGCATATGTGTTATGAGGAGTGCCAAGGTAGTTCCACACCCAGCCACAAGGTGTGTAGATTGTGATCCAAGCAGTCCACAATGAATAAATGAAGTTGAAAGAACCACGGCACATCCAATTATTCCAAATGTATATCCTTTAATCTTCTTGGGTTATTTATTGGATAAAACAACCGCTATAATGTTCCATGTACAAACAGCCGACACGTGTTTCGTCGTAACAACAACTTTCTCAAGGCTGTGAAATAGTATTCAAAATAACTCTTTAGTACTGATACGGTTGCAGGTGCCTCTACTGGTACCAGCTCTAATACAAATGTCAGAAAGGAAGGACTGAGAACTAAATTCATTAGACTAGAAAGACTAAAAAAGCAAGAGCTTTCCAGATGGTGGGATTCCACTATCTTACAAAAATGTCTGCAAAACAAACAAATACCGAGAGGCTTGAGGGTAGTACTTTTACCCTCCTTTGGTGATCTAAATCCAACACTCCTACAGGAATGGGAACAATTATTGATCACATCCTCCTATGGTGTCATGGACATTCTCATTAGAGATGCAGATGAGAAGAGGGAGAAATTACTTGTAGAAATCAGTGAATTAGAGAAAGAGATCCAAGACACAAACTTTTCGGAAGCCATTACTAAAAACTATGGTATCTTAAGAGAAGTCCTTCAGGGACACCAGGAATACGTGAGAGAGAAGAAGATGCGCAAACGGAAGAGGGATGCGACTGCTTACGCGACAGGGAGAGTTTTCACCTATTCACACAAATTCAATAATACCAATTTAGAAAGACGTGGTAACATTAGTACCAGAACACAGGTTTGACCGCGGTCAGAAGTGGAAAACCGGCGGTCTCCCGCCGGTTTTCCGCTGCCCATTTGAATCCTCCATGGCGGCGCAGCTTGCTGCGCCGCCATGGGGTTTCTGACAGCCCATACCGCCATCCTGTTCCTGGCGGTTCGCCCGCCAGGAACAGGATGGCGGTATGGGTTGTCGTGGGGCCCCCGTAAGAGGGCCCCACAAAGAATTTCACTGTCTGCATTGCAGACAGTGAAATTCGCGACAGGTGCCACTGCACCCGTCGCACCTTCCCACTCCGCCGGCTCCATTCGGAGCCGGCGTCCTCGTGGGAAGGTAGTTTTGCACTGGGCTGGCGGGCGGCCTTTTGGCGGTCGCCCGCCAGCCCAGTGCAAAACCCAGAATACCCTCAGCGGTCTTCCGACCGCGGAGCGGTATTTTGGAGGGGGAAGTCTGGCGGGCGGCCTCTGCCGCCCGCCAGACTTAGAATCACCCCCTAAGTCACCTTTTTTACTAGAACTAGAGAGGTTCTGAAAAAGACAAAAACTCATGAGAACAGGGCCGGGTATGTACCAAAAAGAACTAGGAGAGGTAAAAGACAAAATAGGGTAACCAAACAAAACAAAAGCAGGAGTATCTACAAGGTCGACCACACTCAACATCAAGAACTAGATCACAATGATCTGGAGGTAACCTCTGATTCTAATGACATATGTGTGATAAATTTATCGGATAAAGTCTTAGACATGTACCAACTAAGCATTTTGAATAAGGGATTGGGGTTTGTACCCACTTCTACACCTGATTATACTGAGTTACACATTAATCTTTTCAAGTTTGTACGCAAGTGTAAACTTTTTAAATACTTCAGCAACAAACAAAACAAGACCAGTGTTACTCCCAGTGACACAACACCTTGTCCAATACTCATTGAAGACATAAAAGACATACATTATTATCCTTGGAGGATAACAATGACGTACCCACACATGATGAAATTCTATCGGATTTAGGTTGGGATGGTACTGACACCTGTTTTAGTGGACTTAAACCTGCATCACGTTTTGTCCCGGTGGTACTGACAGATAGTGCCATTGATCTTTTTTACAACCGGGTAACTAAGGATCTATATCAGTTGGAATCACGACAGAAGAAAACATTTAGAACTATTCCACAGAACATTACTACTAGGGAACGTGCGGCACTCAGAACTCTAATACAAGACAAAGACATCATAATAAAGGAAGCGGACAAAGGGGGCAATATTGTTGTCATGAACAGTGTGGATTATATATCAGAAATTGATAGACAACTACAGAACCAAGAGGCGTACTGTAGATTAACCAATAATCCCATGGCCAGGATCGTTAGGGACATAGAAACCAAACTATCTGTTTGGAGGGATATGGGTCTGTTGACAGATCTAGAGTACAAGTACTTATTTAATCCAACACTCAGTTTCCCTTGCATCTACACATTGCCTAAGATACATAAAACAGCTAAGCTCTCCCCCTGGGAGACCGATCATTTCTGGGATTAACTCTCCGACTGAGAGACTTTCGCAGTACATTGATCTGTACCTACAACCTATTGTACAAAATCTTCCATCATACATTAGGGATACGAAACATCTGCTTTCCTTAATTTCTGATTATCAATGGACAGAGGGACATTTTTTAGTTACCTTGGATGTCACATCACTGTACACATGTATACCCAAAAAGTCTGGCCTATTGGCTATAAGACACTTTCTGGATAAGAGGGATGCTACATGTTTTCGAAACTCAGATATGTTGCTTGACCTCATACATTTGGTTATGAGCAATAATGTCTTTTTACATGAAGGCATATGGTATCAACAAACACAAGGAGTGGCAATGGGGGCCAAGTTCTCACCCTCATTTGCTAACCTGTATATGGGTTACTATGAGCAACAACACATCTGGCGCAACTGCGCACCGGCACTTACACAACACATAGGGGGTGATTCTGAGTCTGGCTGGCGGCGGAGGCCGCCCGCCAGACTTCCCGCCTCCAAACTACCGCTCCGCGGTCGAAAGACCGCTGAGGGTATTTGGGGTTTTGCACTGGGCTGGCGGGCGACCGCCAAAAGGCCACCCGCCAGCCCAGTGCAAAACACCCTTCCCACGAGGACGCCAGCTCAGAATTGAGCCGGCGGAGTGGGAAGGTGCGACGGGTGCAGTGGCACCTGTCGCGAATTTCACTGTCTGCAATGCAGACAGTGAAATTCTTTGTGGGGCCCTCTTACGGGGGCCCCTGCAGTGCCCATGCCATTGGCATGGGCACCGCAGGGGCCCCCAGGGGCCCCACGACAACCCATACCGCCATCCTGTTCCTGGCGGGCGAACCGCCAGGAACAGGACGGCGGTATGGGCTGTCAGCTGCGCCGCCATGGAGGATTCAATTGGGCAGCGGAAAACCGGCAGGAGACCGCCGGTTTTCCCTTTCTGCCCGCGGCAGAATGCCCAGCGGGGCACCGCCAGCCTGTTGGCGGTGCCCCCGGTTAGAATGACCCCCATAATGTACTGGGGACGGTACATTGATGACGTCCTACTGTTCTGGTCCGGAGATCATAAAAACATTGGATCAGTTTATCAATCATCTCAATACCAATGATTTCAATATTCAATTTTACATCAGAATGATAACATCCACACCAAACCATATAGGAAACCCACAGCGACTAACACAATCTTACATGCATCTAGTGCCCATCCCTCTTCTCAAATAAGAGCAATTCCATTTGGCGAGGCAATAAGGGTGAGACGTAACTGTTGTGAAGAACATGAATTTACCAACCAACTTGGCATACTGAAACAGCGATTCCTCAAGAGAGGATATTCGGGACAACTGTGGGACAAAACACACAAGAGAATTTGTACAATTGATAGAACAACACTTCTAACCAATGACAGACCCAAGAAAACCACTAAAGAGCATAAGGAACTGAGTCTGATCACCCCATTTAGCACCATTAGCTCAGATGTCTTCAAAATTCTGAGAAGGAACTGCCCATTATTATTGTCGGATAACACCTTGAAAAGTGGTCTTAGGGACAGACCTAGTGTTGTATATAGCAGGGGTCGCACACTGAGAGATCAGTTATGTCACAGCTTCCTACCTAGCATTACCAAAAGTAACTGGATCCCACAACCACCTCATGGTTTTTACAAATGTGGACAGTGCAATATCTGTGAATATACCATGGATAAAATCAAAAAATTCTGTTACAATACCGGCGTCACGCATCACATCAGACATTTCATGAACTGTAATACCAAATATGTAGTGTACTGTCTCATCTGTGTGTGTAATTATATCTATGTAGGTAGCACCATCAGACCCTATAAAGAAAGGAACATTTTCGAGCTCTTAAAACCAACAATAAAGACTATCCATTTGTACTACATTTCAACTCCAGACATACCCAGCGGGATATATGCAACATTAGAACACATGGTATTGCCACTCTGGGTGTCTGTCCTAGGGGTGGCAATAGGACATTAATGCTTAGACAACTGGAAAGCAGATGGATAATTAAGCTTCGGGCAGTAGAGGACGGGTTAAACAAAGAGAAAGACCTACATGTTTTTTTGTGATTGTACTGTGTAGTCGTTCGGAATGTACATCAAAAATGTTGAAACAACTTTTATATTGTTAACTATATATCTAACATGTATACAATCCAGTGTCTTTGAATGGCTAGTCATGGGGAGTCTTAATATATTACCATTTGAACACAAGCTTTTTATGAAAATATGACACTGTCAATTATGTGTTACTGCACTGGGTCTTTTATACGGGCACCAAATGACTGTACATAACATAAAGGTGTATATAGGTGTGATACATTGGAAGATGCCAACAACGCACATTTCAGCTCTAGACTATCAACTATCTCTCCTGTGAGAGGCTTGCACTCCCAATAATAGATCACTAATTGTTTTATAAACGTGGGCCACACTTTTGGTGTTTTTCTGCATGTCCATCCTTTCACTTTGCACTTGTTTTCTTCGATGAACCGTCTTTATTATTTTGTTATTTGCTGGTCTCCTCCCGTTTATATTGGGGTTTTGCTTGTTTTAAGATGGCCGCCACCGGGATATTGAAATTCTTGTCCTTTATTTATTTCTATCGTTCTACATATTTTAAATATCAGTCAGAGCCAGCATAAGCGCGTTAGATACTCGAAGCGCGTGACGAGCTCAGACACACTACCGGTAAGAATTTACCTCCGGTGTTATGATACTGGTAACCGTTTTCCCTGCCGTAGCAACACGACAAATTCTAAAGACTAGGGCACTAATTTGGGTTGACTTTGTTCTCATACAGCGGAAGAGAAATAGCCAGCAAATCATTAAGTAGCGTTTTTTTCCTATCTCTCCATTTTATAACATGCGGTCAGTGGATCATTCAGATATGTTTCACGGCTATATATTTTTGGTTATAACAATTTGTGAGAAAGTAGCCTCTTTCTAGCCTTGTTACCCCCACTTTTGGCCTGTTTGTGAGTGTATGTCAGGGTGTTTTCACTGTCTCACTGGGATCCTGCTAGCCAGGGCCCAGTGCTCATAGTGAAAACCCTATGTTTCCAGTATGTTTGTTATGTGTCACTGGGACCCTGCTAGCCAGGACCCCAGTGCTCATAAGTTTGTGACCTATATGTATGTGTTCCCTGTGTGATGCCTAACTGTCTCACTGAGGCTCTGCTAACCAGAACCTCAGTGGTTATGCTCTCTCTTTACAAATTGTCACTAACAGGCTAGTGACCAATTTTACCAATTTACATTGGCATACTGGAACACCCTTATAATTCCCTAGTATATGGTACTGAGGTACCCAGGGTATTGGGGTTCCAGGAGATCCCTATGGGCTGCAGCATTTCTTTTGCCACCTATAGGGAGCTCTGACAATTCTTACACAGGCCTGCCACTGCAGCCTGAGTGAAATAACATCCACGTTATTTCACAGCCATTTACCACTGCACTTAAGTAACTTATAAGTCACCTATATGTCTAACGTTTACCTGGTAAAGGTTGGGTGCTAAGTTACTTAGTGTGTGGGCACCCTGGCACTAGCAAAGGTGCCCCCACATTGTTCAGGGCAAATTCCCCGGACTTTGTGAGTGCGGGGACACCATTACACGTGTGCACTACACATAGGTCACTACCTATGTGTAGCTTCACAATGGTAACTCCGAACATGGCCATGTAACATGTCTAAGATCATGGAATTGCCCCCCCAATGCCATCCTGGTATTGGGGAGACAATCCCATGATTCCCCGGGTCTCTAGCACAGACCCGGGTACTGCCAAACTGCCTTTTCAGGGGTTTCACTGCAGCTGCTGCTGCTGCCAACCCCTCAGACAGGTTTCTGCCCTCCTGGGGTCCAGCCAGCCTTGGCCCAGGAAGGCAGAACAAAGGACTTCCTCAGAGAGAGGGTGTTACACCCTCTCCCTTTGGAAAAAGGTGTTAAGGCAGGGGAGGAGTAGCCTCCCCCAGCCTCTGGAAATGCTTTCATGGGCACAGATGGTGCCCATTTCTGCATAAGCCAGTCTACACCGGTTCAGGGATCCCCCAGCCCAGCTCTGGCGCGAAACTGGACAAAGGGAAGGGGAGTGACCACTCCCCTGCACCTCCCCTGGGAGGTGCCCAGAGCTCCTCCAGTGTGCTCCAGACCTCTGCCATCTTGGAAACAGAGGTGCTGCTGGCACACTGGACTGCTCTGAGTGGCCAGGGCCAGCAGGTGACGTCAGAGACTCCTTCTGATAGGCTCCTTCAGGTATTGCTAGCCTATCCTCTCTCCTAGGTAGCCAAACCTCCTTTTCTGGCTATTTAGGGTCTCTGCTTTGGGGAGTTCCTTAAATAACGAATGCAAGAGCTCATCAGAGTTCCTCTGCATCTCTCTCCTCACCTTCTGCCAAGGAATCGACTGCTGACTGCGCAGGAAGCCTGCAAAACTGCAACAAAGTAGCAAAGACGACTACTGCGACCTTGTAACGCTGATCCTGCCACCTTCTCGACTGTTTTCCTGGTGGTGCATGCTGTGGGGGTAGTCTGCCTCCTCTCTGCACTAGAAGCTCCGAAGAAATCTCCCGTGGGTCGACGGAATCTTCCCCCTGCAACCGCAGGCACCAAAGAACTGCATCACCGGTCCTCTGGGTCTCCTCTCAGCACGACGAGCGAGGTCCCTTGAACTCAGCAACTCTGTCCAAGTGACTCCCACAGTCCAGTGACTCTTCAGTCCAAGTTTGGTGGAGGTAAGTCCTTGCCTCCCCACGCTAGACTGCATTGCTGGGAACTGCGTGTTTTGCAGCTACTCCGGCTCCTGTGCACTCTTCCAGGATTTCCTTTGTGCACAGCCAAGCCTGGGTCCCCGGCACTCTAACCTGCAGTGTACAACCTCCTAAGTTGTCCTCTGGTATCGTGGGACCCTCTTTCGTGACTTCGGGTGAGCTCCAGTTCACTCCACTTTGTAGTGCCTGTTCTGGCACTTCTGCGGGTGCTGCTTGCTTCTGAGGGGGCTCCTTGTCTTGCTAGACGCCCCCTCTGTCTCCTCACGCAATTGGCGACATCCTGGTCCCTCCTGGGCCACAGCAGCATCCAAAACCCTAACCGCGACCCTTGCAGCTAGCAAGGCTTGTTTGCGGTCTTTCTGCATGGAAATACTTCTGCACAACTCTTCACGACGTGGGACATCCATCCTCCAAAGGGGAAGTTTCTAGCCCTTGTCGTTCTTGCAGAATCCACAGCTTCTACCATCCGGTGGCAGCTTCTTTGCACCCACAGCTGGCATTTCCTGGGCATCTGCCCACTCCCGACTTGATCGTGACTCTTGGACTTGGTCCCCTTGTTCCACAGGTACCCTCGTCAGGAAATCCATCGTTGTTGCATTGCTGGTGTTGCTGTTTCTTGCAGAATTCCCCTATCACGACTTCTGTGCTCTTTGGGGAACTTAGGTGCACTTTGCACCCACTTTTCAGGGTCTTGGGGTGGGCTATTTTTCTAACCCTCACTGTTTTCTTACAGTCCCAGCGACTCTCTACAAGGTCACATAGGTTTGGGGTCCATTTGTGGTTCGCATTCCACTTCTAGAGTATATGGTTTGTGTTGCCCCTAACCCTATGTGCCCCATTGCATTCTATTGTGACTATACATTGTTTGCACTGTTTTCTATTGCTATTACTGCATATTTTGGTATTGTGTACATATATCTTGTGTATATTTGCTATCCTCATACTGAGGGTACTCACTGAGATACTTTTGGCATATTGTCATAAAAATTAAGTACCTTTATTTTTAGTATATCTGTGTATTGTGTTTTCTTATGATATTGTACATATGACACTAGTGGTACTGCAGGAGCTTCACTCGTCTACTAGTTCAGCCTAAGCTGCTCTGCTAAACTACCATTTTCTATCAGCCTAAGCTGCTAGACACCCCTCTACACTAATAAGGGATAAGTGGACCTGGTGCAAGGTGTAAGTACCCCTTGGTACTCACTACAAGCCAGGCCAGCCTCCTACACAATTGTTACTACTTACTTGGCGGAAGACTTTAGTAATACTTTCTCGCTTTGAGACAATATATGCTGGATTACCTCACTCCAGTTTCTCTTACTGATTTGGTGTTTGTGGCAGTTTATTGGATTTGGATAGTGTTGCGTTTTTAATACCTTCTATTTTATTGGCATTTTGGGCACATAACCATAGCTTTAGGTTGTGGTGCACCATAGTGAGAGAATATATATACCCTTACCCATAGAGTGGGACGTTTTTCCTTACTTAATACCTTTTTTGTATGTTACATTTAGATTTATACATTTGTACCCTACTGGTTGCTTGGCACTGAGTTGATTTCTTGCTTTCTTTCTCTCATAGTTGGACTTATCATGGTCCAGGTACGACCTTTGACTTTTTTCTAAGGTGTACCCCGTAACATAAATTGGAATACCCTCATATTTGGAGAGGAATTTCTACCTGGAAACGATACAATATGGATGTGTTATGACACAGTTCTATCAATACATACATTAGCGATAAGGTACGTTTCTCTGGTGCAACCTCTGTTCTCCTTCTCCGTACTTGTGTCACCAGAGTCACTGGCATGTATCTCTACAGTTTTTTGCACTGGGTGGTGTAACAATTCACTTTGAAACTTTCTATCCATGTTTGACATGTGTGCAGTCTGTTTAGTACCTATCTCTAGCAACATAGAGAGCACCAATCAGCTGTTTGTCAACTCACCTTGCACTGGGATTAAGATGATTGAACACCTCCCGGTGAGTGCCTGAGGCAATGGTTTGAACATACTAACTGGTCATATCACCTTTGGGTAAGAGTAAAAGATTGTATACTAGACATTGGAATTATTGGCTGACTATGTTATTTTGAATATTATTTCACAGCCTTGAGAAAGTCGTTGTTATGACGAAACACGTGTCGGCTGTTTGTACATGGAACATTATAGCGGTTGTTTTATCCAATAAATAACCCAAGAAGATTAAAGGATATACATTTGGAATGATTGGATGTGCTGTGGTTCTTTCAACTTCAGAAAGGAAGTAATTGTTGAAACAACTATTGAAGAAGAAGTGGATACAACAAAGAGAGAAGATCTAAGTGAAGGAGAATTGAATGGCGATCGAAAGTAGAAAAAGAAGAGAATAGCAAGTCGAAGATACGCAGGTCCTGATTGGGCATACGCAACTACAAGTGAATGGCAGAAATAATTTTTGTCTTTTTGTTTTGATCAGGACATTCTAGGTCCGTATTTTAGCACTTGAAGGAAGATGATGAACTGAACTGTTCAAGCAATCTGAGAGGAACGTTTAGAGCAAGAGACTGTTGAAAGTTACTGGAAAAGACTTTGATAACCTGATTTGACCTTTTGAAACCTGATTTTGACAAGCTGCTTACCGATTTTGACGAAAGGATCCTTGAAGAACGGCTGAGAGCTGTAAATAACTGCTGAAAGAAGATTTTTGTTTTGATTTTTGCTGCAGTTTTTCTAAATTTCTCTTCTGCTTTCCGATTCTTTACAGATCTTGAGTAACAATAGCCAGCAGGGTAGGAATAATAGGTGATGTAAATATAAGAGTATTGGTTTGGCGATTCTATGGGGGATATTGTTTGTGGTATGGATTGTAGGAAAGTCTGTTCTTGATAAGAGTGAAGCCAACCATACTTCAGCTTTTGAGACAACTACTATACTAACAGCAATAGAGAAGTTTAGGTTAGACGAGAAGTATTTGCACAAGGGTACTAATGCGCAGGGAGAACTTTCTTCTAATGTCTTCTATCACTTGCTTTGTGAGTATGTTGAGACAATGGATGTGAGGAATTGTTATGTGTGTGCACAGATTCCTTCATCAGTTGAAGAAGGAGTTATCTATCATAGTCTGCATTAACTTACAGGATAAGTTGTAGTATGGTACTAAAAAGATTCTATAACCAGGAGTACATTCGGTATTTTTACTCCAATTATGATGTTGTGTTTTCATTTGTCTCTATATTTAGGTATTTGAGTAGGGTAGCTAAGGATAATGACATAGTATTAGTTAGAGGCTTCTTTGAACCTACGTTGACATTTGGCACTGCTTATGCTCACAGGAATAACCTGACATGCTTGCTTACAACTTTAGAGAAGAGTTTCTTAGATAACACAGGTGACAGGAGAAAGGCGTTGAAGGAGAAGTTGTAAAAATGCTTAGAGAAAAGGCCTTGCAAGAATGATTATGCTTCTAGTACAATTAAAACGCAAGGGAAATGAGCTCTATATGCGCAACACGTATGGCAACTTTGTATATAAAGGCCTAAATCACGCACTGACACTTTATTTGTGGGAACGAGTGAATGTAGACATGTGTGTTTGTTTCAGTGTAAATGGACATTTATGTTGAATGGACAGGATCTAGCAATTCCTGGGATACATTGCACCTGTGGTCCTAATGCTTATTACTGTCTTCCAAGAGGATGGTAGGGGACATGTTATTTGGGAATAGTTTTCCCAAAGATTTTTCAAATGGATGACTTAAAGAAGTTTCAAAAAGTGACTGAATTACATCATATGAGACAGAGGAGAGAGTCTCCTTCTGGTATAGTGGGGGATATATTTGAAGCAATGATTCCTTTAGTGGGAGTTGTTCTGGATTCGATAAAGATTAAAAAGTTGTCTACTATTGTGGATAACATGCTGACAAATTTTCCAAGAGCCATACTCCTGATAGATACTGAATTAGCTGCTGAGAGAGCTATGACTCTTCAGAATCGCCTTGCATTAGACATTCTTTTAGCAAAGGATGGCAGAGTTTGTAGGATGCTTAATTCTAGGCATTGTTGTTCGGTCATTCCTGATAATAGTAAAGAAATTAGAGGCTTAATTACTAACCTGACTAATGAAAGTGCTGATTTGAAAGACTTGAAAGAACCAGGTTTGGGAGAAAGTTGGCAAATGTTTTCCTTCAGTGGGAAATTGGCTCAGCAACCTTGGGAAAGGAATTTTGTGGAAAATTATACAGGGGATATTAATTGTCATGGTTTGCCTGATTGGAATATGCGGAATATGTCAATTGTGTAAAAGAATAAAATTGAAGAAGTCAAAGAATAATCAGAAGAGGGAAGAAAAGAAAAGGAAAACATTTTTTAGGAAAAATTAAAAAAGGGAAAAGTATGTAGAGATTGAAATGACAGAATTTAAGCTGATGTAAACATTTGTGAGTGAAAGTTTAGTGTGATGACATATTTAGTCATCAAAGGAGGGATTGCTGTAGCAGGTGCTTTAATAAAAATATTAATGAGTATTTTTTGTATTATGAGTAACGGATTTGCGTAGAAAATGTAACTACATATCAAGCAATCAATCAATCAGGGAATTTGTAAAGCGCACTACTCACCCAGGATGGTCTCAAGGCCCTAAGGGGAAGGGGCTGCAACTGGTCTAACAGCCATGTCTTCAGATGTCTCCTGAAGGTAAGGAGGTCCTTGGACTGACACAGTCGGGTGGGAAGAGTGTTCCACGTCTTGGCGGCAAGGTGCGAGAATGATCTTCCACCGGTGGCTGCTCTGCGGATGCGTGGGACGGTGGTGAGGGCATGGTCGGCGGAGCGAAGCTCTCGGGTCGGGTTGTAGAAGGAGAGCCGTCTGTTGAGGTATTCTGGTCCGGTGTTGTTCAGTGCCTTGTTAGCGTGGGTGAGAAGTTTGAAGGTGATTCTCTTGTTGACGGGGAGCCAATTCAGGTCTCTCAGGTGGGCTGTGATGTGGCAGTGGCGGGGGATGTCCAGTATGAGGCGTGCGGAGGCGTTCTGGGTGCATTGCAGTCTTTTCTGAAGTTTGTCCGTGGTTCCTGCGTAGAGGGCATTGCCGTAGTCCAGTTTGCTGATTACGAGGGCTTGGGTGACTATTCTTCTGGTTTCAGTGGGGATCCATTTGTACATATTCTGAAGCGTGCGGAGGGTGTTGAAGCAGGAGAAGGAGATGGCATTGACTTGCTGGGTCATAGATAGTGAAGAGTCCAGGATGAATCCCAGGTTGCGTGTGTGGTCGGTCGGTGTCGGTGCGGTTCCCAGTGTGGGAGGCCACCAGGCCACGTGTCCCAAGTGGAGGGGGTGGAGCCGAAGATGAGGACTTCAGTTTTATCAGAATTCAGTTTCAGGCAACCGAATTAGCGTCATTTTTTAAAAACTATAATTCGGTACAATACTAAATAAACAAATGACGCTAATTCGGTGCAAACAGAGTATAAATATGCCGCAGAGTATAAATATGCCCCTAAATATGGCGCTAAGGCCATAGAGTCATTTTTTGCACGGGAACGCCTACCTTGCATCTCATTAAGGCAAGGTAGGTTTCCACTTCCAAAAAATGACTTTAACTCCATAAACTTGGCGCTAGACGGCTCTAGCACCAAAGTATAAATATGGAGTTAGTTTTGCACTGAATGAGTAAAAAATAAATGATGCTAATTCACTGCAAACAGAGTATAAATATGCTCCTTAGCTTCAAAAAATGATGCTAATCTGGTCAGAATCATTTATTTTGACTCAAACCTGCCTAACGTCATTTTTTTTTAAGCTAGCCTACCCTTTGCACCGGCTTGCACCATTCCATAAATATGGTGCCCAGCTGGTGCTAAAAAATGGTGCAAGCAGGTGCAAAACTTTTTGGTGCAAAACTGCGTTAGTGCAGTTTTGCACCAAAAAGTATAAAGAAGGCTCAGAGTGTTCTGGATGATGACAGTGGAGTGCCAAGTGAACCTCCGAGATTTGAACCTAGTGTGAAATTCTGCTATTGAACTTACCTTATCACTGACTGAACCTATGATACTTGGAACAGAATTTGACATTTCTTCTGAAATTAGACAATTTAATGAACTTGTGTTAAAGAATTAAGATGATTCCCTAGGCCCAAGTCTGCACACAGAGCGTAAGGGTGTGATTCTAGAACTCATTTTAGTCATTATCTGTTTGGGGCTGTTTTAAAATCAACCCTACTCAAACAGTCTGAATGTAGTTAAGTTATGGAAATCAGTAACCCAAATAGGCGTAGATTTATAATAGCTGGCATACTAATATCTGTTCTTGTACTGTTAATCATATTGCTTTTAGGATTAATTAATCACCTCTTCCAGTCCAATTAAATCTAACCCAAGGCCTACTTCTAGTAGCCCTGTGTCTGCTGTAGGGAATTTTCCTACTTTCCATTTTAAGGTGTTACACATAGATCCTTCAAAGGAAGATTTTTCTTATAGTGATTTTTTAGGCTGCTTTACAAGAACATTGACACTATGGATACTAAAGTCTGTTAAATTTGTTATGTTTGCACACCAATGCTTGCTTCAGTAGCTGTGGGAATTACTTACCACCATATCTCTTTTACCTAAGGCACTACCTGCATTATATTACTTATCCTTTTATATAGACTAGGTCATTTTGAGTATTGTTTTTTGAATTATGATTAAGTTTTCTACAAACATCCACATGCCAATGATAAAGAGACCAGTGATAAAGAAATGGACACACATTAGAGTTTTTTCCAACCTATAAGTAAGTTTCATATTACTTATGCTCTCATAGGCAAAATTTGGCCTGTTCTCTGACTGGTATTGAAAAGAAATTTATAGATGAGTTAGGAGACAGATTTTTTTTTATAGAAAGAAGGAGAACTGGGCGAGACGAAGGGCGTAATAAATGGGCAAAAGCAAAACTGGAACAAAAGGAGTCAGGAGTTCTACCCACACTGACATTAGATTGGCAACATAAAAGGGAGCTGTGTACACACTGGGTCAAATCTGTGGACAGTAATCAATTTATGGGAAAGAGTAACTGTGAGCATATTTTCGAACTGGGAGGAAATGTAATGGAAGGTCTAGGAGTAAAGGATCCCCTGATTCCCGTACTCTATTATGTGTGCAGAGAACATGCTTAGCAATTGGTGTGGCACCTGCTATTTGGCTATAGTCTTCACAAAAATTAATCAGGTTCTAGGATGAGATGAAGCACCTGGAAAACACAAGATGTATGATGTTAAAAACAAAAATATTCTGAGCTGGTCTCAAAGGATGGATTAATTTGATATTGTGATGAACACTCCAGACATCAGAGGTGGAATCGGAGCAGCATAATTTAGTCCCCATCCTAATTGCATCCTGTATTTACATACATGTATATACATTTATGCAGTCATGCACAACATTCATATTCAACATGAGGTTTGACCCCGTTAACATGTGTGACACATTTAAACAAATTAACAGTACATAACCATTGTAACTACTAAGGCCCATATTTATACTTTTTAGCACCTCATTTGTGTCGTTTTTTACGCAAAAGTAGCACAAACTTACAAAATATAATTGTAATTTGTAAGTTTGCGCTGCTTTTGCGTAACAAATATGACGCAAATGCTGCACTAAAAAAGCTTAGATATAGGCCTAAGAGTTTACGTATGTGTGTTGAGTTTTATATATAAATATATATATATATATAGATAGATAGATAGATAGATAGATAGATAGATAGATAGATAGATAGATAGATAGATGGATAGATAGATAGACAGATATAATCTCTTTTTTTCACTGAAGGACCCAAACGTTAGAGCGACATTATTGTTAAAAAATAGAATTTAAAAAACATAGAAACTCACTAAAAAACCAAAGGTTAGAGGGACGTTCTAGTTAGGTTCAAATTTTACATGCGCAAAACCATAGAACTTCAACATTTATAGTTATATGCATCTCAAAACACTATAACTTGTGCTCTAAGGTAACTATAACTCATGCCCTCCTCCATGAGGACTTTTCTCATCAATAATTTTATTGCAAATGTTGCAGTGATATTATCAATGATGTCACAGAAGATGGCATTACTGATGTAATATGTGGGGGGGGTGTCCAAGATGGCGACCGGGTCGGACGCATAAATCTCAGCTCCGACCCGGCCTACAATAAAGATCCTGTACAAAGACGCCTTGACCCGCTGCGGGGTCGAGAACCATCCCCCCCTGTCGCGGAATCAACAAGACGGAAGCGGTGGCGAGCGGAGCGTTGAAGAAGCTGTCTGGGGCGCTTGGCTCACGCCCGATCCGCGGGACGCTCGAGGTGCCCACCCCTGCCGCACGATCGCACTGGGAGGCGCCCGAGCGCTGCTCGCCCCAAAAAGTCAGAGCGGCCTGAGCTGCGATCGTGTGGAGCGACGGGGCTCCCCATAGGCGGTAAGTGGCGGCTTGCCCGCGTAATCGCATCGCCTCGGGGACCCCGCCCCATCGGGACTGCAGCCGGCGGACGCTACGTGGGCTGAGCAGGCGAGGTGCGCGGGCGCTCCATAGCCCTCCTGTGCCCCTCTAGAGGACACGTAGGCCCTTAGTTAACCAGGGCAATAGCCGAGAGGCCACCAGGCACAAAGAAATATGGATACTTGAAAGGCTAATCCACCACGATTCAGCCATCAAAAATTGCAGCCGCGAGGGAACAAACCAATCCATCACAGCAGGGGCAAACAAAGAAATGCAAAGCCTAGTCGGAGGGCATGTGAAAAGATAATACCACATCAACGCAAAAATTAACAGGAACGCAGCAAGAAACAAACTGCAGTAGCAACCGACCCAAGTGGCACCTACTAGTAAGTGCGTAGAAGGAAAAAGGGGGGCCGCCTGACATCATCAAGCACTGTAACGCAGTTAAACCCCTCTGCACCATTTTAAATACGCCACCAACACCAAAGCACCTAGCCACTGCGATAAAATTAAGCAACGCAACGTTAAATCCAAAGACCAACAACATCATTGTACAAAAATCACCTAATGGGAAAACCAAAGACCCCACGTGCGCCCCCTGGAACCATGGACCCTGCTACGCCACCTCTATTATCCGGGGCTTCAGACACATATCAAGCCCTTCAGAAAATGGAAGGGACATTGCAAACGCACTCAACACAACTCGAAAAAGTGCTACAAGCCATACTTGACACTAAAACAACTTTGGAGGCGAAGATTGGCTCAATCACAGAAGATGTTAACCTGCTCCGCACGGACCAACAGGCGCTACCAGAAAAGGTCGCTGAGCTAGAAAAAGACACGTCGCACCTCACACCATCTATGCTTGAGGTTAAGTCACAGCTGGGTGCTATAACAGCAGAAGTTGAGACACTTAAACGCAGAGCCGAAGAAGCCGAAGGCAGATCGCGTCGAAATAACATCAGGTTCGTGGGATTTCCGGAACGCGCCGAGGGCCCCAGTACAGAACTCTTTATCGAACAATGGCTGACTGAATCGGTACTGAAAAATAACGTACCAAAGTTTTTTTCCATAGAACGCGCCCACAGGATCCCAGGCAGACTCCCACCACCGGGTGCTTATCCACGTCCCCTCATAGCAAAATTACTGAACTACCGCGATAGAGACCTTATATTGCAACTATTCCGAAAGGCAGGCCCAATGCACTTTGAGAACACGCAAATAACCGCCTACCCGGATTTCACAGTAGAGGTACAAAAAAAACGAAACTCATTCTACCGGATCAAGGAGCGTCTAAGAGAGCACAATATTAAATACTCCTTGTTGTTCCCCGCTAAACTTCGCATACAAGACAATACCCGCACTCTATTTTTCTCTACTCCTGAAGACGCATGGACATGGCTTCATGCAAAAGGACTAGCTGACCCACTACCCCCTAATGACAAAAGCCTACCCCCGAGGGATAAACGCAGGCCTCGCAGTAAACAAGATAACAAACCTTCCCCTGAACAATCGCGAGTTGAACGATCGCTACTGCTACAGTCTACGTTGCGTTTCGCCAACGCATCACCGACATCCTTATCTGGGCAATCAGAAGCAGATCCTGACCCAGAGTTAAACTCCGACTCAACGGAATCTGCCCGCGGCCCCAACCTCACTCCACGATCAGCAGATGACATTTGTTAAATCTTTGCCCCTGAACATAGGAGGTCGTCTCACCCACTACTCCTACCTGGATACTTTCGTCGTTTGTCATCACATAATTACTTTCCTTAACTCGTGTGCTCGACTCGCTGCCGCTCCTGCTCGGCAAGGATACCAACATGCGCAAAATGGGCTGGGTCTAAGACACTCAACCACCCGTAGTCTTGGATCACCCCCGCTCCATATGGGCCGTTACCCCAGGATGACAAGTTTCGTTACCCCCTTGTTCTTACCACAACTGCTACTGCCGCTAAGTATAGTAGATTTTATAGTTGTAGTTGAATGGAACGTTTTACTGTTATAAGTATTGACATGTACTATTTGCAGTGCGCCACACCACAATGTAAACCTAAAAGGCAGGTCACACACTCCAGTAGCTAAGAGGCTAGATGATATGTATACGTATCAAATAACAAAGAAAATCGGGCTTGCGCAACCACAGGCGGTACCCCCCCACATTGTCTCACTTAAATCCCATGGCATCCCAAAATCAGCGCTATACCACACACTATAAAATTCTCACATGGAACGTAAAGGGCATGGCATCTGTAAGCAAAAGGCAACGGATTTATACATACCTCAGGAGGCACCAGATACACATAGCCATGTTGCAAGAAACCCACTTAGATGAGTCCTCGTTGGCATATACCAAAACAAAATGGAAAGGCCAATTATATGGGACCACCTTCTCGAAATACGCCAGAGGAGCAATAATCTGGATAGCCCCCGGGGTCCCATATACTGTGTCCCGCAAACAATGTGACCCAAACGGGCGGTACGTGGTACTGGAGGGTACTTTAGACGGAGGCCCCTTAGCCCTGATAACATTATACACTCCTAATACAAACCAACGAGACTTCCTCAGAACATTGGGCAGTAGCATGCTCAGCGACCCCGCAACAGATGCCATATGGGGCGGGGACTTTAACTGCGTTCTAGATATCTTGAAAGACCGTTCTACCCCTCCACTAACTCACACCCCAGCTAAACGAGCATTGCTTGACCTGGTAGATTGGGCTTCCAATAATGGGCTAAACTAAATTTGGAGAACTTCCCATCCCACACTACGTGAGTATTCTTTCTATTCACCAGTGCACAAACTTCACACTAGGTTGGATATGTTCTTCGCTACACCTAGCATAATCCCAAAGGTAGCTAGATGTGGCTACCTAGCCCGTACTATATCAGACCACAACCCACACTACTCCATATTGCTTTGGGGCTACATACATGCCCGTATTCCAACATGGCGCCTGCAGCCAGACGCCCTGACTGACCCCCCTTTTAATACTGAATTGGCCACATGCCTGTCGACCTATTTCTCTCTAAATAAAAACACAACATCAACCCGAGCCCCTGAGTGGGATGCCCATAAAGTAGTAATTAGAGGGCACTGTCTGGCAGCATCTGTGGGCATTAAGAAAATGCTGACCACAGAGTTATTAAAATTAGAAGCCAAAATACACAGGGCGGAGATTGAAGTCTCAACAAACAATACCCCACCAGAAAAACTAATCTCACTGAAAGCAAAATACAGAGAAACGGATGACAGTCTTAGCAGGCACGACTATAGACACTTCAAAACGAGACAACATGCTGAGGGGGACAGATCGGGCAAATTGCTGGCGTGGCTGGTGCGTCAATCACCGCAATCATCGCCGATAGGAGCTATCAAATTACAAACAGGAATAGTGGTTAACACTCAAGCTGACATCAACAAGGCCTTCTACATGTATTATCACACGTTATACCAGTCTTCCATCCCCCCTACAGAACAACAACTGGCTGAATTTCTGGTTCAGATTCCCCAAAACTCGAACATCGTCAACAACGCTGATATCCTAGACGGCCCCATTACTATTGAGGAGCTTCGCTTGGCCCTTTCTCAGATGGCACGTGGCAAGACCCCTGGCACAGATGGTCTACCACCAGAATACTACAACTCACAAAGCACCCACTTATTGCAACCCTTACTAGAGGTGTTTAATGAAGCGCGAAATAGAAAACAATTACCAGACTCTATGAGGGAAGCATTAATAGTGGTCCTGCCTAAACCAGGATGTGATCCACTGGATGTCAGATCATATAGACCACTCTCTCTCTTGAACACTGATTGCAAACTCCTAGGGAAAATCCTAGCAAATAGATTGCTCCCCCACTTGCCACACTTAATACACCCTGACCAGTCAGGATTTATCCCGGGTAGAAACACCTTTCTTAATATAAGGCGCCTAATCCGTATCATGCATAATACCACTGACCCAGATAGTGTGACCGTGTCACCAGATATAGAGAAGGCGTTCGACACGCTAGGTTGGGAATATCTATTCCGCACCCTCAAGGCGTTTGGCTTCCGGAGTGGCTTCATTAACTGGATTGCT
The DNA here is from genome assembly GCF_031143425.1 of Pleurodeles waltl. Taxonomy (NCBI): domain Eukaryota; kingdom Metazoa; phylum Chordata; class Amphibia; order Caudata; family Salamandridae; genus Pleurodeles; species Pleurodeles waltl. The sequence goes on from NC_090443.1 coordinate 145,129,513, forward strand.
ACACTATATTCCAAACCAACAGCCCGAGTTAAAACCGGTCAGGTAGTGTCGGAGGCCTTTCCTGTAAACAGAGGAACCAGGCAGGGCTGCCCGCTCTCTCCATTGCTGTTCACAATAGCTATGGAACCACTCGCAATTAAGCTCAGGGGATGTGCACATAAATGGGGCATAAAGGAGTTTGACGCATATCACATAATATCCTTGTACGCAGATGACGCCCTGATATATTTGCGCAATCATTCTGCCTCCCTGTCCGAGATAATGCGTATACTGAATAGGTTTGCTCTTGTCTCTGGCTTGCATGTGAATTGGTCTAAATCCTGTATCTTCCCTCTTACTTGTCTGCCCCCTGAACAGCGAGCGTCTCTCCCCATGCATCAAGTACCATGGTAGCACCAGACCTTCAAATATCTGGGTGTTCAAGTATATCACTCTATGTCAGACCTAAGGGAAGGTAACTTAGATAGGCTGCTTCGCTCCACCCGAGGCTCCTTGACATTTTGGAGTTCCTTGCCTTTATCGCCTATGGGCCGGATAGCAATAGTCAAGATGCTAATATTACCGAGATTCTTATACTATTTCTCTGCACTCCCGGTGACCTTGCCACGCTCGTTTTTCCACAAAGTGCATTCCCTACTAACTGACTTGCTCTGGGGCAGAGACAGACGCAGAGTAGCCCTAACTACCACACAATATTCCCAAGAAGAAGGTGGCCTGGGCATGCCGAACCTTGAGCTATATTATACAGCAGCCCAACTTCAATGGGTCACTAAATGGCTCAACGAGCCGTCCAATGCAGAGTCTACAGCAATAATGGTTTATACAATCCCAACAACGATATTGACATGGTTATTAACGGGTCTCCCTCATCTACTACATAAGACTCCCTTACTGGACTCGGCCAGACACTGCTGGAAGAGATATGTGCATGGCAAAATGCAGCCCCTCCCATACTCTCCCCTAATCCCAGTGCCACAGCTGCCGGGCATCCACGCCCTATCCTCTCATCATGACGTACGGGCGGTTAATACCCTGAACACAGGAGACTTCTATTATGACTCCAGAGCAATCAAGTTTGCAGACCTGGTGGCTGCGGAGTTAATGCAACTGTGTGCCTTTCTGACATTCAATGCCATAACTAATCTCCTACGTAACATATGGGGCTGCGGTCACAACGAACCAAACGAATCCCTCCTACTTACTGCAATACTCTCTATGGGCGAGGCAAAACGCGCTGTTACTAAACTATACAAAATACTTCTAGCAAGAAGCTGCAAGGCCCTAACCCAGATCAAGCACCGCTGGGACACCGTCCTTTCCGCATCAATTGCACAAAAATCCTGGGACACAGCCCTTACTTCGATCAAGTCCGTATCTCGCAACTCCAGACTAAAATACACGCAATTTAATTATGTGCATCAAGCATATCTCTCCCCAGCTCATATTCATAAAATATACCCAGGCGCTAACTCCATATGTCCAAGATGCGCTACCCCCGCAGCAACTTTCTACCATATGGTCTGGGAATGCCACGTGATCAACACTGGCTGGAACTGCGTTGTTGCTACAACCGCAGACGTGATAGACCAGTTGCTAACTCCTACTCCAGAATCCTGCCTGCTTAATATACGACACCGCACAAAAGGAGATAAACACATTCACAAGTTTATAGATTTGGCATTCGTGACATATAAACGCCTGATAGCTACACACTGGAAGGCCCCAAATGCCCCTCCCCACTCCCTCTGGCTACGAGACCTACAAGATTACACATTGGCGGAATCTCAAACCCTAAGGCAATCACAACATAGAGGTCAGATACAAGGCGGGACCGAAAGCTGGGACCTTTTTGTAGTTAGAATTGAATCCAGAGATGACAAATATCCACCATGAGATAGTCCCTTCAACATTCTTGGGATACGCTATTACTCAAATTATCCATAACAATTGAGTTTGCCGAAAACAGATCCATTCTATTGTACCACCATACCTAGCCCATAATATATCTACCCGTCAGCCGCCCCTTGGTACTGCTATCCCCCCACACCAAAGCGCACACATAGAAATGTAGCCCTTAGTGCCTGTATAGACATATGCTCGCACTATTATATTTGACGCCAACATATATATTTAAGAATAATAACCACCATGTCAAGTGTTACTAGTTATATAAAGTTTATTGAAAGCCAGTACACTAAAATACAGCTGTGTTGTACAGTGTAATGTACAAACGTTAAGAAAAGCACAAGGAGAGAAGCTGGGTTTTTTCTCACCAAGTCATATGTAATGTACTGCTACTTTTGTACCTTGTTTTGTATTAAGTTTAATAAACAGATTTAAAAAAAAAAAAAAAAAAAAAAACTGATGTAATATGTGGAGTAAGTAGCAATACAGTATATGGTGAGGGTGTAGCTATAACTGTTGAATTTCTATGTTTTTGTGCATGTAAAATTCACACCTAACTATATCGTACCTCTAACCTTTGGCTTTTTAGTGAATTTCAAAAGTTGTTTTTAATTCTATTTCTTAACTATGACATCCCTGTAAACTTTGATTTTAATCAGTGGATTTACATTGTTTTTTAACGACCCCACGCCATGCATGGTGATCCGTGTGAGCAGCATGGAATGTCCCCAGGGCCTGCAGCCAACCACCTATAGGTATCCAACTTCACACCACGCATGGCCTTCGGGCATATGCAGCGTGGGATGGCTTAAGGGCCTGGCCTGCGGCCAACCCCCCGATATGCATCCAACCCTGCGCTGTTGGGGTTGGCCACAAGGCCTGGCCTTTGGCTAGGACCGGCGGCAAACCCCCTAAACTCCCTACCCCAGGTCACACATGGCCTTTGGCCGTGCTCAGTGCGGGTTGGCCACAGGAATTTTACAACATGGAATTGCAGTGAAAAATTCTTGCTTTGCCTTGAATAACTTCAATAAATTGGGAGGATTTGTCCTTACAAAAGCAGAGCCACAACAGCATCAACCCAGATTACCCAGCTCCCATCTTGTCAGGAGGAATGCTCCCTAGGTCAAAAGGCTGCGGACTTGAGTAGCTCATCCAGTGACCTGTACCATCGAGCCCCCAAGTATTCCTTACTGTTCAAACCACAATCAGAGAAGCCCAGCTTTCAGTTCCATCCATACAGCACCCAGATCCCAGTGTGTCACCGGCTCGCCACTCCTTGTGAGGAAGCTAGGAACAGGAAAGAGCCAGCGTTTTTATTCACATTTTCCAAGCTCTTTCTCCAAAAAAAAACAGAAATCCTTTGTTTGCCATTCACACCTAAGGTCTATTTTATGGCATAGCCCACATTGCTGACAATGTACTAGTTTCTGTAGGCACAAGAAATGTTTGTTAGTTGTGTGGGTTTTTTTATTTCCTGTTCATTGTTTTAAGGTTTATTTAATGTTAAATGGGTTTTTGATTCGATTTAGTAATTTTATGCATGATTCTAGGCTTATATTAGAACGATGATGTCTTGGTCTAGATCCATGCCTTGTGCCAGAGAATAGCCACAGAAGACTCAACAAATCTAGATGGAACTCGTATACATACTCTGCTGTTATCCTGAAAATCTGGCATGCATTGGGTCCTCTTGCATCTATCATGGACTCCCAGGTTTAGATCAAATGAGAAGGAAAGATGCATACAAATTAAGAACAAACAAACTATGTTGTATATTGGTGATTGCATAGTAGCTTTCATTTTTACCCAACTCTATACTCGGTTATTCACTTGTCATTATTTTATTAACTTTAGAAGTGCAAAAGATTGAGCCAGGCTTGTCAGAACATGGGACTTAAAGTTTATAACGCTGGCACACTAACCCCTTGAGAAGGCCTGCTGAAATTAGAACCAGCAGCTTGCAACTAAAGTATTAACCCATTGAGCTATTTTGGAGGTGTCAGAACCTATAAACCGCAGCCTGCGCTCAGATGTTAGTAGCAGGCACATTAACTTCAGCGATGTTAGCGAGATTCAAATCAATCGGTTTTATAGTGACCCTTTTTAAAGATTAATTTTAGGACTCAGCTAGATAGTACTTGCTCTGTCTCTTCGAGACATGGTGTTTACAATCAGTGGGCTACAGCCCGCCCATAGGTTTACCATTTATTCACTTCAACGTTGCTCTTGTATTCTTCATTCTTGTTTGTCCTTAGCACGTATGCATCATGTCTCTTCTTGTGTTTGGCCCTCCCCTAGAGCATGGACTGAGTACCTGTGTTCATCCATTGCTCCCCTTTGTATAGCTACTTTTTATTTGTCTTTAAGCACTCCACAGGAGTGATCATATTTTTACTTGCTCTGTCCTCTCCCTCCTGACCCATCCCTGTTGTTTTTTTCCCCCTCACACCCTCCCCACCTATGTTGCTTCTTTCGTACTCCCACCAGCCCCCATCCCTGTTGCTTCTTTCCCCTCGCAAACCTGATTGCTTCTTTCCCCTCTCAAGCCTGAATGCTTCTTTTCCCCCTCCCACACACCCCAAACCCTGCTGCTTTTTTCCCTCTCCCCTCAAACCTTGTTGCTTCTTTTCCTTCTCGAGCCCAATAGCATTAATGCAGAGGGATGTGGCCTAATGGTCAGAGCTACCTACTTTGGAGCTGGGAAACCACTTTTGAGTCTTGGGATCAGATCAAAGTCCTATGATTCTGGGCAATTCACCAAATCTCAACTTGCCTACCAAAAATGAATTTGTCCTTGTTTAATGTAACTGGTGCACAGGTAAAGCACACCAAAGGGTCGAGTTTGCGCTTTATAAAACAAAAAAAACAAAAAAATTACACTAGTACACATTCAGTGTCAGGTCACGGATGGACAGAGCATGCATTGTCTCTTCGACCCCCATGTTGAGTTCATTGGCTTACCTCTTCTGACACACAAAAAGCTATGACGCTGCTGCCGTTGGCAGCATCATAGCTGATTTTTTCTGTGACTTTCAGCCATGCCGAACAGCAGAAGTGCTGCTATAAGAGACATTCACATTGACAACACCAATAACTTGGGCATTGCCAAGACCTATTGGCAGTGCCAATGCTTACTTAATCCTGATGGCACTGAGCACTCACCCCACATAAGGGCTTACATTTTCTCTCTGTCTCACTCTGTTTCTCTCTATCCATTGCACAATGCAATGACAGACAGCCCATTAGTATAGTGCACCAGTCTCGCACTGTTCAGACAACAATAATGGGATGTGAAAAAGCAGTTTTTCAGTGGGCCTACGGACTGTCACCAGTGTGAGGGATCAAAAGAGCCTTGGTCTCGTAAGTGAGTGCCTTTGGGGGCCACTGGGACAAATTATCACTGGTAGCACACACCTGGCTGATTCTGAGTTTGTTTCATGACTTACTTTGTGTTTGGTTAAATTTGTGCTAGTATGTCCATTCATTACAGTCCTTCTGTACCTTATTTCTAACTAGGTTGTGTTTTAAAGCACATGTCTGAGTGTATGAACACTGTGCATATTCTACAGGTAACAGAATACATCTTTAGTTGCCACAGCTTTTTAGGTCAAGCGTGCCAGCCTTCCAGTGTATTGTAATCTATCTGTGGGCTTTTAGCCATGCCCACCGCAAGCCCATCACGATCACTCGTTCAGGAGCTTGCCTTTCAAAAATCCTTTGTCATCGTTGGTAAATGCTTTACGTTTGTCTCTCTTTGGGCAGTTTTGTTACTGCCTTGGCTATCGACCCTGTTACATGAATAATTGTACTTTTGCCGATAAGTTTTTCCTTTTGTCTCTCTCTTTCGCGCTCATGGCGGCCATGGCACTTTGAATCACTTTGATTCAACTTGCTTATGTCAACTGTTTTACTTTTCATTTTCAATTTATGTGGCAAAAAGTCCGGTTAGAAGTTTATGCTGCTAATAGCGCTAACGCGAGCAAATGCGAGACCCATTGGATTGCGAACGATTGTTTTCTTTTGTGTTATAGCAAACATTCAATGGAGATCATTAATACGTCGTTCTGGAATAGAGCATGCTCTAGGGTCTAGGCCAGAATGAACATTTTGTTTTATTAAATCTAATCTCAAAAACTCCTCCATTATGATTCATCATGAGAGGAAGAATTTCAGAGTTTCTCTGTGTGGGTTTTGTCTTGACATGTTGTATTCCCAAATATCCCCTTTACCATACACTTCTCCAAAAATCAGCTCCCCGATACAAAACACGTAATGTTTCATTTGGACCTATTGGTCCCTGTCCGAGTCTCCGCAGGCTGTGTCTTCCTAGCGAGTGTAAAAGAGGAGTACAGCGGCATGTCACCCAGGGGGGCCTGGAGAGGCTTCTTCTACATGACACGGTTCCAAGCACCTCCCAGACAGCGCACAGATGTGAGACTCCCAATAAATCTACCCGTAGCACTACTTTATCGTCTGGCTGGCACGCACCGAGGCTACGGCGATCATGGCCGGTCTCCAGCACTCTCTCGCATAAATAAAGGCCTCTACGGGGGAATCACGCATCCGATCCATCATGCACGTTCTGCTGGAATGCAGCTCATATGCAGAAACATCTGCGCACCCTGTCATCCCTGGTTCATGTGGAGGAGGACCCGTCGTTTCCGAGGTCATTTATTCTTCTTTATAAGCCAGGTGTCCCATTTTTCACCAAGCGGGGCATTTACAGGTGCGGGTAAATTCCCCGCTTCTGACTATGCTACAGCACATCCAGGGGCGTAACACAGGCCCCTGCTGCGCTGGAGGTGGTGCGGGGGTGGGACACAACCCTTCGGAAGGGCCCCGAAACCTTCACGGGGCCATTATTCAGCCAAAGTCCACTGAATAACTGTGAGATCCGAGAGGCTCAGGGCCCCTGGTCAACTTCTGCGAGGGAGGGGTGGTGGGGGTCAATGTCCTTTACGCCACATCGGACAACAGTTCTTGCTCGCATGCCTAGCTACGGCTGCCTCCCAGAAATGACCACCTGTCTTCCATAATCAGTGTCGAAGTGGGCGGGATGAGAGTGGCACAACTGCCCCTACTTTTTTAATTTATGAAAAACTGTTTCCCTACTTATTAAAAGGCAACCGCCCGGGATGGTAAACTCCATTGTGCAAATGCCTCAGGTTAAGTTCCATTAAGGGAGTCTCCTGTGCTGTGAGATGGAGGGGGCAGGTAGCTAAACAATAAACAGGCCTTCTTGCCAGGGTGCCACCTAAACTAAAGAAATGCAAATGCACAAAACTGGTTAATCTGCAAATTTGAAGGAGGCTTGGGACCATGTACTAGTTTAATTGATGGAATTTACCAGCTGAGCTGTGCAGTGTGTGCTTGTCAGGGCAGTTCAATAAAAATAAATCATTACCTATAGTCTGGATATTATTAAAACCTATATTTTGAAAACATGGTATTATGTGAAACCTTTTTGCACATTTGGTAGCAGTTTGTCTGATACTGCCTGCAATGCACGTTAAACATAATGATTTACATTTTTCGCAGTGCTTACTGTCACAGGCTGGGCCCTTGTGTGCCCTAACAACACACAAACCACAATTCTCTATTGCACCAACCAAGATTTCATTCTTTGGCTTTCTGGTTAAACACAGACCTCTCAGTGAATTAACTACTAGGGGTTTCATAATACACAATAGTGCACATACCACTGATAACCTTAACTTTTTTTTTATTTAATCCGTGAGTTATTACATATGTAGCCACCAGAAGGGGAATATTTTTTTAGCCACACCTTTGATGCCACCTGCGCGTGCACCCACCCAGGGTCAGACCCACCCCGCGTCGGCCCTGCTAAGGCCCAGCATCATACCCTGAGCAACAGACGCTGCTGGTGCGACTGAGGATGACCCAGCCCGCAGACTGCTGATTGCTGTGGGCGTAATCTGGCTTACCTAGGTTCGTGATTAGGGCCTCCCCACAAATGTCTGTGCCCGATGACTGTGGCCCAGCCCACAAACCCGCCTACAGCCCTGAAGAGCCGCCCAGTGGCTCACTATGCACGTTTGCCAATACGGTGCTGGCTGGACGTCCAACCATTCCGGCTGCATGGAGGAGAGGAGCGCTGCTCGCAGAGCCACCACCCTTTGCACTGGTAAAACAAAGTGAAAATACACTCCAGACCAGCAGGTGTGCATGTATAGAAGTAACAGCATGTGCAGTAGAGACACTTATGCTGGAGTCCACAGACATGTGCCAGTATTGCTCCCTTGCTAGACTGCACCTGTGCCACTGGGGGGAAAAAAAGAAGAAGAAAAATAACAGAGTAAAAGAAGAAAAACTAAAATGAAATAAAAGTAAACCAGAAGAGATAAAAAAGAACAAAAGGCATTAGCCCTCACATGCCCAGGGCATACACTAACACGGCTCACTGCACAACAACTTAAACGTGGAACCACAGACTGTCTGCTGAGGGAGGGCAACCACAGAAAGCCGCATGCTAGACAATCGAACATGTGCTGCAAACACAACGCCGGCATCACAGCAACATGGCATGGTCAGAGCACTTCTGCCCTCCAGTGAGCTGGCAGACCCAGTGACCAGTTCCCAGAGGTGGAAGATTTGGGTTGGAATGGCTGGAGAACTACTTCGTAGCAGCCCGTGAATGTGATGAAGCAGTCAAAAGGTCACTTCTACTGCACTTTGGGGGTGACAAAATATATATAAGCTGTTTAAACATCTTCCCAACACAGGCGAATGGACGACTACGATGCGGCGGTGAGGGCGCAGCTCAACCTAGACTTGAGAGATTTATACTTTGTCAAGCATGACAGAGGGATGGAGAGTCCATCAATCAATTCTATGCCTGGTTAAGGGAACTTGCAACCACATGCACAGAAGATGACCCGCCAAAGGGGATATGGGCACAGATAATTCAAGGTTGCCAAAGCAAGACACTGAGGGACCTCATCCTAAGACAACCCATTATCAGTTTAGAGGCCATTTTAATCATGGCCCGATCGCATGACCTATCAGCAGCTAAAGCAGTGGAAATGGACTTGGCAATCACACAAATGCCTGAGAAGACCTCAGTAGTGAAGGTGGAAAGGGCGGACATAGTACTGATGCAACGTCCAAGAAGAAAGCTCTGGCATATTCACCCACAGCAGGGGGAGGGCGATGCAAACACTGAGGAAGAGAGGAACATCCCCCAAAGAACTGCCCCACCCAAGGAAAATCATGTGCCAACTGTGGGAAGCTGACGATTTCACATCCATCTGCAAAAGTGGCTTAAGAGGAAGAGGAACGAAGGGCAGGTGTGAAACAACAAGAATGATCAAACAACTGCCGACAGCAGACTTGACATCATCCGTGGCCTACTACCCGACCACCCATGGCTGACTCGATTAATCATCCCCGGATGACAAAGATGGGGAAGATGTATTTCTGATATCATTCATCAATGATCTCAAAAGGCACAGGAGGCCACAACCGACCTGTATGATTGATGTAGAAGGTTCCATGGTGAAGACACTGATAGACATGGGACTTCTGTGAATGTGATGGGATCGCATCTATATTGTCGCCTTCGACCCCGACCAGCCCTTACAGCTGCCACCACAAAGTTATTCACCTATGGGAGCCACACCCCTCTCCTGCTGAAAGGAAAAATGGCAGTCTGAGTCAGGTCTGGTGACAAGGAAATTCAGGCCTTCTTCCATGTAATGGTTAGAGAAGCTCACACTCTCCTAGGTAGTCACTCCGCAGAAGACTTAGGGTTGGTATCATTCATGAGGAGAGTATAGACATTGCAGACTGATGAATTGCTAGATCAATGATGAAGGGCCCACTCAACCACATACACATCAACAAGGCAGTAAAGCCAGTACCCCTACAGCATAGGTGCATCCCATTTCACCTCTGCCCCCTGGTCGAGCAGGAGCTCCACAAGCTGGAGGAGCTAGGGGTAATGGAGAAAGTGTCTGGACCAATTCCCTGGGTGTCACTCCTTGTCATCGCCGAAAAACCTAAACACCCTGGGAAGATGCGCCTATGCATAGACATGCGCATCCCAAATGTGGCTATTAGGAGAGAATGCACATAATGATAACAATAGACAACATTATTGCCGATCTGAATGAGTCAAAGTGGTTCTCGAAATTAGACGTAAATGCAGGGTATCACCAACTTGAACTTGCTGAAGAGAGCAGGTACATAACAACATTTTCAACACACGTTGGGCTCAGGAGGTATAAATGCCAAGCTTCGGGGTCTCGTCAGCTGTGGAAATATTCCAAGATGCCACCCGCTAGACCTTATCCGGGCTACAGGGAATCATGAATGTCAGCAATGACACCCTGATTCATTCCGCCACCGGTGAGGCGCACTACCGTCATCTCAAAGCTATCCTCAGGCGACTGGCAGAACACAAACTCAACCTACACAAAGAGAAGTGCTCTTTCTTCCAAAATTCAATTGAATTTTTTGGATATGTGTTCAACCAGAAAGGCATCAAGATTGATCAGAGATAGTCACATACTATTAAGCAAGCACCAGATCCAAGAAACGTCACAGAAGTGAGGAGCTTCCTAGGGATGGCCACGTACTGTGGATGATTCATACAGAACCTAGCAACCCCGTCGGAACCCCTACGAGCACTCACAAAGACCAAAACTCCTTGGATATCGGAAGACCAGCAAGGGGAGGCATTTCAAGCACTCATGGTGGCATTTTTGTGCGATACCACCATGGCACACTTTGATCTGACAAAAAGGACAGAGCTGGTTGAGGATGCCAGCCCAGTAGGGCTAGGAGCAGTATTGACCCAAGAAAGTGACCCGGGGCAATGGCCCCCCCTTGCATATGCCAGCAAAGCCTTAACGTCAACTGAAATGCGTTACTCCCAGATTGAAAGAGAAGCGCTGGCGATAAAGTTGGCCTGTGGACACTTCTATCTGTACCTCTGCGGGATGCTGTTCAGGGTTGTCACTAACCATCAGCTATCCGTGCCACTGTTCATGGAAAGTACTTCACATCCCCTTTTGGGACAGAAAGATTGGCAGTACAGCTGCAACACTATCAAGCGGAAGTCATATGCCGACCAGGTGAAAGGAATCCAGCCGACTTCCTCTCTCAGCACCCGCCGCAGCCGGCTGATGAACACCAAGGAGAGGAAGAGGAGGCAACAGAAGCACATGTGCAAATGCTGGTCACTGACAGCTGCCCCAAATCAATGAGTTTGAAGGAGATCACTGAGGCCTTTGGCAAGGATGCTGTACTGGCAAGGGGGAAGCAAGCAGTAGAAGCTGGGTCATGGCAAGACTTGACTTCCAGAAGAACACAGACCAGTGGTCAAGTGTGGAGAGAGACTGGCTGGCAAAAGTCTGGAGGGTTCGCAGCGAGCTGAACACAGCCCAAGATGGCATCTTACTACATGGGCATCGCTTAGTTATCCTGAAAAGCCTGCAGCACAGAGTGACCATGTTAGCCCAGGGTGGCCATCAGGGCATGGCAAAAGTGAAAGCCCACATGAGGGAGAAGGTATGGTTCCCAGCACTAGAAGGCACAGTCGATGACCTGGTGAAGCAGTACCCTGGCTGCCAACTAATGAGTGCTAAGGATGTACCTGCACCAGTTATCACAGAAGAGCCATGCACCGTGCCATGGTCCAAAGTGAGCCTTGACTTTTGGAGTTTCCCTGATGGTCAGAGCACCGTGGTGCTCATAGAAAGCCACTCTAAATACTCCACCGTGAAGGCTGCCGAGTCCAACACTTTCAGCAAAGTGGCACTAGTGTTGGAGAAGACGTTTGCTGTGTTTGGACTCGCAGATGAGGTAAAACGGACAAAAAGCCTCCATTCCAAGGGGCCGAGTTACAAGAAATGATGAAGAATTTAGGCATCCACCGCTGGTGAGTCACCTCACAATGGCCACAAGCCAATGGGGAAGTGGATAGCTTCATGCCTACACTTAACAAAATCGTCCACATTGCCATGCTAGAGGCTGGGGACCCAGGACTCCATCTGCATTGGTTCCTTTTGGAGTACTGGGGTACTCCGCGCTGCACAACCAAATAAGTGCCATCGTCCTTGATGTTGAAGGGAGGATGACGTGATACTCTCCCCACCATTGGAGGGTGGTAGCTGCCCCCATATTGCCCACAACAAGCCCAAGTACGGAGGGAGAGAGGCAGTCGAGTGAGGCGAGCTGTCTCATGCCGCATCCAGGTAGGCGACTGTGTGATCCTGAAAGACCGGAAGATCGGATTAAGTTCTGCACGCCCAATGAACCTGGAGTGTGGACCATCACTGGCGTGACTGGCACCATGATGACAGCGCAGAAAGTGTCAGGACAAGTGTCGCGAACATCTCATGGTTTCGGAAAGCCACATTCCTGGAACCATCAAGTCAAGGACCAGGATAACATGATCCTCAGTGAGAGTCACTGGGGGATGGACTAGAGCGGCAGGTAAAGGGAGGCGATGGATATGGTGCTCACCCGAACTTGTCTGATTCTCAGGAATGACCACAGTCATGGCTCAGGGTGAAGAGCACCCCACACTTCCCAGCGGTATCACCTTAGACCCAACCCAGTGCCCAGCTGGAAGCTGAAAGACTTTGGGGCATATTTATGGCTTTTACCGTAAATCTGCTCTAATGCAGTTTTGTGGCAAAATCCTTAGTGCCAGCTAGTGCTATTTTATAGCAGCAGCCATGCGCAATACCTATGGAATGCTAGTGTCTAATAAAAACACGCTAGCTTGGGGGGGAGGGCGTTAGGGTAGAAGGTGCTAGTGGGCCAGAAATGACACTAAGCTGGATAGTGGCAATAAATATGCCGCTAACTAGCCTAGCATCATTTTCTGACACACTAGCACCCAAAAATGACTCCTGTCTTAGCAAAGACAGGAGTCGTGCCCACCAGGTCAGGGGACCAGTGTCCCTTGGGTAAGGCCATAATACCCAGTGCAAGGCAGGGGGCCCCATTTAAGGGGCCCCCAATGGCACATTAATTTAAAAATATATATATACTTACCTATGCTTACCCAGGATGTTGTCCCCCATCCTATGGTGTCCTTCTGGTGTGGGTTGGGGCATTCCTCGGGCTTAGGGTGGGCATCTGTGTGTCCATTCCATGGTGTATGGCCATGGAAGTGGGTCCACAGGTACCCTAACGCCATGTCTGACACAGGCATTAAATAATGGTGCTAAGCAGGCTTTGCTCCATTATTTGGGTCCGCCTACTTCGTGTGCGTCATTTCTGCGCTTGAGTATAAATAAGGCGGTAGGGGGGTAGCGTGTTGTTGTGGATGGGAACGCCTACCTTGCATCTAATTAGCACAAGGTAGTTTGCAGCATCCACAACAGGACACTAACTTCAATATTTTGACACCAGACAGGTCTAGAGTCAAAATATAAATATGGAGTTGGCTCGCGTCATTTTAGTGTCAATATTATTGATGCTAAGACAGCACAAGCAAAGTATAAATATGCCCCTTTATGTGTTAGTTTTGAACTGAGTTGGGGAGGGGTGTAGTGACTCCATGACAGTCTAGTGACCCAGAAGACTGCCTGGGCCGACCCAGATATGCAAGGAGCATGTCCGGTGGTCACAGGGTGAAAGAGATATTAATAAATAGGGGAAAGGACCCTTGTGGTTCCTTTCGCACCGCAAGTAACCAGTGTGTGTCTGCATGTGTAGGGTTATTTTTGTGCAGAGGCCTTTGTATGCAGTGCATGGCGTAGGCTGCCACAGGAACGTACAACATAGACAAAAGTACTTATAATGCTAATCAAGATATATAAGAAGACACTAATCATTTATGTACTGGGCGAGCCTCTTCGGCGGTGACGGACTGCCCGTCTGTGGGCTTGCTCGATGAGGTTGGCTGTAGACAGATGCCTTCCTTGAGTTAACTGAGTCTTCTGCTAGTCTGTTAGACTGGCAGGGCATAGTAGCAATGCCCGACTCCTCGCAGATGCCTGCTCCCCCGCTGGGAGCTGCGTAATGCAGAGGCTTCTGTTCTGATTCAATGTGCAGTCTCCAGCTTGTCCTCGCCATCAGCTGAGGAGGTACATGTAAAATTTGCAGCAGTCTGCTAAATTACTTGTCAAGGTACAATCAGAGAACAGGACTGTCAGGTGTACCTAGACATTGCAGGATTCAGCCTGTCCGGAGAGATAACCCCATGTCTGCAGGTTTTCCGCCCTCACCAAGTGGGTGCTTGGGGGGAGCAAGGGCTTGCCCGGTCTCCCCCTGGGCTGATCAGGCGTCGGTTGTAGAATCCACCACGCAGGTTCAGGGATTGGATAGTATTAGCGGAAGGGCAGGAGTTAAGGGGGGGGTTATAAATAAGGGGCAAGGTGTGGGCGGCCTTTTTGGCCATTTTGTCACACCCAGTTATAGTCGTTTTTGAAGTTGTGCCCACTCACCCTCCCTTTAAAATGCTTTATGTTGAACCTTATGTTATTTTATTTATTTAAGTTTTTATTTATTTTATTAATTAATTTAGGTTATTTAAGTTAATGGTTCCCTCTGGTTATGTCAGGGCGAGGTTGCCTTTTATAAAGATGTTTATTCATCATTTTAATAGGACAGGTCTTTGTAGTTATTAGGTAATTTTGCTGTTTTTATGCTGCTGGTAGGCAGGTCTGGTTTAGGAGGGTTTCCACAGACATGCTTTGTGGGGGAAGGGTACGGATGCACAAAGATGAGAGTTCAGGGAGTTTTGACAAGGAACAAAAGGGAGGAAAAGGAAAGAGTAACTACAGAAGGTGGACAGCAGGACAGATGGGTGCTGGATTGGTCGGGTCAAGGCGGGGATGGGAAGGGGGAATTGATGAGGGGTAAGTTTAGTAGAGGGCGGGTGGGATTTAGGAATTTATATGTATTAGTGAGGAGGTTTAGTTTTGTAAGGCTTAAATGCAAAGGCTATTGTTTTTATACCAGACCTGTTCTAATAAAGCAGTCTTTTACCCATAATTGGTGAGTTGTGGTTTGTACGCTGCTTCGCCCGATCACCCCCGCCCATGTCTGGCTGTCTTCTACCTAGACAAGAACATTTAAAAACATGCTTAGGTATTGCCTTTGTGCGCACAACTCATAGCTATAGAATTCCGGAAGACATGATTAATAAATAAGTAAAAAACAAACGATTTTTAGGTTTAGGGCCGGATCTTCTGCAAGGAGTTAAAGTATGTCATAGGACCAACAACTTCATTATAATAGCGCCAGGGGCTGTAACTGTGGAATAGGACTGCTGTAAAGGCTTTGCGTTATGTCAATACAAATGATATTTATTCAAAGCTCTGTTTATTTCTAGACACTTCAGCGGTAGTGACTTGTGTTTGTAATATATCTTTGTTACAGATTTACGTTACCTTCTGAGGGGTAGGTGCCATAAAATACAGCAACGCTAAATGTACAGGTAATTAACTTCTTACGAGGGAGCATGCTTAGTGTTCAATGTACGAAATATTAGGGTGCTTCTAAGTTCCATTAAAATGTCCCCTGTGATCCCCATAGAACAGGGGTCTTCAAACTGAGGGGCAGACACTCTAGCGGGGCCTCAGGTGATCCCAGGGCGGGTGCCAGGCTCTGGCCAAAAGGGTCTCCAAAGGTAGTAACTGGTACCCCTGCTTTGCTGTTTTATACCCTTAGCACAGCCCTTGCAATCCATGGTGCTGGCCAGGAGAGCCACGGTAGAAAACAAAGTAAACCGATTTCTAAGATCTATATTTTTACTTTCTTAGGTTTTTACTCCCTGCGCATCCTTGTAAGCTGCCAGCAGCAAATAGGAGGCTGTTGAGGGGCAAAAGTGTAGGACAAGCAATCAGCCTTGTGAAGTTATCAAGTGCCAAAGTTTGGGTGATATCTCTTCTGCTACCCCTTGAAGTTCTGATCAATAGACACCCTTGGTAGGGATTGTGATGAGTGCCGAGGTTTTTACCAGAAGTGAAATTGAGGTTTCAAGTTAAATTTACAGAATTTAGTAAACAAAAGACTACTTATGGTATATACATATGCTGATTAGGAGTGATGGATGGTACATATGGTAGGCAAAAAAGAAGTACATTGTAGTTTATATTTGCTATTCATGATACCCCTGTTAAACTTGAAGCTCGCATCAGCATGTGTGGGGCATTTACAGAACGTTCTGCCAACATTACTGGACCAAAAGTCAACTAATTAAGTAGGCTGAAAAGCAACAGAAACCCTGACACAAGGTACTGTAGTGGATAGGTATAGAAACTGCCACCACACGTGTGCAGACCAGGTACCCCAAGCCGAGACCATCTCAGCGACGTGGTGAATTGTTCCGTACAAACCTACATTTTCACTTCACATAATTTGTATTGCCTCATTAAACTGAATATTCTTAGCAAAGCCTGCGCATACCGTTTTGAATTTACTAATTATAAGGATTTCAACGTTTGTGTTAAAGGATCATTGGAATATAAAAAATAAAATCAGACCTAAATGTTGCAATCTTAATAATATAATCAACAAAAACCATAAAAGAAAATTGAGAA
The DNA here is from genome assembly GCF_031143425.1 of Pleurodeles waltl. Lineage (NCBI taxonomy): Eukaryota > Metazoa > Chordata > Amphibia > Caudata > Salamandridae > Pleurodeles > Pleurodeles waltl. The sequence goes on from NC_090443.1 coordinate 145,145,943, forward strand.
CTGATTTCTCACTTCGGCATAAGGTATACAGAGAGGGTGTTGAAAATCCTTTTTGGTTTTAGGCCGTTCATTTCCATTTTCTATTGGCTTCTTCTTGATGGGCATCAATGTGAATAGTCTTGTTCCTACAATGACATGCTAAGCTCATTGGATAGCCAGTCTCATGGAAGTTCCTGGTATCCATGTGAGTATGCGATTCATATGCACAAACCAAGATCCAAAGAAACGCAGCAACTGAACAATGCAGGCGGAGTTGGTGTCACTAAGGCTCATATTTATACTCAGTTTGTGCTGAATTAGCGTCATTTCTTTACGCTAATTTCAGCAAACCTAACTCCATATTTATACTTTTGCACTAGACACGTGTAGCGCCAAAGTTATGGAGTTAACGTCGTGTTCTGGACGTGAACACCTACCTTGCGTCAATGAGCTGCAAGGTAGGCGTTCCCGTCCAGAAAATGCCAATATGGCCTTTGCGCCTTTTTTATCCCCCCATGCTAAAATCCAGCATTGAGGAATGGGGGCCTTAAATATTGTTGATAAGCTTACTTAGCACCATTATTTAACGCCTGGGTATAGGCAGGCGTAAGGGGACCTTTAGGCATATTTCCATGGTCAGAGACCATGGAACGTGCCCACAGGTGCCCTTCCATGGCTCCAGGGACACCAGGAGGACACCTAAGGATGGGGGACCCATCCTAGGTAAGTCCCGGTAAGTAGATATATTTTTTTCTATTACCCTGCTCGGGGCCCTAACTTGGGGCCCCTTGCAAAGCGCTGGCCCCCATGGCCATGCCCAGGGGATGTTTGTCTCCTGGGCTTGGCCATTGGCGTGGTGGGCATGGCTCGTGTCTTTACTAAGACAGGAGCCATGTCCATGGGGGTTGTGCACCAGAAAATGGCGCTACACTGCTTAGAGGCAATTTTTAGGCCTCCAAATACGAAGGGGTGATGTTTTAACAGATGAGGCATCAATTCATTGATAAAGCAAAGACAAGATGTGGCCTTCCAGGTAAAAACTACCAGATATAAACTGGCATGGTGCTCCCTGCTATAGGTTTAAAGCAAAAGAAAGCCTGCCGCCTCACCATTTCCTTTTTACAATTCCTCGTTTCCAGTCAGGTGATGTCACTGCTGAGTGTTCCCTGTGTTGCACCAAAGTTCATTATCTTAGTTGCAAATGAAGGTGTTTTTTTTTGGTAATGACGGTCTTCTAGGTGATTTTTTAGGCTCTCCAGAGAATCCCTAGACAGCATAGCTAAAATACACTGAACAACTGACAGCGAAAATGGAAACCACCAAATGCACACTTACAGTTCACAACAGGTTAATGGTCTGCAGGCGGCTCAACCCCAATGCACAATCACTAAAGGAAGCCATGAGATGGAGCACTAGAAGATATCCACAATACAGAACACAGGCATACTACAACGTGGGGAGACAACGTCCCCAAAAATACCAGCTTAGGCTTGAAGGACAATATGGCGCAACTGTGGCAAAGTAACCCACTATGCTTTCTCCTGCTACAAAAAAAGAACAGTAGGGCCAAAACATCACACCATCTCAATAAAATCACAACGAACACCGAAATAAAAAGTGAACAATGTCCAAGAGACATGCGATGATACAGGAGAGTAACAAGCAGATAGACACATTAAACTGAGTGTTTACCCTTTCACAGAAACAAAAGGTACACCTTAGTCACAGCCCAAAGCAAGGTGGGTGTAGACAACCATGATAAATATGGAACTTCAGACAATGACAGGGCCTGCGCCAGCTTCAAAAGAAGCCCACAATAGTAGCATTAAAAGATAAGAAATCAAAATACAGAAGCACCAATCCATACCTCTTCAAGGAGCTTTCATTCCACAAAATACAGTTACAAAATGTACGATATTAATCAATCATCACCAAAAAACCTGATGAACTGAATCACAGCCCAGCGATAATAACTGGTAACAAAATGCTACACCAAGCAGACAAACTTTTTACCCTTTCTATAGGCCATCCACCCGGTCTATGAAAAAAAAAAAAAAAATACATCCAGTCTATGGGCTGCTGCTGGACCCTGGGCCATGGGACCTACAGCATTTCACACGGAATGGCAAAAAATTATCCACATATCGGGGCCACTGGGTTAGAAGATAATTTAATTAATTTTCCCAACAATGGCAAGAAAAGGTAATTTCAGTAAATGTATGCTATAATATTATCTTAGGTGTCAAATTACAACTTTTCGGCCTAAATGGGTCACCAGCTCCCCAACAAGGAGCATTTTTTAGGATTTTAATTTATCTGTAAATAGGTATACAACCTATAGCCCAATATGTTCTGGCACTGAGTGCACCTAAAGGGCCAGGTCGTATTTTATAATATTGAAAGTTCTCCTTACACTATCCAAGTTTTCAACCTCCATGCTATGTTCAACGATTTCTGAAAACCACAATCGTTTACACCTTCATGCTGGAAAACTTCTTGTATGTTAGAAATCACTCCTTTCGCCTACCACTGTCGGATTAAAATACTGGCCCTTTTGTGGGCTACATCTCTTCTTTTGTGATGCCAGATAAGGGAACTCTTGTCCATTCTACCTTCCCTGTAGAGTTAGCCCTCCACCTTGGCTTCCCTCCCGATTTCCCCATAGTCACACGTGACTGAATTGCAATAGTAGACAGTTAAATCCTCTGCACGAGCTCAGTTACTTGACCTGTACCCCCACCTTACTTCCCCAAACTTAGACCCATTCCAGCGATTCCAGTTAATGCCACGAAAGGGTTGTAAATCACTACTCTAGATGAAAGAACGTTGGCTTTTGCCCATGCTATAGAAGTGCTGAATCCTGCCACACCCATCTCTTCAATATGGTATGCACAGCGCCATCGGGCGGTAACAGCTGAATGCTATCTGCTGGTAGATGTAGCAGATGACACATTGATAATCGTTTAAGGAAACAGCAGTTAGTTGCGAAAGGAGTCACATCCTTCCTCACAGGGTTGGAAAGGTACTACCTGGTGCACTGCCTGAAATGTTACCCTCTCTCTCTCTCTTGGGCGGTGTTCACTCTTCTTGAAGATGAGGTAATATATTTTGGATCCTAATAGGTGGTGAAGTCAACATTTTCGACCGTCACTAAAAAGCTAGTTACTTTCCAGTGAGCTAAGCTGCAAGCACCCTAAGCAGTGAAAGTACAACTAGCGGGGAAAACCCCAGAAAAGGGGTACAGCATGCAGGTCATAACTCCAAAGCTAAAGGCAACTCCTGCGATGTCAGAAGAGAAATGCCCTGTGCTAGAGTGGTTGGTGAAGTTGTGTGAGTCATGAGAGGGTCAAAGTTGAGGAGGGCTGTGATTGGCCAACACAGCTGTGTAGAAGACGTGTTTGGGTCTGATAATCTGCCATGTTCCTAGGTAGGGCAGGCAGTCATTGTGATGTAAAGTAGGACAACAACAAAAAAGTCCTACTGGGAAACAGTAGATATTTCTTTGCAGCTTTGCAGGAGGGCCAGGATATTCGAATTGAGATTTTGTGGTCGTGGTGGTGAGGGGTGTTACTGGCAGTAGCATTTTCTACACTAAGGCCCATATTTACACTTTTTTAGCGCCACATTTGCGTCATTTTTTGACGCAAAAACAGCGCAAACTTACAAAATGCAACTGTATTTTGTAAGTTTGCGCCGATTTTGCATCAAAAAAACGACATAAATGCGGTGCAAAAAAAAGTATAAATATGGGCCTAAGAGTCTAGGGCGATGGCAGGAAAACATAGATCTATTTACCCCTGCAAGAAAAAAGAGGGTAGCAGTCTAAAGTGTGGACATCAAGAAGTAAGAAGTTAAAGATTTATATCAAGGGGAACTCAGTTAAGAGGAGGTAGGCCATTTATGCAGCACAGAGACTGAGTAGACCTGAGATCACAATCATTGGAGCGGGGAGGCATGACAGCAGCAGGCCAGAGCTCAAAGTGGGTAGAAGAGACACCCACCATAATTTGCAGTATTAGCAGTGGGGATTCAAGAGAGGTAGGAAGGAGTTTGGGAATAATGTATGACCCACAGGGCAAGATGCAATGTTTTTAAAAGGCAGGACATACACTTTTAAGTTTTACATGCCCTGGTAGTGAAAAACTCCCAAATTTGTTTGTCACTACTGCAAGGCCTATCTCTCCCATAGGATCACATTGTGATTACCTTATTACATTTTATAAGTGTAATTCCCAATCTGGAACAGATAAGGTTGCCTAGTTTGGTGGCTCTGAACTCACAATTTAAAATTGCAACTTATAGTGAGTACTGATTTTAATTTGCATTTACTTTAGCCATAAATCCATGATTTGTAAAGCACAGCAAATCACCAGTGAGGGTCTCGAGGTGCTGAATTGTAGGCACGGGGAGATAAAAGTGATTTGCCCAGAATCAAAGGACGTTGAGCCGACGCTGAGACTCAAACCTGGTTCCCCCAGCTCCAAAGTCAGCAGTTCAGGCCGTTACGCCACACCCTCTCCCCTCAGCCATTGGTGCCTACTGTCTGTCTCCAATACACGTCTTGGGTGGTGTGACGGCCATTCCTCATCAGCCAGGCTTTATTTTGTGGTGTTGGTATGTTTGCCCTAAGTGGCCCAGGTATACTCAGACATAGGTCCCTAGGTCACTGCTCCACTGGATTCATGCTAGACTGGCAGGTGAGGGGTGATACCCCAAGACCCTTCCCAGGATGCTTGTTTCCAGTCCAGGGAGGACCTGGCTTGGCAGTTCGGGCTGGACTGTTCCCATGGAGAGCAGGGTCAAGACTGATTTGCATATGGCTGGATCCAACCTGGGGTGATGTGGCAAGCAAAATAACGAAGGAATAAACCCAGGTCTGTGACTGATGGTGAGTGTTTGAAAAGCGTCAACACTCTGTCCATCATTTTATTTTGTGGTGTTGCTATGTTTGCCCTAAGTGACCAAGGTATGCCCAGAATTGGGTCCCTTGCTTGCTGCGCCACTGAATTCAAGCTAGCCTCCCTGAGGAGGGGTGCTACCCTGAAACCAGTCCCGGACTGATTGTTTGGAGCCAAGGAAGGACGTGGCTTGACAGGTGCGGCTTGACTGTTCCCACAGGGAGCACGGTCAAGACTGATTTGCATATGGCTTGGTCCAACCTGAAGTGACATGGCTAGCAAAATAAGGATGGATTAAACCTAGATCTGTGACTGGGGGTGACTGTTGAAAGGTTTCAACATTCTGTCTATCATTGTGTTTTGTGGTGTTGCCATGTTCACCCTAAGTGGCCAGGGTATGCTCAGACATGAGTCCCTTGCTCATTGCGCCACTGGATTCAAGCTAGCCTGGCTGATGAGGGGTGATACCCCGAAACTGGTACTAGGTTACTTGTTTCCAGTCCAGGGAGGATGTAGCTTTGCAGTTTTGGGCTGGACTGTTCCCATGGGGAGCAGGGTCAACCCTGATTTGCGTACAGCTGGGTCCAATCTGGGGTGATGTGGTGAACAAAATAACAATGGATTTAACCCATAACCAGTATTTGTTTCCAACTCACTTCAGAAATAACAAAACATTTTCTTCATTTGAGCGTTCATAATTCTGATATATTCTGAAACACTTGCACAGTTCATTTAAATGTTGCGTGCTAGAAAAAAACTCTTTCCTACCCCCCGCGGCTGCCTGCTTCTCCCTCTTCAGCATTTGTTTATTTAAGTGCTTGGCATTCGTCCCATGGCTTAAATAAAGGTGCACTAGCCACTCCCGGCTAGTACACGCCTGCACTCTTTCCATGGTGTCTCTCACAGTTCTAGAGTATGCCCGGATGCCTATGTGAGGCCGATGCGTGAATGTAACCCTCACTTCCTCTCCGTCTCCCAACAATTCATTCAAGGAACAAAAAAAATCAATTGTTGACATTCCTAGACCCAGAAACTTCTCAAGTTGTATGTCCGTACAGGTGAGTTCCTAACGCATATATAGTAGGATCAAGTAGAGCGTTCATCACAGCGCAATCAACAGAATGTTTTTGATTTACAAAAAAAAAAAACTAGTATCAAAATTGAAGCATGGTAGCTACGTACAGGGCACGCCTAACTCAGTGTCCTCCTTGAAATTTAGTATTTTATTTTTCTTTCCGCTTCCTGAACTCTCTTAAGTAACTTCTAGTGAACGTCCCACCCCGAAAGAATGCAAGCATGTGACTCTGACCTGGTCCGTGTTCCCCTCAGCAGCAGGGATTGCCTGTTACCTTATGGCCTCTTCACCTAAGTGGGATGTGTATGCCCCTGGTTGGAGCAGCTGAGGCTAAAGCCCGCTGATAACTACTGCTTCTGAGTTGTATTAATAGGGGTGCAGTGGTCCCCTCTCACCCTGTACCCGGCGCCACTGCACCTGCGGCAGTAATGATAACTCTGCCCCCTGCTCCCTTGTATCTCTTCACTCCTGCATCCCTGTATCACTCCCTGAATGTCTCCTACCCCTTCCTCTCCTCCCTTGCTGTTATCGTGCCTCCTCTTTCCACGGTCCTTGTGCCTTTCTATTGCCCATTGATGTTTCCACTTATCAATGTATATTTTCCTTCCACTGCCTCGATTTTCAACTGGTCAGCCAGTGAGGGAAGGCAGCAGTCCCAATCCTCCTGGGACCTCTGAGGCTGAAGGTAAGTGTGTGTGTGTGTGAGGAGGAAAGTGTGTGTTTTTTTAAATGAATGTTTGGTGCGTGCGTGTATGTTTGAATCTTAATGAGTGTTGTGAATGGATGTGCGTGCGTGTGTGAATGAATGAGTGTGAGTGTGCTGCCAGCCCCCTCCCTCCTAAAATTACCGTCCTCCACTGCCTCTCTATACTGCCTACTAGCACATGCAACCACATCACGCCATGCACTGGTCCACCTCTCCCATCGATAATGGCACTAGCTCTAACTCTCACAAATGCGAGGCCCACTGCATTGCAACTGCTTGTTAATTACTTCCGGGTCTGAGATTCAGAGAAATCTGTCCCACTTAAAACCCTGACTGAATATAGGAAAGGCCCTGCCAGTAGAATGGGTGCATCTTGTGGCCCGGGGGGAATGGGAACAGCTAGGTATTTGTGAAAGCACTAGTGGTCGTGAAAATCCCTTAACTGAGTGCACTGGATGAGGTGGTAGTGAGGAGCCTTGTGGTGGAGAAGGCGTTGGGCCCTGGGCCTTTGGTGAGTGCAGGATCCCCTGTGGGTGGGTGGTGCCTTGTGGGTGATGGTTAGGTGGGACCCTTGATGAAGTGCCATCCCTAGGATTCAAGCCTTAACCTGGCCTCCTGTCATTTGACTGCGCATGCTCGGCAGATCCTTCTCTCTGCATGTCTTACCATGTGGAGTGAGAGATGGTTACAATGTCATGGGGCTCGTCAGGATATTTGTAGTGGTGATAGTGTGGGGGGGAGCATGAAGGGTCTTGTCAAGGCCCACTCATGTCCTGTGATTCACTAATGAGATTGCACGGTACACAAGCACGGTTTTAGCCACTGGGCCATTGTGACCTAATGATGTCCATGGTGGATTCTTGTGAAACAGTCTGGTGCTCTGTTCTGACCCTATATGGAACCCAGTTCCCAGAACCCAGAGTTACATGCCTCAAAAGTCACGGGAAAGATTCCTCTATGGTGAAGGTGTGATTGGCTGTGCGCGGGTGGAGCTCCATTTCCGGTGTTATCACCCTACAGTTAAAGAGAAATTGGTCAGTCAGTGATCCATTCTCTCCCCTGCATCATGTTTTATCGCATTCTCACAAAGGAGATTTGGCAACATTAGTTTGCTTTTTGCCTAAGCAGCTAAAAATGTTCTCAGAAAGATTAGTTGAATTAAATATTTTTGCTTTCGAGCAAGAGCCCAGCAGTAAGGTGATGTATTATACCTCTACCCTGCTCCTGATGCTATGGAAGTGTCTAGAACAATGGTTCCCAACCTGTGGTCCGCGGACCCCTGGGGGTCCGCAAAGCCTCCTCAGGGGGTCTGTGACTGCTTTGGAAATGAAATAATATTAACAGATTAGGTCCCCAGCTTTCAGTTATGACTCAGTAGGGGGTCCCAGGATTACAATAATGATTCATTCAGAGTCCCCAGGTTCAAGTAATGATAAAGTGGAGGTCCACAGATGTCAAAAGGTTGGGAACCACTGGTCTGGAAAATGGGTTTTTCGCCAGTATATTTGTTTCTTCATTCTTCACATGGGTGGCAAAGGAGTGGGGTACGGTGTTAATGCCATAATTTTCAGTGATTACCCTGGGGCTGCACCCCAAGTTACTTCCCATGACGTTAAGGTCTGAGTTTGACATGTTTCTGAATTGTAAATTACAGTAGTGAGTCAATGAATAGCAAGTTATTAAGGAGTCAAGTCTAGGGCATCAGATCCCTTGTGACGGGTCCGTAGCAGCGGCGAAAACGTCCTTCATCATCCCAAGGTGGTCGTATCCATAAAGAAAGATATTTCATTAAAACAGGCCTTGCTGTGATGTACTCCAACTGGTATTAAATATCGTCTTTGTGGCACTCTCCTACTTCCTGTACACCGTTTTGTCTCAAATGTCTAAAATAAAAATGGTATATAAGCCACTTTGCCAAACGAACACTTTTCCACTCAAAAATGTTCAACAATCACAGATGTATTTCACCATTCTTGAAGCTGCTTGGTGTGGTACAGTTTGTGTGATTTTAAGAAATAATGCGGCAGGAAAAAGGCTGATGGCACGATATGGGTCTTGATGACGCAGAAATGAAGGTTTTACATTTATTAGCGCATAAACGTAGTGCTGCAATAATCAAGCGTGACTTTAGCCGAACTTATAAAGATTGTACGGGGACAAATGTGCCCTCAGAGTAGTTTGCCAACATTTATAAGCGTGCTTTATATAACGTGATGTATTAGAATTGTACTAGTCTGACATAATCGTAAACGTGTGCTATGATTTGCTTGTTTGAAATGTTTTAGCTTAGCATAACTTTAGTGGAGGCTTTGGCCTAGCTGCCTTGTCTCACGGGTTAGATGCTCGTATTTTTCCAATGTGCTAATAAAACGTGTATTCTTGCTTGAAGCTGTACTTTTCCAGTGAGATCGGTTCACATGCTTATCTTTAAGGTTTCGTGCCAGCCTGGCATCTTCTTCTTTGCTCCAAGGTCAATCTGCAGGTGCAGACAATGGATGCTCTGAAAGTGAGTTAATTGGTAAAATATGTTGCAACTTACGTTCCCGACTCCAAGGATAATGTATGCCTAGGTAGAAGCTTGTGAACTGTTGTTTTTGATTGGACAATTTGAAGACAACCTATGAACCCTCCAATGGAAGACCCTACTGGATTTGAACTGTTGTCTATTTAAACCTGGTGTACGAGGACATTACAGCCATATACCCGCCATTTTGCAGGACATTGCAGATATTATGGTCCACCTTGCTGCAACGCCATTTTGAAAGAAACTTTGATGCTTTCTCTAATCGAGAGAAAGAGACTCTAAGTAATTCTCGCCCTAGAGACTTTAACTTTGATTCGTCCCTTTGCATGAAGTAGTAGTTTTATCTTGCCGTTGCGGAGGCAATTGCCCCGTCCACCCTACCCCTTTGCCCCCGTCCCATGCTGATCGAATCCGGTACCTGTGAGACGAAGACTTCCTTGAATGCTGATTGAATTTGGTAAATACGAAAGAAAATGTACAATTGCATTGTGTTTCTTTTTAGGTAACCAACTGCTGATTTTTGATAAGAGCCTTAGTTAGGAGTTTTCCAAATTAATGTTGCTAAATTGTTTTCGCATGAAGTCCCACATGCAGATGCTAATTTGAGGTTAGATGAGGATTCATTTAATGCACAATGCAATTTGAGACCTTGTTATGCTGACTAATGTATGCAATTAGCCCATTACAGATTGTAGTTTTAGTGGTTTGCGTTGCTATTATCGAATGTATTGTTATTCAAATGCTGCATAGATTGCATCTTTTCCGCCGTTATGGACAACTATTAATGTTCATTTACATATATCATTTGGTGTTGAGACACATTTATATTGTGCTAGCTTTGTTAATATAGGGAAATAAATGCATTAACTTTGAATAAACTGGTGTGGTTATTCATGACCGAGAGGTCATGGTTTCGCCGAAATGTTTTCTGGATTAATTGTGAAGTGTTATGTTGATCAGGGCATTGCTTATGTTCGTTATTGATTAGTGATTGTTGATTTGATTGATTACTCTCGGGTGAAGAGAGCCCCACTTGGTCAAAAGATTCATCGACCCAAGAGCGTCCGAATATAGGTAATTTATTAGGTTGGAACGCTCTATCAGTAGATGGTAGCAGAGGACGGTTTCGACTTTTGGGACCCTACTCGAGAGGTATATGGTGTTGAATTAGATTTTTCTTGGGTAAAAACAGATTGAGAGAATGATGATGCCCTAAGTCCCCCGCGACTTTCCCGGGATCTCGGAGCTTGCGAATGGAGAGAATGGAGGTGTGAAATCGGCATTGGCGGTACTAGTGATGGTATGAGTGAAGTTAGGATTTTGCGCTTGCACAGCTTATTGCCGCAGATTGTTTGAAAAGGTTGCGAGGATTTTAGAGAATAGTGGAGGTGCGACTCCGAGTGTAGGAGTAGGGAAGTCGTCGAACTTCATAGAGAATAGCGGAGGTGCGACTCCGAGTGTGAGAGTAGGGAAGTCGTCGAACTTCATGTGCATGTGGCGCTTTGTGCAGAAAAAGGTCCACGTGGTTGTTGTTGTTGAGACGGGTCCTGCGAGGTCAAGAGACTCCGGAGTATGTTGAAAAGTGTATGAGACACTTGTTTTATGTTGTGGTCTGGTCGGTTTAATAGGTTGATCGGGCGTGGTCAACAAGTCGGTACGTGTGTTAAGGGAGTGAAAGAAAACTTCGACTTCGGGCTTTGACAAATTCTAAGTGCACTAGAATAGATCATTGACAAGTTGAGAGCAGAGTCTGCGGGTCAGATTTGCTTGCGAAAGTGGGGACCGAGAAAGATGGAATAACTGCCGAGGCTAGTGAAAAATCCCTAAGGTCCTGAAGCGATTGTGTTACCCTTCCTGTAGTAAACCGACAGATCTGTTTTATTATTATTTGGTTGCTCGCGATACATGCTAGAAGTTGTTACGAGAGGAGCTGAGTGAAGGAGGACAAGCCGCGAGGCTTTGTCAGCCGCAGTGTGTGTGAGTGTGACGTCACTAGGAGCCGAGCTGGGATAGGTTGGTTGCAGAGAAGGGTCGCGCACGGATTGGACGCAGTCCGTGGGGCTCGATTGGAAGGGGAAAGGCAAGCGAAGAGTATTCCGGGAATTAAAGTCACTTATTGATTACAAATTTTGTGAAATAAAAGACGAGAAAATGAAATTTTTTAAAGCATTAAAGAGTGCGATGAAGGGGGAGTCTTACATTAAAGCGAGCGTAGGAGAGGAGACGCCACCCGAAGGTAAACCAGCTGACATTGTAATGGAGGAAAAGGGGGTAGCTCCGTGTCTTTGGCTAAAGCAATGGCACAAGCTGACAGAGAAACATGGGAGCGTAGCGTTCCCGATCCATGGGACATTCAATATAAGGATCCTAGAGAATTTGAGATTCGCGATGTACGACATGAAGGTACCTCCAAGGCCAGCACAGTTTGAGGCTCTAGCGATTTGGGAACTAATGGCTAGACAGCAACAGCAAAAGAAGTTCGAGACCAGAATAAGAAAGGTAGAAAAGACACTAGCGGACGCTAGGTGGGATAATGCACAGAAAGAGTGGAGGTCAGATATATTGCAGGGGATAAAATTGTTTCCCGCAATTGCTAAGGAAGAAGAGGCGACAGGCAAGAAAGCTACCTGTAAGACAAACAGGAGGTGTTCCAAAGATAGAGAAGATGAGTCAGAGGATGAGGAGTTCATCACGCAATTGCTGAACGACCGTCCACCACCTTATGCAGCGAGTGAACAAGGTCCAAGTACCAGTTCTGCCCCTCCGGCACCGGTACAGAATAATGAAACTCCGAATTCAGAAATGCCATCGGGATCTAAGGACCCGAGTTTACTGTTCACCCCGCAGATACCGCAGGTTAGGAGAATATATCCAGATGTGCCTATGTTGAAAACAGCAGAAAATTATCAGCCGCAGGTCCCAAGGTACTACAGCAGTGACAACAGTACGGGAATGATTCTAGATCCAACCGTAATGGGAGTACAGAATGGTCGCAACCCAACATTGGCACAAGCTGAATCAACCCAGATTTTGATGCCTCAAAAGCAGATGCAGGGGGGAACCGCACATGCTCAGATGACGGGGAGTCAGACGGGCATGCCGGCAATGATGACCCATAATGTGGGAATGAACATGCCTCAGAACCTGGGGAATGGATAGAACCCAGATGCGATATCCCTACCCATTACTGTAGGTCCACCGGTACCTTTGTACGTTCAGCCTAACTCAGGTATGAGCGGTCAAGGATCAATGGTGCAGAATGGGACGGAAAGGAGGTACATAGAGAACACTCCAGAGACAACTCCGATAGTGGCTCAGCCAACTGGATCTGGGTCCTTGATGGAGTTTAGTCCCATATGTGCTCAGTCAACAGTGGTGAGGTCGAGTCCCCCACTGATGATACCGCTATCATCGAACACTGAAAAGTTGCCGCAACCGTCAATGGCAGTCGATGTGAATGCTACACTGATGGGGTTGAATGCGCAACAGCTAACACAGTGGTTCAACAGTCTGAATTCCACACAAAGCTCAGCCAGTGGGAAAGAAGAAGACTATCTGAATAGGGTCAGGTTGAACATGGAAGCAGAAGAATTGGTGGAAGGGACTATGGGTTTGAATAGGTTAGAGTCCTACTCGGAAGAAGAGCTGAGGTATCTATGTCCCAGGATTACGAGAGAAGTGAACAAGGTACATAGAAGGTTGCAAGAAATAGCTGACAAAAACGGGGTTGAGATAGACAAGACAAAACACTTGAGCAGGAGCTATAGATTGGATTTCGGGACCACAGACTTTGAACACATGAGGTCAGCAGGCATGAAAACGCACCTTAGAGAATTGCTGCAGAGTGCACAAGTGTGGAGGTGCTTAGACAAATGGGAAAGCAGATGGGCAAAGAAAAAGGAAAAGAAGAAAGACAGCGTCCCAGAGCACAAGGAGAAAAGACCACAGAGTAGTGATTCAATAACCATATTACCAATGAGGGAGACAGCAGGGGGAAAATTAATACATGTACCGTGGCACAGAAGCGACATTCAGTCTTTTACGGATGATTTTCCCAAACTGAGAGAGAAACCGATTGAATGGTATCAACAGACTGATAGGTTTGTGAAGCTTGCAAAATGTCTTTGGGAAGACCTGAACACCCTCTTTGAGATTGTGGTTCCGGCAGATTTGTGGGAAGACTGCAAAAGGGCTGTAGGTTGGCCGACAAGTGAACCAGAGAGAGACAGGGATACGGGTGCACCATCACCTATGGTAATGAGTTTGTACTATAAGGTGATTGAGCATTTGAAGACGAAGGTCGCCGCGAAAAATGTGGATTGGCAGAAGATTGATCGAACTGCCCAAGAGGCTAAAGAGTCGATTCATGGTTACTGTGAGAGGTTGTTGAAGGCGTTCAAGAACTACAGTGGCACGGAAACAATAGAGGCGAAGGACATGCTTCATTTTGTGTTTAGATTTGTGGAAGGGCTGAGGCCAGAGATAAGTCAGATGATAAAGACGCATTTGATTTGTTGGCAGTCGAAACCTATTGATGAGGTGTTGAATTATGCAAAATACTGTAGCGACGAAATTGAAGTGAAACAGAAAAGGTTGAAAGAGAAAGTGATGATGATGCAACTTAAAGCAGCTCAGACAGGTTTGCAAGGGTTGCAAGGGTTCCAACAGCAGGTACCGCAGCCGCAGGGAAATATGGTGTTTCAGCCACAGGCGAGAGGCAGAGGCAGAGGAGGCTTTGGGAGTAATGGTCCGGATTTGAACACTGTTGTGACTCCGAATGGTGTGCAGGCAATGAAAAGGGTGATGCCGTGTCACGTGTGTGGAATCGTCGGACATTGGAAACGCGAGTGCCCGATGGTGGTGCAGGAAGGTGCAGGTGTTGGTCAGCAAAACAATGATGTCAATGCATTCCAGACAATGAGGGGACCGAAAATGAGAGGTCCAAACCCAAATTTCCAGACCATAAATCAGCTGCAGGGATTGCAGCCCATGCAGCCGCAGCACATGCAGATGCCCCGTATGCAGATGACGCAAATGCAGCCAATGCAACAGCAGTTTCCCATGGTACCTAATAAGCAAATGCAAATACCTTTGGCACCAATGAATCAGCAGCAAGCGATGGTTCCTCCACAGGTCTCGGGTCAGGTGATGAATACAAATGGCACAGTACAACAGTTCCCATTACACAGTGAGAATGGAATAAACAATGTATGGGAGAGTGAAAGTTCAGATGAGGAGGGAAATTGTGTGCTTGCAGCATCCTTGGAAGTTGATCAAAAGGGTCCATATGTGGAGGGAAGAGTTATGGGTCATCGTGTTTCATTCTTGGTTGACACAGGAGCCACACGTTCAACTGTTAGGAGCATTGAAGTCCCAAATTTGCCACTCTCAGGGAGAACAGTTCAAGTGGTGGGAGTAGCAAACAGGCACCTGACGAACCCAATCACAGATCCAGTACCAGTCAGAATTGGTAACTATCAAGGGTTACATAAATTTGTGGTATGTGACTCAAGCCCGATAGCACTGTTAGGGAGAGACCTATTGTGCAAATTGGGATGTTCGATTATGTGTTCGGACGATGGAATTAGAATTCAGACGAGCAGTGATGGGGAAGAAGAGGAAAGTGTAGAAGGGGACGAGATGGAAACTGTCGATGAAGAATACCCTCTGATTAACCTTTTTCCGATGATAACTGAAGAGGATATTCCAGCTGAATTATGAGAAACAGTCGGAAAGGAAGTGTGGGATATGACAGGAAAAGAGGTGGGATTGGTGAAAGGAGTGGAACCAGTGAAAGTGACTGTAAAACCCAATGCAACCTTTCCCCAGACCCCACAATACCACATGGCACAAGACACCCTCATGAAAGTCGCCCAACTCATTGACGAGTTTGTAAAACAGGGAGTACTGAAAGAAGTGTTAAACAGTCCATGTAATTCACCAATCATGGGACTAATAAAGCCGAGTGGAAAGGTCCGAATTGTGCAGGACTTGAGGAAAATAAATGACATCGTAATTAAATGCTGCCCTGTAGTACCGAATCCAGCTGGGATAATGTTTCAAATCCCTTGTGATGCCGAGTGGTTCTCAGTCATCGACTTGTCACAAGCATTCTTTTCGGTGCCTCTTCATGAGGACAGCCAATTTCTCTTTTGTTTCAAATTCTTAGACAGAGTTTACAGTTGGTGTCGAATTCCTCAAGGGTTTTCTGAGTCACCGTCAATTTTCAATCAGATTCTAAAGAAAGACTTGGAAGCGTTAGAATTGCCATTCGAGTCAACCCTAGTACAGTACATTGATGACTTACTGATTGCATCTAAGACAGAAAGTGGCTGCACAGCCGACACCATTGCCCTACTGAACCATTTGGGAAGGAATGGACACAAGGTGTCTCCTTCAAAGTTGCAGTTCTGTCAGATGAAAGTGAAATACTTGGGTCATCAAATAGAGAAAGGGTCACGGAGAATAATGAAGGAGAGAATAACAAGTGTACTTCAAATGAGTCCACCAAAGACGAGGAGGGAGGTGAGGAAGTTTTTGGGGATGGTGAGCTACTGTCGCCAGTGGATTCCCAACTTCTCAACTCTAGCAAAGCCTTTACTGAAACTGACCCAGAAGGATGCCTTGGATGAAATTGAGCTGAAAGGAGATGAGATGGATGCTTTAATTGAATTGAAAGAATGCATGTGCAGGGCTCCAGCTTTAGGTATGCCTGATTACACAAAGCCTTTCACATTGTTTTGTCATGAACGTGATGCATGTTCTTTGTCTGTCTTGACCCAAGCCCATGGTGGCATAAACAGACCAGTAGCGTATTTTTCAGCTACTTTGGATCCGGTCGCAGCAGCACTGCCAGGGTGTTTGCGCGCCGTAGCAGCAGTTGGTATCAGCCTCACTCAGAGTGAAGGAATAGTGATGGGACACCCATTAACAGTCATGGTCCCTCACTCAGTTGAGATACTTTTGACCCGCTCCCGAACGCAACACATGACTGGAGCAAGACTCACAAGGTATGAAACAATAATTCTGGGCTCACCGAATGTGCAGCTGAAAAGGTGCACTACGTTGAATCCAGCAACCTTGCTTCCCGGTGAAAATGCTGAAATTGAGAACGCTGAAGACGTCGAGCATGACTGCCTTCAGGTGACTGAATTTTGCACAAAACCCCGACCTGACATTAAGGATACTAAGCTTGATGAAAATAACCAAATTGTTTTTGTTGATGGGTCATGTTTAAGAGATGCATTGGGAATATTGAAAGCAGGATATGCTGTATGTACTGTAACAGGTGTCTTGGAAGCGTCTTGGCTTCAAGGAGTCTATTCCGCACAAGTAGCAGAGCTTGTAGCCCTTACAAGAGCATGCCAACTGTCTTCATTGATGAAGGTTACCATTTACACTGATAGTCAGTACGGGTTTGGAATAGTGCACGACTTTGGGCAATTATGGTCACAGAGAGGTTTCCTGACCTCTTCAGGGTCCCCAGTGAAAAACGGGGAGAGAATAAGGGAATTGTTACACGCCATTCAAATGCCAGCCGAAATTGCAGTGGTAAAGTGTAGTGCTCATACAAAAGGACAGGACTATGTTTCCTTAGGAAATGCATATGCGGATCAAGTCGCAAGATTTTGTGCCTTGAACTGTATATTGCTCAGGGATGAATGGAATCTGATAAGTGAGCCTGAGCTCGAACCAGCTGAAGCATTTGCCTTGAAGGTCGTGGATACAATGGATGAACTAAAAGCATTACAGAATAGCGTCAGGGAGGATGAAAAGGCTTCCTGGATTAAGTCACAATGTACAAAGAGACCAGATGAGTTATGGGTTTCAAATGAGGGAAAATTTGTTTTACCAAATTGTCTCTTATCGTAGCTAGCGCGGTTCTATCATGGGCAGGCTCACCTAGGGAGAGATGCCATGATAAGATTGTTCAAAACTGATTGGTTTAACCCCAGATTCCGTCAAGCTGCAGAAGCAGTTTGCCATCGTTGTGTCATTTGTCAGCAGATGAACCCAGGAAAGGGAACGGTTGTGAACATGAGCCACATTGGCAGGGCGAGTGGCCCGTTCAGCAGAATGCAGATGGACTTTATTGAGATGCCTGTGCATGGAGGTCTGAAGTATGTGTTGGTGATTGTGTGCATTTTTATTCACTGGATTGAAGCATACCCCACACGTAGAAATGACAGCCTTACAGTGGCAAAACTATTGTTGAGGGAGTTGATACCACGTTTCGGATTCCCGATCTCTTTAGAATCAGATAGAGGAAGTCACTTCAATAACGAGGTGATAAAGTTACTTTGCGCAGCGCTGAACATTGAGCAAAAACTGCATTGTAGCTATCGCCCTGAAGCCTCAGGACTGGTGGAGCAAATGAATGGTACACTGAAATCAAGAATGGCGAAAATATGTGCATCGACAAATTTGAAATGGCCTGACGCATTGCCTTTGGTGTTAATGTCAATGAGAAACACCCCTGACAGAAAGACTGGACTGTCCCCGCACGAAATTCTCATGGGCAGGGCCATGAGACTTCCTGCAGTTCCCGCAAACGCGCTTTTGAATGTTACAGATGATATGGTGTTAGATTACTGCAAAGGTCTGGCTGACGTGGTTCGCTCTTTCTCTCACCAGGTGGAAGCAACCACCTTGCCACCGATCCAAGGTCCAGGACACACACTGAAAGCAGGTGACTGGGTCGTGATAAAGAAGCACGTGAGGAAGTCGTGTCTGGAACCCCGTTGGAAAGGCCCTTTCCAAGTGATCCTGACGACCACTACCGCTGTGAAGTGTGCGGGGGTTCCCAACTGGATTGACGCCAGTCACACAAAGAAAGTGTTGTGTCCCACAGATGAGGAAGTTGAAGCGCTGAAACTGCCAGTACCTGATAACAAAGTGCTGAGCGCTGAGTCAGAGCAAAACAGAACTAGAAGCGAACAGGCAGAAATAGAGGAGAGAGAAATATTCTCTGAGGACGAAGCAACCGATTCACTTGAGGAGGACCAAGGAGAAACCTCAGACAGCAACGAAGCAGCTGAAGGTAACAAAGAGCCTGAAGCAGCTGAAGGTAACAAAGAGCCTGAAGCAGCTGAAAGTGACACAGAGCCTGAAGAAAGTAACGGTGACAAAGGGCTCGAAAGAGGTGAAGAAGCAGGAGAGCCTGAGCAGAGGAGGGCTTTCCCAGAAGCAGACGGTACAGAAAAAGAAAAGCAAAATCTGATTGACTCCCCAGAAGGAGGGGACAAGGCAGAACAGAACGAAACTGTTCAAACTTCTTCAGAAGAGATCGCAGGTCCATCAAGTGGACACAGTGCAAAGAGAAAACAAAGCATATCACCAGTAAAAGTAAGAACTAGAGAAAAGTTGAATGACAGTGAAGGGCCAAGAGTGAAAGAGAAAAGAAAGGAAGTGTCTGTCGTGGTACCAACATCGAGTGAAGGAAAAGACTTGGCCAAAGAGGAAAGTACCAGTGAGACAGAATCAAAGAGAGATGCAAAATTGAAAAGGAAAAGAATACCAAACAGGAGGTATTCCGGTCCAGAATGGGCATATGCAGTCAATGACGATTGGACTGACGAATTTGTATCTCTTAGTCTCGAGAACGAAGAAGAAGAGATACCAATAGAAAAGAAAAGTTTTATGGACACTGTTGATTGAAAAGCTGGTAAATGACATTGCTTGCTATAATCTAACGTGATACAACCAGCTGAGACATTGCTAAAACCGGATGAGACATTTGCTAACTTGATAAGACTTTGATAACCTGATTGACTCTTAAACCCGATTTGAGACAACGTTGCTAATTGAAAAAAAAAAAAAAAAAAAAAGGACTGAGTTATTGCCGAACTGAGTTATTGCTGAACTGAGTTATTGCCGAACTGGGTTGTTGCCGAATTGAGACAAATGCTGCTAACCGATAAGTGACTGGGTTCCTGAAGAAGACTGTGTGAACATTGCGCTCGTTCCGCTTTGTAACAAATTGCTAAATCGTTTCTTTTATAAGTGCTTCTAGCTCTCTGATTCTATACAGATCATGACACAAAACAGTAGAGTGAAATATTGTAAATATGCGTGTATAGGCTTGGTAATTGCATGTGTACTAATAATAATGGCAATAGTGCTTGGAATGCATGGTAAGGGTGAGAATGAGAAAATTGATGCTTCTACTTTTGCTCCTGTTACTGTCACTGAACTAACTGCATTGAGAAGACTAGAATTAGATGAGAGACACTTGCATGATAAGAAGGAACTTTCGTATAATGTTTTCTATCGCTTGCTAACAGAATATGTTGAGACTATGGATGCGAAAGATTGTTATGTGTGTACACAGATACCGACATCGGTAACGGAAGGGGTGACTTATCATCACATGCCTCTTACATATGGGATTACATGTAGTATAGTAACTTCTAGATTTTATGGTCAAACCAACATACAGTATTTTTACTCAAATTATGATGTTACTTTTGCATATGTTCCTATAATCACGCAATTAAGCCAGATTGCTAAAGATTGGGATGCTAAAATAATGAGGGAATTTTTCGAGCCAATGCAACCTTTTGAAACAGCTCACGCTCATAGGGAGAATCTTACCTGCTCCCTCTCTGCAGTAGAAATAAGCTTTTTAGATCGCACAGATGATAGAAGGGCACAAATGAATGCGAAATTAGAAAAGGAGCTACATAAGAGGACTTCAGTAGATAATTATGCTTTTGCCGCAATAAGAACACAAGGGAGAATAGCTTTGGATGCTTGGCATGTAGGGAAATTTTGTATATATCGAGGTGAATCTTATTATGATAACATTTTTGTAGGAGCGAGTGAATGTAAGCATACCTTTATCTTTAAGGCCAAATGGACATTCATGCTGAACGGACTAGATCCTGTCATACCTGGTGTATATTACATTTGTGGGCATAATGCCTATTATCGTCTTCCAAAGGGATGGTGGGGGAGATGTTATTTGGGTATAGTGTTCCCAAAGGTTTATCAACTGGATGACCTATCGGTGATTCCAAAGACGTCTGGATCTCATCGTATCCAGAAAAGAGAGACCGCAGCTGCTGTGGTAGGAGATATATTTGGAGCCATGATTCCTTCATTGGGAGTTGTGTTGAATTCCATCAAAATAAGAAAGTTGTCTACTATAGTGGATAACATGTTGACAAAGTTTTCAGGTGCTATAATCCTGATGGATGCTGAACTTGCAGCGGAAAGAGCTATGACTCTTCAAAATAGGCTTGCCCTAGACATTCTTTTAGCAAAGGATGGCGGCGTTTGCAAAATGCTTGGTGCGCGTCACTGTTGCACGTACATTCCAGACAACAGTGCGAAGATTAGAACAATGCTTGCAAATTTAACGAAAGAGAGCGCAGACTTGAAGGAATTGAAAGAACCAGGAGTTTGGGAGAAGGTTGGAAAGGGAATTGCTTCAGTGGGAAATTGGCTTGGTGGAATTTGGAATGGAATACTACTGAAAATAATACAGGGAATTCTAATAGTTCTAATTTGCATTTTTGGGATTTGGGGAATAAAGAGAGGAATAATAATGATCATGGCAAGAATGAAAAGAAGGAAGGAAGAGAAAATGATGAAAAGAATGGCAGAAGAATACAAAGCAAGAACAAGGGGAACTAAAAGGCAAAGAGAACTGACAGAATTTTAATGGAATAAAATTTGTGGGATTAGTTTGTGTGATGACAAGTAGTCATCAGAGGAGGGATTGATGACGCAGAAATGAAGGTTTTACATTTATTAGCGCATAAACGTAGTGCTGCAATAATCAAGCGTGACTTTAGCCGAACTTATAAAGATTGTACGGGGACAAATGTGCCCTCAGAGTAGTTTGCCAACATTTATAAGCGTGCTTTATATAACGTGATGTATTAGAATTGTACTAGTCTGACATAATCGTAAACGTGTGCTATGATTTGCTTGTTTGAAATGTTTTAGCTTAGCATAACTTTAGTGGAGGCTTTGGCCTAGCTGCCTTGTCTCACGGATTAGATGCTCATATTTTTCCAATGTGCTAATAAAACGTGTATTCTTGCTTGAAGCTGTACTTTTCCAGTGAGATCGGTTCACATGCTTATCTTTAAGGTTTCGTGCCAGCCTGGCATCTTCTTCTTTGCTCCAAGGTCAATCTGCAGGTGCAGACAATGGACGCTCTGAAAGTGAGTTAATTGGTAAAATATGTTGCAACTTACGTTCCCGACTCCAAGGATAATGTATGCCTAGGTAGAAGCTTGTGAACTGTTGTTTTTGATTGGACAATTTGAAGCCAACCTATGAACCCTCCAATGGAAGACCCTACTGGATTTGAACTGTTGTCTATTTAAACCTGGTGTACGAGGACATTACAGCCATATACCCGCCATTTTGCAGGACATTGCAGATATTATGGCCCACCTTGCTGCGACGCCATTTTGAAAGAAACTTTGATGCTTTCTCTAATCGAGAGAAAGAGACTCTAAGTAATTCTCGCCCTAGAGACTTTAACTTTGATTCGTCCCTTTGCATGAAGTAGTAGTTTTATCTTGCCGCTGTGAGGCAATTGCCCCGTCCACCCTACCCCTTTGCCCCCGTCCCATGCTGATCGAATCCGGTACCTGTGAGACGAAGACTTCCTTGAATGCTGATTGAATTTGGTAAATATGAAAGAAAATGTACAATTGCATTGTGTTTCTTTTTAGGTAACCAACTGCTGATTTTTGATAAGAGCCTTAGTTAGGAGTTTTCCAAATTAATGTTGCTAAATTGTTTTCGCATGAAGTCCCACATGCAGATGCTAATTTGAGGTTAGATGAGGATTCATTTGATGCACGATGCAATTTGAGACCTTGTTATGCTGACTAATGTATGCAATTAGCCCATTACAGATTGTAGTTTTAGTGGTTTGCGTTGCTATTATCGAATGTATTGTTATTCAAATGCTGCTTAGATTGCATCTTTTCCGCCGTTATGGACAACTATTAATGTTCATTTACATATATCATTTGGTGTTGAGACACATTTATATTGTGCTAGCTTTGTTAATATAGGGAAATAAATGCATTAACTTTGAATAAACTGGTGTGGTTATTCATGACCGAGAGGTCATGGTTTCGCCGAAATGTTTTCTGGATTAATTGTGAAGTGTTATGTTGATCAGGGCATTGCTTATGTTCGTTATTGATTAGTGATTGTTGATTTGATTGATTACTCTCGGGTGAAGAGAGCCCCACTTGGTCAAAAGATTCATCGACCCAAGAGCGTCCGAATATAGGTAATTTATTAGGTTGGAACGCTCTATCAGTCTCAGCTTTGGACAACGAAAATTGCCAGGAGCGCCTTGCTTCTTTAACACTTATTTTATTTTGGGATATTTTAATATTTAATCTGTATTGGATTTAGCTTCCTGTGTTGCAACAGTAGGTCGCTTTCATCATGGTTTGGTCAGTGGCATAACAAAGGCCCCCGCAGCCGCTGTGGGGGTTGCTTCAGCACAGTACACTGTGCATGGGTGGCAGGCACCTGACTGGGTCTAGGTAGGAGGGGTCACCTCAAGATACTTTGCAGGGGGGCCACTTCAAGTTTAGTTACGCCACTGGGTTTGGTCCCTTTTGAGGAACAACCAGAAATTATTGGAGATATCTCAGTTTTATCTTTTTTTTGTTATTATAATCTCACTCACGACCTGCACGTAATCATCATTTTTTTTTATTTCCCTGTATAAAATTATGTTTCAAAACTGTCAGAAATCAATCCTGGCATTTTGGCGGGAAGCCGCAAAACCAAAGTAAGTGGGGTGGCAGCTGGGAGGTGAGACACTTGCCACGTTAACAAGCAAGGACGGAACATCTGTGATTCTGGACAAGTCACTGCATGTTACATGATGTGCTAAATAGGGGTTAGGGCACAGCTTTGTAAATAGGAGGAGCACAGTGGAATCTGCATTCCTCTTTTTTATAAACGCTCTCACTTTGAAGTCACAAGCTCTCTGGAAGACAGAACTTAACATTTGACCTCTGTCTCTGAATGTACAGCAAATGTGAGAAGATAAGAACAATATTTACAGACATGTTTATAGAAAGGACACTCTCAGAAGGATACTGTAAATAAGGTTTTGGCAAGGGAGGGAGGAAGGGAGACTGGGGACCCATCAGCCAGCAAATGAAAAGCAAGAACATGTGAATTACAAACCACAAAGAATTTGGCAAAGCAGGCAGAATGTATTCCCAGGTCAACTTTCTGGAACTCCTCAAGATGTCTTTCGTATACCTAGACAGCTGTGCTGCCTGGTAGGCTGTGACCTTGATGACGCAGAAACGAAGGTTTTACATTTATTAGCGCATAAACGTAGTGCTGTAATAATCAAGTGTGACTTAACCGAACTAATAAAGATTGTACGGGGACAAATGTGCCCTCAGAGTAGTTCGCCAACATTTATAAGCGTGCTTTATATAACGTGATGTATTAGAATTGTACTAATCTGACATAACCGTAAACGTGTGCCATGATTTGCTTGTTTGAAATGTTTTAACTTAGCATAACTTTAGTGGAGGCTTTGGCCTAGTTGCCTTGTCTCACGGTTTAGATGCTCGTGTTTTTCTAATGTGCTAATAAAACGTGTATTCTTGCTTGAAGCTGTACTTTTCCAGTGAGATCGGTTCACATGCTTATCTTTAAGGTTTCGTGCCAGCCTGGAATCTTCTTCTTTGCTCCAAGGTCAATCTGCAGGTGCAGACAATGGAAGCTCAGAAAGTGAGTTAATTGGTAAAATATGTTGCAACTTACGTTCCCGACTCCAAGGATAATGTATGCCTAGGTAGAAGCTTGTGAATTGTTGTTTTTGATTGGACAATTTGAAGCCAACCTATGAACCCTCCAATGGAAGACCCTACTGGATTTGAACTGTTGATTATTTAAACCTGGTGCACAAGAAGAAAGCAGCCATTACCCATTGCATCCATTGAGGACATTATTGCCCATTGCAGCCATTATGGCCCATCTTGCCGACCTCGTCATTTTGCCATCTTCTACGATGCCAATTGATGTTCGACGCCATTTTGAATGAGACTTTGATGCTTTCTCTAATCGAGAGAAAGAGACTTTAAGTAATTCTCGCCCTAGAGACTTTAACTTCGATTTGCCCCTTTGCATAAAGTAGTAGTTTTGTCCTTTTATCTTGCCGCTGTGATGCAATTGCCCCGTCCACCCTGCCCCCTTTGCCCCCGTCCCATGCTGATCGAAACCGGTACCTGTGAGATGAAGACTTCCTTGAATGCTGATTGAATTTGGTAAATATGAAAGGAAAATGTACAATTGCATTGTGTTTCTTTTTAGGTAACCAACTGCTGATTTTTGATAAGAGCCCTAGTTAGGAGTTTTCCAAATCAATGTTGCTAAATAGTTTTTTGCATGAAATCCCACATGCAGATGCTAATTTGAGGTTAGATGAGGATTCATTTGTTGCACGATGCAATTTGAGACCTTGTTATGCTGACTAATGTATGCAATTAGCCCATTACAGATTATAGTTTTAGTGGTTTGCGTTGCTATCATCGAATGCATTGTTATTCAAATGCTGCATAGATTGCATCTTTTTCGCCGTTATGGACAGCTATTAATGTTCATTTACATATATCATTTGGTGTTGAGACACATTTATATCGTGCTAGCTTTGTTAATATAGGGAAATAAATTCATTAACTTTGAATGAACTGGTGTGGTTATTCATGGCCGAAAGGTCATGGTTCGCCGAAATGTTTTCTGGATTAATTGTGAAGTGTTATGTTGATCAGGGCATTGCTTATGTTCGTTATTGATTATTGATTTGATTAAATTGACTAATCTCGGGTGAAGAGAGCCCCACTTGGTCAAAAGATTCATCGACCCAAGAGCGTCCAAATACAGGTAATTTATTAGGATGGAACGCTCTATCAGTAGATGGTAGCAGAGGACGGTTTCGCCCATTGGGACCCCACTCGAGAGGTAACGGTTTCGCCCTTTGGGACCCCACTCGAGAGGTAACGGTTTCGCCCTTTGGGACCCCACTCGAGAGGTAACGGTTTCGCCCTTTGGGACCCCACTCGAGAGGTATATGGTGTTGAATTGACGGTTACGCCCTTTGGGACCCCACTCGAGAAGTATATGGTGTTGAATTAGATTTTTCTTGGGTAAAACAGATTGAGAGAATGATGATGCCCTAAGTCCCCCGCGACTTTCCCGGGATCTCGGAGCTTGCGAATGGAGAGAATGGAGGTGTGAAATCGGCGCTGGCGGTACTAGTGACGGTATGAGTGAAGTCAGGATTTTGCGCTTGCACAGCTTATTGCCGCAGATTGTTTGAAAAGGTTGCGAGGATTTTAGAGAATAGCGGAGGTGCGACTCCGAGTGTGAGAGTAGGGAAGTCGTCGAACTTCATGTGCATGTGGCGCTTTGTGCAGAAAAAGGTCCACGTGGTTGTTGTTGTTGAGACGGGCCCTGCGAGGTCAAGAGACTCCGGAGTATGTTGAAAAGTGTATGAGACACTTGTTTTATGTTGTGGTCTGGTCGGTTTAATAGGTTGACCGGGCGTGGTCAACGAGTCGGTACGTGTGTTAAGGGAGTGGAAGAAAACTTCGACTTCGGGATTTGACAAATTCTAAGTGCACTAGAATAGATCACTGACAAGTTGAGAGCAGAGTCTGCGGGTCAGAATTTGCTTGCGAAAGTGGGGACCGAGAAAGATGGAATAACTGCCGAGGCTAGTGAAAAATCCCTAAGGTCCTGAAGCGATTGTGTTACCCTTCCTGTAGTAAACCGACAGATCTGTTTTATTATTATTTGGTTGCTCGCGATACATGCCAGAAGTTGTTACGAGAGGAGCTGAGTGAGGGAGGACAAGCCGCGAGGCTTTGTCAGCCGCAGAGTGTGTGAGTGTGACGTCACTAGGAGCCGCGCTGGGATAGGTTGGTTGCAGAGAAGGGTCGCGCACGGATTGGACGCAGTCCGTGGGGCTCGATTGGAAGGGGAAAGGCAAGCGAAGAGTATTCCGGGAATTAAAGTCACTTATTGATTACAAATTTTGTGAAATAAAAGACGAGAAAATAAAATTTTTGAAAGCATTAAAGAGTGCGATGAAGGGGGAGTCTTACATTAAAGCGAGCGTAGGAGAGGAGACGCCACCCGAAGGTACACCAGCTTACATTGTAATGGAGGAAAGGGGGGTAGCTCCGTGCCTTTGGCTAAAGCAATGGCACAAGCTGACAGAGAGACATGGGAGCGTAGCGTTCCCGATCCATGGGACATTCAATATAAGGATCCTAGAGAATTTGAGATTCGCGATGTACGACATGAAGGTACCTCCAAGGCCAGCACAGTTTGAGGCTCTAGCGATTTGGGAACTAATGGCTAGACAGCAACAGCAAAAGAAGTTCGAGACCAGGATAAGAAAGGTAGAAAAGGCACTAGCGGACGCTAGGTGGGATAATGCACAGAAGGTGTAGAGGTCAGATATATTGCAGGGAATAAAATTGTTTCCCGCAATTGCTAAGGAAGAAGAGGCGACAGGCAAGAAAGCTACCTGTAAGACAAACAGGAGGTGTTCCAAAGATAGAGAGGACGAGGAAAAGTTAAGGAGAGAAGATGAGTCAGAGGATGAGGAGTTCATCATGCAATTGCTGAACGACCGTCCACCACCTTATGCAGAGAGTGAACAAGGTCCAAGTACCAGTTCTGCCCCTCCGGCACCGGTACAGAATAATGAAACTCCGAATTCAGAAACGCCATCGGGATCTAAGGACCCGAGTTTACTGTTCACCCCGAAGATACCGCAGGTTAGGAGAATATATCCAGATGTGCCTATGTTGAAAACAGCAGAAAATTATCAGCCGCAGGTCCCAAGGTACTACAGCAGTGACAACAGTACGGGAATGATTCTAGATCCAACCGTAATGGGATTACAGAATGGTCGCAACCCAACATTGGCACAAGCTGAATCAACCCAGCTTTTGATGCCTCAAAAGCAGATGCAGGGGGGAACCGCACATGCTCAGATGACGGGGAGTCAGACGGGCATGCCGGCAATGATGACCCATAGTGTGGGAATGAACATGCCTTAGAACCTGGGGAATGGACAGAACCCAGATGCGATATCCCTACCCATTACTATAGGTCCACCGGTACCTTTGTACATTCAGCCTAACTCAGGTATGAGCGGTCAAGGATCAGTGGTGCAGAGTGGGACGGAAAGGAGGTGCATAGAAAACACTCCAGAGACACCTCCGATAGCGGCTCTGCCAACTGGATCTGGGTCCTTGATGGAGTTTAGTCCCATATGTGCTCAGTCAACAGTGGTGAGGTCGAGTCCCCCACTGATGATACCGCTATCATCGAACACTGAAAAGTTGCCGCAACCATCAATGGCAGTCGATGTGAATGCTACACTGATGGGGTTGAATGCGCAACAGCTAACACAGTGGTTCAACAGTCTGAATTCCACACAAAGCTCAGCCAGTGGGAAGGGAGAAGACTATCTGAATAAGGTCAGGTTGAACATGGAAGCAGAAGAATTGGTGGAAGGGACTATGGGTTTGAATAGGTTAGAGTCCTACTCGGAAGAAGAGCTGAGGTATCTATGTCCCAGGATTACGAGAGAAGTGAACAAGGTACATAGAAGGTTGCAAGAAATAGCTGACAAAAACGGGGTTGAGATAGGTAAGACAAAACACTTGAGCAGGAGCTATAGATTGGATTTCGGGACCACAGACTTTGAACACATGAGGTCAGCAGGCATGAAAACGCACCTTAGAGAATTGCTGCAGAGTGCACAAGTGTGGAGGTGCTTAGACAAATGGGAGAGCAGATGGGCAAGAAAAAAGGAAAAGAAGAAAGACAGTGTCCCAGAGCACAAGGAGAAAAGACCACAGAGTAGTGATGCAATAACTATGTTACCAATGAGGGAGACACCAGGGGGAAAATTAATACATGTACCGTGGCACAGAAGCGACATTCAGTCTTTTACGGATGATTTTCCCAAACTGAGAGAGAAACCGATTGAATGGTATCAACAGACTGATAGGTTTGTGAAGCTTGCAAAATGTCTTTGGGAAGACCTGAACACCCTCTTTGAGATTGTGGTTCCGGCAGACTTGTGGGAAGACTGCAAAAGGGCTGTAGGTTGGCCGACTAGTGAACCAGAGAGAGACAGGGATACGGGTGCACCATCACCTATGGTAATGAGCTTGTACTATAAGGTGATTGAGCATTTGAAGACGAAGGTTGCCGCGAAAAATGTGGATTGGCAGAAGATTGATCGAACTGCCCAAGAGGCTAAAGAGTCGATTCATGGTTACTATGAGAGGTTGTTGAAGGCGTTCAAGAACTACAGTGGCACGGAAACAATAGAGGCGAAGGACATGCTTCATTTTGTGTTTAGATTTGTGGAAGGGCTGAGACCAGAGATAAGTCAGATGATAAAGACGCATTTGATTTGTTGGCAGTCGAAACCTATTGATGAGGTGTTGAATTATGCGAAATACTGTAGCGACGAAATTGAAGTGAAACAGAAAAGGTTGAAAGAGAAAGTGATGGTGATGCAACTTAAAGCAGCTCAGACAGGTTTGCAAAGGTTGCAAGGGTTCCCACAGCAGATACCGCAGCCGCAGCCGCAGGGAAATATGGTGTTTCAGCCACAGGCGAGAGGCAGAGGCAAAGGAGGCTTTGGGAGTAATGGTCCGGATTTGAACACTGTTGCGATTCCGAATGGTGTGCAGGCAATGAAAAGGGTGATGCCGTGTCACGTGTGCGGAATCGTCGGGCATTGGAAACGCGAGTGCCCGATGGTGGTGCAGGAAGGTGCAGGTGTTGGTCAGCAAAACAATGATGTCAATGCATTCCAGACAATGAGGGGACCGAAAATGAGAGGTCCAAACCCAAATTTTCAGACCATAAATCAGCTGCAGGGATTACAGCCCATGCAGCCGCAGCAGATGCAGATGCCCCGTATGCAGATGACGCAAATGCAGCCAATGCAACAGCAGTTTCCCATGGTACCTAATCAGCAAATGCAAATACCTTTGGCACCAGTGAATCAGCAGCAAGTGATGGTTCCTCCACAGGTCTCGGGTCAGGTGAGGAATACAAATGGCACAGTACAACAGTTCCCACTACACAGTGAGAATGGATTAAACAATGTATGGGAGAGTGAAAGTTCAGATGAGGAGGGAAATTGTGTGCTTGCAGCATCCTTGGAAGTTGATCAAAAGGGTCCATATGTGGAGGGAAGAGTTATGGGTCATCGTGTTTCATTCTTGGTTGACACAGGAGCCACACGTTCAACTGTTAGGAGCATTGAAGTACCAAATTTGCCACTCTCAGGGAGAACAGTTCAAGTAGTGGGAGTAGCAAACAGGCACCTGACGAACCCAATCACAGATCCAGTACAAGTCAGAATTGGTAACTATCAAGGGTCACATAATTTTGTGGTATGTGACTCAAGCCCGATATCACTGTTAGGGAGAGACCTATTGTGCAAATTGGGATGTTCGATTATGTGTTCGAACGATGGAATTAGAATTCAGACGAGCAGTGATGGGGAAGAAGGGGACAGTGTAGAAGGGGATGAGATGGAAACTGTCGATGAAGAATATCCTCTGATTAACCTTTTTCCGATGATAACTGAAGAAGATATTCCAGCTGAATTACGGGAAACAGTCGGAAAGGAAGTGTGGGATATGACAGGAAAAGAGGTGGGATTGGTGAAAGGAGTGGAACCAGTGAAAGTGACCGTAAAACCCAATGTAACCTTTCCCCAGACCCCACAATACCACATGGCACAAGACACCTTCATGAAAGTCGCCCAACTCATTGACGAGTTTGTAAAACAGGGAGTACTGAAAGAAGTGTTAAGCAGTCCATGTAATTCACCAATCATGGGACTAATAAAGCCGAGTGGAAAGGTCCGAATCGTGCAGGACTTGAGGAAAATAAATGACATCATAATTAAATGCTGCCCTGTAGTACCGAATCCAGCTGTGATAATGTTTCAAGTCCCTTGCGATCCCGAGTGGTTCTCAGTCATCGACTTGTCACAAGCATTCTTTTCGGTGCCTCTTCATGAGGACAGCCAATTTCTCTTTTGTTTCAAATTCTTAGACAGAGTTTACAGTTGGTGTCGAATTCCTCAAGGGTTTTCTGAGTCACCGTCAATTTTCAATCAGATTCTAAAGAAAGACTTGGAAGCGTTAGAATTGCCATTCGAGTCAACCCTAGTACAGTACATTGATGACTTACTGATTGCATCTAAGACAGAAAGTGGCTGCACAGCCGACACCATTGCTCTACTGAACCATTTGGGAAGGAATGGACACAAGGTGTCTCCTTCAAAGTTGCAGTTCTGTCAGAAGAAAGTGAAATACTTGGGTCATCAAATAGAGAAAGGGTCACGGAGAATAATGAAGGAGAGAATAACAAGTGTACTTCAAATGAGTCCACCAAAGACGAGGAGGGAGGTGAGGAAGTTTTTGGGGATGGTGAGCTACTGTCGCCAGTGGATTCCCAACTTCTCAACTCTAGCAAAGCCTTTACTGAGACTGACCCAGAAGGATGCCTTGGATGAAATTGAGCTGAAAGGAGATGAGATGGATGCTTTTATTGAATTGAAAGAATGCATGTGCAGGGCTCCAGCTTTAGGTATGCCTGATTACACAAAGCCTTTCACATTGTTTTGTCATGAACGTGATGCATGTTCTTTGTCTGTCTTGACCCAAGCCCATTGTGGCATAAACAGACCAGTAGCGTATTTTTCAGCTACTTTGGATCCGGTCGCAGCAGCACTGCCAGGGTGTTTGCGCGCCGTAGCAGCAGTTGGTATCAGCCTCACTCAGAGTGAAGGAATAGTGATGGGACACCCATTAACAGTCATGGTCCCTCACTCAGTTGAGATACTTTTGACCCGCTCCCGAACGCAACACATGACTGGAGCAAGACTCACAAGGTATGAAACAATAATTCTGGGCTCACCGAATGTGCAGCTGAAAAGGTGCACTACGTTGAATCCAGCAACCTTGCTTCCCAGTGAAAATGCTGAAATTGAGAACGCTGAAGACGTCGAGCACGACTGCCTTCAGGTGACTGAATTCTGCACAAAACCCCGACCTGACATTAAGGATACTAAGCTTGATGAAAATGACCAAATTGTTTTTGTTGATGGCTCATGTTTAAGAGATGCATTGGGAATTTTGAAAGCAGGATATGCTGTATGTACTGTAACAGGTGTCTTGGAAGCGTCCTGGCTTCAAGGAGTCTATTCCGCACAAGTAGCAGAGCTTGTAGCCCTTACAAGAGCATGCCAACTGTCTACATTGATGAAGGTTACCATTTACACTGACAGTCAGTACGGGTTTGGAATTGTGCACGACTTTGGGCAACTATGGTCACAGAGAGGTTTCCTGACCTCTTCAGGGTCCCCAGTGAAAAACGGGGAGAGAATAAGGGAATTGTTACACGCCATTCAGATGCCAGCCGAAATTGCAGTGGTAAAGTGTAGTGCTCATACAAAAGGACAGGACTATGTTTCCCTGGGAAATGCATATGCGGATCAAGTCGCAAGATTTTGTGCCTTGAACTGTATATTGCTCAGGGATGAATGGAATTTGATAAGTGAGCCAGAGCTCGAACCAGCTGAAGCCTTTGCCTTGAAGGTCGTGGATACAATGGATGAACTAAAAGCATTACAGAATAGCGTCAGGGAGGATGAAAGAGCTTCCTGGATTAAGTCACAATGTACAAGGAGACCAGATGAGTTATGGGTTTCAAATGAAGGAAAATTTGTTTTACCAAATAGTCTCTTATCGCAGCTAGCGCGGTTCTATCATGGGCAGGCTCACCTAGGGAGAGATGCCATGATAAGATTGTTCAAAACTGATTGGTTTAACCCCAGATTCCGTCAAGTTGCAGAAGCAGTTTGCCATCGTTGTGTCATTTGTCAGCAGATGAACCCAGGAAAGGGAACGGTTGTGAACATGAGCCACATTGGCAGGGCGAGCGGCCCGTTCAGCAGAATGCAGATGGACTTTATTGAGATGCCTGTGCATGGAGGTCTGAAGTATGTGTTGGTGATTGTGTGCATTTTTAGTCACTGGATTGAAGCATACCCCACACGTAGAAATGACAGCCTTACAGTTGCAAAACTATTGTTGAGGGAGTTGATACCACGTTTCGGATTCCCGATCTCTTTAGAATCAGATAGAGGAAGTCACTTCAATAACGAGGTGATAAAGTTACTTTGCGCAGCGCTGAACATTGAGCAAAAACTGCATTGTAGCTATCGCCCTGAAGCCTCAGGACTGGTGGAACAAATGAATGGTACACTGAAATCAAGAATGGCGAAAATATGTGCATCGACAAATTTGAAATGGCCTGACGCATTGCCTTTGGTGTTAATGTCAATGAGAAACACCCCTGACAGAAAGACTGGATTGTCCCCGCACGAAATTCTCATGAGCAGGGCCATGAGACTTCCTGCAGTTCCCGCAAACGCGCTTTTGAATATTACAGATGATATGGTGTTAGACTACTGCAAAGGTCTGGCTGACGTGGTTCGCTCTTTCTCTCACCAGGTGGAAGCAACCACCTTGTCACCGATCCAAGGTCCAGGACACACACTGAAAGCAGGTGACTGGGTCGTGATAAAGAAGCACGTGAGGAAGTCGTGTCTGGAACCCCGTTGGAAAGGCCCTTTCCAAGTGATCCTGACGACCACTACCGCTGTGAAGTGTGCGGGAGTTCCCAACTGGATTCACGCCAGTCATACAAAGAAAGTGTTGTGTCCCACAGATGAGGAAGTTGAAGCGCTGAAACTGCCAGTACCTGATAACAAAGTGCCGAGCGCTGAGACAGAGCAAAACAGAACTAGAAGCGAACAGGCAGAAATAGAGGAGAGAGAAATATTCTCTGAGGACGAAACAACCGATTCACTTGGGGAAGACCAAGGAGAAACCTCAGACAGCGACGAAGCAGCTGAAGGTAACAAAGAGCCTGAAGCAGCTGAAAGTGACAAAGAGCCTGAAGAAAGTAACGGTGACAAAGGGCTCGAAAGAGGTGAAGAAGCAGGAGAGCCTGATCAGAGGAGGGCTTTCCCAGAAGCAGACGGTACAGAAAAAGAAAAGGAAAACCTGATTGACTCCCCAGAAGGAGGGGACAAGGCAGAACAGAACGAAACTGTTCAAACTTTCTCAGAAGAGATCGCAGGTCCATCAAGTGGACACAGTGCAAAGAGAAGACCAAGTATATCACCAGTAAAACTAAGAACTAGAGAAACGTTGAACGACAGTGAAGGGCCAAGAGTGAAAGAGAAAAGAAAGGAAGTGTCTGTCGTGGTACCAACATCAAGTGAAGAAAAAGACTTGGCCAAAGAGGAAAGTACCAGTGAGGCAGAATCAAAGAGAGATGCAAAATTGAAAAGGAAAAGGATACCAAACAGGGGATATTCCGGTCCAGAATGGGCATATGTAGTCAATGACGATTGGACCGACGAATTTGTATCTCTTAGCATCGAGAACGAAGAAGAAGAGATACCAATAGAAAAGAAAAGTTTTATGGACACTATTGACTGAAAAACTGATAAATGACATTGCTTGCTATAATCTAACGTGATACAACCAGCTGAGACATTGCTAAACCGGATGAGACATTTGCTAACTTGATAAGACTTTGATAACCTGATTGACTCTTAAACCCGATTTGAGACAACGTTGCTAACTGATAAAAGACTGAGTTATTGCCGAATTGAGACAAATGCTGCTAACCGATAAGTGACTGGGCTCCTGAAGAAAACTGTGTGAACATTGCGCTCGTTCAGCTTTGTAACTAATTGCTAAATCGTTTCTTTATAAGTGCTTCTAGCTCTCTGATTCTATACAGATCATGACTAAGTACGCTACACAAAACAGTAGAGTGAAATATTGTAAATATGCGTGTATAGGCTTGATAACTGCATGTGTACTAATAATAATGGCAATAGTGCTTGCAACGCGTGGTAAGGGTGAGAATGAGAAAATTGATGCTTCTACTTCTGCTCCTGTTACTGTCACTGAACTAACCGCATTGAAAAGACTAGAATTAGATGAGAGACACTTGCATGATAAGAAGGAACTTTCGTATAATGTTTTCTATCGCCTACTAACAGAATATGTTGAGACTATGGATGCGAAAGATTGTTATGTGTGTACACAGATACCGACATCGGTAACGGAAGGGGTGACTTATCACCACATGCCTCTTACATATGGGATTACATGTAGTTTAGTAACTTCTAGATTTTATGGTCAAACTAACATACAGTATTTTTATTCAAATTATGATGTTACCTTTGCATATGTTCCTATAATAACGCAACTAAGCCAGATTGCTAAAGATTGGGATGCTAAAATAATGAGGGAATTTTTCGAGCCAATGCAACCTTTTGAAACAGATCACGCTCATAGGGAAAACCTTACCTGCTCGCTCTCTGTAGTAGAAATAAGCTTTTAGATCGCACAGATGATAGAAGGGCACAAATGAATGCGAAATTAGAAAAAGAGCTAAGTAAGAGGACTTCAGTAGATAATTATGCTTTTGCCGCAATAAAAACACAAGGAAAAATAGCTTTAGACGCTTGGCATGTAGGGAAATTTTGTATATATCGTGGTGAATCTTATTATGATAACATTTTCGTGGGAGCGAGTGAATGTAAACATACGTTTATCTTTAAGGCCAAATGGACATTCATGCTGAACGGACTTGACCCTGTCATACCTGGTGTATATTACATTTGTGGGCATAATGCCTATTATCGTCTTCCAAAGGGATGGTGGGGGAGATGTTATTTGGGTATAGTGTTCCCAAAGGTTTATCAACTGGATGACCTATCGGTGATTCCAAAGACGCCTGGATCTCATCGTATCCAGAAAAGAGAGACCGCAGCTGCTGTGGTAGGAGATATATTTGGAGCCATGATTCCTTCATTGGGAGTTGTGTTGAATTCCATCAAAATAAGAAAGTTGTCTACTATAGTGGATAACATGTTGACAAAGTTTTCAGGTGCTATAATCCTGATGGATGCTGAACTTGCAGCAGAAAGAGCTATGACTCTTCAAAACAGGCTTGCCCTAGACATTCTTTTAGCAAAGGATGGCGGCGTTTGCAAAATGCTTGGTGCGCGTCACTGTTGCACGTATATACCAGACAACAGTGTGAAGATTAAAACAATGTTTGCAAATCTAACAAAAGAGAGTGCAGACTTGAAGGAATTGAAAGAACCAGGAGTTTGGGAGAAGGTTGGAAAGGGAGTTGCTTCAGTGGGAAATTGGCTTGGTGGCATTTGGAATGGAATATTACTAAAAATAATACAGGGAATACTAATAGTACTAATTTGCATCTTTGGGATTTGGGGAATAAAGAGGGGAATACTAATGATCATGGCAAGAATTAAAAGAAGGAAGGAAGAGAAAATAATGAAAAGAATGGCAGAAGAATACAAGGCAAGAACAAGGGGAACTAAAAGGCAAAGAGAACTGACAGAATTTTAATGGAATAAAATTTGTGGGAATGGTTTTGTGTGATGACAAATAGTCATCAGAGGAGGGATTGATGACGCAGAAACGAAGGTTTTACATTTATTAGCGCATAAACGTAGTGCTGTAATAATCAAGTGTGACTTAACCGAACTAATAAAGATTGTACGGGGACAAATGTGCCCTCAGAGTAGTTCGCCAACATTTATAAGCGTGCTTTATATAACGTGATGTATTAGAATTGTACTAATCTGACATAACCGTAAACGTGTGCCATGATTTGCTTGTTTGAAATGTTTTAACTTAGCATAACTTTAGTGGAGGCTTCGGCCTAGTTGCCTTGTCTCACGGTTTAGATGCTCGTGTTTTTCTAATGTGCTAATAAAACGTGTATTCTTGCTTGAAGCTGTACTTTTCCAGTGAGATCGGTTCACATGCTTATCTTTAAGGTTTCGTGCCAGCCTGGCATCTTCTTCTTTGCTCCAAGGTCAATCTGCAGGTGCAGACAATGGAAGCTCTGAAAGTGAGTTAATTGGTAAAATATGTTGCAACTTACGTTCCCGACTCCAAGGATAATGTATGCCTAGGTAGAAGCTTGTGAATTGTTGTTTTTGATTGGACAATTTGAAGCCAACCTATGAACCCTCCAATGGAAGACCCTACTGGATTTGAACTGTTGATTATTTAAACCTGGTGCACAAGAAGAAAGCAGCCATTACCCATTGCATCCATTGAGGACATTATTGCCCATTGCAGCCATTATGGCCCATCTTGCCGACCTCGTCATTTTGCCATCTTCTACGATGCCAATTGATGTTCGACGCCATTTTGAATGAGACTTTGATGCTTTCTCTAATCGAGAGAAAGAGACTTTAAGTAATTCTCGCCCTAGAGACTTTAACTTCGATTTGCCCCTTTGCATAAAGTAGTAGTTTTGTCCTTTTATCTTGCCGCTGTGAGGCAATTGCCCCGTCCACCCTGCCCCCTTTGCCCCCGTCCCATGCTGATCGAAACCGGTACCTGTGAGACGAAGACTTCCTTGAATGCTGATTGAATTTGGTAAATATGAAAGAAAAATGTACAATTGCATTGTGTTTCTTTTTAGGTAACCAACTGCTGATTTTTGATAAGAGCCCTAGTTAGGAGTTTTCCAAATCAATGTTGCTAAATTGTTTTTTGCATGAAATCCCACATGCAAATGCTAATTTGAGGTTAGATGAGGATTCATTTGTTGCACGATGCAATTTGAGACCTTGTTATGCTGACTAATGTATGCAATTAGCCCATTACAGATTATAGTTTTAGTGGTTTGCGTTGCTATCATCGAATGCATTGTTATTCAAATGCTGCATAGATTGCATCTTTTTCGCCGTTATGGACAGCTATTAATGTTCATTTACATATATCATTTGGTGTTGAGACACATTTATATCGTGCTAGCTTTGTTAATATAGGGAAATAAATTAATTAACTTTGAATGAACTGGTGTGGTTATTCATGGCCGAAAGGTCATGGTTCGCCGAAATGTTTTCTGGATTAATTGTGAAGTGTTATGTTGATCAGGGCATTGCTTATGTTCGTTATTGATTATTGATTTGATTAAATTGACTAATCTCGGGTGAAGAGAGCCCCACTTGGTCAAAAGATTCATCGACCCAAGAGCGTCCAAATACAGGTAATTTATTAGGATGGAACGCTCTATCAACCTAAAAAGCGTGTCATTTTAGATAAACACTTTCATTAACTGAATTGTATTTTGGGTGCTTGTAGGCCACTGTAGCTTATTGCAAGCTGGAAGTAAATCCTACAATTTAAGAATCCCAGTAGTGAGTGTCTATCGAAGATCAGGTAATACCCATTTGATGTCAGTACTTTTTCAGGGCTAACATGCATATGACTTTAGAGGATTGCTGTTTAGAGTGACAGATGATATGGCAGTGAACCTTCAGGGAGTTTATTCCAGACTGAATCTCAGTAGAAAACGTGACTGTGATCAAACGAATTTGAGACAAATCATTGCAAAGGATAAAATATGTTTATCCACTTAAGAAGAATAGCTATTTAAAATCATAAAATCTTATATTTCCAAATGATTTTTCAGAGCGAATTAGTGGCTTTTACTCTTATAGTTGCAATTGATTAGTAAGCCACTTTTGGCTTGGTGGCTGTTTCTGGAGTTGGTTCTATCGACAGTTCTACAGTGGGGAATACACTTTCATGAGATGGGGTGATTTTTGTAATAATATTAAAACACACTAAAGAAATATGGCATCTTTTATGATAATGACAACTGATTCTCTAGTAGATGCCACATAAACTACCCCTCAAGTCAAACGTGCTTCAGGGTGCTTCACACTGAAGACCAGAATTTCCAGCTTTTGTTCTTGGGTGATTGATTGATCCATCTAGGGCAGAATACTCTTGTGACATATCAAGATCCGGCATGGTGACACTCTGTGATTAATTGATTATTGCCAGTTCATTCACAAATATGACACAATTAATCGGTCGAGTCATAACCCAGGATGGGTATGGCTAATTTATATTGTTTTGTTTTTATATAGTGCTCTAGAGCCCAAAGGTTGAACAGTGCTGTCAGCTTGTTTTTATTTCGTTGATAGGATTTGCACAGCATTTGCAAGAGAGATGCATTTTTATGAATTGAATCATTATTATTATTATTGCTATTATTACTATTTATTAATTACAATGCACCCTGGGGATTGTGCAGTCAAGGCAAGACTAGAATTGTGAGAGAAGATAGACTCTCACAGTATTTTAAAAATACTAAAAGTAGAGATACTGTACAAGTCTTCGGGTAGATCATTCCCCAGCTTAGGGGCTGACACTTCAAAGGCCCACCCACCACACTGCATCTGTTTAAATTGGACACTCTAAAAAGTGTGGCAGTACTAGGCGTTAGCAATCAGACACCCGGGTAGGTGATTTTTAAGTCATGAACCTGTGGGCAAGAGAGAGTATTTTAAGGTGGATTTATTTGACGAAGGGGAAGTCAGCTGAGGTGTTGTCATGCTTGAGAAACATGATCAAATTCCCAGAGGCGTTTCACAAGTCGTTCTGCTAAGTTGAGAAGCCTCTGCAGCTTTGAGAGGGATTTACGTAGAAGGCCGAGGTAAAGGGCATAGCAGTAATCAGAGGTGGAAAGAATGCAGGAACCCTCCACCTAATATACAATAGCGAGGCAAGTATCTAATCACTGTATACGTAATATACAAACTAGGTCGCTAGCTAATTGACCAAAGTAAAAGATGAGAAGTAGTACTTTCCCGACTCACCCTCCCATACTACGACACAATTCATGTAAGCACGTCAATGTGAGGTGAGTAACTTAAAAACCATGATCCACACTGGTGCTTAATAGCTCCAGCTACAATAATCCTCTACCAGCCAAATCAAAAGAAGGATGGAGATTCACGAAGCACGTGAATAACTGCCCTCTTTGTCTCATCATCTTCCTCCACATAGGTGAGCGAAAAACCTGGTTTAAAAATTGTCTTGAATATTTTACAATATTAGTGGCTAGATTCCGATAAGAAATTATAATGGAATAATAAACGGTGCAATGTCAGTATTGTATTTATGAAGCACAATGTATGTTGCATGCACCTTGGCAATGGGAAGCGTGAAATGTCAAATACAGTTTAAGATGGCAGCAATACAGGTAAGGCTTAAGTGCTTTCATGAATCCATTATGTTTCTGAATTTATTTTAGCTAGAGTGGATGACTGTTCCAAAGGGAAGGTACAATTACTGAAAAAACACCCAACTAAGTATACATGTTGAAAATGTTTAACAGTGAACATGAGCGAGACACAAGAGTGGAAAGGGTGATTAGGAATATATCATATTAGTTTTCTGTACAGTATATCAGGATCTGGTGAATACCAAGCTCTGTGAATGAAACAGTCTTGTACAGACTTCAATGAGGAATTACAAGCTGGTGCAGCTTCTTTCGTGCTTCAGATATTCTGTCGGTTTTTCCAAAACTATTTGAATGGTTTTAAGTCATCCCTCATGGCCTGCCCGCAGAGCATAACAATTGTTGATTGTTTCTTGAC
This sequence comes from Pleurodeles waltl, assembly GCF_031143425.1. Lineage (NCBI taxonomy): Eukaryota > Metazoa > Chordata > Amphibia > Caudata > Salamandridae > Pleurodeles > Pleurodeles waltl. The sequence continues at coordinate 145,185,720 of NC_090443.1, forward strand.
ACTGATGGCTGTAAATCAAGGAGTCGCTCATGGATCTATTCTTGCTCCTATGTTATTCAATCTTTATATTGAGCCTCTTGAAATATTACTAAGAGAATCGGGGATCTTCTATTATCAATATGCAGGTGACACCCACCTGTACCTAAAGGATTCCTCTCCAAATAACACTGTGCACATTGCCAGCAGTTACAACAATGGTTCACAATGCCAATTCCACTGGTCAACAATGGATTACTTCACCACATTTAAAACTGAACCTTTCCACAATTGAATTTCTCTTTATTTCCTCATCCAAATCGCCAGCTCTGGTACAATCCAGGATGAACACACTGAAAATCCTTAACAGCATATCCACCATTGTTAACAGAGCAAAATCTGTTGGAGTCATCATTGATAAAGGTTCAACTTACAGTCACAAATCAACATCATGTCCATAAGTGTGCAATATCAACTGCGTCTTCTCTAGGTGATTTGAGGTTACATTATAGGGGCACAATCTGAAAACTCTTGTTCAATCACTGGTGCTTTCCAGAATCATCCAATGTAAACTCTCTCTTGACTGACCTCCCTATGACTCATCTCAAATCTCTTTAATCAATTCTACATTTGGCAGCACATTTTTCTATTGTTAAAAGGAATGACCACATTTATCTGACGTTGGTTACAGTCCGCTAGCAGCCCAATTAAGCCAGGGCCATATACAAGTCCGCTTGAATCACTCATTAGGCTCTACACACATCCACTCCACATTATCTGATTGAGAAACGTAAGCTATTGGGGTCACAAGGCCATCACAAAATGCAGAAGTTCTGTTGCTAGAACCCCAGAGCTTTAAAAAAAAACTCACGGCTGGATGCTTCTCAGGAAGCATGACCAGATTATGGAACTCCTTGCCTCTAAACCTACACACTACCAGTTTGAAGGTTATCTTTAAATCGGAGATGAAAGCCCTTCTCCTTTTAAGACGTTTTAGGAAACATCTCCTCCCCAAATCTGAGCTCTCTGGTTTAGTCTCCACACTAATTGGTGCTTTGAGATTTACTACACTATCTCCATTTCATTAGACCCATTCTTGAGCATGACTCTAGTCGACAATCTGTTATGCAACTGTTATGCCTGCTGCAACATATCCTATATGACAATCTTCGTGGCTTTTTTAAATGTACATGCATCTTCTGATAATGTAATTTTATACTTTATATAAATATCCATTCTAGTGTAATGTACTTCAGCACATGTGGTTAATGTTTGCACTATATAAAATTGCTTAATAGAAAATAAGGAAAACTGTGCAGTAAATGCTTCACTGTGTTGTAATCTCTCTAGAGCTTATGTATAGAGCTGCCAGGACCACCAAGGCAACATAGATTGGTGTAGATACGTTTTGAGATGATTGCGTCACCAAACACAAAAACTCTAAAAGTAAGAGGGATAAATAAAAGGATTTTTTTCAGTAGTCTCATTTGAAAGTTAAAAAAACGGAGACCACATAGAATCTGTCTATTGAAATTCAGGTCCTTGTCTATGTAGAACCCATGTAGAACATATGTAGACTCTTTGTGACGTCTGATGGGTCGGTGCCATGCCCATACTAGGTGGCCAAGATATTGAAGACCAAGCTGACTCCTTTACAAACACAATAACATTCAGTATTGGAAGCATTAACTTCAAACCGTGTAGTCATCCATTTTAGTGTATCAGAGAGACAGCCATTAAGATTTTCCTGCAGCTGATTGACTGGTTTGTCCATCCTCAAAATGAGCAAGGGCTCATCCTCATAGGAGAGCACCTCCATTCCATGAGCTCTACAAATATTAGTGAATGGTTCCATAAAGACGTTAAATAACACAATGGACATATCTAGTACAACTGTTGCCCTGATCAGTGTAATGTTGAGTTTTAGAATACATTTTAGTGTTTTCAGCTTTGCTCCTTTTCTTTGGCTTTCAACTTCAAGTTGTTACGGTGTGGAATTATCAGCTTAGCAGTTGAAACATGTTTGCGGTGGCCACTGAGGAACTTCTTTGGTGTGGAGGGTAATAATATAGCCTTGTAGCCCGCCATGGTGAGCTATACTGGCCATTAAAGGCCTGCTCCAGCGTTAAAGGCCCTAGCCGAAGGCGAAGGGCCTTTAAGAATGGAGTAGGACTTTAATGCTGGTATAGCCCAGTTACGGAGGGCTATAAGGCTACTAAAACATTCTGTCACTAGAGGGCAGAATGTTCTAATAAATAAAACAAAGGCCTCACGGAGCCTAAGGGGATTGAAATCCCCTCGGACTCCGTGATGCCTTTGTTCACAGCAACAGCTGTGAACCTGACAACACTGGAATGTTGGAGCTCCGGACTTCTACTGGTCATTAGAAGCCTGGATCACTCAACTGTTTTCAATGGAGATCCCAACATTCCAATGTTCTAATTTATCTTAATCCATAATTGTGAAAAGACAATACAGTTTATGTTTGCACCTTAAATAGGGACAATATCTCTTCCGTTCAAAATGTATTTTTGTTTATGATAATGCGCTGGCAGTCTTTGTCATGTTGTGTTCATCATGATACACTGCGGAGAAAAATGAATGACTGGCTCTGATTGCAATGTCTCTCAGTGAACTTACGTGAAACCAACCCAGTTTGTTTTTATAATTAGGAAAAAGTAGAATCCAACACTTTCTAGGTTCAAACATGGATGTCTCATGGTATTAAATCAAACATTGCTTGTTAATGAGTACAGTGTCTTTAAATAAATCTTTTATTATCCACTGATTAATTCGCATATTTTTAATAGAGTTTTCGACAGGTACACATGTATAAACATGATAAGATGCCTCTTGTTCCGCTCTGGCATGTATGCCTGTGAGCTTTTTTCAACCACTTGTTTTATGAAAGATCCAGGCAATCAATTAAAATTTGCAAAGCACAGCCAGCCAATGCTGTGAAATAAGATAAGCTGATATCGGGTTATGCTTTGTCAGTGACTCAGGCCGTTGGTATATTTTTAATTGAGCAAGTGTAGTCTAAGGATAATGAGGAAGATTGGAATAATTTAAGTGAAAAAGTGGGTTAATTGTGCTTATTCATAGTGGCACACTCTCAAAAATCATACTGGTCTGAGGTACTACTCCAAAATGTTTAGATTTCTTATGTTTTATATACATACACTCTGTTTGAGTACAATATAAATAATCTAATGAAAGCACAGCAGAAATGCTTGACTCAAAGGCCCTCATTGCCATTTTCGTAGAAGGGCAAAAAAAAAAAAACATAGCTCATATTTTTCGATACTGAGAACACTTCAGGGCCGATTTTCTAAATTATCTTCCTTCGATAGACCTTTTTTAGGAGTTACCGGGGGAAAGGGAGTGAAAATCAACACTACTAATAAATCAACAGTGTAACCTATTTGGTCACACATTAAGTCTCAGAGTCAAAGATTTAAGTTCAAAGATTTATTAAAATTTAAGGCCAGACTTATGTAAATGAGTCTCAAAAATATGCTATACAAATACAGGCTCACCAAAGGTGAAGTAAAGCTTTGAATCAAATTAAGTCGTACAAGCTGAAGGCATGAAAGAATTTCAGTAGCTGCAATAAACAAGATGAGAAACCGAATCTGATGGTCAGTATACAAGTTGAGATCCTCTTGTGTAATCATTTGAGAACTAACGTGACATAAATATTCTAAGTAAGCTATAAGGGAAATCCTAATGATCTCTGAGGAAATACAGGAAAGTAAAATACATTGAAAAGTGTCAGCCCAACAGAAAACTTCAGCAGACGTTCTAATAGGGAGGTGTGCCACACAACAAGATTGAGAATAGAGAAGTCTTTGTAGCTCCATCTCAAGTGAATCCACTCCAGTCCAAGGGTAAAGGGTACGGTACTGTCTAACTAAATGAATACCAATTTAGCCCTTGTAGATCCTTCGAGAATCCATGTCATCAACACCAATAGTTTTCCATCTTCCATGCACAGTTGGAATTGGCTACTTCCATCAGACTTTCATCCCATGAAACAAGCATCATAAAACAAGCATCAAGATGACCTTCGGTGTCTCCCAGATCCTGGTGCATTCAGGGGAATCTTTCTTTTCCCAGTTCATTACCAATCCTTGTCCTTGACAACATATTCTTCTATACCCTACTATATCAAATACACAAAATGCCTTTCATTACCTTTAGACTCGTGCAGACACACCTGCAAATGAAAACAGCACAACACAAGCAAAACTCCACGTTGAGGGCTAAGCAAGAAAACATTTCAGGCCTTCACTTGAGCTAAGTTAGTGATACGATTCAATATACATTCGAATACACAGTTATACTTGCATTTTTCTTGATAGATGTAACATAATTATGAATAACTGTGATTATACATCCTTCAATTATAACACCATAATTCAAATACATGAATATAAATGCATATAAATGCTACATTTCAACAGTTTAAAATAATTTTTATAGCACACATATAAAATGACCTCTCTATTTGTGAGTGCACCTTAAATGATATGATTTTGATGCACCACCTCATATTAGAAACATTAAAGCACACAATTTATGTATTCTTGAATACACTCTTTATGCCTCTCCTTCAGGGTATAATGGCACAGCCAAAATTATGCATTTTCAATACATAGAATGATTTCTGTTCATTTAAAGGACCTCCCTATAACCGAGCACAATAACATTTAATTAGCTGTATACTCATTTTTGATCGTTGTAGAAATGAGCATAACAAATACTACATATTGAAACTCTGAGATGAATTAATACTTGCTAATCCTCGAAATTGTTCTTTAACAAATACATTAACATTTCTAGACCCAATTGTATTTTTTTTTGCTTTTGCCGATTAAGAATTGTGATGTGTGAAGTTTTGTATGTGTTTAAACCACGTATGAAACATTAAAAATAAAACAAAAAGGCCTAGTTGAAATCACAAACCTTGTAACGTGTTTTGGAGAAGATTAACTCCTGGCTCTCTACCCAAGAAGAGTTTTTGTCATCAACAGCAATGTGTTGACTGAAGAACGTGCCTATTAGATCTGGGTTCAAGGTTTTAGCCCAGTAGGGTATTCCGCCTTCTGTTTGGACTTTGGCCTGCCACTTGTTGGCAATGTCAATATATCTTTGTGGTGGTCACTTTGGAATAAAGGAGGACAGGATGCCCAGCATGGCTTACAGAAGTAGCTTCCTGACACCAAGAGTCTGCGTCTCTCAAAGTACACAGCCAGCAGGTTCTCGGAAAATACATTGGAACACACTTGCATGTCACAGTTTTGAGCTTGGAAGGTGAGCTACTGGAGATTTTGGGCATGCCTTACAATGCTGACCCTGATTTCCAGGACGCAAAATCTGCAAACCCAAAGTGCAGAATTCTAGTTCCACTGAACTAGACAGGGATGATGCTCTAGTCTTTCTCCATTTTTGTGCATCTTTGTCAGCCATCAATGCACATTGTACTACTCTTGAGAGTTTTAATTCCTATAAAAACTCTTCACCCCAAGTGTCTTTTATCCAAGGGGCTTTGGAATCAAGGGGTCTTCTGGTAACCATGACCGGCTAAAGAAATTCTTGCTTCCTGAAACAGGATCTTGTATCCAGCATCATCGTCAGAGATGCCAAGCTCCCTCTCAATGTTATTTTCACGTTAATCAAGCCTCCAGCTCAACACAGCTATCTAAATTATTGGAGGCTTTGTCACAGACAGTTGGAGGAAGCTGAGGTCAGAAAATGATTCTGATTCCAAAGGTTTGCACCCATCAGACCGGGAGATTCACAAGTCAGTGTAATCCTACCCTCATACTTGTTATAAAGACCCACAGCAACTTTGTGACTTTTCTATTGCTTTTAGTAAACTTGCCAGCACTGACTTTTAATGAAAACAAGTATATCTGTTTCTTGTCATTTTAAATTTCCTGACTGTTTAGTGGTTACCAGTTTGAGCATTTTGATTATTGTTTGCAAACCTAGTTTGGACCTTAAATTAAATTCTTCCAAGAGTATAGTATTTTGCATTGTTGTTCCTTGAATCCCTAGAAGCCTACTAAGAGAAGGTCTTGAGCTTGCCCTGACACCATTAAAGGGTGACATATGGAGACTTCAGAAGAGATATTTGTTTGCTTCTGGGGAACCATTGTGGCCTGCGTACTGTAGAACCGGAGAAAACGTTTTTATAAAAAGATTTTGTCTGATCTACGATTCATATTCTGCCAGTTTTCCTGCAGTATCTCAAACTATTGCTTTTGTGCAGCACTAACAATGCAAAATTATCCATTTTAATATTATTATATTACATACTTGATCACCATTGGATTTGTGGAATGTAGGACTAAAGAACTGAAGGCATACTGGGCAATGAAGGACGTGCCTGCTGCTTTTCACACCGCTGGCCCTTCCATTCTTATCCTCCACTTGGAGTTGCAAATGTGATTCACTGGCAATGTACTATACTCGTTCTCCTTCTACACTTTCATACAACACCAGTTTATTTACTTGGACACCTCTTGATCCCATAAATTCACTATCACCTATGGAGCCCACAGGGTCCCAAACTGTCACCTGTCTTCTTCAGACTGTTCCTGGAGTGCCAGAACACATATAACAGCAGCACAATTATCAATATGCTAATGATACACAACTTTAATTGAAAGCCCCCTCTGCATCCAACTCCTCAAACACTTCATGCACATCATGCAAAACTGGATGGCCAGCACATACCTGAAATTCAACCCCATCAAGGCAAAATTCCTGTTATTTGTCTAGAACAGGAAGCAGAAATAATGCAAACCAGACTCAATGGCATGAACCTTGACAGCTTTTAACCCCATATTTCACTGAATCAGTGATTTGGATTAACCCTGGACCAACCTCACACTCAAGAAAAGCACTGTCAAAAACCAAAGAGGGTTGGAACCAGTTTTCTCTTCTTAAAAGAGTGAAACTATTTCTTCCAGAAACCAACTTCAATACTGCTATCCAAGCCCTCATCCTCTCCCATATCGATGGTCATAACACCCTAATCCCTGTACTCTCGGAGCCCACATTATCCTCCTGTAAGTGGCTTCTGAGTGTCACACCTCATCTCATCCAGGCCATGAAGCAATATGCTCACATCACCCCATTCTGATGTAACTCCATTGGCTCCATTTGCCAGTCTGGACCAGCTTCATAACCAGCTGCATCATTCATAAAATCCTCACAATCAGCAGCGCCGCTTATCTGGCTTACAAGCTCATCATCTCTGGTAGCTCTTGGAACACCTACAGCCAGGGTGCTATCAGCTGGTTACTAAGAAGTGTAAACAAGGATAAATAAGACAGCAGGCTTTTTCCATTTTGAGCTTCTCTGTATTTTGGCTATGCCCATACTGTACAGTTATCACATATAATATTTTCTCACATTCTTTGGCTCAACTTGATAAAACAAGTGGGCACATATTACTAGAAAACAACTCAGAAACATAAGAAAATTCAGCAGAGGTAAGAGAGGTGATCTTGAAATAAAGCATGCTTTATGTTCCGGGAAGACTGAATTATCAGGCCTCATTATTTCAGCCTTCTCTGGATCTTGCAGACCCTACAGACTTCACTTGAACTTACAGCTTTCCTTACTATATTGATGTAGAATTAAAATTATGGGTCCCTTAACCTTAAATCTGACACAGTCAAGCATCCCAGCAATTACTTTACTTTGCCACCAGCTTTACCTCAAACATACCACATTCAATTCAGAACAGCTTCTAAAACGTATCTCTTCATCATGGAGGCTATGCATCAGGTCCCCCAATGAAGGGGTCAGTGGCATAGCAGAAGCTCCTGTAGTGCAGGATGGCGCCAACCATTCAGGTTGTCCCCAAACCTTCAGAAACGCCCCCCCCCCCCCCCCCCCACATCAGGCCAAGGTAAATTTATATCTGTGAGATATGGGAGACTCAGGGGCCCCTCATCACATTCTGCAAAAGTCCATCATCATTATGCCACTGAGTGGATGCAGCAACACTTTCATGAGGATTCTAGACTCTTGGTTACCACATTTGACAGCAACTCTCCCCTTTGCATCACCTACATTCAACAGATGAGTTATGTCTTTGACCCAATAATCTCCATCTCAATCACACGGCTGAGAGTCCTTGGCAAGAGCGGCAGCAAAGTTCCAAATTGCCTGCCCAGTAAAAAAAGTGATCACACATGAAAGTCTCCTAATGGGATCCATAAAGAACTCTTGTGAGAGTAAGGTCAGTCATGTTAGATTACAGTCTTTCTTTCTATCACTTCACTCTGTTTAGAGAACCTCTTACCCACTTTTCTCAGCAACTTGTGGCACGGCCATCGTTATTTCCTTCATGCACACATGAAAATCACAGGACAATTATCTAAGAGCCCAACGTGCACACTAACAGTATAGCATACAGAGCACAAAATAAGCAACAACACTGGTATCTCCTCATGCACACTAGGCAGTGTATCTTAAGGCCATGCAGTGTCGAGATGTTCAAAGATAAGAAAATATCATCACAACTGGAGTACAAACTAGCATGGCCTGGTGTCCCAAGTGTGGGCATTAACAATCCTACGACGTGCAGAAAGACTAGTAGATGTTAGTTGCACATCCCAATAATGTTAAAGCTTTAGATGAGCATCTATAGTTTTAAATCCGAGAGGCTGGCACTAACTGTTTTCGGGAGAGGGGCGTGGGGAGGGTGTTTCAGATCTTCTCCTGTGTCGAATGATGCCTAAGTCTTTTAGAAATTGAGTCAATGCAAGTATGTTTACAGACTCGTGAAAGTCTCCATCGTAAGGTGAATCACGTGTTTGGTTTGCAGTTCATATACATATATAATATAGATTTTGACACTACAACGACTACAAACCATAAATTAAATTGAAAACCCAAGTTTAAGAACAAATATTTGTTTTGACTCTGACACAGTAGTAGCTGTATTTGTTATGTACTCATCTAAAAATGTTAATATTATTTGTATGTTTAGCTAACACCTGACTATATTTGTACGTTCAGATTGAGCCTGCTACAGTTCAATACACAAAATCTGTTCCTTCATCTGCAGACTTTATCCGTGTGCACCTTTCGTGCATCCTTCCAACCTGAATAACCACTTTTTTTAAATTATAAATAGCCAACCCTATGCAAACCTCCTTGTGGTCTTACCCTCCATTAACAAGGGTTCTGGGTGATATTACTGCCACCTCTTCTCCTGTACATTTAAATAGCTACACCTCAGATCTTTTCACATATGTAGGAGCATTGTTTGTGTTTATTCTCATACAAGCATTATAGCCTGAAACTTTCCATAGTGTAATCTGCTTTGCATATACTTTAGAATAGTGCAGCAAACTTATAAAAACCATTCTACTTATAATGAGACTGCGAGTGCTATTTTACTCAAGTTGTTAGGATTACTTCTTGCCCTGTTCTTCAAAGACCTAACTTTCCATAATGCATACTATTTTCTGCTGCCCTGGCCTTTGTCAAGAAGGGTTCCCCATCTCTTTCTTTATGAACCTCTCATAATCTACTCATTTGAGAAACTCTGCATCATCTCTCCCCCTCTTTTCTATCCAAAATCTTTCTACGTTCTGGCATTGTCTATCCAGGATTATTCTTACCAGCAATCACTGCGTGACTAAACACTCAGATGAAGCTGACAACTAAGTTCTCAGTCCCCGCTGATGTGTAGGCAAGGCCCTCACAAACATGGTGCAACAAAAGGTATAGCCAAAAGAAAGGGTGTGCATCATTCTTCAGAATTCAGTTCGCCTCAAATGCAGTCATAACATGAAAGGCCTATCCAGCAGAATCCTTTACACTTTAGCACCTACTTCTTCCTCTAAACCCATCCAAACTCAACTGATAGGGAGGGATACACTCTCAGCAAATCAGGCACAATACGATTTGCAAACATTCCCCTGAAAACAGTAGTGGTTTACTCCAAGAATATCAATGTTAAAATATGAACGTGGCAAAAATACCAACTACCAGAATATTTTGAAGGTAAGTGTATATAGGTTACTATAGGTTAGTGTACTTGACTCTGTATATATGTACCTTGATGTACTAATTATCTTCAAGGTACTTAGATGTGAAGTAGAATTGTAAATCTTTGCAAACAAGTATACAGTTACCTTCACAATACTCTGCTATTTTGGCCATTACACGTTGTCCAGTGGTATTAATGTCCTTTATAGTCTAGTACACAATTCATTGCCATATCTAAGAATGCTAAGAAGCTTTTCAAATATGCCCTAATGAAAAAAATCCTATAGACCCACATTACAGGCTAATACATAAGTATTAAAATGCCATCATTGCATTAGGATTCTGAGGGGCATAATAATACTCTGCGCTGTATTAGTGTTATTTTTTTTACTCTAATTCATCGCAAACTCAACAGCATATTTATATTTTGACGCTAGACCCGACTAGCGTCAAAGATTGGTGTTAACGTCATTTTTCAGATGCGTGAAACCTCCTTGCGTGAATGAGATCCAAGGTAGGCGTTCCCGTCCAAAAAATTACTCCAACCCCATAGCGCCATATTTATCCACCCGGGCAAAAATGCCGGATGGGTGGGAGGCGGACTCAAAAAATTACGTTAACTCTGATTTGCGTCAAATTTTAACTCCTGGGTCAGGGCAGGCGTTAAAATGAGGCAAACTCAACACTACTTAAGGAGAACACACAGAAGCCACATTACCAACCCAAAGGAGAAGATGGAGGTGATACTGATCCAGCTTGCGAGACGACGCAGAGGACAGCAACAACTACAGCAATCACCACCACCCCAACGCAGCCCACAAAGGCAATGCAGAAGGCAGGAGAGGGTCTTCATAACCAGGACAACCCTCCTTGGCCTCAGGGACCAGGACATCATAAGGACCACAGACTGAACCGGCAAGCCATACTACACCTTCTGCACCACATTGAGCCACAAATCACAGCTAGCATGCAGACCCCAAACAACATACCACCTGTGACAAAGCTGCTAGCTGTCCTGCACATGCAGGCAAGTGGCTCATTCCAAACAATGGATGCCTTGGTTTCTGGTGTCTCACAGCTTCATTCTCTACATTCCTGCCAAAGGTGTTAGACACTATAATCTCCTTGACACCCGCCACATGAGCTTCCCCAACACACAGCAAAAGCAGCAGGTGACAAAACAGGGGTTCTACCAAAACCATGGCATCACACATGTGCTCGGTGCAATTGACTGCACCCATGTCCGGCTCGTACCATCTGCATCAACCAAGCACTTATGCCGGAATCGCAAGCACACGCATTACAGTAATGTGCAGGGCATAGTGGACCACTGGGGACTATTCATAAACATTTTAGCCAAGTATCCTGAGAGTGTCCATGACACCTACATATTCTGGCCTGGCAGGATCAATGAACAATTCCAGGACGGACAATATGGAAATGGCCTACATGTGGGTAAGTCAACAAACCTAGCAATATACACACAACACACCAACCCTATAGGACACACAAGACATACACCACTACATTAACACATGGCCAGGGTAACACAGATGTGCAGGTAACAACACATATGCACCATGCTGGAGTACACCACAATCAGTGCACACCACAAACACATACACTCATATGTACATAACACACCCTCTACTTGACAGGCCCACCACGTGAAGGACAGGTGCAGACATGTACCCTTTGCTAACAGAAAAACTACACAGACCACTACAAGTGCCCACAGGTTGCCTACTACGTACTCTTCACACACAGTACCCCAAACAAAAAATAGCACAGCCATGTCAATGGCATACACCTTGCTCATGTTATGTAAGTTCTGTATAGGCACAGATCCCTCAAATCATGCCGTCCAAGTCACTGGCAGAACAAACATCAAATGTCAGACAACTGCTGTCTAGACAAACTACATCTCATCAACACATACCTGACTTACCTGTAGTGCGCAGAGACTACTGCCTGACGCATTGGCTCACACACATAGGAATACAAGATCAATGCCCATCACATACCATGTGCCAGGTGTGTGATAAGTGGTACCACACCTACTGTAGTGCCATCTCACATGGACCACTTACTGACCCACAACACCATCATGTCTGTACCAGATACAATAAATATCCCACCATGGGCCAGAGTCACTGTCAGACAGTGCAGATCATGGATGCCATAGTGGGACATCACTGACCTAACATGCACTGTGCCAAGGGAAACATTTGCTAAGTAGCTGAGCTCCATCCCATAGCCTGCACTGTGCATGTGCTGACAGTATAAATGCTGAATCATGTGTTGGAAGGTAGGAGAGACACTATTATGTTGATCATCCTGTAACAATGGGATACACACCCTTGGACACCTAATGGCTGCCACAAACAGTAGCTGCCACTCTGAATCATCAAGGGACCTATGTAAAAGCCCACAGTGCTATTATCATGACCTGTACTGTATGTACAACTTGGCAGATGACCATTTTTTTAATGACTTGAAGCCACATTGTAAATTGGCCACCCTCCCATGCAGTATACAGCGTGGAAGGAGTATGCAATGTGTGTTGCTGCGGGTCTGTCACCACAAGATACAAAGCATGATGATGCTGACTCAGATGTAGGTGTTACCTAAAACCTGAGGCAGTGCCAACATCAAACACCACCCCAGGGGTGCTGTTTGCAGGTTGCAATAAGGAAGTAGACTGTGCTTTGAAATCATATGATTGTGCCACCAATGCATGCTGCATACTGCTGCACACACAGAAAGAGTCAATTGGCCATCAAAACAGCATATGTATAGGGTGGTGTCCCTTCCTGCACAGATACAGCCACCTCCACAGGCAGCCAGCCAAGTACCCTGGTGCAAGGTAGGTAGTGTAGGTGCACGGCTGCATATGAGCAACTGGACCAGGGGACAACAAAGGGATGCCTATTTACATGTCACACGTGGGGCATTCTTGCATAGTCAAAATGTAGTAAGATAGTGCTGCCAATTTTGGAGACATGTTGTGCATTGTCACTCACCCATTTCAATGGGCCTAAGTGTCGTACATCATCTACAATGACACATGTCAAAATGGATGGGATGTCCAGGCTGTGTAGTGCTACTATGTTGCCACCAAATCTGACCCCATTGTGTTGTGAGGATGTGTCATGTCCTCTCTAGTGATAGCACACTGATACAAAGGTGCACTACACAACACATGGTACATGGACCTTACACAAGGCCAGGAACTCAAACCATACCACAAACACATATGAGTCACAACCAACTCAAAATATCAACTGCCTTGCTACATGACAAACCTGTTGCAAGCCTTCACAACAACTTACCCTTTTAAACTAAACTTTTGCAGAGGATCAGGGTTATGGCATAAAGCCATGGATAATGTCTCCATTTCCCAACCCAAGCACAGCAGCAGAGCGTGCATATAATGAGGGACATCAGAGGAGATGGACTATAGTGGGGAGGATATTTGGCATCCTGAAGTCAAGATTCAGGTGCCTGGACAATTCAGGAGGCAGCCTCCTATATGCCCCACACATCGTCTGCAAGATCATAATGGCATGTGCTATCCTGCACAACATATGTGTGTGGATGAACGTCCCCTTTTATGAGCAGGTTGATGACCTGCCTGAGGAGAAGGAGGAGGATGGTGGTGAAGAAAATGAGGGGGAACAGCACAGCACAGCTACTGGGATACGCCGCAGACTGCACATAGTTGAGAACTTCTTCACTTAAAAATCACTTAACTCACCTTGTACATTTTGTCAATAAACACCTCACTTATTCACACAATCCAGCTTTGGTCTTTTCAATTTCCACAACATATACCTCAGGATTGCGAGTCTAACCTCAGGGTGCATTTTACAAACACTAATCTGAAAAGTACTGTTGCTACATCACATGTGATGTGTAATATTGTACTGCTATCATCACACACATCACAAATAGCCTCATCACTTGAATGTGACAACTAAAGGACACAATCTATGGGCCACAACATATGAATTACATAAACGTTTCCAAACTGTACAAAATAGCTTATCACACACAACTACAACATGTTCAAATAGGAGGTAAACAAGGGCCCCACACATGAGGCAGTGGATGTCAAAATTTGAAAAGACAGTAATGTTTGGACAGACCACTGTCACAACTCAGTGTGAGAGTTGCAATGGCTGCATGGAGCATGTGTGACAAGGGGGGGGGGACATCATTGGTAACAATGGTCATCATGATTAGCCCAGGTATGACAAGTAATGGAATTATTTGGGCCTGCGCAGCACATCCATGGTAATCAGTCGCCCCACTGGCATGGGGCCACAGGGTACACATGACACAGGGTACACATGACCTCACACTTTGCATGGACACGTCTGTGGAATGCACATCAGAATAGATGAGAACATATGCAGCTAGGGCTGCAGGTCCAACGCACAAAAACAACAACCGTTGCTAAATGTAATGAGTTTAATCAAGCATTTGTGGACAAAACATAATATTGGTGGAATGTAGGCAGAGTATGTCATTCACAGTACGTACCAAATATGTACACATGTCAGGCATATGTCAACATAAACTCAAAATCTACATACGGTGACAGTTGTTGGGTAACATTTCCTAGGTAGCATTTATCAGCCATCATCAACAATGCATGAGCCGTGTATACCGTCTTAAATGTTATGCTCTGTAAGACAACTGCACACATCAAATAAGTAAACACAATTCACAATCACAAACCAGAACTGTTGCATAGTACTGACTGCCATACACATATGGATACACTGTTGTCACACATGCACACATATGCACGACGTGCAAGTATTTGCATGCTGTTGACTCTGTAACACACTCATCGGTGTAACAGATCAATCACACCCAAATCACACTGTTGCATGGAATACCACATGTGTCCATACACAATATGCCACACTGCAGCGCAGCCCATTTCATTTGTATATTGATACAGGACGCATCCATAACAATGGAACAAAATCACGCAATCAGCAATTGAGTAAAAAAATGTGTCAAAAACATCTGCAAACGCAAAGTAAATGACCCATGGTCCCTTAGCGTGAATTCCATCTTTGCACTCATCTCAATACTGATTTTCTGTAAAATTTGATGCATAAAGGTAATGCGTAAAAAAAATGACACATGTAGGTCATGCGTCCAAATACTCACGCAAATATCAAATGCATCAAATAAATACACGCGTAACAGAAAACGTGACGCTCGGGGACAGGAAGTGATATAATAGGAAATCCTGTTTACAGGCATGCTACAGTGGGTGTACTTTCACTTTCACTTTACAGTCTGTGCCTCTTTTGACTGTGTGGCTGTGTCCTGGAGTTGGTGGTGTGTTTTTCCTGAGTATTGAACCTTGTGGTATCCCTCCTGTTGTGTTTTTTGTATTTTTGACTGTACTTTGTCCCACTGTCAGTAAATTTGTGTGTTTTTTGTCTATAAATGTACTGGTACTGTGGGGTGTCTGTCCGGAATGGTTGATAAATTGGGTTAGTTGGGATTAATTTTTGGGCCTTAAGTTTCCTTTATATTAATTTATTTTTTTTGTTGTCAACCTGTACCTGGAAAATATGTCTGATTTGGGGAAATGGACAAGGATGAGAGAGGATGAGCTGGGAGGCTTTGTGTGGCTGGTAGACCACTACCTGCCATTGATTTTGGAGATGGGGGGCCGTGTAATCCAAGGTTACCGGAGGGAGGCTAGGTGGCTGCGGTGGGGCATGGTGCTCCACCACCTGAAGAGGGTGTTTCCCAGCATCAGGAACGAGCACCAGCTCAAGCATCGCTGGGCAGATCTGGTAACCAGGGAGCAGGGTCTGCTTGACCATCTCGGTGTGGTGATCGGTGGCCCTGTTGGTGAGTCTCCTATTGGCATACTATTTACTGTTCACCGCTCTTGAATGACAGCAGCAGATGTATTGGAGTGCTGCATGCACTGCTTCTGGACAGGTTGCAGGCAACCAGAATAAAGTGTAACTGTGCCAGTCTAGACATGGAGTTCACATGTCCTAGCATTCTACCAATGCAGGTCAGATGTCTGTTGAGTCATGCACAACCATCACTAAGCCACACATTTCAGGGGCCATGGTAACACCTGTGCCCCAGCATAGTATCATGTATGATATGCAACACACCGCCAGCCTACTGTATTTAATTGGATTGTGTCAACAAAGTACAGCAATGCATTCATAGCGCTACATTGTCATCATTTCACACACATGATCCCTGCCATCATGTTAGCAAAAGGGGCTTACCCGCCTTAGGGGGCACTGTGAATGGGACATTTGATACCATTAGACAACTTTGCCACATCAGTCATGGATTACTCAATGCAGGATCATTGCAGACTAATAATTGAGCCCCATGTCCATCACAAAGTGCCTCTGGGTGCCTTGCAGGACAAGCCTGAATACCTCAGTCAAGTGTCTTGCAAAGCACCAGGGTAGTGTCATGAATTTGTCATCCAACTCCCTCTCATACCATGGAGTTCCATCTTCTAAATATTGCCCACATATGGTTGTTGCAGGGTGTGGCACTACATGAGTCTCAGGCCCAGTGTAAATGTGGAGATGTGTGGCTCTCACTCACCTGAGTGTCAGTGTAATCGTGAGTTTGCAGTGGTGTGTCTGTTGCACTGTTTACACCAGGATAACTTGCTAACTCCTTTAAAATAGTACACACTGTAATATGTTGTCCACTTGTAGTGACAGTGATCTGACTAAGCATGGTTTTCCATCCATATCTTATAGGTGGACCGGCCCCTACACCATTGGCGAAGTGGCAAGATTTTAGGACCCAGATGTATCCAGTAATCGTGATAATATCTGTCCTGTGCAGTAATCGAGGGTTTGGTGTGAGTGAGTCATGTGTGTTGCACACAATGCTAAAAGTGATAAGCTGTCAAATGATCAGTTATGAAAGTGGGCTGGATGGTGACATTGTGTCCCATTTAAAGGTTCCCCATGCACAAGCAGAGAGTCATATCTTGTGAGGCTTGTGGTGCTCAATGAGCAGCATTGTGTAAATAAGGTGATGACAGAGCCACATGTAGGCCCATATGTGACTAAGAAGTGCACTGCTGTAAGAATATTGTCACTGGGACACATCGTCATTCTCACAACACAGTGATGCACCATTTTGAACACAATTTGGTGCATCCCTGTATTGTAATGTATATGTAGGACTGGGTGGGCAATTGTCCCCCAGCATGGTGCTCCATATTTTGTACTTCATTTACGTGACACTTATGTGGAAAACAATAGTCGTGCATGCAGGTCAAGGACACACGTGTGCTGGCATGGATATGGGTGTGTAAGGAATAGTATTGGAGGATCAGGTATTGATGGGTGTCTACACCTGGACACATGAATGTAGATGTGATAGGCCTATGGATACCAGCTTCCTAGTTGGCAGCCCTCCTAATATATAGTCCTCTCCCTGACTCCATGTATGAGTGGGCATGCCTTGGTGGATGACCAGGACAGTTGTGATGATAGATTGCAAGGCCATCCCTCCTGAAGTACAAAGGGAAAAGAACAACACATTTGTAGGTAGATGTGATGCTCACAGTGTAGATGACAGTCATATTCCTCAGGCTTGCATGTGTACCTATCAACACTGACCCCTTATGGTTACTAACTGCATCCCATACTCCCAATAACATATTCAAGTTACTGGTGATGTATGGTTGAAAATTATCACAGATGATGAGGAATATTGGCCCTGGTCTATGTGAAGTTGGCACTGCCTTTGCATTGTTACATATGGCACAAAATCAATGCACACTTAATTTGGTTTGGTTCCTAATCTTGCTGTGCGTCGCTTTGGTGTTGATGAAATGATGTTATGGCAGTGTTGTCGTTGTATTTATCAGGGCCATTGTTTTTTCCAGAATGTGAGTTCGAGTGCATGTGCAATTAAATGTAGAGTGTAAGCTAATAATCTGTACATATTCCACACAATGTTGACACTGATGGTTGCCTGTCTCAATTTAACAGCTGCCAACATGAACAATGAGGAACTGTGGGCCTTTCAGAAGAGGGCAGTCCAATATAGGAACATCCTGGCAGTTGAATCTGGGTTCCGGAGGATGGCACGCCGCTATGGTAGGAAGAGATCCACTGGGGAATGGCGGGCATTCACCCAAGGGTGATCCACACTGGACACACAGAGAGGACCAAGCCGCAGGGCTGTGCAGGGGGGCACAGCTGCCACCACCACTTAAGCCCCAGCTGCTACACCAGCCCACACCACCTGCTGCCATGGACATGTATTTGATCAAGGAGCAAAGAGGGATGTCACACTGGTCATTTAAAATTTGGAGAAGGAGGTTGAAAAAAACACAAAGAGACTTAAGTTCATAAATAAAACCTCAAGAGAGCACAGCTGTAATTTGCTTTGTGACTGCCACCCCCGTTCTGTACCCTCCCTCCCCGTTTGTTTTAATGTTTTATAGTGGGTTTTTGGTTTTTAGTGTCAGGTTAGATTAGGTTAGTAGTTTAGTTAGGATAAGTGGGTTTGGGGGGGGCTTTTCAACTTTGTACATGTTACTTTGTGGGTATAATGTTGGGGCATTTATGTGTTGTATTAATATATATATATATATAAAATGTTTAAAAAAATACCAACAAATATACATTTCTTTAGATATAGGTAGTACATGTGTAGTTTAATATATGTTGTCCTGCACGTGTCTCGTAATGTAAGGGGGGTGGGGGAGCCAATGTTGTTAAATGTGTTAGGTAAGTTTAGCATAGGGTAGTTAGGGTCAGTTGTTGGTTAAGTATAGTTAGGATAGGTTAGGATAGGTGTTCTTAATTCTTTTTGGTTTAGTTTAATTCTTATTGAAAATCTTTGGGTAGTCCCTCACTTCATGTGTTATATGCTTGTGTCTCAGGGTCTTCCCATGAGTGTACAGTGAAATTGTGTGTTGGCCGAGGGATTCCGTCCTGCCTCCATATCCCTCTCTTGACATGATTATCACCTTCTTACAACTGAGCGGTCATATTGGAAGCTACAACACATCTACTTGTCCATGCATCTGCCATCCAGTAGACCCACCACTCAAGGTAACTATGTTAACTTTGTATTGGATAGGTAGGTGTGGTAATTCAGCTGTCATTGTTTGGGTCCTGTGTAGAAATGTGGGGCACTGTGGGACCACTGACAACAGCCTACATTTAATATCTATCCTGCTAAACTGACCAGTGCCAATTACAGATGAGGTTAAGTACCTCTGTTTCACATCAATGTGTTCTACTGATACTCCCAGCTGACGATATTGCCCGAGCACTGTTTCACAGCCATTCCTGCCGTATGTAGTGGGTGAAGCATACATGAGTTCAACATTTTTCACATACTCAGTGAATTGCTGGTAAGGGATGAGATAAGCATAGACGTTCATCATATAGGTACCTTGTGCGTAGATATGTGCCCCCATATTCTTACACCCTTGCACTGACACTCTGTGACTAAAGACATGTTACACACATCACAGTTCCTAAGCGTAGTAGACGTGTCACAATACACTAAGACATGCTGGTTGTGTAGGTGGTGTTTATTGACAAGTGTCGTAGTGCAATATTTACAATATCCAGGTCTGTGACCCCATTAGTGAAATCCATACAATTGTGGCACAACACAAGTCCAGGGTTGAGGGACATGTCATGGGACATGCTTGGGTAAAGTGTCATTCAGTGCAGGGGAACATGAATTGCCAATTGGAAAGTGAGAGTCAATTGCAGTCCATAGCAGAAAGGTCAACAGTGTGTCGGGAGAGAGTTCATATCTTCAACTATGCTAACACTGGCATGATGTCAAGCATGGAACCAAGGAAAATACTGTCCATGTGGCTTAGGCTGGTGCTACCGGGAACTCCTACAGGTGAAGATGATCTGTTCCACATTTTCATCCTCCGATGTGTGTCGTGTTTCCTCTGCCCTTGATGGTGGTAGTGGGGAGGTAGAGGGGGCCAGACACACTTCAGTGGTTGGAGATGTGGACTCCCAGTTCCCGGCAGCTGCCATCTGTGGAACTATATATGGCATCACTGCAGCAAGGAAGAACTGCTGATTTTTTAGTATAGCAGCAACATCCCTGTGGTAGGCAGCCATGTCTGCCCTGAGGGATGCCATTTCCTGGTGCATGGAGTCCATCTTGTTCTCAAGCACTCTGATGCCAGTTTAGGAGGGCAGTTGTTGTGGCCTCTCCCTCATGGCAGCAGCTATGTCCCTCAGACACTGCTGGACTCCATGCATTGGGGAGTGTGTGCCTCGGTTTGCTGCAGTCTGTTCAGTAGCCGTAACAATGCACATGCGCATACACTCTAGGCTGGTTGCCATACTTTACATCCCCACCCGCACCTCCATGGCCAGCTCCCGCTGGACTCCTACCACTGTCCTCTGAAAGCTGGTCCCTGGGTCCTCGGATTCCTCAGCTGTGTCGGTGCTGGCAGGTCATACTATTAGGGTGTTGGGTGGGGCCTGTGGGATTAATACTTCTCCTTGCGACTGAAGGTGGTGTCTGGAGGGTTACAAGGACTTCTTGGAGGGTCTCTTGGCTGATGGTTGTCAGCTGGTCATCCAGGTCATCGGGGTACTCCAGGGCAGGCAGATCCGCAGGAGAGCTATCATCCTCTGCAATGAGATGGTATAAAATCAGTCTATCTGTGTTGTGGCAGTTGATATGTCACGTCAATGACTTGCTATTTGAGGCTCATTGTCATCTTAGTTCCAAAACATTGTTCCTGTACATCACTGTACATCATGGCTGCAGTCTATCAGCCCTATGCCCCACCTGTGTGTCACATAAAGGGAAGCCCAGTTGGCGCAATTGGCTGCGTCATATCTTCTAGGTGTGATGTATATCCTTTTTGTGGCTTGACACCATCTTGTCATTGTCAACCCTCCCTATGCATCCATTTGCATGGCAAGGCTTTGCAATGGGTGTTGCTGTGCTTATGCCACAGCACCACACATGGCAATTTTCCCCATCACAGTCTTACATGTTTCACATACACCCATGTGGTGCTGAGACCTTGCACCACCCCAGGGATGGCATTGCCAGGACACCATGCTCTTGTTACCATTGATGGCTCCTCATGTTGATGTTTGTGTATGTGTGCTACATTGCATAGCACTCATGGACCTAGCAGAGTCCAATTTCATCTTCTGTCTGTGCAGGTGTGTTTGCCTTTCTGCACACCTATGTCCTCCCCCTCAATGCAGCCCTCCTTGCACTATGATACATGAGTGCAGCATGAAGGCAGTGCAGCTAATTTGACACAGCCACAGGGTTAGACCCAGGGGGGATGGACAGCATGGGTATGACATTTCTGCTGTGTACATCATTATGTATGCGACAGTGCCTGATGGTAAATGAGTCTATGGACATGGCCATTTAACAGGAGTTGTACTTAGGTCAGGGCCTGAAGCTAGCTTGAGGTGATTCTGCAGGTAGTCATACTGGTCCCTCATTTCAAGTGCGTCAGTCCTATTGGCACCTGACTGCCATTGTCTATTTGACTACCCCCAGCAGCACGGGTGGTAGTGGCAACTGTTTGTCAGTGTGGAATGCCCCATGGGCCAATTGCCTGGCACTGGCAGGTTTCCAGCAGCTTACAGACTGGCAATGCCAGCTGTCCTGTGATACCAGACCAGTATTACGTTCAGCGCTACCCTCCAGATCTGTTTCCACATTTCCACCAGCCTTTTCATGGCAGGGAAACCCCCATGCAAAGGTTGTTGGTGATGTGGTGTGGGGTGCCCCTGCACAGCCCAGCAACCTGCCCTTTGCCCTTTCCACTGCCTGATTTGCAGGGATGAGTGCAGCGTGTCCTGTCACACCCAATGCACCCCAGAACTGGCACTGACTCTATCTGATCCAACCACAAAGGGTACACTACACTGGCAGTATTACCAACACTGGACTTACCCATGCACCATCACCCACCCGTCGATGTGGAATTATACGCCATTATGTTCACAGTCATACCCCATGTGTTGTATGTGTGTGTTTATTTCCCCATTCATATGTGTCCCACATGGATGTGTCAGAGTAGTTGTTGGCTCAGCCTGTGACTGTTGTGACCTACTGTTTGCTATCTGTGGTACATATTTTCTGTAAAGGCACATTTCAGTTCAGCATCAAGATGTGTGGTTCAACAGTACTGCAGTTTAGTTGGTCTGGGTAGTGGCATGTTACCAATGATAGAGGACCAGCCTGCTATTCCCCTAGCACCTGTTCAGTTCATTGTTTCCTGCACCCAAGTGGCACCCTGACTGCATGATGGAGTGGTGGCTGCCTTATGTGGATGTGTTGTCAATGTGCGGGGTGGTGGTGCTACCGGCACATGTCTGGGTACTGTTAGGACAGTTGCAATGACTTGTGTGCTGTGAGACTCAGCACACATGCGTTTGGGCAGTGAGGCAAGGCAGTTGCAAGGTGTTACTGCAAGGGACACCACCATGACATTACCCCAGGAATGGTACTGACTGACTACCTAATCTCTGAAGTCTTGGTCGTGTTGGTAAGGTTGATACGACTATATGCAAGGGATGTTGTGATGACACAACCAGAGGCACAGTGATTATACATGCCATCCATCCCATGTGCTTCATATGTACATTTAGGTATTTAGGCCTGGTGATCAAAATATGTCCAGGTTGTGTATGTGTTATGGTGCATGGCACTACCAAGGCATAGGTACATGTGTAGCTTACGTCAGCATGGTTCAACTTGCTTCATGTGCATTGTGTCCCTCTGCACTCCTTTGACATGCATTGTGTGAGTCCTATGTGCCTCCCCCTTCTTGCACTTGACATTTTAGCATAAATTTCCCCCATGCAACTTACCCTGCTTTTGTGGTGTTTCCTGGCAGTCTGCGCTGTCCTGCGATTCCTTTGATGATTTCCTCCGAGATGACCGCTGTAACCATCTCCTCCATCTCGTCCAAGTCCTCTTGTGGTGCTGGACTCCCACCTCTAGTTTTCAGTGCTGCCTTCCTGTTTCTTGACATTTTTTCCTTGGTCCTTCAATTGCACTCCGTTACAGTTCTCCTGACCTCTGCCACACTGTTAATCTTGTCTACTATCTGCTGTCAAATTGCCTCTCTCCTTCCAATTGGCAATTTTGAGGTGACAAAGAGTTGATTTTGATGCTCCTTCAACCCCCTCACCACTATTTCATGCTCCTCTGCACTGAAACAACACTTTCTCTTTTTCTTCTCCCTCCCTTGGGTCTTGTCCGTGTCCTCATGGCTGGTTCCTGGTTGATTGGTGTCTTCCTGGGGTCTCTCCTGGCTTCCTAGGTCCATTTTGCCTCTCCTTTGCAGTGTTATCTCCGTTAGCATCTGTATTTGATGCTATTGCGGGCAAAAACGGTGCATTTCCGTTTTGGGACATGTTTACATGTCGTAAAACAGATTAGAGTGATTTTTCCTGGGTTAACATCATTTTGCCTTACGAAAAGGCGCAATGGTTAACATCGAGAAAAATGACTAGACTATTTTTAGCGCCACCCAGCATCATAGTATAAATATGAGCCCTGTGGCATTAAATAATGGCGCTAGTCAGCGTTAAACTTTTTGACGCAAAACTGTGTTAGCGCCTGAGTGTTTACCCACAATCCTAAAAGGAAGCAAATTACGTTCCAATTGAAACTCATGATCACCATGGAAGCTCATTTGTTGTATAAATAATGAAATTAACATTAATTTCAATGCTCCATCATAATCCAAGCCAACAACACGAATCCGAGATTATTTATAGAGCTCTTTCATATTCTGTGTAAAATAAAAATAAAAATTACATGGTGCCCTCCCTCATATTACAAACACCAATGTGTTCCGCAAGAAACCTACCAGATCCACCACCATATGAATTTTACAAATGGAAGATTAAAAAAAAGGGCCTTAAAGTTTGCTCTTTCAGTGACCCCATTCCAAGGTGGTTCACATCACGCCACTTTTGGGAATGAGACCTCTATTCTATCTAATTCACAAAATAGCTGTCTGATAACAACTATCTAACCCGCAGAGCACAAATACCTGGACTTTCACACACACCCTTCGTTCATGGTATACACACCTCACCACTTCACCTATATGGTCAAATGTATCCCTTGCTTACCCTAACAGTAAACTAGACTCCAATCCTTTTACTAAATTATTTGGATGGATGAGTCCTCAAGTTATCAGCTGTGGCTCATAATACTCTAGAGACAAACTATTTCCAATCAAGCAATTCAACAATGTATGGGAAGAAGAGTTCTGCAAGCATTTTAACACAGTAGACCTAACGCACATATCTGCTATGACCTGGAGTCCTTACCTACTCTCCTTCACAACAAGATATCATAACCACCTAAAAAGTGGCCTCTTGCCGGATAAAAAAATCTCAAAAACGTACTATCAAATTCACTAACAGATGAAAAACAGCGATACTAGCGATAAAAAAATCTGCAGTCAGGACCACTTTTCTAAAAGCATTAATAAGGCTCTAAATTGAACAACGTAAATCTTTAAAACGTTCAATGAAATTTCTAAGGCCCCAGCAACTTTAGGAAACCCTGCGAAGACTTGCTGGACACTAATCTTTAATTTCAGTGAATCAATCAATACCACCACTTCACATTCTCCATACTAACCATTTATGATTCCCATCATTCCAATCACCTTCCTCCTTCTTTAATGTCAAGCGTGAAACTATGGCCCTTCTTATTTTTGACGCAAAATTGCGCAAATGCAGTATTTCAGCAAAAAGATTAGCGCCGGCTTGCGCCATTCCACAGCGCCACCCAGGCACCATATTTAAGGAATGGCGCAAGCCGGCACTAAGCATGGGTTAGCGTTAAAAAAAAAAAAGACATTAGCCGGGTGGGAGTGGCGGTAGAGGAGATGGAGGTTGAGCGTCAACCAATGACGCTAGGCTGTTTGAGCAAAACAAATGCCTCTAACCAGCCTAGCGTCATTTCCTGATGCTTAGCCATCCATATCACATGAATCCTGTCTTATAGACAGGAGTCACGCTCACCACCCCAATGGCCAGCACAGGGGACCAGTGTCCCCTGGGCATGGCCACTGTACCCCTTGTCATGTTGGGGGGGGGGGCATTTCAGGGCTCCCAATGGCACTAAAAAAATGTGTTTGAAATACTTACATATACTTATCCTACTTATCTGGGATGGGGTCCCCCATCCAATGGTGTCCCTCTGTTGTGGGTGGGGTGATCCAGTGGGTTGGGGTGGGCACCTGTGGTCCCTTTCTGTTGTGTTCGACCATGGAAATGGGTCCACAGGTCCCCTAAAGCCTGCTCTGACCCAGGCGTTAAATAATGCTGCTAAGCAGGCTTAGCGCTATTATTTAGGCCTGCCTCCCACCCGTGCACCTTTTTTGCACAGAAGGATAGATAAGGCACTAGGGGGGAGATTTATGGAAAGTGGTGCTGCACCAAGAGCAGCACCACTTTCCCAGCACCCCCCTACCGCCACCATGTGTGCGCCATATTTAAAATACGGCACACCATGGCGCAGGGTAGGGGGCAATAGAGTAATCTTTTAATGACTGCATTGATGTACTCTGCAGGAGCAGTGGCAAACTGTTGATGCTACTCCTGCAGAGTACATAGAGGTCCATTCTAAAGAACGGAAGCCCTCTTTTAAGCGTTAATAGTGCTGTAATAAATGGCGCAAGGAAATCCCATAGATTTCCTTGCACCTTTTTACCGGTTCCCCTAACGGGGGAACGCCCCCTTTGCATACATTATGCCTGGCGCAGGCATAATGTAGCGCACAGGGTTACATGTAGTGCATGCACTGCGCCACCCTATAAATATGGCACGGGGATTTTGGCCTTGTTGGGCCACATTAGCTTAAAAATGAATGACGTTAATATGGAGCAAGGTGGCACTAGGGGCCTATAAATATGCTCCTAGGGGCTTTGAGTAATTTTTTGGCCGGAAACACCCACCTTGCATCTCATTGATGCAAGGTGGTTTCACGCATTCCAAAAAATGACGGGTCTAGCGTTAAAATATAAATGTGGAGTTAAGTTTGCATTGAGTTTGCGTAAAAAAAAAACTCAAATTCAGAGCAGAGTATAAATATGCCCCGTAATTCCTTTAACCTCTGAGGTGAACCATGGTCGGTGCACTTATTAAGAAATGTTTCCAATCCATCTCAGATGGTATCATGCACAATGAAGCTATGCAATCACTACATTCTCCTTAATCAATTTGTGGAAGAACCCTAACTGCTGTCCTACTATTGAGAGATTTGAACCCTTCCCTAAAACAGCAAAATCTTGGAATGAGAAGTTACTAGACAAATGTTTACACTTCATAAGAACATCGCAAAAAAGATTATAGTTTGATATCACCGCACTCTGTTTAGTTCCCCACAAGAAAGGCGCTCACTCCTAGGGCCAACCGTCCAAAGTGCCCCAATAATTACAAATATCAAGACAGGACAGGATAGCCCTTTTGTACTAGTGTCTGACCAAAAATGTTCCTAAAAAATTTAATGAAGGCCTAATACCCCACAAAGATTCTAGAATTAGAGTCACAGAGAACTTCAATCAATGAGTACAAGCAACCTGAAAAACCTGTGGTAAGGATATTCATTCTTGGAACTTCTTCAGGGCCCAGATGTCAATGGCATCCAATCAGCCAATATGATGCTTTTTATTCAGAAATTCTTCCCGGTATTAATTTGGTAGACATTCTGTAAAGCAAGAATTTCGGCGTAAAATTTCATTTGTAAATTTCCAAGGGTAGGAGTATGCTTCCGATCAATCTATTCTCGAGTCCTGGTGTACAGCACAAACCTGAAGTCATAGCATTTTGAAAAGTATGTTTAGGAAAGGCTGTGACTTCAAGCTTGTACTAGATACTAGATCCATATTAAACGGTCATCCACTTCATCGTGTGGAGCAGTTACACGATTGACTCAAGGTATGAAGGTGAGCCCTTGAATGGATTAATTCATTTTTATACAACAGTGGGCAACAAAAATGTATAGGATCTTCTGTTCCATTCTCCTGTACACAATAATGCAGAGTTCTTGAGAGGTCTTCCCTGTCTTCTCAATTCTTAAGTGTCTACATGCTTCGCCTGGCACCAGTACAAGACCATCATTACGGTAAATTCAATCCAGTAGATGGCAGCTATCTTTGAATACATTCTATGAGTTGTTGAAAGATGTTGGTGTGCCTTCAGCAGTGAATAACACAACTTGGCCTGTGTTAGTTTAGACATTTTTAGTTTTTTTAAAATTGACTTAACCAGCAAGCAGGTGAAGTCACCATTGGACAAAACGAATAAAATGTTAGATTTCTTAGAGAAACAGAATGTATTGGTGAGAAAGGTGCAGGTATTTTTGGGCTATGAGAAAATGGGTTGTTGGTTGACTGGGGTGTGAGTCCTGGTCAAACAGTAACCACAATTCTTGTCAGGGTAAGGCACAAGTAAACCTCAAATTAACCTGTGCTCACCCTCTGGGAGCTTGGCACGGAGCACTGTGGCTTAACTTGAAGGCTATGTGTAAAGTATTTGTGCAACACATTGAAAGAGCATAACTTGGCTGTGCCATAATGCTTTGAAAAACAGTGATCAGCTACACATATACTGTGTGCAAACCACTTTCATGTAACCGTGGTGGACTGTGGAATCATATTATTGGAGTGCCGATATAAGCACAAGCCTGCAAATATCTCATGTAAGCCGCTTGTATGCAAATATTATTCAAATGTAATGGTTTTATAATGCATAGAAACTAAACATTTCTATAACCATTTCTCAATATACTGTGTTTATGAGAATTTCCCATATACGTTTATAATCAAAGGTGTGTTAAAAGTATGTGTTGAACAGGCTGGTGTTAAGGCCTGACTTGGTCAGTGAACTGCTCTGCCTCACGTGGCTCCACCTGCTAAGTAGAGCCCTCGTTCCTCGCTCCTCAGAACTCCTGACCCGTAAGGAGTTCGAGGCCCTCATCCACCCGCAGGCCTCTGTCTGCACCTCATCCCTGGTGTCTAGTGGGAGAGCTTTGCTTTCCAAGTAGGCTGCCTCCCTCCTCCTTTTTCTCTTCTTCTCTCTCCGTGTGCTCTCTCTTCCGTGTCTGCCCCCCTGTGCCTCTTTTTGCCGTTCGCTCTCCTCTGTGCCCTTTTGACTTCTGCTTTACTTTTGCTTCACTTTTGCTTTACTTCTGCGATTTTCCCCCCCACCTCTCTATCTCCCCCGCCGCTACTGCCTCTGCGGCCCGCACCCCTCTGCTCTCTCACGCTGCACTCCCGCCGCTGCTGCCCCCACGGCCCACCCCCTTTTTTGTGCCGTTTTCCCCCCGCTCCCCCCTCCCTCCCTACTTAATGGCAGTCGCTGCGCGGTAGGTTGAGCAATACCACTGACCTGGTCCTTGAACTGCTCTGCCTCCAGTGGCTCCACCTGCTAAGTAGAGCCCTTGTTACTCGCTCCTCTGAACTCCTGAACCCTGTCAGGAGTTCAAGGCCCTTCTCCACCCGCAGGCTGCTGCCTGCACCTCATCCCTGTTGTCTAGTGGGAGAGTTCTGCTTTCCTACTAGGCTGCCTCTCTCCTCCTTTTTCTCTGCTTCTCTCTCCTTGTGCTCTCTCTTCCCTGTCTGCCCCTCTCTGCCCCTTGTTGCTGTTCACTCTCCTCTGTGCTCTTTTGACTTTTGCTTTACTTTTGCTTCACTTTTGCTTTACTTCTGTGCTTTTCCCTCCACTCTCTCTCTTACACTCGCTCTCCCACCTCTCTCTCTCCGCCATCACTGCTGCCCTGCGGACCCGTCCCCTCTCTCGCACTGCACTCCCGCCGCTGCTGCCTTGCCCCCTTTTTTCACGCCATTTTTGTCCCCACTTCCGCCTCCCAGCTGTCCTCTCCTCCCACCAGACTTAATGGCGGCCGCTGTGCGGCCACGCCGTTGGTGCGCCAAAGGCAGGCCCGTCTGTGCCCGTCTGCGCCTGGACCGCACCCAGCACCGGAACCCCTGGCTCTCGGCCCTCCACCGCCGCCACACCCGTCTTCATTACGACGCCACCACCCTCCACGCCCTCAACTCCGGCCGCTCACCTGCCTACCATCAAGCCACCCCGCAGATCACCCGCGAGCACTTCTTCTGCTGGAAATGCACCTTCACCAGCCTCCACGGCAACGATCCACCCACCAAGGCAGGACTCAACCATCTCAGATGCATCGTACTCAACACCCGCTCGGTCCACAAACACGCTGTTGAACTCTGATCTACTCGAGTCAGCTTCCTCAGGCGTGGCCTTCCTGACTGAGACCTGGATGAACTCCTCTTCAGCGCCAGACATCGCAATAGCCATCCCGGATGGCTACAAGATCACCCGCAGGGACAGCTCCAACAAACCAGGATGAGGCGTCGCCATCGTCCAGAAGAACACCCTCAGGATCACCCTCCATTTGGGATGACTTCTGGTGGCCTGCCACACTGGAAACAGCACAGACACTCACCGACCAGGCACGCAACCTGGGATTCATCCTGGACTCCTCACTATCTATGACCCAGCAAGTCAACACCATCTCCTCTTCCTGCTTCAACACCCTCCACATGCTTCGAATAAGCAGCAAAATGGACTATGGCAATGTCCTCTACGCAGGAACCACAGCCAAACTCCAGAAAAGGCTGCAACACATCCTGAATGCCTCCGCACGCCTCACCCTGGACATCCCCTGCCACTGCCACATCACCGCCCACCTGACAGACCTGCATTGGCTCCCCGTCAACAAGAGAATCACCTCGAAACTCCTCACCCACGCTCACAAGCCCTGCACAACACCGGACCGGAATACCTTAACAGATAGCTCTCCTTCTACACCCTGACGCAACAGCTTCACTACACCGACCTTGCCCTCGCCATAGTCCTACGCATCCGCAGAACAACCACCAGCGGCAGACCATCCTTGCACCTCGCCGCCAAAATGTGGAACTCTCTTCCCACCCACCTGCGTCAGACCAAGGACCTCCTTTCCTTCAGGAGACTTCTCAAGACTTGGCTGTTCGAGCAGCTTCCCCCCTCAGCACCTTGAAACCCTCATGCGTGAGTAGTGCGCTCTACAAATTTCCTGATTGATTGAAGGCCTGTGTTTTCTTTTTCCGTTTAAACTTTGAATGCAAGGCCGGTTCTTGTTGTTTAATCTTTTGATTTTCAGGTGCCTCTGCACCAATCCACGGTTAATGAGAATCACATTGTTAAGTACAGATAAGGTGGTGTGAAGATTGGTTGCCAAGGTTGTGGAGCAGCAACCAGAAGCTGAAAGAATAACTCCCCTTTCGGATTCCTGGACATGAGAATAATGTGTACAGAAGAGAATGAAGACTAATTGCATATAATTCACAATGTGTCCTATTGGTGGAAATTTCCTTGGCTGTGATGTCAACTACTGGAAGGTTCAGAGGTTGATTAAAGTGTTGATCATTTAGTTCTGATTCAGACTCCATTTGCCCCTTGACTAAAGTGGACCTTTCCTTTTTGTTAGACTAAGGGCCTCATTATGATCATGCCGGGATTTCCCACCGTGTTCAGGATGGTGGTCTAAACACAGACCGCCAGCCTGTAAAGGACCCCACCAGCCGAATAATCAACATTCCGCTGGGCCGGCGGGTGCAAACAGTGTTTCCGCCAGCGGGCCCAGTGGAATGCTGGGCGTGGACATTGCCGAGTGCTCCACATGGAGCCGTCGTCAATGTAGCAGTGCGGCGGGTGCAGCAGACCTGTCGCGCATATCATTGCCTGTAAATCGGGCAGTGACATGTGCAACGGGCTGTGCACAGGGGCTCATGCACTGCCCATGCCAAGTGCATGGGCAGTGCACGGGCCCCCATTCCACCTGACTTTTCCTGGTGGGGGAAACCGCCAGGGAAATGCTGGTGGACATAGGTTCTTTATCCGGCGGCACAGATAAGCAACTCCGCTATCATCAGGCTGCCTAGCGGCGGTACCCTGGCAGTGGCGGAGTTCCGCCTGTGGCAGTCCCGCAATGAACATAATATGGCGGTCCGGACCGCCATGCCGGTGGCAGTAATTACCGCCACCGCCGGCATGGTGGCCCGGACCGCCTATGTTCATATTGACCACCTAAGTTTCTTTACACTACTCACATCTTTCTTGACAGAACTTCTACTGAAGTTTCTGAAATGCTGACATTTTTCTCTGAACTTATCCTTAGTTTATTAGACTAGTCAGGAATTTCGATTAAAAAATTAAGCAGGAAACTCTGAGCTTGAATTCAAAGCATCGTACACTTTTCCTTATTTTTTGCATTTTTGCTATTGAGATATTGGCCTTTACATGCTAGTGAAATTTAATAATGTTCAGCACTTTAGTTGTCCTTTGGTGATTCTCCACATATACAGTATGGTTTTGAGACTCATTTATGTAACTTAGACTCTCAGTCTGTAATAAATCCCTTTCTTCAGTTTAAGTTGGTCTCTGAGATTTTATGTGTGAGCAAATGGGTTACACTGTCATTTAATGAAGTGAGTGAGTGCGTTTCCTCCTTACCCCTCGGGACTCGTAAAAAGATTCATCAGACTCAGAAGATGGAAGAAAAGAACATATCTGGATCAATTTTAAACAGTAACAAAATGAAAACACCACACAAAAAGGACCCCACACCAGGTTAGAAATATAGGAGTTCATTTAATAAACAGAACAAGACCAGAACAACAAAAAATCCAATCACTAGCACATGAGTTATGAATTTTTAAAGAATAAAGGACCAGTTGTAGCAAGCTGTTTGCATGTCGCAAACTGCGAAAAACGCAGTTTGGGCCATGCAAACGGCCTCCCGCGATGTACATTCACAAATTGCGAGTCGGTACCGACTCGCAATTTGTGAATGCGACTCGCAAATAGGAAGGGGTGTTCCCTTCCTATTTGCGACTTTCATCGCAATTCAGAATTGCTTTGTGACAGCGAATGCGGTCGCAAAGCAAGTCGCAGTTACCACCAGTGTCACACTGGTGGTAACTCATTCGCAAAAGGGAAGGGGTCCACATGGGACCCCTTCCCCTTTGTGAATGTCGACAAAAATATTTTTTCAGAGCAGGCAGTGGTCCTATGGACCACTGCCTACTCTGAAAAAACGAAACCAAATGGTTTCGGTATTTTTTTCATTTTGCAACTCGTTTTCCTTTAAGGAAAACAGGCTGCAAAATGAAAAAAAAAAACTGCTTTATTTAAAAAGCAGTCACAGACATGGAGGTCTGCTGACTTCAGCAGGCCACCATCCCTGTGAGTGCAAGGACTCGCTATGGGGTCGCAAAATGCGACCCACCTCATGAATATTGATGAGGTGGGTCTTTGCGACCCCATAGCGAGTCGCAGAAGGTGTCTGAGACACCATTCTGCATATGCTTTTGCGATTCTGAAATTGCGAGTCGCACCGACTCGCAATTTCAGAATCGCAAAAGCATATCTTGCTACATCTGGCCCAAAATGTAGTATAGCACTTAAAAGCAAAAATCTCCAACTGCAGATCTTGGGTCATGCCAGCCCGGGACAAATTCAAAAGCTCAGTTTGACCACAATGGAGCACGGGCCAACTACAGGGACCCAGCTAGGTAAGCTGAACAAAGTATATTAAATCCTGGTTGCGGAGCATTGCCTGGATCCGAGTCGAAGATTTGTTGTGCAGCCAGTGAGATGCATTGCTTCCAAGATGCATCAAGACTGCAGTGTGAGGTCTTGTGTCGACGTTGAGAATCCAATCGACAGTGCTGGTGATGTGAAGGCCAGTATTGGGGATGCGTTGCGCAGCCGTGGCAAGGTGTTGGTTCTGATGAACAGTGAAGCTGTTATATGGAGCTTTGTAATCTTTGGCTAGGCTGCTGTCGACAAGGGATTTGAGGATCTTCTCCGAGGAAGCAACACACAGCGGTGGTTCTGAAGGTAATTGGTGGAACACAAGTTACGGAAAGCGGCAGCAATGCAAGTCTTCTGCGCAGGGTCCAATCCACCAGCAGCGGTGATGCGTTGGTTCTGCTTAAGGAGGCTCCTTTTAATCAAAGAGATGCGTCAGTTTTGCTGGGGAAGGGCCGTTCAGCAGAAAGAATGCATCAGTCCAGCGAGAAAGCACTAAAAGGCCCACTTGCAATGGTCCAGGACTGGGATAGCACCACTTGGCAGGGTAGATTCACAGATGACAGAGTCCAGGTGTAGAAGCATTGTGCTTGGATGTTCTTTTGTGTGCCTGAGACTTCAGATCAGGAGACAAGCCAACTAGCACTTGGAGTCACTTTGGTTTCTGCGTTGAAGAGATGCATGTCCACTCTATCTTACTTCCAGGTGGCAAGAGGGCAGCAGGCAACAGGTCAGCATATCAGAGCAGGAGTCCAGCAGAGAACAGTCTAGCAGAGTGGCAGTCCCAGCTTTCTAAAAATTGCATTTTCAGAAATTCAATTTAAAATCCGACTTCACCATAACTTTGGATTTTAAGTTGAGATTCTAGAGACACCAAGTTTGAAAGGATTATGGCCCTCATTACAACTTTGGCGGGCGGAGTTGTAACTGCTGCGCGGCCGCCGATGCAGCCGCTCTCCCCGGTGGCCATTTCGACATCGCTGCTAGGCCGGCCGGCGGAAACCGAGTTTCCGTCTGCCAGCCGAGCGGGGATGACGGCCGCAGCATGGGAGCCGGCTCCAAATGGAGCCGGCGGTGTTGCGGCGCTGCGACAGGTGCAGTTTCACCCGTCGCGCTTTTCACTGTCTGCTGTGCAGACAGTGAAAAGCTTCATGGAGCTGTGCCAGGGGGCCCCGTGACTCCCCGTTTCCGCCAGCTTTTTCATGGCGGTTCCTACTGCCATGAAAAGGCTGGCGGGAGGGGGACTCGTAATCCCCTCGGCAGCGCTGCAAGCAGCGCTGCCCTTGAGGATTAAATCTGCCGGGACCTACGTGGCGGAAAACCTCCGGGACCAACGTGGCAGAAAACCGTTGGGACCAACGTGGCAGAAAACCGCCGGTCCCGCCGGTCGTAATTCCCAAGATTGCACTGCCAGCCTGTTGGCGGTGCAATCGACAAAACAGCCCTGACAGTCTTTGACCGCCAGGGTTGTAATGAGGGCCTATGTCTCCCCATTTGCAAATTACGCTTATAAAGTGTAATGAGGCAATTCCAGTGTTAACCTATGGGGGAGATAGGCCTTGCAGAGGTGAAAACGAATTTAAGAGTCTTTCACCACCAGGACTTGTAAAACTATCAAATACATGTCCTAATTTGTAAATACATTGCCCCCTGCCCTCTGGTCTGTCCAGGGCCTACTCTAGGGGTGACTTGTATGTATGAAAAAGGAAGATTTGGGTCTGGCAAAGATGTATTTTGCCAGGTCGAAATGGCAGTTCAAAACTGCACATACTGGCTCTCTGCAATGGCATGCCTGAGACATGTTTAGAGGGCCACAATCAGAGCTCAGGCCAACTAGTAGCATTTAATTTACAGGCTGTGGGCACATGCAGTGCACTTTACTAGGGGCTTATAGGTAAGTTAAATATGCCAATCGGTTATGTGCCAATGTTACCATGTTTTAGGGAAAGAGCACAAGCTCTTTAGTTCTGGTTAGCAGTAGTAAAGTGTGTAGAATCCTAAGGCCAGCAAAAACGAGGTCAGCAAAAACAGGAGGTCTGAAGGCAAAATATTAGAGGGAAACCATGCCAAGGATGCCAGTTCTAACACTTGTCCCCCATCCCCCCAGCTGAAAGTGAGGAAAACTACCCAACCCCTTAGGAGTTCGCTTCACTAAGGTGGAAGAACCTGGAGAGACCATTAGAATTGGCGTGGTCTGTTCCAGGATGGTGTTCCACTGTAAAGTCCATTCTTTGTAGGGAGATGGACCATGGAAACAGTTTAGCATTCTCAGCCCTCATCTGCAGTAACTGTCTGAGGGGCTTATGGTCTGTCTGAACCCGGAAGTGAACACCAAACAGGTATAGTCTCAGCTTCTTCAGTGCCCAGACCACATAAAAGACTTCCCTCTCTATTGCACTCCACAGCTGTTCCCTGTGAAATAACCTCATACCGATGAAGGCTACAGGTTGATACCCTCTTTATTTAGATGTAAGAGTATGGCCCCTATGCCCTTCTCTGAGGCATCTACCTGCACATTGAGTTATTGGGAGAAGTCAGGGGCCTTGAGCACAGATGCAGTGCGCATGGCCTTCTTCAGGGTGTTGTAAGCTTTCTGGCGCACCTCTGTCCAGATCACCTGAAATGACTACTTCTCGTAAGTCAGCTCTGCCAAGGATGCAGCAATGGTGCCATATCCCTTGACAAATTTCCTGTAGTAGCCAGTGAGGCCTAAAAAGGCCCTCACCTCTGTCTGTGTTTAGGGGGTTCCCAGTCAAAATAGTTTCGATCTCGGCCCAGAGGGGCTGCAGCTTGCCTCCTCCCACTTGGTGGCCAAAGTAGACCACTAACCCTTGCCCTATCTGGCACCTATAGGCCTTGATAGTCAGGCCTGCCATCTGCAGAGCCTGAAGCACTTCCTTGAGGTGGCACACATGGTCCTCCCAGTTAGAACTGAAGACCACAGTATCATCCAGATAGGCAACACTGAAGTTCTTCAACCCAATGAAGATCTGGTTTACCAACCTCTGAAAGGTGGTAGGGGTTTTCCTCAACCCGAAGGGCATTACCTGGAACTGTAAGTACCTTTCTGGGGTAGAGAGTGCAGACCTCTCTTTGACACCCTCGGTCATATCAAGCAGCCAGTACCAAGACGCTATATCAAACATGCTGAGGAATATGGCGGCTCCTAGCCGTTCTATGAGCTCATCAGCTCTGAGAAGAGGGTGTGCATCAATCTTGGTGACTGCATTGAGCCCACAGTAATCCACACAGGATCCCACAGTAATCCACACAGGACCTAAGCTCTGGAGTGAGACCTAGAGGGGCAGCCTTGGGGACCAACACCACTGGAACAAAGGCTGTTTCAGGACTCAGTAACCCCTAACTCCGGCAGCTTGGAGATCCCCCTCCTTAGTAGTGGCTCTCACCTTATCAGACAACCTGTAAATTTTACTCTTCACCGGCACGCTGTCCCCAGTATCACTATCATGAGTACACCATGTAGTGAGTCCTGGGGTAAGAGAGAATAAAGAGGCAAACTGCCCCAACACCTGAAGGCAGTCTCTCTGTTGGTCTAGGGTCAGTGTAGGGGAGAGGCTGACAGCCTTCAGTGACCCATCCTGCTCCTTGGAAGAAAGGGGGTCAGGGAGAGGTTCACTCTCCTCTTCTACCCCATCATCCGTGACTAGGAGCATGGTCAACTCAAACCTCTTGAAGTGGAGTTTGAGGCGATTAACATGTAGGACCCTCAAAGGGTTCTGTGGAGCTTTGAAGTCCACCAGGTAGGTGACATCACTCTTTTGCACCTTCACTTCCTAAGGTCCAGACAAGCAGTCTTGCAGGGTCCTGGGCTCCACAGGCTCCATCACCCACACTTTTTGACCAGGCTGAAACGCGATCACAGTGTCATTCTGGTCACAACTTAATTTCATGTCCTCCTGGTCAGCTTCTAGATTTTCCTTTGCTAGCTTCCAGAACTACCTTGTCTGGCTAAAGAGTGCTGGCATGCAGCTGACCACATTCTGAGGCTTCCTGGGAGCTTGCTTCCAGACCTCTTTCACCAGATTGGGAGGTCCTCTCACAGGATGCCAGTACAGAAGTTCAAAGGGGCTGATGCCAACTCCCTTCTGAGATAACTCCCTTTCAACAAGCTCATTGGATTGAGGATAGTAAGGAGTAGAAAACATGAAGGTTACCCACACTTCTTCCACATGGCCTTCATGTACTCTGGCATGAAGCTGGTACCCTGGTCTGACACCACCTACACGGGGAATCCCCACACAGGTAAAGATCTCCGCTATTCTCTGGCCAAGGTGAGCACAGCCCCTGCCCTCAGAGGGATAGCCTCCAGGTACAGAGAGGCATGGTCCACTAGGACCAGAATGAACCTGTTGCCCATGGCTGTCTCAGGGTCCAGAGACCCAATTATGTTGATGCCCATCCTCTTGAAGGGGGTGTCAACAACAGGAAATGGTTGTGGTGCGCCTTGTGCTAAACCTCCTGACTAGCCACTGGCCAGACAGGTAGGACAGGACTTGCAGAATGCATCTGAGGCCTTTCACCTTTGAAGACAGTAAAAGTGGGTCATAAGCCTGTCACAGGTCTTGTCCTGCCCCAAATGACCTGCCAGGAATACATTGTGAGCCAGGTCCAGTAGGAAGACCGTGTAGCACTAGGGAACCACCAATACATGGGTTGTACCAGGCTCAGGAGCTTTAGGCTTACTACACAGGAGACCATTCTCCCATTAGATCAGGTGATCACCCGATGTGTCACCAGCTACCTGGATCTCAGCCTGCTTCCGTAGGCCAACAAAAGTAGGGCGTTCTCTCTACGCCTTGCTGAACTCCTCCCTGGTGCGAGCCCCTTCCTTCTGCCAGATGAACAGCTCAGGTAGGTTCCCCATTTTGGCAACATTTTCCCCTGTAGCGCCGGGGTGTTCCCATCATGGTCAGCCTCCTCCTGAACTGTGGGAGTCTCATGAGTGGGTTTCTCTTACCCCCTGCCCTTCCTGTTCTTAGCAGATATCTGGGCAATTCTTCTAGGCTCCAGGTTCTCCTGACTAAAAGTGTAATAAGGCAATTCCACTTTTAACCATAGTTCTTGCAGAGGTAAAAAACAAATTTAAGAGTCTTTCCTCACCAGGACATGTAAAACTAAAAAGTATATGTCCTACTTTTTAAATACATTGCACCCTGCCCTCTGGGCTGTCCAGGGCCTACCCTAGGGGTGACTTATATGTATAAAAAAGGAAGGTTTGCTCTGTTTTGCCAGGTTGAATTGGCAGTTCAAAACAACACACAGAGACTCTCCAATGATAGGCCTCAGGCATGTTTAAAGAGCTACTTCACAGGGTGACACAATAGGTGGTACAGGCCCACTAGCACAATGTAATTTACAGGCCGTGGGCACATGTAGTGCACTTTACTAGGGATTTATAAGTACATTAAATATGTTAACTGGACATATGCCAAGGTTACTATGTTTAGGGAAAGTGTACAAGCACTTTACTACTGTTTAGCAGAGGTAAGGTGTGCAGAATCCTAATGCCATTAAAAACAGGATGTCTCAAGACAAAAAAATAGTGGCCCACTTAAATTTTGTATGCAGGGTGGTGAGTGCGAGGAGGACTTTTTGTAGGCGACTATGTTTGGCTTTGGCAAGTTTATCATTATCACACCAGAGGGTTCGCATTTCACATGGTGTGCAAGAAAACCAATGGACTTGTATGGCCAGGGAGAGCTGTTGCCGCTTTTGGCAGAGTTGTTTAAAGGTCAGGGTTGTCTAGATGTTCTTTTGATCCATTTAGGGGAGAATGATCTGGTTCAATTGAAGAGTATGGCTCTCGTGAAGAGAGATTTGAAAGAGTTGTAGAGGTTGTGGTCCAGAACGATATTGGTTTGGATGGTTTTAGTGGCACAAAATAATTGTAGAAGGACATGGGATCCAGAAGCACTTCACAGGGCACGCAAGGAGAGCCACGGGGAGATTTTTGTCCAATTTTTGTCTTGCTGAGGGAATAAAGAAAGTGGAGGATTCTGATATTTTTTTGATGGCAAGCATTTATTTAGAAATGACGGGTACATCTCTCTTTCATGGAGATGGAGTCATATCTGATTCATATTAGATTGACATTGGCAGATTAGGAGGGCACGTATGGTGATAATTTACAGGCCACAACATGGCTGGTTATGCTGCAGGGTGGGCGGATCAGATCATGGGGAGGTTTGGGTTGAGGAGTTCGGAGTTTGTTATAACTTCAGTTATGATACAACTGCAGTTTTGGGACCTAAGGGGTGGGTGCATGAAGCAAGTTTAGGGGGAATTGTTGGGGAAGTTGTTGGAAATGCCCTATTCAAGGATGGGCTTGGGGAGAGGAGGGGTATATTGTTTAGGTTTAAACATGTTACTGAGCCACTGGTGTAAGGCTATATCCAAGGTATTGTATTGCTATTGTGATGTGCACCTGCCCCATTAAAGCGGCCTTTTCAAAATATATTGGTGTGATGCATTTTGTGGGATGCGCCATCTTGCCCGAATGAAGCTTTTCAAACAGGCATTAATCTAATTTCAACTTCAACTTGGAAATGACCAAAGAATGCCATTTCTACTTTCATCCTACACGCGAAGTTGGACAATGGGAGCAGATTTATGGAAAGTTGCGCTGTACCGAGTGCAGCACCACTTTCCCTGCGCCCCTTAGTACCCCTCCTACCGCCATCATGTGTGCGCTGTATTTCAAATACGGTGCACCACGGCGCAGGGCAGGCGGCAATAGCGTCATTTGTCATGACGCTATCTACTCCTGAAGAGTACATAGGGCCCCACTCTAAAGAATGTTAGGCCCCTTTTAATGCCTGCTCTCGAGCAGGAATTATAAGTGCCGTAAAAATGGCGTAAGGAAATCTCATAGATTTCCATACGTCATTTTTCCAGCTCCCCTAACTGGGGAATGCCCCCTGCACATATATTATGCCTGACGAAGGCTTATTGGAGCGCAAACGGTTACACAGTGGTGCAATGCATGCATTGCGCCACCCTGTAAATAATGTGGGGGCTTTTGGCCTCGTTGGGCCACATTAACGTCAAAAACAATGACGTTAATGTGGTGCACGGTGGCGCTAGGGCATTATACATGTGCCCCTAACTCTCCTATGCACAGGGCTTCTCAATTTCATGTTTCTCTTTTGCTGTCCCTAGCTCTGAAGTGGCATACGTGACATGTAGCTTCATCCAAAACTTCATAATAAATAAAAAAAAATAAAAAATACCTTCAGAGGTGCTTTATAGTTAGCTGTGTACAAGCTGACTTTCAGAAAAGTATTATGGATCGCGCTTTTGCAGTTTAAGCCAGCTAAGCAAGGCACCTCCATGATAATGCTCTAACCACCTTCTAATCGACACTGCTCAGACTTTGTGGCCACAGTTGAACGTATTGAAAGCCCTGGGATGCAGATGGAATAGCTAAAGCAGCGCAGGATGGATTGCAGCAGGAACACAAAAAGCGCAGAGAGCCGTCACAAACAGAAGAGCTCTGCTATGTAGCGCCTGAACTTAATGTGAAGCTTTTTCCTCCGAGTCTCAATCATGACATGCTGAATTCAGGTAAGTGTCGTGATCTGCAACACCCCTTACAAACAGCATAAATGAAATTAATAGCACCCTCTCCATTACTGTGAAGTGAAGCACCCAATGCCCCTGAACAAGCCTTATACAACACCACAGTTCTCATCTACTACAATGCACCAGTGAACATTAGTGTTTGTAGCCACAAAGTTGTTCAAAAGCACCTACCGACCGTCTAACACTACCTACCTCCTGCTCCATTTCTGGTCAACTTCATAAGAAATCCCAGTACTGGTCACTTCCGCACGGAGAGTACCAAGGCCTTCGAAGCATAAAAGAGAATCTTTGGCTAGCAGTTTTATCACGATTTCCACTAGTAACTGTTTTTAATCTCAGAAGACAAAGTATGTGGCATTTCTGGCAGAATCCACCCGCGAAATCAATTCTAGTGAAGTCAAAGACCGTTACAAGCTGCAGCAGCCATCAAAGTACCCACACCCCCGCTCCCTTGCGGCAACCAATATCGTTTTCTCCTCTCTGTGCTCTCCAAACATTTCATCTGCTGGGGTTTACAGTGCAGAACAGTAAACAAGAGGGAAAATATCATAAAAAAGCTATAGTTTATAATCCCTGTCCCTCTCTCTCCTTTACTGGTGTTTAACATTTATTCACCTGGCCTCTCTCCAGCTGTCATGCACACATCCACTTCAGATTTACGGCCGTCTTCCTGCTGCCAGCAAGCAGCAGATATGCACGCGCCAGCACCCAGCACACTCTGGGGCTGCACCGCTCAGGTTCTTCTCTTCCTGTGATGCAATCTTCACATTGCATGCCGGGTAAAGCCAAAATAATGTGCTTGGGATTCACCACACAAGCAGGGCAGGCATTCAGTAATCCAATTGGCTGCAGATTTCTGTAATTCAGGTGTTTTGGTGAACACTACAAAACCTAGCATTGTGAGAAGGTAGGTGTAACGTCTTCCCCAGCCTGGGTAACTGCTAACTCAATGTCCTAAACCTGCATTCACTTCACCAGTTCTAACATTTACATCATCATCCCACGGAGTCTTTCAAGATCCAAAACAGTTTCATCATACACACTCACTATACACAACATCTCCTCCTATGTTATGTAAAAAATGTAAATTTTTACAAAATTTAAACATTTTAACTCTTCAACTAACATTCTTGGCACTTTGATGACTCGCCTGGATTGTGTCTTTGAAAACTCGGAATCAGAAATCAGAGTGTCCGTGATCTGCTTTGGTGATGCAGGAGTAATGGCAATCTGGGATTCTCAAATGTTCTCTCTGGGCCAATCTGTACATTGATATTAGTGCCTGACGAGAGATGAGCTAACTGTTTGAAGTGCAAGGAATCTCTCATGATAGACTTTTCTGGGTGCTGAATTGTCCCCATGTGCCCTTTGCTGGTTACAACAAGAAATGGCTCAACATCAAAAGAAACATCAGGTTTACATCTTCGTGGCTGACAAACGAGTACTTGATCTCTATGTGTGAAGATAATGTTCCTTGACTGTCGCTATTTGTCAGCATAGGCCTTCATTTTCTATTTACGACGCGTCTCTGTGTCAGGTCTAGCTCTGGTGTTGGTCCACTGAGGTAACTTGGTCGTCAAGACTCTCCCGAAAACGAATTTGGAGGGCTTTCACCTATGGTCGAGTGAGGAGATGAACTGTAAGCTTGTAAAGTCAAATTCAAAACAGCCTTGAGGTTGAGCTTTTCTAAGGTAGCATGCTGAAAAGCTTTCTTTAATGTACTCATGAAACATTCAATCTGGCAGAGGTTTGTGGCTAAAGAGATTTGCTCTTCTGATCTCCACATTAAGCAGATTGAGGGTCTCTGAATTCTCTGCTATTAAAAGATGGGCCATTGTCAGTTTTCAGAATTGTAGGAATGCCCCATATCGTAAAGTTGCCATCTAATCTCTGCACAAGAGAGACCTTCAATTATTGGGAAGCAAGAGTATTCGTTCTCAATCACTATCAAGTGATGTCTATTGTCAAGTGGACTGAAAAAGTCAACAGCAATCCTTTCCCAGGCATTCTTTGGTAACTCTGACATATTCAAGGAGTGTTGAGTAGGTTTCGATGAAAGACAGTTACATAGATGACAGGAATTCAACTCTTTTTCAACCCGTTCACAGAAATGAGGAAAGCAGACTCGATCTCAGAGAGTTGGTTTCGTGGTAACGATTCCACAATGCGCTTCATGGGTCACTTCAATCACTTGTTGCCGCAGACTCTCCAGAATGACAATTGCTGAACCCCTCAGGATAATTCTTCCTTCTTGTTTCACAGATAGTTCATCTTTGACATTTTTGTATTTCTGAAGCTCGCTGTCACTAGTAAGAGGTCAAGCATGTCGATTCCATGACTGATGTGTAATAATGTCTTTTAATTTTAACATCACTACCTTGGCTCATGGCAGTGACAAGTTGTTCCAACGAAAGGTCAGCTGGTGTGCTTGACTCAACAATGAGGTGTGTGTAGTATGTAGTTGTACTCTTGCAATCAAAGACCCCAATGTTTAACGCATGGAGATATCTTGGCTTTTGTATTTCCAAAGATAGTCAGCAATGTTTGATTAAATATCATACGTGTGAAAGATTTTCCATATAGGAACACATGGAAATGTTCACAAGACTACACCACTGCTAAACATTTTTTTTCAGGTTGTGAATAAGCATGTTTAGTCTGGGACAAAATTGTACTTGCATAGGCCACAATATGTATTTGAGCATTTGGCTGTCCGCTGTGTTTTGCAAAGATGGCACCTAAACCAATCAGGCTAGCGTCAACAACAACTTCTGTATGTAGCTTTGGAACAAAATACACTATTTCTAGCATTTTCAATAGTTTGTTTAATCCTCTTAAAATTTTGCTCGCATTCATGTGACCAGTGAAATGAAACATTCTTCTTCATTAACTCTCTCAATTGAGCCCTCACAGGGACAAAGTCTCATATATATCTGGAACAGTAATTGGCCATGACAGAAACAGAGGGCGGGCCCCTCACTATAAGGGGACGGAACATTGTATTTTTCGAAAATCAAGATTCCCCTTGACTGCACACTCTGATCACATAGGACATCTCACTCTTTCCCCCATACATACATACATACATGCATACTACAGTACACAGCAATACATCAATCAGTACAACAACACTATCAGGATCACACTTGTGTAAACATTGAATATGAAAACACTTCCTTGAAATGTATGCAATCCACTTTAATTGA
This sequence comes from Pleurodeles waltl, assembly GCF_031143425.1. Taxonomy (NCBI): domain Eukaryota; kingdom Metazoa; phylum Chordata; class Amphibia; order Caudata; family Salamandridae; genus Pleurodeles; species Pleurodeles waltl. The sequence continues at coordinate 145,229,170 of NC_090443.1, forward strand.
CAAATCAATACAATTATTGCACACCAACTATTCAGATTTCATAAGATCCAATGCCCAGAGTCAACCCCACAATGACACAAAATATATTCTTATAAAATATCAATTAAAAAAAAACAACAACAGATCCCACAACAGTGTAAAAATGGGAGAACCACATAAGACTACACACAATTGTCTATAACAGTATTACTGTTCCAAACAGTTGTTATGCATGCTATATGACGATTCTGTCTATATTTCAGTCTAATAATAGCACACTACCCAGCTAATTCAGTATCATATATATGTTGATGCGTTCCAGTGGCCTTCACAGCTTAACGCCACCTTCTTCAGGACAACCAAATATTCTCCCACAAAAACATTAAAAACATCTGTTAAAACACAATACATAAAACATATAATATTTATATCCCATAACATACTTGTCACATAATCTCTCATGGTAACAGGCTTATCATATAGTATATTATAGTATAGTATATGGACACATCTTTTAAAACATGGTACAGCACACAATATTTCCCCCTGCATTACACACTACTCAAAACTGTGATCATACCCCAAACCTGTCCCATACTGTGGTTGTACTGTTCAAACCACACAGCCCAGCGCCCACCATCCAAACACATACTTTTAACGGGACTCCCCAAAACCTTTTAATTTACCAAACTCATTGATCGAACCATATCATAATCCAAACACATACTTTTAACGGGACTCCCCAAAACCTTTTAATTTACCAAACTCATTGATCAAACCATATCATCATTCATCACTCGTTATCCGGATTTCTCTTTCCTCTGAAAGTATGCAGTACTGCCATGTTTTTGAACCAGACGACCGAAGCCAACAATCTTTGGGCCACTGTCATATATTGTCACAACCTCTCTCACTCACAGATGCCTATTCTTCATCCAGATAATTTAAATAAGTATCTTATATCCTTCAATCTTCACCACTCTATTCATATTATAATACCCACTCACCAAAGATGTGCTATTAATGCCACATTCATAGGGTAACACTTCCACTCGGATCCTTCATGTGGGCCTCTGTCTTTTTCCCTTTCCTATGCATCCCAATCAATTAGCAGACCACGGTTCATGTTTTACAAAGGCGTCTATTTCTAGTTCTTTATCAATATTTATTATACGCCATTTTTATGCTATAGGCCGCATCAACATGATAGCGAGAAGCCTGAATCTGCTTCTGAACACCTCACTGAGTCACTCCCACGCTCCACTCCCTGACAGAACCAACCCCCATAGTTTTAGCTGGCCCTCTATGCTTTGCTACCTCAATGCCCAAAGACAAAAAAAGAACAAGCGCTCCATTGTCACACAACAAACCAGTATATCATACAACACGTCCCTGCCCATACCTAACCCCCCATCTAAAATCGAGGTCATCACGGGTCTAGGCCGAAATCACACACCTCCAACCACATCTAGGCCTCCAGTTCACCTCATCAACATCTCCCTGATCCCTACCACTTAAGACCCCAAGAACAATCAGCAAACCAACTACATGTTCATTAACTGCAGATCTGCAGTCAAACATGCTATGGAACTAGCAGATGCTATCCTAAACCACAACATTGACATTGCCTTCATCACAGAAACTTGGCTGACTGAATACTCACTACTCATCATGGATACACTCGTTCCGCCATGTTTCTCAATTACCAACAAAGATAGGAAAGACCGCCACGGGGGAGGCATTGCCATCATTCACAGAAAGAAAATAAAAGTAGAGATAAAAGACACTTTCAGCTACAACTCATTTGAACATATCAATGTCTCCATCAGAATGAGTGACAACTCCAATGTAACTTTTCACCTACTCCACCAACTCCCTGGCAACACCCTCCCTTTTGGGGAACACCTAGCTGACTTAATAACGCACTGCTCACTCTCATGCACCAATTTCATCATCTTGGGAGACCCCAACCTCCAATGGAATGACGACAGCAATACTCTAATCCAATCCTTAAATGACCTTCTACATAGCAGAGACCTTGCCCAGCACTGCAAGGGCCGAACCCACAACAAAGGTGCTACACTGGATGCTACTATAGCTAAAATAACTTCACTCAATATTGACGATATTCTCCCTGTCGACTGGTCAGATCATCACATTATTCTATTCCATCTTAATAAAACTCCCCAACACACAAACCATACACAAACGTCACTTCAATGGAAAAGGAACATCAATCAAATTCCATTAGCAAGCCTAGAAGAAAAAATCAGCTCACTTCTACCACCCTCATCTGCCAACCTCTCAACTACCGAGCTAACTACCCAGTACAACACAACTATTACATGCATACTAGACCAATTAGCCCCTATGAAACTGAAAAGAGTGAGAAACACACCATCTAGAGCCTGGTTTAACAAATGATCTTAATTCAGAAAGAAGACAACTTAGAGCAGCTGAAAGACTCTGGAGATCCGACCCTTCCACAGCGCACCTCGAACAACTCAGAATAGAACGAAGAAACAAAAAAAAACAAATAACCAATGAAAAAAACACTTTCTTTTGTGATCCACTAGATAGAGCCAAAAACTGTCCAAAGGAGCTTTTCATCATCATCTAACAACAAACTACCAAACCCCTCCAAATCCTTCCACCAACAACCAAAGACCACTGTGATAATTTTGCTGACTTCTTCAACGAAAAAATCACCAATATTGAGCTTTCCCTAGAAACAGATACTCTACCAACCACAGAGATTATATCGCCCAGCAAAGACAACAATTATCACTGCTTACTCCCCTTTAACTCCCCGGCTCCCAACCCACCAATAAGAATTGAGGATCATCATCCTACCCACAAACAAAAGTCAACTCCCAGAAGCTGGGAGACCTTCCACCCACTCCTGTAGACTGATATTTCCAAACTACTGTCCACCTCCAAAACATCCTCTCACCTGGCAGACCCCCTCCCGTCCTCCCTGGCAAAAAAACTCAACCAGTCCCTCACCCCAGTCTTGACCAAGATCATCAACAGATTCCTGCAAACTGGCGTGATTCCTGACAGCCTCAAGCTGGGACAAATCACACCTATGCTAAAGAAACCAGGAGCAGACATGAACAACCTTAACAACTACAGACCAGTCTCCAACCTACCCTTCCTTGCCAAAACTCTAGAGAGATGTGTTCTCTATCAACTAATCCAACACATAGATAACAACAACCTTCTTAACCCTCTACAAACTGGTTTCAGGAAAGGTTGAAGCACAGAAATAGCTATTCTAAACATAGTAGTTGACCTTTGCAACTCCCTTGACTCTGACCGATGCTGCCTGCTGACACTGTTGACCACAAGCTGCTACTGGACTCCCTACAAAAGAGAATTGGCATGGAAGGTACAGTCCTACGCTGGTTCTCTTCCTTCCTACAGAATCAAACGCAACAAGTCAAAATAAATAACAGGACCTCAGCCACTTCGATAGTCACCAGAGGAGTTCCCCAAGGATCTGTCCTCTCACCCACACTCTTCAACATCTACATGGACCCGCTCACCACCATTCTCAACCGAGCCAACATCCTCTTCCACCTATACGCTGATGATACTCAACTTTGCATGGAAATATCCTCTATAGAGGACATACACCGACTGAATGCCACCCTTAAAGAAGCTCAATGTTGGTTGTCCCACAACCACCTGAAACTCAACCAGGAGAAGACGGAAATATTTCTCATATCAAAAACGAATCAGCTCCCCCAGATGCAAGAATGGCTAAAATCCATTGACGCTCTCAAAAGCAATCTGACCCCTACAAACACGGTCAAGTAGCTTGGAATCACTCTGGACACCAACCTGACTATGCAGGACCATATCAGGAATAACGCTAACAATGCTTTCCACAGCCTAAAACTGCTGAACAAAATCAAATCATTCATACCACAAGATGACCTAAAACAGGCCACACAAGCACTTGTGCTCTCCAGAATAGACTACGGGATCTCAATCCTCAACAGCGCGGCTAAATCCCAGCTTGCCCCCATGAGATCCACCCTACATGCAGCTGCCAGATTGGTGACTGGAATTAAAAAATATAACCACATCTCCCCTGCCTTGAAAAGACTAAAATGGCTCCCAATTGAAGCCTGCTGCAAGTTCAAAACTGCCTGTCTAACCCACAAAGTCCTTCACACTGGGAAACCAGAATACCTTGCCACTAAACTCATGAAAGCAGGTCCGACAAGAACACTAAGAAGCTCAAACACCTTTCTCCTCATCCCCCACCAAATCCCTGAAAGAAAAAACCCAGACATGCTCCTTCTCGAGCAACGCCCCCAAAATCTGGAACTCCATACCAGTCCACATTAGATCCAACCCCTCTGTGGTATTGTATGTGTCATTTTAGGTTATAATTTATTGTACAGCATATTTTATTTTCTGGATATTTATTCATGTATATCACATTTTGTAGTTGGTATGATCTTGCTCCCCCCAGCACCAGCTCCTGCATTATCTGAAATGCTCCAGTGTTCTATTCTGTTGGAGCCTGGTGGAGTTGTATGCAGGTGTGGCTGGAGTTTCTGTTACCTTAATCTCTGCAAAATAAAAAAGAACTTTCTTCAACTATTTGGACTTTTATTTCTTCTTCACATAGAGGAATTAGTACACTTTGGTGACGTTTTGGATTTCAAAATCACTATGGATTAGCAGGAAACTCCAACACGCTGATGGGTCTTGTCACACTTTAGGGTACTGTGATTATTCTAAGGAGCAATAGCGTTTATTTGTCCTTCTTTCAATTTTTTTTAAGGCTCAGAGTCTTTTGTTGTGACTTTGTACTATTTACTTTCTTTTACCGGCACCTTTTTTATTGCCGGTACAACCTGTTGCTTGCGCGAGGATCAATGCGTCATGTTTCCTTGACAAAGCATTTTCCTCCGCTTGAGCGTGTCCGCTCCCTAGCAACTCCAAGCGTCTCATGCCTGGTTGCCGTGTTCTTTTAATTCGAGCTTCTGTGGTGGCTCTATCATTTCATGACAAGCGCCTCATTTTAAGTTTCCTCGCGGCTTTATTTCAATGCACGTGCCGCTTGAGATGTCATCATGAGGCTTTCTTCATAGTTTTATTGCGACGTGCTGGGATGATTATAACAAGCCTTCTTCGTAGCTTTGTTGAGAAAATTTGCTGTGATTATTCTCTACTCAGCAGCTTGTAACGATTATAACGAGCCTTCTTCGTAGCTTCGTTGAGACAATTTGCTGTTATTATTACATACACAGTTACTGCACGCAGCCTTCTGCAACTGTATTTGCCTTTCCGACACTGCAGTTTGCACGCAGCCTTCAGCAACTGTATTTCTAAAATAATATATCTTACTAACAAGAGCATTTTTTCCTTATTTATCTTATTCACACCCTGGAAGGGGTGCACAGTTTATTTTGGAACTGAAGGACACACGTCAATCTTCTGATTTTCCATGTGACTGTTGGTCTTCCTACAAAGCACACTTCTGGCTTCAACTATTATTCATTGTTTGTTTGCGGCCTTCTCCGGATTCCCTGGACATTGCAGATTATACTTCTGTTCATTCATTTTTTTTCTCCTTTTCATTTCATTTTCATGCCACCATCTAAGACCTGAGTATACTTTTTATTTTTATATATTTTTTAAATTTTTTATATTTTTCATTTTTTTTCCAGTTTCCTGTTTTTCTTCATCTGTCTTCGGAATTATGCAAAATATTACTCTGCCACCGTTTTTTTTGTCATTACCAGGTGATCCACCTATTCCGTGGAACAAATGGAAAAAAGCATTTCTTACTTATATTCGTGTTTGTGGCAGGAACTTATCGGCGGACAGAAAGACCTCTGTTCTACAACATTGTCTGGGAGCAGGTGGACAGTAGATTTTGGAGACTTTACCTTCGATCAATACTTCTGATGGCGCAGACGGAGACACTACTTTAAATGAATTTGAGATAACATTGCTTAAATTGGATAGACATTACTTACCTAAAGTGTTAATTATTCTTCAAAGGTACTATTTTGGGAAATGTAAACAGAACTGTTAAGGACTTCATAATGAATTTACTTAAATTAGCAGCTCAATGCAAGTTTGGAGATAATTTAGATGAACGCATACAAGATCAATTCATGCTAGAGTGCAGAAGTGACAAAATATGGGAAGCATTGTGGTCAAAGGGTGATCCCACTCTCGAGGAGGTTTTGATTGCGGCTAAACAGATAGAGCATTCTGAATCTTGTATTGATGATCTAAGGAAATCCAAAATAGTATCTCATGCTGTTCAATCCTTGGATACTAAAGTCTAAACCTAGGGGGAATACCAGTGCAAAGTCTAGATTACGGTGTTTCAGATGCAATTCCCCATCACATTTAGCCAATAACAGAGCTTGTCCTTCTTTTAATGTGGTATATAAGAAGTGTGGCAAGAGGGGTCATTTTGCCAGGTGTTGCAAGTCTTTGAAAAGACAAATTGTGAAAGTGACAGAAGTTGAGTGTGAAAAAGAGGATGATGAGGGAAAAAGCTTTATTTTACAAATAGTTAATGATGTAAATTGTATCTCTAATGTTCTGTGCTAGAACCCTACCGATATTGTGGAGGTGGATGGTGTTAAAATACCAATGATGATGGACTCAGGGGCAAAGTTGACTTTAGTTTCGGATACTGATTATGCTAAATATTTTCAGAACAAAGTAATTCTTCATGTGCCTGATGTAACACCGTTCAGTTATGGTGGAAAACCTATAGAGTTAAAGGGCTTCTTTGATGCTAGAATTGTTTTCAAAGGGAACACAATTGAAGGGAAGGTGTATGTTCCTGTTGTTGGTGATACAATACTGAGTTGGCCACATCAAAAGTTGTTGAGAATTATATTAAACCCCAACTCTGTACCAAAGGTACAAGTGCAGAAGGTTTGTAGTTGGGGTGAAGAATTGATGAGCGAGTTTCCGGATGTTTTCAATAGTAAGGTGGGCTGCATTAAAGGGTATAAGCATCGTATAGTGCTCAAAAAAGATGCTTCCCCAGTTGTGTGTAATGTCAGAAACATTCCCTTCAGTATTTGAGATAAAGTAAAAATGGAACTTCAGAGGTTACTGTCCAAAGGCATAATTGAGAAAGTTGAGGCGGCTGATTGGATCCTCCCACTGTGGTTGCAACAAAAAGTAATGGGGACACTAGACTGTGGGCCTGATTCCAACTTTGGAGGACGGTGTTAAACCGTCCCAAAAGTGACGGATATACCACCTACCGTATTACGAGTTCCATAGGATATAATGGACTCGTAATACGGTAGGTGGTATATCCGCCACTTTTGGGCCGGTTTAACACCGTCCTCCAAAGTTGGAATCAGGCCCTGTGTGTTGACTTACACAATCTTAACAAGGTAGTCATTGAAGATAGGTTTCCCCTACCTAATATAACTGAGATGGTTAGTTCCCTAGGGGATGCCAAGTATTTCACCACCTTAGAGCTGAGTTCAGCATATCATCAGGTGCAGTTGTGCGAAGAGTCCAAGTTACTCACTTCTTTTATTACACCCTTTGGGGTGTTCAAGTTCAATAGGATGCCTTTTGGACTCTGTTCAGCAGCATCTGTATTTCAAAGACTATTGAATGAAATTCTAGGTGACACTGTTGGTGTGAAATACTTCCAAGATGATGTCCTTATTTTCTCAAGTACAGTTGAACAACATAAAGAATTGGTCAGGAAGGTGCTCAATACATTTAGATTAAAATGAATTACATTGAAAGGTGCTAAATACAAGTTTTTCAAATCAGAGATTTCCTATTTAGGTCACATAATTATAGATGATGGAGTTAAACCTAAGGAGGAGCTGGTGAAATCTACTCTTGATTTGGCCGCTCCTGAAAACAAAGATGAGGTTCAAGTTTTTTTGGGGATGGTAGAATATTACCCTAGATTTATACCTGATTTGGCTAAAAGGAGTTGTTCTATTAGGAATTTGCTCAAGAAAGGTACAGATTTTGTTTGGAATTCTGAATGTCAAAAGGAGTTTGATGATCTTAAGTTTGGTTTGTCTTCAGCACAGTCGCTTAGCAGTTTCCAGCCTGGTCTTTCCTGCTCAATCACTACAGATGCCTCAGAGAAAGGTTTAGGTTGTGTCTTGAAGCAATTTAATAATGGCAAGGTCAATGTTATTGCTTTTGCTTCACGTGGTTCGCGAGGGGCAGAATGCAAGTACTCCACAATTGAAAAAGAAGCCTTAGCTATATTCTGGGCGGTCAAAAAATGTAAGCAGTTTCTTTGGGGTACAACCTTTGAAGTACGTACTGACCATAAAACTCTACATGAAATATTCGAGAAGAAAGGTTTGGGCAATGTCTCTGCTCGTATATGTAAATGGATTGTTGGCCTTCAAGATTATCATTTTAGTGTGAAGTATGTTCCTGGATGTGAGAACAGGACTGCGGATTGTTTGTCCAGGATGAAGAAGAATATGTTGGATGAGAGTGACAATGATAAGTCGTGGTGGGTGGATGAGGATGTTAAAGTTTGTATTGTCACAGATGGATGTGTATCTGAGGAGGAGTGGAAACAAGAGTTGAATAGTGATGAGGAATTCCTAAAGGTCAAGGACTTGCTGTCTACTGGATTACGACCTGGTTGTACTGTGAAATTTAATGAACAGTTTAGGAAAATTTGGCATGAGCTTTCTATACAAAATGTAGTGATTGTAAGAGGGTGCAGAGTGATTCCAGCGTGTAAGCTACGTGAACGTTTAATTGATCTGGCACACAGTGGCCATCATGGCATATGTAAAACTAAAGAATGAATGAGGGGTGTGTATTGGTGGCCGGGTATTTATCTAGCGGTTGTAAGAAAAGTTTGTGATTGTGTGGAATCTAAAATGGCGGCTAAGACTCTTAAACCAAGGACACAACCTATGGTGTTGAAAGAAATCCCTAAGGAGGTGTGGGAGGAAGTTTCCGTTTACATTTTGGGTCCTATAAGTGGTGGAACACTTTCCAAGTATGTATTAGTTCTAATGGATGGGTTGTCATGGTGGCCTGAAATATTTATTACTTCTGAGGTTACCTCTTTGAAGGTGATAAGGTTTTTGGCGGAGGTATTTGGAAGGGAAGGTAATCCAAGATATATTTTAACTGATAATGGTGTACAATTCACGTCAAAAGTTATATGTGAATTTTTGAGGGACAGAGGAATAATTAATTAAAAATCTGCTCTATATCACCAGGGGACTAATGGGATGGTAGAACGTTTTAACAGGACATTGAAAGAAACCACTCAATTGGCAAGACAGCTAGGAGATGATTGGGAGAGCATGGTTCAGCGTAAAGTTGAAGATTATAGATTTACACCTCACACAAGCACTGGCCAGTCTCCTTTTGTCATCTTCAGGAAACGCGTTCCTCACACTAAAATATATCCACCATGGATTAAGGATTATACTAAGGAGCGAATAGACTATGAAAAGCTAAAGGAAATTGCTGTAAGCAGAGATTGGAGCTGTCAAAAGAAAAGAAAACTCATGTATGATGCTCGCAAGTCTGTGAGAGAAATAAATGTTAATGTGGGTGATTCTGTCAAAGTCAGATTGCCAGGTAATACGGGGAGTGGACAGTCTTACTATAGCAAAGTTTTTAAAGTTATTAAAGTGTTTAAGGGAGCGGTAAAGGCAGATGATGGACGTATTTGGAATCTTAATAGAGTTGTCAAGCTAAAATAATGTATCATTTGGTTATTCGTTTCTCACAGTTTTTTTTGTTTTTTGTTTTTGTCTTTTAAAGGGTAGAGGTGGTGTGGTATTGTATGTGTCATTTTAGGTTATAATTTATTGTACAGCATATTTTATTTTCTGGATATTTATTCATGTATATCACATTTTGTAGTTGGTATGATCTAGCTCCCCCCTGCACCAGCTCTTGCATTATCTGGAATGCTCCAGTGTTCTATTCTGTTGGAGCCTGCTGGAGATGTATGCAGGTGTGGCTGGACTTTCTGTTACCTTAATCTCTGCAAAATAAAGTAGAACTTTCTTAAATTATTTGGACTTACATTTCTTCTTCACATAGAGTAATTACTACACCCTCCTTCCAGATCTTCAAGAAGCAACTAAAAGAATTCCTCCTCAACCAACCATCATCTCAGAAATGAGTCACTGTCCACTCTAACTCCCATGTCCCCCTCCACTGCCTGCACCTCATCTTTTATGGCCATATAAAATCTACATGTATATCTGCCTATTTGAACTTGTTCTTTTGATTGCCTGAACTGTTGTAAAGCGCTCAGATACCCTCGGGTCTTGCCGGAGCTATAAAAAACTCTCTGAATAAAAAATATATATATATATCATAAGGTTCTCATCCTGTGCTGTGGTCTCGGCTTACAGCCACCACAACTGTATGAATATATAAATATATATTTCAAGAAACTTTCACATAAATGTAACGCCTGCTCCTATCTTCCATTTAAAATATCACCAGGTCTATTTTAATCTCACCTTCCCCCCTTCGAGCATCTGGAAAAACACCTGATATGATTTTCTCTGCATCTTGTGCCCTTGTGGTAATACTGAAACCGCTCGCCCCCTCCCAAGGGCTTTATAATGGCCATGCGGCCCCCTCTTGTGTGAGCTCCACCCTGTATGATATTCTACTATATGGTTGCAAAACACCACCCAATCTGTCTTTTAAACAAGAGAGTATCTATGCCTCCCAACTAAAAACTGGGAACACATTCTATGCATTTTTCACTATCTCAGAATACGTACACTAAGGGAAGCTTTTTGTATATTCATAACTAAACCGTCTATATGGATTCCTCAAACACTTTTCCCAGTATTCTATTCTATGATACACATAGCACCTGTTAACATTCACAGCCATTAACAGCAAATGTACCTTATTCTGGCATGCCAAATTGTTCCTTCACAAAATGTTGCTACAAGATGCAGATTCACTGTAATGTAACTGGTGAAGTTCCAGTATCTCCCTTAGGAGTTATCACCTTTTCCTACTGACGTATACCTGTCAGGCGATATAATAGAGCTAAATAAATGACCTAAACATCAAACATGATCTCCTGTTTATACCCCCTATGTTTACACTCCCTTACAGTGTTTCCGGATACTCCCTCACTTCCAGCACCCTAATTAAGGCCCATATTTATACTTTTTGACGCTAAACTGCGCTAACGCAGTTTAGCGTCAAAAAATTTTGCGCCGTCTAACGCCATTCTGAAGCGCCATGCGGGCGCCGTATTTATGGAATGGCGTTAGCCGGCGCAAGCAGACCGGCGCTGCCTGGTGTGCGTGGAAAAAAACCACGTAGACCAGGCAGCGCCGGCGTTGGGCAAAAATGACGTTAGGGCGTCTTAAAATGGGGCAAGTCAGGTTGAGGCAAAAAAATCGTCTTAACCCGACTTGCGCCATTTTTTAACGACGCCCATCCCCCATCAACATGACTCCTATCATTGTAAAGATAGGAGTCATGCCCCCTTGCCCAATGGCCATGCCTAGGGGACTTCTGTCCCCTGGGCATGGTCATTGGGCATAGTGGCATGTAGGGGGGCACAAATCAGGCCCCCCTATGCCAAAAAAAATTATAAAAAAAATAAATAATAATACTTACCTGAACTTACCTGAATGTCCCTGGGGTGGGTCCCTCCAGCCTTGGGTGTCCTCCTGGGGTGGGCAAGGGTGGCAGGGGGGGTCCCTGGGGGCAGGGGAGGGCACTCTGGGCTCATTTTGAGCCCACTTGTCCCTTAACGCCATGCCTGACCCAGGCGTTAAAAAGCGGCGCAAATGCGCCGTTTTTAGCCACGCCCACTCCCGGGCGTCTCTTTTGCCCGGGAGTATAAATACCACGTAAAGGCCTGGGAGTCATTTTTTAGACGGGAACGCCTCCCTTGCATATCATTAACGCAAGGAAGGGGTTCACGCTAAAAAATGACGCACATTCCGGGAACTTTGGCGCTATACGCCTCTAACGCCATAGTATAAATATGGCGTTAGTTGGCGTTAGTTTAGCGTCGAATTTGCGTCGAAAAAAACGACGCAAATTCGGCGCAAACGGAGTATAAATACGGCCCTAAGAATCTATATTCCCGGTGTTCAACCCCCTATTTAAGGGAGTCCCAATTTGACTATTATGGTCAAGTGGCCAGTCACCTGTGAATGCCTACACATTGGTTATACACAGGCCTGTCTTAGTTCATTAAGTTAAGGTTATAACATCTCTACTGTGTAATCTATTTCAAACTTTTTCTCCGCCATGATGGAATACATAGTAAGTCGGCAACAGAGAACCTTCTTTGTGGAGATCTATCTCAGAACCATCCTCCTAAGGTGTGTTCCAGTACATCTGAATACTCCCATTAAACACACACATTTCAAACACACACATGTCTTGTTCCATAGTCTAAAGTGTCATTAACTCAGTACCCTTTCCCAGTTCTCTCCACTATTTAACCCCTGCCTTGCCATGTTAAATCTCATCATAAACCATTGTTCCCTCATTTTCCTGAAATCATTTATGTTCCCTTCTCTCTTTTTATGATGATTTTTTTCTAGTGTGAACCGTTTAAAATCTGTACTCACATGTCCCTGCTCTACTAAATGTTAAACTAACAGGGAATTGTGCTTTTGTGTTTTAAAGGCTGATGTCAACACCAGGACAGTGTGCGCTCTACGGGCGACTAGAATACAAAAACAAAACCCAACACTCTCAAGATAATGTAATTTATGCATTGTGATGATATGTTATTGTTTAACCTTTTGCATTGCAGAATTCAATCCTGAAGACTCATTCTTAAGGTGCTTATAAATACTGTCCATTTGCAATGTATTGCTGCAGGCTTTCAGAGTGTGTCAGGGTGTGGTCCCTTTCCAGGGCCTTCTAGAAGCTTTCCCTGCAGCATGCCTGGGTGTGGTTGTGGGCTGGGCCAATACTCTATAAAAGGGAGCCAGCCCAGCTCCACTTGCTCACTATTCAGAGGTCCCGGTGCAGAGCAGCAGCAACTTCCTGAGCTCCTGTTCCGGAGGCCTACTTTGAGTTTCCAGGCCTCGCCCTTTCACTCTCTGGGTGATTCTTGATCAGGGCGGTAAGACGGAGGTCGGGCTGGGCCCCCGACTCCATATCAATGACGCTCGAATTCTTGGGCCTAATTCTTCTTGCTAAATAATTTGCTCTTGCGTGTGTGAATGTGCGTTTGGTCTTTTCATGACATTTGCATGCTGGCATCCAAATCATCAAGACGCGCAATTCTTTCCTTGTGTTTAATTTATAATATTCATTGTGCGCTACCATTTTTTGGCCGGTACATGGTGGCATTCGAATCGGCAAGACGTGCAATTCTTTCCTCATGCTTAATTAATGTTATTTACTGTGCGCTATCATTCTAAGGCATTTACTTGATAGTATTCAAAGTAACAGTCGCATGATTTATTCCTTAAATCTACATTGTGTTATTCATGGTCCACAATCCTTCTATGGTGTTTAATGCTTATATGAAAACCTGTAATGTGCGCAATTCAATTTCCAATGTTTTGAGAGAACACAAAACAAGACCAGAGTTTCTAGAAGTAGTGCTGTGTGTTCCTGAGATGTATTCTTAAAATAAGATTTATATGACGGTTCAGAATTTACTCAGATTGTTTCCTGATTCTCATGCCAAAGAAAGTACTTGAATCTGAAAGTTTTATCTAACCCCTCTTGTTTTCTCCCACAGGTATTCAGTCATCTAAAAAGCCTAGTCATTATAATATTCTTAGGTTGTTCATGTATTCAGAATGACGATGCTTAGAGTCATAGCATAGTAGTGATTTCATGAGAGATTATTTTGATGTTTGTGTGTTTCTAACCTTTGCTTCCTACAGGTCTCCTTCCCAGGTGTTCCCTTCCTAATCTCCTTTTCCCCACTAGGACTCTCTTAGACTCTGTGACAAATCTAATCAGAGTATTGGAGCTGTCTTGTGGTGGAAGTGTTGGGAACGTGCACAGACCCCGAGGATCTGGTGACTCTGACAGCTGACTTGTGTTTTCAGATGTGTGTCCTCAGTTCCCTTCCTGTCTCACCCACATACTCTAACCCACACAGTTGCGGCTTGCTGTGCTGTAAAAGGGTGGGGTGGCACGTGGGGGGGGACAAAATCATTTAATACATTTAAAAAATGAAAAATAAAAACGTACCTGCTCTTCCGCTGCGCCGCTCCTCTTTCCCTCATCACTGCAGGTACAGGCTCCCAACCTGCCCTGCAGCCAATCCTGACACTGCTCAGAGTAGAGTTAGGATTGGCTGGCGCCCCAAACCAGGATGCTCCCAGGCTGACTGGAAGCCTGTGCCTGCTCTCTCCAGCCCGGCAATGCAGTGCTGGAATGGAGAGAGCACAGTGCACATGTGTGTTTGGCGGGCCCAAGATCGCCGGCCAAACATACTTGTGCACTCAGGCGAATGCACTACTCCCTATCCCCGACATCCCACATGGCCTTCCCCTTTAATAACGAAATGATAATAAACACAGTTTATTATTGTTTAGTTGTTAAAGGTTTGCAGCAGCTGCTGCTCGTGGAGGGGGGTTGACACTCCTCTGCCATAGTCAAGCATATTAGGAGGTATACAACATTACTGCTGCAGCAGTTGTTCATACTTCCAGTCTTGAATTGAATGCCTTGGCACTCAATTGTTTTTGTCACCACACAGAGGTCACATATCCTACAGTTGCCACATCTAAAATTACCAGTAACTTTGGACATGCTAAAATCTGTCTATATTTATGTGAGTTTATCCCTATATGTGTGCACTAGGCATTTCTTAAACTTCTATTGTGTCTAAATTCAAATAGGGATTTTGCTAGCGGTATCTCTTCATCCTCATTTTGGATATTCCATTTTTATTGATTATGTTCTTAATCCTATTGCTAACCCCCGAAAATGGGCTCACAAAGACTATATGCTCCACATTTTTGTTCTTTATTGTGTCCTCAAACATACTGTCTCTATTATAAAATTGTGCCCTTTTGAACAAGTGGTTAATCAATTTCTTTGGGTAGCTCAATAATTAATTTTCTTTTTCGAAACCTCAGTGTTTATAAAAAATCAACTAAGGATGAACAGTTCCTTCGTAATCTGAGGAATTGCCTAGAAGGAATACTATATTTTTGTGCTTTAGTGTTTAAACTCGAATAGTGAAGGAGTGTGTTTGTGTCAGTCAGTTTTGTAAACAGTTCAACCTCTAAATGCCCCTCTTCCCTCTTAATGGATATATCCAATATAATCCACTCTGTTATTATTAATGTCAGCAGTGAATCTCAAATTAGTGTCACACAGGTTTACCACATAAGGAATTTATCCAGTTGTCCTCTTGGGCCACCCCAAATAAAAAAGATATCAATAAAACAGTACCACTCCTTCACATTTTCATAATGTTAGAAATTATTTTATAAATGTGTTTGGCCTCAAAGTTCCCCACATAAAGACATGCTAAACTTGGGACACAAGTTGCCCCCATACTGGTCCCTTTAAGTGGTAGGTACAGATCATTCTTAAAAAGGAAGACATTATTCTTTAAAACCATAATCACACGTTCCACAATGAAGCCTTTCTTCACGCCCTTCAGGTTGGTTTCCTCAAGAATTCCTCTCATCACTTGGATCATGCTCTCTTGGGGGATGTTGGTGTATAGGGCATCTATGTCAAGGGTGACTAGAAATTGTCCATCTTTCTGAAATTGCATTCCTTCCACGACTGAAAATAGATGGGCTGAATCCCTAATTCAGGATCTTTGTTGTTTAACCAAAGGCTTAAGAAACCTGTCCACATATTAACTGAGGTGTTCCATAAGGGATACTATGCATGAGACAATGAGTCCCAGCGGCGAGTCTCTTACATTTTTGTGTATTTTATGGAGCCCGTAAGATGCTGGAGTGAACGGATCTTTACTAACAAGAAACTTATATTCATCTTCACAAATCCATTCTTCCCTTGTCGCTTGATCCATGAGAGAATCTACCTCCCTCTTAAGGCCCACTAATCTGTTAATTGAGACCCATTTATAGTGTTCCTTGACTGATAAAGGTTCCATGACATGCTCTCCATAATCACACCTGTCAAGTATCACCCTCGCCACACCTTTGCCCAGGTTTGATGGTAATATTTAAATCCTGTTTCAGGGCATTTGGGGCCATCGAAGCATCTCATTTGCGATTTTTTCCGAATCGCTCTTTGGAATTTGCAAAATGCGATGTAACAATGTACTTGCAAAATATTTTGTGATTACCAAATATTCGCAATCGCAAATAGTGATTACCAAATAGCGATTCAGTAAAATGGCAAATCGCGGTTTGGTAATCGCAAATTGTGATTTTTCCATTCTAAAGCAGCATAATCACATCACAACCAGGAAGTGAGTCGGGCATGCTGTTTTCAGAAGCCTGATTCACAGGAGTAGGCAGAGATAGGGGGTCATTCTGACCAAATGACCAAAGCACCGCCAACAGGTGGCGTGCTTTTTTCCATATTCTGACCGCGGCGGTACTGCCGCGTCGCACCGCCGGGACCGGCGTTTTCCCGCCGTTTATGCCCCAGCGGGGATAATCCGCCAAGGCAGCGCTGCAAGCAGCGCTGCCCTGGGGATTATGACCCCCTTATCGCCAGCCTGTTTCTGGCGGATTGTACCGCCAGGAAGAGGCTGGCGGTAAGGGGTGTCCTGGGGCCCTCTAACAGGGCCCCGGCCAGCTTTTCACTGTCTGCATAGCAGACAGTGAAAAGCGCGCCGGGTGCAAATGCACCCGTCGCACGGCCGCAACACCGCCGGCTCCATTGGGAGCCGGCTCCTGTGTTGCGGCCTCATTCACGCTGGGCCGGCGGGCGCAAACTTGGTTTACGCCCGCCGGCCCAGTGGGAATGTCGGAATGGGGGCCGCGTGAGTGCGTTACTAAAAAATGGAACTGTGAACTAAGACATAAAAAGTACTTTGTAAGTGAAATACTGCTCATTGATGTTGCAGATGTTCCTGCATCAGATGCAGCAGAAACAGAAACATCAGAAGATGGTCTGTGCACCTCTTCTGGCAAGTCCTCGGAGTCCTGGGTAAATGGGAATGGTTCCACTGTTGCCCAGTGTCTGGGTTGTGCAGGTGTAATGGACACAATGTTGTCGATCTCAGACCGTGGCTGGCTTTCCTCATGTTTCCCTATTCAAACCGCACAGCCCAAAGCCCAACATCCAATCACATACTTTTAACAGGAAACCTGAACAATTGGTGTGCAATAATTCTACTGATTTGTCAACGAAATTCGATTGTATCAATTAAAGGAAGTGTTTTCTTACCCAATATTCACAAACATGTGATCCTGATAGTGTTGTTGTACTGGTCGATGTATTACTGTGCAGTGTATTATGCATGTATATGTGTATGGGGAAAGGGTGGGATGTTATATGTGATCAGAGTGTGCACGGAAGGGGAATCTTGATTTGGGACAGTAACTGGCCATGCCAAGGAATGAACTTAACATGGAAACATCTTGTGGAGGACTGGCAGTTGACAACCCTTGTATCTTACTGGGATCTGGCCGCCATCAGTAAAGATATGGCCAAATAATTTTTGCTTTTTCTTCTGGAATTCACACTTCTCAGCAATTAGCGTTGAACCTGCTTCTGCAAGTAAACAACACACTTTCCTTAAAGCTTTCCTGTGTGCCTTCTGTGTAGCTTCAAAACCTAATGTGTCACTCGCTATAGTTGAAAGCATTTACAACAGGTTAGATGATTTGTCTAAAGACATCTTGAAAAATCTCTGCAGCTCATGACACACCAAAACGTAGTCTTTTGTGTTGAAATAGACTAATATGTGTAGAAAAGGTTGTAATGTACCTGCAATTTGCCTTGAGTTCCAACTGATGATATAAGTTATTTAAATCAAGGCAAGAGAAGTCTTTTGCACCATTCAATTGTGTTATCATGTCAGCAATGTGCTGACCTGGATGTTGTTTTCTTTCAATTGCCTTGTTCTCTTGACGCGTATCCACGCAGATGCGTGCAGCTCCTTCACTATCCATTTTGGGCACTACCACTATGGGACAAACCCATGGTGCTGGACCAGTAGAACTCTCAGTGATACCATGTTTAAGTAATGATTCGAGTTCCTTTTCAACATTTCTTGTAAATGAAATGCAATTCTTCTGTGACTTTGAGCAACAGGACTAACATCCTCATTGATATGTAATTGTACTTTCATATTAGTAAGTATTCCTCACTGTAGGAAAGTACCATCTTGCCAGGCATGTTACCCCCATATTTCACTGTATATATGTTGTTTTAGTCTATGTATCACAGGGACCCTGCCAGGCAGGGCCCCAGTGCTCATAGGTGTGTGCCCTGTATGTGTTCCCTGTGTGATGACTAACTGTCTCACTGAGGCTCTGCTAACCAGAACCTCAGTGACTATGCTCTCTCTGCTTTCCAAATTGTCACTAACAGGCTAGTGACCAATTTCAACAATTCACATTGGCATACTGGTACACCCATATAATTCCCTAGTATATGGTACTGAGGTACCCAGGGTATTGGGGTTCCAGGAGATCCCTATGGGCTGCAGCATTTCTTTTGCCACCCATAGGGAGATCTGACAATTCTTACACAGGCCTGCCAGTACAGCCTGAGTGAAATAACGTCCACGTTATTTCACATCCATTTACCACTGCACTTAAGTAACTTATAAGTCACCTATATGTCTAACCTTCACCTGGTGAAGGTTGGGTGCAAAGTTACTTAGTGTGTGGGCACCCTGTCACTAGCCAAGGTGCCCCCACATTGTTCAGGGCAATTTACCGGACTTTGTGAGTGCGGGGACACCATTACACGCGTGCACTATACATAGGTCACTACCTATGTATAGCATCACAATGGTAACTCCGAACATGGCCATGTAGCATGTCTAAGATCATGGAATTGTCACCCCAATGCCATTCTGGCATTGGGGAGACAATTCCATGATCCCCCGGGTCTCTAGCACAGAACCCGGGTACTGCCAAACTGCCTTTCCGGGGTCTCCACTGCAGCTGCTGCCAACCCCTCAGACCGGTTTCTGCCCTCCTGGGGTCCAGGCAGCCCTGGCCCAGGAAGGCAGAACAAAGGATTTCCTCTGAGAGAGGGTGTGACACCCTCTCCCTTTGGAAATAGGTGTGATGGCTGGGGAGGAGTAGCCTCCCCCAGCCTCTGGAAATGCTTTGATGGGCACAGATGCTGCCCATCTCTGCATATGCCAGTCTACACCGGTTTAGGGATCCCCCAGCCCTGCTCTGGCGCGAAACTGGACAAAGGAAATGGGAGTGACCACTCCCCTGACCTGCACCTCCCAGGGGAGGTGCCCAGAGCTCCTCCAGTGTGCCCCAAACCTCTGCCGTCTTGGAAACAGAGGTGTTGCTGGCACACTGGACTGCTCTGAGTGGCCAGTGCCAGCAGGTGACGTCAGAGACTCCTGATAGGCTCTTACCTTTCTTACTAGCCTATCCTCCTTCCTAGGTAGCCAAACCTCCTTTTCTGGCTATTTAGGGTCTCTGCTTTGGGGAATTCTTCAGATAACGAATGCAAGAGCTCACCAGAGTTCCTCTGCATCTCCATCTTCACCTTCTGCCAAAGGATTGACCGCTGACTGCTAAAACGCCTGCAAAACCGCAACAAAGTAGCCAGACGACTACTAGCAACCTTGTATCGCTTCATCCTGCCGGCTTTCTCGACTGTTTCCAGGTGGTGCATGCTCTGGGGGTGGCCTGCCTCCTTCTTGCACCAGGAGCTCTGAAGAAATCTCCCGTGGGTCGACGGAATCTTCCGCCTGCAACCGTAGGCAACAAAAGACTGCATCACCGGTCCTCTGGGTCCCCTCTCAGCACGACGATCGTGGTCCCTGGAACTCAGCAACTCTGTCCAAGTGACTCCCACAGTCCAGTGACTCTTCAGTCCAAGTTTGGTGGAGGTAAGTCCTTGCCTCCCCATGCTAGACTGCATTGCTGGGTACCGCGTGATTTGCAGCTGCTCCGGCTCCTGTGCACTCTTCCAGGATTTCCTTTGTGCACAGCCAAGCCTGGGTCCCCAACACTCTAACCTGCAGTGCACAACCTCCTGAGTTGTCCTCTGCCGTCGTGGGATTCCCTTTTGTGACTTTGCATGGACTCCAGTTCACTTTTCTTCCAAGTCCCTGTTCAAGTACTTCTGCGGGTGCTGCCTGCTTCTGTGAGGGCTCCCTGACTTGCTGGGCGCCCCCCTCTGTCTCCTCATCCAAGTGACGACATCCTGGTCCCTCCTGGGCCACAGCAGCATCCAAAAACCCTAACTGCGACCCTTGCAGCTAGCAAGGCTTGTATGCGGTCTTTCTGCGTGGGAACACCTCTGCAAGCTTCTTCACAACGTGGGACATCCATCCTCCAAAGGGGAAGTTCCTAGTCCTCTTCGTTCTTGCAAAACACCAAGCTTCTTCCATCCGGTGGCAGCTTCCTTGCATCCTCAGCTGGCATTTCCTGGGCTCCTGCTCACTCTCGACACTGTCGCGACTCTTGGACTTGGTCCCCTTGTCTTACAGGTACTCCGGTCCGGAAATCCACTGTTGTTGCATTGCTGGTGTTGATTTTCCTTGCAGAATCCCACTATCACGACTTCTGTGCTCTCTGGGGGTTGTAGGTGCACTTTACACCTACCTTACAGGGTCTTGGGGTGGGCTATTTTTCTAACCCTCACTGTTTTCTTACAGTCCCAGTGACCCTCTACAAGCTCACATAGGTTTGGGGTCCATTCGTGGTTCGCATTCCACTTTTGGAGTATATGGTTTGTGTTGCCCCTATACCTATGTGCTCCTATTGCAATTTATTGTAACTTTACACTGTTTGCATTACTTTTCTTGCTATAACATGCATAATTTTGGTATTGTGTACATATATCTTGTGTATATTTGTCATCCTCATACTGAGGGTACTCACTGAGATACTTTTGTCATATTGTCATAAAAATAAAGTACCTTTATTTTTAGTATATCTGTGTATTGTGTTTTCTTATGATATTGTGCATATGACACCAGTGGTATAGTAGGAGCTTTACATGTCTCCTAGTTCAGCCTAAGCTGCTCTGCTATAGCTACCTTCTATCAGCCCAAGCTGCTAGAAACACCTCTTCTACACTAATAAGGGATAACTGGAACTGGCACAAGGTGAAAGTATCTCTGGTACCCACTACAAGCCAGGCCAGCCTCCTACATTGGTTGTGCAGCGGGTGGATAAGTACTTGTAACTACTTATCACTTTGTCATTTTGTACTTTTCATAAGAGAATAATATACAAAACAAGTTCAGTGTATGTACACCTAACCAAAAAGTTTTGCTTTTCCTCTCTCACACTTTCTGCTAAGTGCTGAAAAGTACTCCTAAACTTTCTAAAGGTTTCCAAAAAGTTTGAAAAAGTTTTTTTTTCTGTTCTATAAAAAATCCTGAAACTGTTTCTCTCTTCTCACTGTCCCTAAACCTTCTTCTATCATGTCTGATGTAGGAACTTCTATTAAAATGGTCAATACTACTTATGACAATCTAAACTTTAAGAGCCTAAAGAGTCTCTGCATTAAAAGAGGTTTAGTGGTAGGAAAGAACCCTTCTAGAGAATTTCTGTTTAACATGCTCATAGAGAATGATAAGTCCCAGGGTGGCACTTCATCTGAGAAGTTAGTAGATAGCTCACACTCTGACTCAGGGGAGCCCCTTGAGGTAGGTGTACAGGGTTCTCTTCCAAATCTGCCCCTTAGCAGACCACCTAGCAATGCTGGTAGTAATAGAAGCTCTCATCATAGCAGGGATGCTTTTGTTCCTGGAGGCCAGGTTGTTAGAGTGCAAGCTGTTAGGGGCAGGTCTCCCTCTGTTGGTTCCAATATAGCCTCAGTGTCTAAACATTCCCAACCCACCCACCCTGAAGACAACATGTTAGAAAGGAAACTCAAAAAGTTGAGAATGGAAGAGACCAGACTGAATCTTAAACAGCAACAGCTGGCTCTAGACAGGGAATCCCTAGACCTGGAGAAGGAGAGACAGAGGTTGGGGTTTGGACCCCATGGTGGCACCAGCAGTATTCCTGATAGCAATCCTGTGAGAGAGCATGATTCCAGGAATCTGCATAAGATAGTTCCCCCTTACAAGGAGGGAGATGACATTAACAAGTGGTTTGCTGCACCTGAGAGGGCCTGTATGGTACAGGGGGTCCCTCAAAGGCAGTGGGCTGCTATCCCAGGGCCATCTTTCAATGGAAAGGGTAGGGATAGGCTCCTTACTGTGAGAGAAAGTGATGCCAATAATTTTGCAGTTTTGAAGGATGCACTCTTGGATGGATTTGACTTAACCACTGAACAGTACAGGATTAAGTTCAGAGACACCAGAAAAGAGTCCTCACAACACTGGATAGACTTTGTTGACCGTTCAGTGAAGGCCTTGGAGGGGTGTTTACATGGCAGGAATGTTTCTGACTATGAAAGCCTGTATAATCTTATTTTGAGAGAGCATATTCTGAATAACTGTGTGTCTGACTTGTTACACCAATATCTAGTGGACTCAGAATTGACCTCTCGCCAAGAATTGTGAAAGAAGGCAGACAAATGGGTCAGAACAAGAGTGAACAGAAAAGTTCATACAGGAGGGTGACAATGATGGCAAGAAGAAGGATGGTAAGTCTTCTGACAAGGGTGGGGACAAAAGTAAACAAACTGAGTCTTCATCAGGCCCACAAAAACACACTGGTGGGGGTGGTGGGTCCAAATCCTCTTCAAATCAAATCAAAAATCCTTGGTGTTATTTATGTAAAGTAAAAGGCCATTGGACAACTGATGCCAGTTGTACAAAGAAAAACACCAAACCTCCCACTACAACAACCCCTATTGCAACCTCTAGTGCCCCTAGTAATAGCAGTGGTGGTGGGAGCAAACCTACTAATAGCCAATCAAAGGGAGTAGCTGGGCTCACTTTTGGTAATTTAGTTGGGGTTGGTCTTGTTAGGGAGACCACAGAGGCTGTGCTAATCTCTGAAGGTGCCATTGATTTGGCCACCTTAGTATCTTGTCCCCTTAATATGGATAAGTACAAGCAACTTCCCCTAATAAATGGTGTTGAGGTTCAGGCCTACAAGGACACAGGTGCCAGTGTTACCATGGTGATAGAGAAACTGGTACACCCTGAACAACACCTGCTTGGTCACCAGTACCAAGTGACAGACTCTCATAACAACACTCTTACCCACCTCATGGCTGTTGTGAATCTGAACTGGGGGGGGGGGGTTACTGGTCCAAAGAAAGTTGTGGTTGCTTCAGATTTACCTGTAGACTGTCTACTAGGAAATGATTTAGAGACATCAGCTTGGGCAGAAGTGGAGTTGGAGGCTCATGCAGCAATGCTGGGCATTCCTGGGCATATTTTTGCTTTGACAAGGGCTCAGGCCAAAAATCAAAAAGGACAGGGTGACTTGGATCCTGGAACAATAGACCAAGTGCTCCCTAAAGCTAGGGGTACCAAGGGTAAATCCCTACCCACTATCCCTCCCTCTACAGATGATTCTCCCTCTGAGGAAGAGGAATTTCCTCCCTGTGCAGAACCTTCACCAGAGGAGCTGGCAGCAGACACTGCTGAGCTTTTGGGTGGAGGGGGGCCTGCCAGGTAAGAGTTGAGTGGGGCACAGCGATCCTGTCCCACATTAGAGGGTCTCAGACAGCAAGCTGTCAAGCAGCAAAATGGGGATATCAGTGACTCACATAGAGTTTACTGGGAGGACAACCTCTTGTACACAGAGGCAAGGGACCCAAAACCTGGAGAAGCCAGGAGATTGGTCATTCCCCTGCAGTACAGAGAG
Source organism: Pleurodeles waltl (assembly GCF_031143425.1). Classification (NCBI taxonomy): domain Eukaryota; kingdom Metazoa; phylum Chordata; class Amphibia; order Caudata; family Salamandridae; genus Pleurodeles; species Pleurodeles waltl. Next base: position 145,253,007 of record NC_090443.1, read on the forward strand.
TTCCTCCTAACTCTGGCACATGACATTCCCTTGGCTGGGCATTTGGGCCAAATTAAAACATGGAAAAGGCTTGTCCCCCTGTTTCACTGGCCTAGGATGTCAGAGGACACAAAAGGTTTTTGTAAGTCTTGTGTGACCTGCCAAGCCAGTGGCAAGACTGGCGGCACTCCAAAGGCTCCCCTTATTCCACCACCTGTAGTTGGGGTTCCCTTTGAAAGGGTAGAGGTTGACATAGTTGGCCCCCTTGACCCTCCTACTGCTTCAGGCAATAGGTTTATCTTGGTGGTAGTGGACCATGCCACAAGATATCCTGAAGCAATTCCTCTAAGGACCACCACAGCACCTGCAGTGGCAAAAGCCCTCCTGGGAATCTTTTCCAGAGTGGGTTTTCCAAAAGAGGTTGTATCAGACAGGGGTAGCAACTTTATGTCTGCATACTTGAAGGCTATGTGGAAGGAATGTGGTGTAACATACAAATTCACCACACCTTATCATCCACAGACAAATGGACTGTTTAATAAAACGCTCAAAGGAATGATAATGGGACTCCCTGAAAAACTCAGGAGGAGATTGGATGTCCTGTTACCTTGCCTCCTTTTTGCTTACAGGGAGGTGCCCCAGAAAGGAGTGGGCTTCAGCCCCTTTGAACTCCTATTTGGGCACCCTGTAAGAGGTCTTCTAACACTTGTGAAGGAGGGTTGGGAACAACCTTTAAAAGCTCCTAAGCAAGATATAGTGGACTATGTACTTGGCCTAAGATCCAGAATGGCGGAGTACATGAAAAAGGCCAGTAAAAATCTTCAGGCCAGCCAAGAGCTCCAAAAGCAATGGCATGACCAGAAGGCTGTTCTGATTCAGTACCAACCAGGACAGAAGGTGTGGGTATTGGAGCCTGTGGCCTCAAGAGCACTCCAGGACAAATGGAGTGGACCCCATCTAATTGTTGAAAAGAAGGGCGAGGTCACCTGCTTGGTTGACCTGGGCACTGCCAGGAGTCCCCTTAGGGTGCTCCATGTCAACCGCCTAAAACCCTACCATGACAGGGCTGATCTCACCCTGCTCATGGCAACAGATGAGGGACAGGAAGAAGAGAGTGACCCTCTCCCTGATCTCTTCTCTTCCATAGAAGAGGATGCTCTAGTGAAAGGTGTAGTTTTGGCAGACTGTCTTACTGCTGAGCAGAAAGACAACTCCATAAATCTCCTAGTTCAGTTTTCTGAACTCTTTTCAACTGTGCCAGGTACCACATCTTGGTGTGAACACACAATTGATACTGGAAACAGCATGCCCGTCAAGAGTAAAATCTATAGGCAGCCTGACCATGTCAGGGACTGCATAAAGCAAGAAGTTCAGAAAATGCTTGACTTAGGAGTGGTTGAACATTCGGAAAGCCCATGGGCCTCTCCTGTGGTGCTTGTACCAAAGCCTCACTCAAAAGATGGAAAAGGGGAGATGAGGGTTTGTGTAGATTACAGAGGTCTCAACCAGGTAACAAAAACTGATGCTCACCCTATACCCAGGGCAGATGAGCTCATAGATACACTGGCATCTGCCAAGTATCTAAGCACCTTTGATTTGACTGCAGGGTATTGGCAGATCAAATTATCAGAGGATGCTAAAGCAAAAACAGAATTTTCGACTATTGGAGGGCACTACCAATTCACAGTAATGCCCTTTGGTTTGAAAAACGCACCTGCCACTTTTCCGAGGTTGGAGAATACAGTCCTGCAAGGGTTGGAGGCATTTAGTGCAGCATATATGGATGATATAGCTGTCTTTAGCTCCACCTGGGAGGATCACCTGGACCACCTGTGAAACGTTTTGGAGGCCCTGCAAAAGGCAGGCCTCACTATCAAGGCTTCAAAGTGCCAGATAGGGCAGGGGAAAGTGGTTTATCTGGGACACCTGGTAGGTGAAGAACAGATTGCACCACTTCAGGGAAAAATCCAGACAATCATGGATTGGGTTCCCCCTACAACCCAGACCCAGGTGAGAGCCTTCCTAGGCCTCACTGGGTATTACAGGAGATTCATTACAGGAGTTTCATTAAAAACTGTGGCTCCATTGCAGCCCCACTGAATGATCTCACTAGCAAGAAGATGCCTAAAAAAGGTATTGTGGACAGCTAGCTGTCAGAAAGCTTTTGAGGAGCTCAAACAGGCCACGTGCACTGCACCTGTCCTAAAAAGCCCATGTTAATCCAAGAAATTCATTGTTCAGACTGATGCATCTGAATTAAGGGTAGGGGCAGACTTATCACAACTCAATTATGAGGGCCAGGATCAACCTGTTGCTTTTATCAGCAGGAGGTTGACCCCTAGAGAAAAGCGTTGTCTGCCATAGAGAGGGAGGCCTTTGCTGTGGTCTGGGCAGTGAAGAAGTTGAGGCAATACCTGTTCAGACAGACCACAAACCTCTACTTTGGCTAAATCAAATGAAAGGTGAAAACCCTAAATTGTTGAGGTGGTCCATATCTCTACAGGGAATGGACTATGAACATAGACCTGGGAGTACCCACTCCAATGCAGATGGACTCTCCAGATATTTCCACTTAGACAATGAAGACTCATCAGGTCATGGCTAGTCTTATTGTCCTTCGTTTGGGGGTAGGGTTGTGTAGGAAAGTACCATCCTGCCTGGCATGTTACTCCCATATTTCAATGTATATATGTTGTTTTAGTCTATGTGTCACTCGGACCCTGCCAGGTAACTCCGAACATGGCCATGTAACATGTCTACGATCATGGAATTATCACCCCAATGACATTCTGGCATTGGGGAGATAATTCCATGATCCCCCGGGTCTCTAGAACAGAACCCAGGTACTGCCAAACTGCCTTTCCGGGGTCTCCACTGCAGCTGCTCCTGCCAACCCCTCAGACAGGTTTATGCCCTCCTGGGGTCCAGGCAGCCCTGGCCCAGGAAGGCAGAACAAAGAATTTCCCCTGAGAGAGGGTGTGATACCCTCTCCCTTTGGAAAGAGGTGTGATGTCTGGGGAGGAGTAGCCTCCCCCAGCCTCTGGAAATGCTTTGATGGGCACAAATGCTGCCCATCTCTGCATAAGCCAGTCTACACCGGTTTAGGGATCCCCCAGCCCTGCTCTGGTGCGAAACTGGACAAAGGAAAGGGGAGTGACCACTCCCTTGACCTGCACCTCCCAGGGGAGGTGCCCAGAGCTCCTCCAGTGTGCCCCAGACCTCTGCCATCTTGGAAACAGAGGTGTTGCTGGCACACTGGACTGCTCTGAGTGGCCAGTGCCAGCAGGTGACCTCAGAGACTCCTTCTGATAGGCTCTTACCTTTCTTACTAGCCTATCCTCCTTCCTAGGTAGCCAAACCTCCTTTTCTGGCTATTTAGGGTCTCTGCTTTGGGGAATTCTTCAGATAACGAATGCAAGAGCTCACCAGAGTCCCTCTGCATCTCCCTCTTCGCCTTCTGCCAAAGGATCGACCGCTGACTGCTCAGGACGCCTGCAAAACCGTAACAAAGTAGCCAGACGACTACTAGCAACCTTGTATCGCTTCATCCTGCCGACTTTCTCGACTGTTTCCAGGTGGTGCATGCTCTGGGGGTAGCATGCCTCCTTCTTGCACCAGGAGCTCTGAAGAAATCTCCTGTGGGTCGACGGAATCTTCCCCCTGCAACCGCAGGCAACAAAAGACTGCATCACCGGTCCTCTGGGTCCACTCTCAGCATGACGAGCATGGTCCCTGGAACTCAGCAACTCTGTCCAAGTGACTCCCACAGTCCAGTGACTCTTCAGTCCAAGTTTGGTGGAGGTAAGTCCTTGCCTCCCCACGCTAGACTGCATTGCTGGGTACAGTGTGATTTGCAGCTGCTCCAGCTCCTCTGCACTCTCCCAGGATTTCCTTCATGCACAGCCAAGCCTGGGTCCCCGACACTCTAACCTGCAGTGCACAACCTTCTGAGTTGTCCTCTGGCGTCGTGGGATTCCCTTTTGTGACTTCGCATGGACTCCAGTTCACTTTTCTTCCAAGTGCCTGTTCAGGTACTTCTGTGGGTACTGCCTGCTTCTGTGAGGGCTCCCTGACTTGCTGGGCGCCCCCCTCTGTCTCCTCATCCAAGTGGCGACATCCTGGTCCCTCCTGGGCCACAGCAGCATCCAAAAACCCTAACCGCGACCATTGCAGCTAGCAAGGCATGTTTGTGGTCTTTCTGTGTGGGAACACCTCTGCAAGCTTCTTCACGACGTGGGACATCCATCCTCCAAAGGGGAAGTTTCTAGTTCCCTTTCTTCTTGCAAAACACCAAGCTTCTTCCAACCGGTGGCAGCTTCCTTGCACCCTCAGCTGGCATTTCCTGGGCTCCTGCCCACTCTTGACACTGTCGCGACTCTTGGACTTGGTCCCCTTGTCTTACAGGTACTCAGGTCTGGAAATCCACTGTTGGTGCATTGCTGATGTTGGTTTTCCTTGCAGAATCCCCCTATCACGACTTCTGTGCTCTCTGGGGGTTGTAGGTGCACTTTACACCTACCTTACAGGGTCTTGGGGTGGGCTATTTTTCTAACCCTCACTGTTTTCTTACTGTCCCTGCGACCATCTACAAGCTCACATAGGTTTGGGGTCCATTCGTGGTTCGCATTCCACTTTTGGAGTATATGCTTTTTGTTGCCCCTATACCTATGTGCTCCTATTGCAACCTATTGTAACTTTACACTGTTTGCATTACTTTTCTTGCTATAACCTGCATAATTTTGGTATTGTGTACATATATCTTGTGTATATTTGTCATCCTCACACTGAGGGTACTCACTGAGATACTTTTGGCATATTGTCATAAAAATGAAGTACTTTTATTTTTAGTATATCTGTGTATTGTGTTCTCTTATGATATTGTACATACCAGTGGTATAGTAGGAGCTTTGCATGTCTCCTAGTTCAGCCTAAGCTGCTCTGCTATAGCTACCTTCTATCAGCCCAAGCTGCTAGAAACACCTCTTCTACACTAATAAGGGATAACTGGACCTGGCACAAGGTGTAAGTACCTCTGGTACCCACTACAAGCCAGGCCAGCCTCCTACACTAACCCATGAACTAATGAAGGGGACAGACTTACTATTTCATGATGGGCTTTAATATTGTAGTTCAGTGATATCATTCCCATATCAGCAGCTGTGCCGAAAATGAGTAGACAGGCAACCATGATTTGTCTCAACTGATGTTGTTGCTTGGCCTTGTGGGCACATATCGAACATAATTTCCGGAATGTTTGGTTGGCCACTTTGTCTTCTCACTTCGCACTTACTTTTCCTTTGCCTTGCAAACCGTTACAAAATTGTTCTCTATACGACAGCCTTTGCATACCCATCCAATGGTAGAGCATTTACCTTCTTGTATAAATAACAATCCACATCTGAAACACAACTTCTTTTTCCATAGAGACATCACCTTGTGTCAACTTTGTGTTTCAGCTTACTTTTCATATTCATGGCTGACTCACTTTGGGCACCTCCAGACTTCATGTCAGCAGCTTGTCAATCAGCATGTACTTCGGTTCTAGCAGCCATGAGAACTCGCTCTAGACTAAAGGGTATATTTATAAGTCCCTTGCACCTCCTTGTGCCACCCTAGCATCATTTTTTTTGCGCTAAGGAGGTGTTAAGGAGGCCACCATATGTACCATATTTACAAAGTGGTGCAATTCATGCGTTGTAAAACCTTGGGCCACATTATACCTGAACCAGGTACAGTGTATGCAGGGGGTCGGTGCCATGCAGGGGGGCCCATTAATTGGTGCAGTGAAATTTACAATGTTTCACTGCCCCATTTTTTCCATAATTTTTAACCCTGCTTAGGGCAGGTGTTAAAGTGACACTTCCATAATACCCTATCGGCCTCCCTGTGCTTTGCGAGACTAGCTCCATAATTTATGGTGCTAATCCAGCAAAGCGACAAAATAGCATCATAAATTATGATGCTAGTGTGCTAATGCGTGTCACGGTGCACTGTATAGTTAATATAGCGTGACGGTAGAGGGGCACAGGGCAACGCAAGAAAAGTGGCGCATCATAGCTGATGCGACAATTTCTTGTAAATATGCCCCTAAGAGTTTCTCTCAGACTTTGCCTAAATGACAGTCATTCATTAATAACTATGAGACGTATAACTTCGACATCATTAAATTAATTGAATCTCGAGTATTTTATGAGCTTGCCTAGTCTCTCAACAAATTCATCTATGGTTTCACTAACTCTTTGTCATTCTTGACTGAAAATGTACCTTTCAAAACCTACATTCGGCACTGTATTGACTTGAGATTCAAGGCTTCTTTAATTTGACAGTACTTCATCAGCTCATGGCATTTTCTTTATGACGTATTTTCCATCATCGCTAGCAATATTCTTGAGGTATTTGATAATCTTTTGTTATCATTCCTTCTCTTCCAGCGCATCAATGATATCATCAAATGTCTCTATCCAAGCAGTCCATCTATCACCAATATTTTGCTTTTTGGCAGTATCGAAGGACGGTGATGGTTTCAGGAAAGCAGCAGCATTGTAACTGTTCAAGGGATTGCCTGACACTGTGATTGGAGTTCTCTCAGACTCCATCTGGTGGTCTTGGTGAATTGGTTATGCACACTATCTCTGAGGCTTTGTGATGTGCTGACCTCTGGATCGTCTTTAACATGTCTGTGGAACTGTGGCCTCTTTCTTGGTCTCCACTGGAGCCCTTCACTTTCAGGTGACTTCTGGAGTTGTCTTGAGCTGCCACCCAGTAGCTTTGGTAGTGTGCCGCTTTAAGCATAGGACAGCTCCCTAAGCACAACCCCTGTGCTTCTTGTTGAGTCTCCTCACCCGCTGCTGAGGTCATAAAGCTCTCCTTTTCAAGGCTCAGGTAAATGTCACAACAATGTGCTTTGTTATGAACCGTTCTGTCAGCTAGCGCTCTATTCTGTATTTGTTTGTGGCCTCCTTTAGCGTTACCACCCCATGCACTGTGTAGCTTTACATTGCTTAGTAGTGCAGTACCTTTCTGTATGGCCTTAATCGTAGTTTCTTGACCAATGATGCATAGATGTCTCAGTTAAGCCTTCTTTAACATCAAATGCTTAACACCGGCTGGAGTTGTGCTTTGACTCCACATACATCAATCGTCAATTCAGCACTTCGAAGAAGGAACATGTGGCATGCATGAGAAGTGTGCTTGGAACACAGCAGACTCTGTGGTAGAGCACTGACAATGTTTGGGTTAATTATTCCCTGTCTCATCACCAGTTGTAGCATCCACCCCTAGCCTGTGTACCCGCTAATGAATACGCCACACACAGAGCTATTTATTACATGTATTTATCCTTCAGCGTGTAATTGCGAACTCAATGTACTAAACCTGCATTCACTTCAACACATTCTAACACTTAGGTAATCATGCTAAGGGGACTTTTAGGATCCAAAAAGGTTCCATCATACACACTCACAAGACACGACAAACGGGTTGAATTGATTGTAGAGGAGTGCAACTAGTCTTGGAACGCAAGGAAAGTCACCAGCTCATTCAGTGAGATCTGTAGAAATCCTTGTTTTCACAGATTTCCATGTTGTGCTAAGGGCTGAGCTTGGAGACCCTATTTATCCACAATATATTAAGGTAGGCGAACTGGATATGAATGTTTGTGTTTCGTTTTAAATACTTTATTCGCTCAGAAAGAGCCATAAAAGAGATATTCAATTAGAAACACCATAATCAAAGATATGAATATAAATAATAATGTCAGTATAAACATAAAAACATATTACAGAATTTAATAACATTTGCAAATTCGAATAGTAGCATGTATCAAATTTAACACAGCCTGTATCGTCCCTTCAATTCCTAGGTCCTGCAAATAAGAGAGGGCAGAATGGCTGGACCTAATGCCCGTAGGGAGAAGTACAGGGAATAAAAACCTTCTCCTGGGTACGGTAAATAAGTTACAGAAAAGGACAAAGTGCAAAATGTGATCTGGCATCACAGCGGCATGGCAGGAGTTTCTTAAAACAAGTGCCCTGAGTGGGAAAGGCTAATAAATAATGTATAGAGTTCAAACGAAATCTAGTGAGTAAAAACCTGTGCCACTCGGAGGTAATGATATTAAGGTATTACTTGGGATGTGATGGCTGTGGCAACGGACTCTGCATGTCCCCTGATGTGTCCCTTGTTAAATTTGAGTCAAAGATAGAATGCCAATATAGATCCTTAATCCTGTCTTTGCCCCCCACCCCCAGTAAAGAGTTACAGGCCTGGAAATAATCCCCTACCCCGAGACGAGAGAATTTAGAATTGACATATCTGAGCCGGGGAATGTCCATGAACTAAGTTAATGACAAACAATCCATAATCACTGATCTACACAGTTGAGCTTCAGCGTTTAGCCAGACTCTTAACCAGAGAAGTAAAGGTTGTAATCTTATGTAATCCGCTAGGCCCCTCAGGCCTGTTTTGTCATGGAAAAACACAACCGGAGCAGATTGAGGGAATGCTAACAGCCTTCTCAGAAACCTATTTTCCGCTATCTGGAGACCTGTACAATCAGTATAACCCGGAACGACGCAATCAAAAGACATTTACTTTTAAAAACAATCAACATTTCCTTCACAGGTTTATGTCCCAGCTTCTTTGAAAATCTCAAAACTGCATCAATGGCTCTTTGAAATTGCAGGATGCGGACGCTATGCAAAATTTTCCAGTTAAAATCAACATCAATTGGGACCCCCAGTTGGAAACTTTAAGTATTTCTGTGCCTTCTAGAAAAATCTTTGCTTTTTGATGCCTTTGGACCGCTCTTCATCACAAAGGATTTTGTTCTATTAATTTTAAGAACAATGGTTTCCATAAAAGTATTAAAAGCAGTCAATAGGGTTTGAAGGCCATTTGTTGTCCTTGACATAAGGACAGCATCATCTGCGTAAAGTAATACTGGGATTGGCTGGGAGTTTATGGAAGGCGATTCCTTCCCATTTTACACAAAAAATCTTCCAGACCATTTATATAAGGGAGAAAAAGAAAGGGGGCCAGCACGCATCCCTGTCTGACCCCCTTCAAAGATGGAAATTCTTCAGTTAGATCGCCCACCTGGCTAAAACGAACACGTGCAGAAGTGCAGGGATGGAGTTTACTAAGTAAGGAGATTATGGCCCTCATTATAAGATTGCCGGCAAATGCTGCGTACCGCCACGGCAACGGCTGTCAACATACCATTGCCGTGGCTACCGACCGTCTACCGAATTATGACCGTAGCCGGAATGGCGACAGACAGCGGTTAGGTGAGCCATGATACGGCCTAGCGGCGTTTTGCTGGCAGATGCTGCTGCTGGCAGCAGCGCTGCGTCCCGTCTCCTGCTAGAGGACCCCCTGCAAGCAGGTAAGTCGGGTTCTCCAACAGGAGAGGGGGGGGGAGTTGGTGTGTGCATGTGTTAGAGTGTGTGTGACTGTGTTTGAATGCATGCATGCAGGTGTAATGTGTGTGTGTGTGTGAAGGGGTGTGTGTGTGTGTACGTGCATGTTGTGTCGTGTGATTGCGAGTGTGTCAGGATGTATGTTAGTGAGTGTTGCTGTGTGTGTGCATGAATGTATGCATGCGTGTGGGAATGTGGGAATGCGTGTGTGTATGGGTGTGTACGTATGTGCATATATGTGTCTATATGTCGGGGGTTGGGAAGGGGAGGGTGTGGGAGGGATCTGGGTAGGGGGAGGAGGACAGGGGAGACCCGTATCAGTGCCAGGGAAGGAGTTCCCTGGCACTGATAGTGCCTACCACCATGGTTTTTGTGGCGGTACGGAAACCACGGAAACCATGGCGGTGGGCGGGGTCAAAATGCCATGGGTGGCCTAGTGACGGCCGCCGGCTTGGAGACAGGCTGGAGACTGCAGTCTCCAGCCCAGCGGTCATTACTGCCATGGCGGTCGGTGTGTTAACTTGGCGGTTTGGCTTTGGCCAAACCGCCAATGTCATAATAGTGGCGGTATGTACCGCCATCCTGTTGGCGGTACTACCGCCACTATTACACCGACTGCCGGGGTCGTAATGACCCCCTATATCTTTATCCACCCCCATATCTGACATGCCAGTCCACAGTTTGGATCTGTCAACTGTGTCAAAGGCACAAGACAGATCCATAAAGGCTAAATGTACACTGCCTTTCTTTACCGTAGTGTATTTTTGTACATCAAAGTCAGGTTAAGCGCCTGTTCAATTGTTCTTAGCCCTGGTCGAAACCCATACTGTACCTTTGATAAGCAATTGGTCTCCATGGCCCAGTTTCCAAATGTATTTAATACCACTCTGCCTAAGATCTTAACAGAGCTATTCAAGAGGGAGATTAGGCGATAGCACTGCAGGTCAGCCCTATCCCCCTTCTTAAAGATGGGCACAATAATCACCTCTCTCCAGGTATCTACCAGGGGGTCCATCAAGGCAGATCTCAGATCGTTAGTGAGTAGTGGCCCCCAAAATTCTGGCACGGTTTTATATATATCAGCTGGAATTCTGTCCGGTCTGGGAGCTTTAGCTGAAGCACAATCTTGGATGGCATGTAATACATCAGATACTTTTACTGAATTACAGAAGGATATACCTAAGGAAACATTTCTCCCAGTGTAGGAACCATTCATTTCTTCCTGGGAGACATTAATTTCTGTTTTAAAAATGTTTTAAAAGTGTTCCACTCAAGCTAGCGCTGGAACAACAGTATCCATTACAGCATTATCCTTGTCGGCCAATGGGGTGGAATTAATCACTTGTCAGAAAGCCTTCATATCTTTGCTATTACTAGCTTCAATTAACTTGTCCCAGGCATTGTCCCTCATTTCTTTCTTCCTGGCAGCAAGGGTGGCCTTATATGTCTTTCTTGCCACGTTAATAGCAGAGTGATTACATGGGGCAAAGCTAATAATCTTCTTTAAGTCTCTAAGTGCAGACGGGCATGCATGATTAAACCAGGGAGGACTTCTATATTTACTAATATTTGGGCACTGTAGCTTGTCAGCCATATAACTTATTAAGTCAGAAAATGCCTCAAAAATTTCATGCGAGGGGTATGCTTCCCCAAAGCAGTCATGACCTCTTCTTTCATATTCGTCATAAGATCTCTATGGAAGTTATATTTATCAATTTTACCCCACTTGATGGTCAAGCCTTTCTGCCCATTGGGCCTCAGCGCAGGCTGCTGTACGTCCGCACTAGAGCCCTTAACCAAACCTATCCTAGTTTCTAAGATTAGAGGGTTATGGTCACTCTTGCAAATTAGCACCACCCTGAACTTCCCTACAAAGGAGATAAGATTTCTTGAGTAAACTATAAAATCAATTGTGGATTGAGGTCTATCACCCACGAACGTGGGGACCCACTTAAGTTAAGAAAATCAAGGAATTGGCGGCCAGCATTTGATTAAGCGCATTCCCATAAGGGGTATATTTTAAATGCTGCATAGGGCAGTCATATTCATTCAATAATCCACAACAATCTAAAAATTCAGGTTCACACAAGTGGACATGATAATCACCGGCTTAGATAATCATAAATTCCTTCTTACTTCCATCCAGAGCCTTATGCAACCTAGTCTCAAGACTATCAATCACACTGGTGTCTGATGGATCGAAGACATTATTATAATAATTTATCAACAAAACATCATGTGTCTCATTTGGTTTAAGGAGAAGAACCAGATAATGTGGCGCTATGTCAATAACACGTGCATCTACCCCTTTTACAGATACAGATATGAATGTGACCAAACCTCCCTTGGCCCTTCCCGAAAGTGATTTAATTGCAGGAGCACAATAGTTGGTAAAGCCATTTATGTAGGGAGGGTCTAAAAGCCAAGTCTCTTGACAACAGATGTATAAGTATAGGCCCACAAGCCCTAACCATTCTGGATTATCCAGTTTATTCTTTAGCCCTGCCACATTCCATGAGATAATCACAGGGGTTACAGTAGCAATGGAGTTTGTTGGTTTAGAGGGCTGCGGATGAAGTGAAGAAGACATATCTGCCTCCGGATCTCCACCAAGGGTATTACTAATTACTAGTGGTCAATCCAATTGCACCAAAGGGTTCAGAGGCTCAAAGCTATTGGATAAAGACAGTGGGCAGTCGAGAGGCTTGGACTGAGGGGGGATGTAGGGTTTCTGCTTAATTGGTTTAGCGAAACAGGACTGCAGGGCCTGAGGTCTGATGCTATTAAAAGATGTCAGCCCTTGTACTCTGATAGGTCCCAGATCTAGTGTTGACGTTAAGAAATGGTGATACAGGGTACTGACTAACTGCAGGTTCCAACAATTAATAACAATACAGTCCCCTGATGACGTTTTACTAGTTAAACCAATCTAATGTACAGTTCTCATTGTTAAAATTTCTCTAGAAAGATCTGATCTCCAACCCGAATACTTCCTGCCCAGTGCATGACCTTATTTAACAATGAAGTGTGGGACTCAGGGTGCGAGAGGTATAACCTGGGTACATTTTCCAGGATTATAATATAAGGGGCACATGCCGGAGTGATACACGGATAAGAGGCCCTCGTATTTTAAGTCACGGGATATGGGAGGCTTGCCTGGTTTGTAGTGGGTACCTAAGGTACTTACACCTTATACCAGGTCCAGTTATCCTTTATTAGTGAAATTAAGGCAGTGTTCTAGCAGCTTAGGCTGTCTAGAGGTAGCTGTAGCAGAGCAGCTTAGGCTGAACTAGGAGACATGCAAAACATGCAAAGCTCCTGCAATATCACTAAAGTTACACAGTACTCATACACAATAAAATACAATACTCAGTGTTACCAAAAATAAAGGTACTTTATTTTAGTGACACAAGGCCAGAAATATCTTAGAGGCAATACTCCTTCTGGAGGTAAGTATTATACACAATATATACACTAGTAACCAAAATTAGGTAAGTAAACAGTCATAGATTAGTGCAAACAGTCGAAAATACAATAGAGTGCAATGGGCCTTGGGGCAACACAAACCATATACTAAAATAGTGGAATGTGAATCTCGAATTCCCCCCTCGGCAAGTGTAGGGTGTACAGGGGTGCTGGGAGTGTAAGAAAACACCAAAGGTAAGTAATGTGCCCCACCCTAGAGCCCAGGAAAGCAGGAGTAAAGTACTGCAAGTTTCCTCAGGACACACTACAAGTCATGATAAGAGATTTTGCAAGAACCAAGCAAGACTGCAATCAGAAAATGCTGGATTCCTGGACCTGAAGACCTGTGAAGAGAGGAGACCAAGTCCAGAAGTCGCAGAAGATTCCAGGAACCTGCCAACCTAGAAGATGGTGCAAAAGTGGATTTTCCGGTAAGAAGAAGAGTACAGTAGAGCACCAAAGAAGATGGCTGCAGGTTCCTGCATGGTGCAGGAAATGTCCCACGTCGAGTTGTTGAATGCAGGCTGTTTACACTGCAGGATTCCCCCAACAAGCTTTGGTTCATGCAAGTACGCGGTTTGCATCAAAATGGAGCTGCTTGGGCCCAGTAGGGACCTGGGGGTCTCACCTCGGAGTGAGGAGACAGAGGGGGCTCTCAGCACTTCAGAGAGCCCACAGAAGACCAGGCAGCACCCATGTGAGTCCCATGACACGGGGACAAAGAAGATGCAAAGTGCGGTCATTGCAGCACAACAAAGGAAGGTCCCACGCCACCAGAGAAAAACTCAGCGAGTTGTGCATTGCAGGATGGAGTGCTGGGGACCTGGGCTACAAGGTGAATGAAGAATTCTTGGAAGAAGTGCACAGAAGCCCAAGGAGCTGGAGATTATGTGGTGCACATGGGTTCTGTCGCAGCACGGGGAGGCAAGCTCTTACCTTCACCAAATGTGGACAGCTGGACCTTTGGACAGTCTGGGTCACGTTGGTCCACCACCTGTGTTCCAAGGAGCACGCTCGTCGTCAGGAGAGGAGTCCCAGAGTACCGGTCGTCGTCGCAGAAGGGTGCCTGCAGGAGCAGGGAAGTGACTCTGTCACTCCAGGGAAGATTCCTTCGGTTGTTCTGGTGCAGGATGAAGACAGGCAGTCCTCATAGCGTGCACACCTTTGAAACTGTTGCAAACACTGGCTGGAGCTGAAGTTGCAGGTCACAGGAGTCGTTCTGGATACTTTGTTGCAGTTACAGCAGTTCCTGGAGCAGTCCGCGGTTGATCCGATGGTCAGAAGCTAAAGCAGAGCATGCAGAGGATTCCTGGAGGAGTCTTGCAAGCTCAATCTGACGAAACACTCAGAGGGGAGACCCTAAATAGCCCTGATAGAAGGATTGGCTACCTACCCAGGTATGCACCTATCAGGAGGGGTCTCTGATGTCACCTGCTGGCACTGGCCACTCTGCATTCCTTTGTCCAGTTTTGTGCCAGAGCAGGGACTGGGGGTCCCTGAACAGGTTTGGCCTGGCTTATGCAAGCAGGGCACCATCTGTGCCCTTCACAGCATTACCAGAGGCTCTGGTAGGCTACCCCTCCCAAGTCTGTAACACCTATTTCCAAATGGAGAAGGTGTAACACCTTCCTCCCAAAGGAATTGCATTGTTCTGCCTTCCTGGGATTGAGCTGCTGAGTCCACAGGAGGGCAGAAACCTGTCTGCGAGGTGGCAGCAGCTGGGGCTGCAGGGGAAACCTCAGAGAGGTGGTTTGGCAGTACTGGGGGTCCATGGTGGAGCCCCCAGGATGCATGGGATTGCCCCCCCAATACCAGATTTGGAATGGGGGGACACTTCCATGATCTGAAACACCTGACATGGCCATATTCGGAGTTACCATTGTGAAGCTATATATATATGTATTGACATATATCTAGTGCATGCGTGGAAAGGCATCCCTGCACTCACGAAGTCCAGGGAATTGGCCCTTGATGGCGTGGGGGCACCTTTGCTAGTGCAAGGGTGCCCTCACACTTAGTAACTTTGCACCTCACCTTCTGTAAATGAAGGTTAGATATATAGGTGACTTATAAGTTACTTACGTGCAGTGAAAATGGCTGTGAAATGGTGTGGGTACTATTTCACTCAGGCTGAAGTGGCAGTCCTGAAGAAAGGTTTGTCTGAGCTCCTTATGGGTGGCAAAAGAAACGCTGCAGCCCATAAGGAACTTCTGGAACCCCAATGCCCTGGGTTCCTAGGTATCGTGTACTATGGACTTATAAGGGAGGTCCAGTGTGCCAATTAAAATTGGAATATGGAGTCAATAAACTATAGTGACTAATTTGGTAAGTAGAGAGAGCATAAGCACTGGAGTTCTGGTGAGCAGAACTTCAGTGACACAGTTGAGAATACTGACAAAAGACACATTAGCCCACAAACTATGAGCACTGGGGTCCTGGCTATCAGGATCCCAGTGAGACAGGCAAAACACACTGACAAATAGGGCTTTAACTTTGAGCACTGGGGTCCTGGGTAGCAAGATCCCAGTGAGACAGTAATAACACACTGACAGACACTCACAAACAGGCCGAAAGTGGGGGTAATCATCCTAGAAAGAGCCTACTTTCTCACAATGGGATTCCGCAAGAATAGAGACACTGGGTTGTTGAATTCTGAGAGGAGGTGAACTACGTTTGCTCCACAGTTGACATGTGCAAGATGAGTTTTTAACCTTCCACTCGGTGAGAACATTTAAGTATTACTGTGACAGTGCAGATCACACACCACAGATGCCCTAACACTGTTAATGAAATCTGCAAAAATTCAGTGACGGTTTAATTCAATGCTGATAGAGATGACCAAAAAGACCCTGGCAACTCAGAGAGGATTGTGCGGGTGATGTGGGTGAATGGCTAATTGATAGAGAATGGCCAAACACAATCGGCCAACTGACAAGGGTCTACAGCATGCAGGATTTCCAATTTTTCAGGGTCACATATTGCATAGATCATATTTGACACCCAGCTGTCCCCACAAAATGTTTGCAGGTGTGCCAGATAGGTTCTAGCCATTCCACTCGCAAAACACAGACCCACTGGATACCTATTGGAAGGGGACATAGTATCAATCATATGTTACCAACATTCTTACTTTTATACAGAGAGCAGTGGAACTGCTAACTGTCCGTAAATCAAAAACGTACTTGCTACGGAGGTCAAAGAAAAATAAAATGCAGTGCAGATTTCTAAATCCAGTCCTGTTATTAGCCAACAATAAACTTCTAACAGCAGGGAAGAGGGACGCTGGTTCACATCCAGCTGAGTAAGAGAAGGAACTTACCAAATGGTTCGAAGGAGAAGGGGCATCACTGGCTTATGTTAAAAAGAAAGTGGGTAAGTAGGTGATGGGAATGTAGTGGGATCACCCAGTACTAAAGCTGGCAAGACAAAACACTGATAGATCCATTCCAGTATTTTGTTTTTCTTCAGAAAAGCAATGCAACCAGAATAGTTAATGCCTGGGCACCGAGTGACTAGTGCACTTTATAAATTCCTTGATTGATTGATTGATTGACATGATCCTTCTCTCTGGCACTATAACTGAGAAGGTGAGAAGTGCAGGGAGAGGTGTTCAGCTATGCATCAATGGGGGTAACACTGAAAGATCCACAAAAACTCTGTAGAGAAAGGATGTTGGGTAGGCACTTACTTTAGGATGGGACCAACACTGCCCAGAATACTTCCCCATCTATTTACTGGAATGTATTGTAGGTTGCTATTAGAAAGCGCTTGATGTAACTGGTGGCTTTCCCCAAGAAGGAAACCGACGAGGCTGCAGTCAGAACTTGTGGGCTGAGTAGAACCATAACCATTCTGCTTCTACAGCAGACCTACAAGCATTTATTGTGGCAAGAGGTCAATTGAGAGCACTCCTGATTCAAAAACTCATAGCAAGTGAACTAGTTATTGCAGTGGGCACCCCCTCCCCCACTCCCCGGCCACAGGTTCAGGTTCCAGCCTTACAATGTCGATGAAGCGACCACCAGAAAAGAAGAACAGAATAGTGGATTTAATAGCATCCGTCTGAAGAACTTCTCGATAAGAATGCAAAAAGAATAGTATTTTATTATTATAAAAGATTGAGTAGTAAAAGTGTAATGCTTTTGTTCCTGCGGCTATTTTGACTTTTTATGGCTATTGACAAGACATTCATACTGCTCTAAAACCTGGACAAAGCGATCAAATGGCAAATTGTAGTTAGTTCCCTGCGCAAACAATATGTGAGAGTACAAAGCTGCTCTTCTCATGTGCCCTTCTCCGTGATTAAGGAAACACTGTTGGAGAGAGATGGCGCCAAAGCACCCAGAGGGCATACTGAATGTGCACATGAATTTACATAATAATGAACCATGCTTATAGCCCTAGTGATAGAGCACAAGATGAAGCTACAGCCTCTTTCTCCTGATTATCAAATGTCCTTTCACATCTTTTTTGGCATCATATTTTGTGAAATCTCTAGCGCTTTGTCCCTTCCCTATTACAATCTCAAGAGGTTGCCTGCCATGAAACAACGTATTGCGCCTTTTTGACATCAAAAGACAACACATGCTCTGACGTCATTAGCTTTTAGACGTCATCACGTATAGTGACACCACAACCTTATAACCCTCTAGTACTGATATCAACTGAAGTGATGACACGAAACGACTGCAGAAAATAAGTAAGCTATGGGTGGAAGGACTGAATTCATCTCATCTTTCACACCCTTTTAGCCCATGTAGACACCACATGACAGAAGTTGAAATAACACGAAACAATCTTTGGGCCCCTTCTGACTCCATAAGAAGTGAAAGGCTTCTTATATACCTGCCCCTCTCTCCAAGAGAAAAAATATATAATTCTTTTTTACAGTTCAGTTCTGCTGAGTTGCTGCTGTACAGCATCAAATGTGCTCCTGATTTAACATTTCCATAACCCCTAGAAAAGCTTTTTCAACTCTTCTGCTATAATGTGATGTAAATCTTGAGCTAAACGTAACGCAACTTGATGCTTTCGGGTACAGGTGCGGTATATAAAAATCATAACATTTTCCAAATAGAGATATTTCAAAATATAGGACTTCACTACAATATTACAAAATTGAATAGAGCTTTGGAGCTGGCAAAATCAGCCGCTAAAGCAGGGAAAGGCTATATGCAACCGTAATGGCAAACCATCTGTAGTGAAATTGGTTACATGTCGTGGTAGCGTCCACAAGTTGCTGCGGGCAGGTAGCTAGCAACTGGAACAAATTATGTAGGAATGAGGACAAAAGTTACATCATCGAATATATGCGCATGTAAAATGCGGGAGACAGAAAGTAGACAGGCACAGAGTAAAATAAACGCGCTTTTAGTAGCACGTGTCAAGTCCAAACTTTGCTCTTAGCGCGGTGACTTTGCCAGAGAAGTTGCTCGGTGTGCGTGCTAACACAGCCGGGACGAACAATGCACAGTTGTTTAGAGGTCGTACTCGCGATCAGAAATCTGCAGCACGTGCCAGAACAGTGGCTGGTACTCTGGGCATCATGCCCTAAGCAGTTGGAAAGGGGCGCGAGCAATTCTACACAGTTTGCGTGCCAAGGACTCGGCAGAAGACCCAGGAGGAGAGAACAGTAACGTTCCGCAGAAGCATGTGACCACACTCACAATTCCGGCCATAAATCAAAGGAGTCACTGGGAGAATTAGGTCACAGTAGGTCTACAAAGACAATCCAAGCCAACATCATCAAGGAATATTCTGAAATGTCTGTAGTTGGTGATTACTAGACATGCAGGACTAAGCAAAAAGAGCTATTTTTTTTTTTAGGTTTCACCTGCACAGTAATTGATATGTACTTGTGAAATGTCTTGCAAATAAAACATTCTTAAAAGGGACTTAGATCCCGCCCATTACTTCCCATTAGTTTGGCTCCCGCTTCACTCATGTTTCCTTGCTTCCTATTGGTTAGCAGCTCCTCCCGGTTCCTGCTTCCTCCTGAGGCTCATATGGAGTATGGACCAAGCAATGCTTCCTGTGGCAGGGTCCTTTCAGTGGTCAGCAGGCTCCTGAAGGTACTCTTTTTTTAGGTTGAGCGCGCAAGCGCTTTGACCTGTAGTAAGCATTGTGGGTTTTTAACCACGACTACCGCATGCCCATCACTCACACTGTCACTCACACTCGTTCGTGGGCTTGTTTGAAAAAAATCCTTTGTTATCATTGGTAAATGCTTCACGTTTGTCCCTCCTTGGGGCAGTTTTGTTACTGCCTTGGAGACTGCTCCTGTTACATGGATAATTGCACGATTGAGGATAGTTTGACCGGGAGCGAACTTTTTTCAATAGAGGTGTTGAGAACATGTCTTCTCCAAAGTCTTGCTCCCTTCTTCTGAAGATACTTTCTGAGTCTATGTACAACAGCAGAGGTCCCCAGACCATGGATGTCGTAGTGCACACTGCAATGGGCATATCGAGACTCCATGTCAACCGGATGAGCACAGGCCGTTGACAATCTGCATGCGAGACAACAGCACTGAGTACGATCTCTACCCTGTGTTAACCCCAGGGTTGGTCACAGACTCAGGGGTAAAATGTACGTCAAAGGCTGAGACTTTGCAAATAACAATCTTTTAAGCTGCACGACTCGTCTGTCAGATAGCTATTACTACATTCATCCCTGCATACCCAATTGCCTGGAAGTCTGTGATAAGCAGTGCAAGACGTAACTGGCAGTATGTTTAAATAGTGCTTTTTGGTGAAACCTTGTGTTTCTGGTACCAGCAGTAAGAATACTAAAACATGTACTCTGTATTCTCCGCTCACACGAATGGACCTACACTTCTGCGTATTTAGTGCGATTTGGCTAAAAAGTCAGCACTACTTGAAGATCACTTTCATATACTGCTGCTTGAATGACAAATAGCCAGTTTTCACGTATTGGCTTTTGGTACAACTGCGGGTTGCATATTGTAATTTTTGAGATCCCGCATTGTTAAAGGCAAAACTACAAGTCCTAGAATGCAAACTGCTTTTGGATACAACTACAGCAGCTGTTGAAGGTGGTACACATGACGTCATGCACTTTTCATGACTTCATCTGAGCTTATCCCACTGGGGCTGTTGTCAGCAGTAAAAGTGCCTCCAGTCGTTGCCAGACCTGTAACAGACATTGGCCCACATTACAACCCTGGCGGTCCAAGACCGCCAGGGCTGTTCCGGAGGAAGCACCGGCAACAGGCTGGCGGTGCTTCACAGGGCATTACGACCGCAGCGGAAGGGGATTACAAGTCTCCCTACCGCCAGCCTTTTCCTGGCGGTTGGAACTGCCAGGAAAAGGCTGGCGGTATGGGGAGTAGGGGGGCCCTTTGGGGGCCCCGAGCAGGTTTTCACTGTCTGCTATGCATTTGGAGCCGGCTCCCGTGTTGCGGCCGAGATCCCCGCTGGGCGGGCGGGCAGAAACTAGGTTTCCGCCCGCGGCCCAGCGGGGATCTCCTAATGGCCGCAGCGGGAGTGCGGTTGCATTGGCGGCCGCCCGGCTGTCCGATCTTGGCAGGCGGCTTCAGCCGCCCGCCAAGGTCGTAATGAGGGCCATTGTCTGTTTAGGTAAGGCTGAAGTGCTTTTGACACAATGGTTGTTGTTTTTGCTGGTTAGGTGTAACTTTCTATATTGACTAGCTAGTCAGCTAACAAAAGTGGGTCTTCTTCCCATCTGTGCAATGCTGCCTCCCCTTGTGTCTTCTGGGTGCAGATTGTAAGGTGGCGCTTTCTGCTTCCTCAAAGTTACATCCACTGTACATTTCCTGGGCGTATACCACTCAAGAAACAAACGTTGAAGTATACAGATTCCGTCTTGCCCTTCCAATCAGAATAGGTATTGTGGGCATACAACTCAGTGAGCGGTCAACATTGAAGTCAGAGATGGACAAATTTCCAATTATTTACATAGTGCATTTAATGTGAAATTCTTGAAGAAGGATATGTTTGGAGGAGTGTCCATACAAGTAAGTAACCACAACTCCTAGCCTAAAGTGCACACAGTACAAACAATAAATGAATGTCCAATCTAATATTTTATTTCGAACTGTACACATTCACACGTTCAAAGGAATGACAACTTTCACAAGCAATCGCACAGTCCGTAGAGGTCAGGGCTCTAGTAGTTGTCAGGCGCAACCCATTCCCAACCTCTCGCTTATGTGATTGGGGTTTTTCCCCCATTCACTGGTGGCCGTATCCAGTGAATGCTCACTAATAGGCCATACTCAAGAGTTCCCTTTGAGTCTTAGGAATTAGTCAAAAGCGTATATGGTGCTGCAGCACATTCTGCAGCAAACCCCCTGGGGCCTGTAGGCCCAATTCAAATCTTACCCCCTCCTGCAGCATGGAAGCATTCGGCGTTACAGTGGTGCTCTGAGCACAGGCACTCGTAAGATCTGATCCTGCTCCAGGAATCATTCCACTTTCAGCACATGTGGCAGATACCAAGTGCAGGGAGGGAATTCAATCCTTCGTCTCCCAACTGAAATCTAGCGAGGGTGTAACATCCTCCTCTGTGTCCTTTTGGCCCTCGAAGGTCAGTCAGGGCAGATCTCCCTGGGCTGGCTCAACCCACTTGTCACAATCTCACCCTAGTCCAGGGCGATGGGCTGAAATCCTTGGCGAGTTAGTACTGGCACCCACTCCTGGTATATGAGGTTGCAATAAGACATCCAGAAAAAACATAAATTCCTCCGGTGCAATTGTCCACACTATGGTGGCACCTCCTGCCACATGGGGTCGCCGCCAAGGTGTTCACGAGTCACATTTATTGCCAAGGTGGCCCCTATTGGCATATGGGGTCTCGACTATGTGGCAGTGAGGGCTTGGGGCTCCCTGCATAGTGCGCACTGCACGGCTCAGTCAACGGCTGCCTTATCTCAGCATCCGGGATCACCAAAAACAATCCTACACATGGGCTAATGCCCAAACGGTGCATAGCCTAATCCTCACAGTTTGCACAAGGAGTCCTCACAGTAGATCTCACTACTGGACCTTGCTTCCTCCAACGCTTTTCTCTTCCTCACAGAGTACACTGGTCTTGCTAAGCAGGCTGGATCAGCCGCTGGCGCTCCAGGCTCCAGAGCAGGTGATCTTTGTTTTCCCTGGGTGATGACCAGTAGGGAGACTAGCAGGACTTCGCACCAAGTCCTTGTCACAAGCAGAAGTCTTGCAGAGCTTCCCCTCCTCACACAGCCAGTCTGGCTGCTTGGCAGATGACAAAGATTTGGGGTCTCAACCTCTCCTTCTTATAGTCCTTTTTCACACACCAAATGTGATTTTGGGTCTGAGTCTTTGAAAATGTATTCTGGGGTTCTGCGTCTTTTGCATTGTATATTTCTCGTTTTCTTCTTTTTTCCTGAAAGAATGTGTATCACAGCAGGCAAGGCCCTGAAGCTGATTGACCGAGAACACACAGGAGTGACCAAAGTCCACACCTGAATGTCAGACACAGTGATATGTACATTCATAGGTTAATCCCGGTCTCCCAGCCCTACTCTTTATGATTTCCTTATCAGACCTATCTCCTTTCCTGAGATGTGTCTAGGCCCCATTCCTTGTGATCTATTACTGAATCAAAGAGCAAACCTTTGAAGGGTGATGAGAGAGACCCTTACTCCCTTCCTCCCTTCATCCAGTATACCCCACCCAGCTCACAGGAATGCAATAATCCACAAATCTGACTGTGGGGATTCCTCTCCTTTTCATGTGCCTACCAGGCAGACCTGGGCTTCCCAAAATGGAACCTAGAGTCGTCCATGTAATTTACCATTGTAGGCACAGTTGCATTCAGTGTACTTTCTCAGCACACTTCTCTCCAGTACTGTTACTTCCATGCAGTGTGCCCCTAAAGCTACACATGCATTCAGCACACATTCAGTCTACTGCTCAGTATTGAAGCCTTTTGGTAATGTACCAGAGTGTGTTATTTACAACCACACACTCTGCCAGCAAACACATTCACCATGTGCATGCTGCACAACACTTCTCCCTTTATGTATTGTACTTCATGCATGCAAACACACCCCCAGCACATGCTTCTATTGGGTGCACACTGCACATTACTACATCTTTCATTGCATGTATTCCTCTCAGGCATTAATACTTAAGACATGCATTAATCCCACATGTACTCTACCATACAGCTTTATCCACACAAATGTCCAGTGCAGGGTCACAACTCCTGTGCTGCTCAGGACTTAACATCTGCCTGATGTAGGCCAATAAAGACTTAAGCACACTGCAGTAGAACTTTAAAAAAGGTAAGTGAGCCTGTAGGTGCCTCACTTCAGTGACACAGGGTAAAAAGGACCTATTCACTTCATGGCATGCTGTCACCACCACGCTTGTGTTGCTTAACTCTTATTGAAGGCGGTAGCCTTCCACCGCTATGGGGGTAGCACTTTAGGCACCCATCCCAGTCCAACAAGACCCTAGTCTGTGAGACAAACCTAGGTAATGGTGCACACACGATCCTAGAGCAAAAAAATAGCACTAGGGACAGAGCCCACAGTACAGTTGGGCACTCAGGGCAGGCATACACACCTTTAACCTGCAGAGGATTTTTCGGTACCAACAAAGGCTCACCCAGGCAATGGTTGAAATACTCCACAGAGGAGTCGATGTTATCAATTTTGTGTTCTGATTTAGAGGAGCCATCTAAACCCTTCAGCACAACAAGGACATTTATTAGGCTTTTCAAGTTTTTTGGATGCCATTTCTTTTGTAAGGACGATTTGACAAAAACTACTGAATGATGATCTGTCCAGGTCGAGAGGACGGTTAGCTAAGTGGAAGGAGTACCATAAAAATTAATCAAGGCTAAATAGTTCAAAGATATTAACAATCAGAAATGAAGGATTGAGATGGAATTGTCCACATGAAGGTTAAGGTCTCTTAGGATAATAGTCAGAGCCTATTGTAATTTTACATCAGAAGACTGTGAGGTCCAGAAACCGTGCACCATGGCTGTTTATTGAGAGGTAACACCAACCGGGGCCCGTCTTTTAGGGCGTAAGGGCCAAGCCCCCCCCACCTTTTGCCCCTAATGAAGAGTGGCTGTCAGGCTGAGCAAAGGTCAGCCTGACAGATACTCTTCATGTTCATCTCAGGCAGCCAGGAGCTATACGTGAGATTTGTGCAGACTCCTGGCTGAGCTGAACTTTGCTGGGCTGAAGAGGTCACAGCTCCTTTTTGGCTATTTGGGGTAGTTTGCGCTTAGGCCTTCATACCTTTTTGTCCACATAAGCTATCCACGCCAAATTTGCGTCCTTTTTTTCCAACATCCAAGGGATTCGAATGGTACCCATAGTTTGTGGTTTCCCCTGGAGGAGACCAAGAAATTAGCCAAAATACAGTGAAAATTTAGTTTTTTCCAAAAAAATGGGAAAAAGGGCTGCCGAAGAAGGCTTGTGTTTTTTCCCCTGAAAATGGCATCAACAAAGGGTTCTGGTGCTAAAATCACCATCTTCCCACCTTTCAGGAACTTGAATCAGAAAACCACATTTTTCAACACAAAATTGGCATTTTACTGGGACATACCCCATTTTAACTATTTGTGGTGCTTTCAGCCTCCTTCCAGTTAGTGACAGGAATGGGTGTGAAACCAATGCTGGATCCCGGAAAGCTAAACATTTCTGAAAACTAGACAACATTCTGAATTCAGCAAGGGGTCATTCGTGTAGATCCTACAAGGTTTTCCTACAGAAAATAACAGCTGAAATAAAAAAATATTGAAATTGAGCTGAAAACAACAGCCATTTTTCTTTATGTTTTACTCTGTAACTTTTTCCTGCGATGTCAGATTTTTTAAAGCAATATACCGTTATGTCTGCTGGACTCTTCTGGTTACGGGGATATAAAGGGCTTGTAGGTTCATCAAGAACCCTAGGTACCCAGAGCCAATAAATGAGCTGCACCCTGCAGTTGGTTTTCATTCTATACTGGGTATACAGCACTTCATTTGCTGAAATATGAAGAGTGAAAAATAGGTATCAAGAAAACCTTTGTATTTCCAAAATGGGCTCAAGATAAGGTTTTGAGGAGCAGTGGTTATTTGCACATCTCTGAATTCCGAGGTGCCCATACTAGCATGTGAATTGCAGGGCATTTCTCAAATAGATGTCTTTTTTACACACTCTCTTAGATTTGGAAGGAAAAAATGTACAGAAAGATAAGGGGCAATAACACTCGTTTTGCTATTCTATGTTCCCCCAAGTCTCCCGATAAAAATGATACCTCACTTGTGTGGGTAGGCCTAGCGTCCGCGACAGGAAATGCCCTAAAACACAACGTGGACACATTCCATTTTTTGACAGAAAACAGAGCTGTTTTTTGCAAAGTGCCTACCTGTAGATTTTGGCCTCTAGCTCAGCCGGCACCTAGGGAAACCTACCAACCCTGTGAATTTTTGAAAACTAGAGACCTAGGGGAATCCAAGATGGGGTGACTTGTGGGGCTCTGACCAGGTTCTGTTACCCAGAATCCTTTGCAAACCTCAAAATGTGGCTAAAAAAACACATTTTCCTCACATTTCGGTAACAGAAAGTTCTGGAATCTGAGAGGAGCCACACATTTCCTTCCACCCAGCATTCCCCCAAGTCTCCCGATAAAAATGATATCTCACTTGTGTGGGTAGGCCTAGCGCCCGCGACAGGAAATGCCCCAAAACACAACGTGGACACATCCCATTTTTGACAGAAAACAGAGCTGTTTTTTGCAAAGTGCCTACCTGTAGATTTTGGCCTCTAGCTCAGCCGGCACGTGGGGAAACCTACCAAACCTGTGCATTTTTGAAAACTAGAGACCTAGGGGAATCCAAGATGGGGTGACTTGTGGGGCTCTGACCAGGTTCTGTTACCCAGAATCCTTTGCAAACCTCACAATGTGGCAACAAAAACAAGTTTTCCTCACATTTCGGTGACAGAAAGTTCTGGAATATGAGAGGAGCCACAAATTTCCTTCCACCCAGCGTTCCCCCAAGTCTCCTGATAAAAATGATACCTCACTTGTGTGGGTAGGCCTAGCGCCCGCGACAGGAAATGCCCCAAAACACAACGTGGACAAATCCTATTTTTTGACAGAAAACAGAACTGTTTTTTGCAAAGTGCCTACCTATAGATTTTGGCCTCTAGCTCAGCCGGCACCTACGGAAACCTGCCAAACCTGTGCATTTTTGAAAACTAGAGACCTAGGGGAGTCCACGATGGGGTGACTTGTGGGGATCTGACCTGGGTCTGGTACCCAGAATCCTTTGCAGACCTCAAAATGTGGCTAAACAAACACGTTTTCCTCACATTTCGGTGACAGAAAGTTCTGGAATCTGAGAGGAGCCACAAATTTTCTTCCACCCAGCGTTCCCCCAAGTCTCCCGATAAAAATGATATCTCACTTGTGTGGGTAAGCCTAGCGCCCGTGACAGGAAATGCCCCAAAACACAACATGGACACATCCCATTTTTTGACAGAAAACAGAGCTGTTTTTTGCAAAGTGCCTACCTGTAGATTTTGGCCTCTAGCTCAGCCGGCACCTAGGGAAACCTACCAAACCTGTGCTTTTGTTAAAACTAGAGACCTAGGAGAATCCAAGATGGGGTGACTTGTGGGGCTCTGACCAGGTTCTGTTACCCAGAATCCTTTGCAAACCTCAAAATGTGGCTAAAAACACGTTTTCCTCACATTTCGGTGACAGAAAGTTCTGGAATCTGAGAGGAGCCACAAATTTCCTTCCACCCAACGTTCCCCCAAGTCTCCCGATACAAATGATACCTCACTTGTGTGGGTAGGCTAGCGCCCGCAACAGGAAATGCCCCAAAACACAACGTGGACACATCCCATTTTTTGACAGAAAACTGAGCTGTTCTTTGCTAAGTGCCTACCTGTAGATTTTGGCCTCTAGCTCAGCCGGCACCTAGGGAAACCTACCAAACCTGTGCATTTTTGAAAACTAGAGATCTAGGGGAATCCAAGATGGGGTGACTTGTGGGACTCTGATCAGGTTCTGTTACCCAGAATCCTTTGCAAACATCACAATTTGGCCAAAAAAACACTTTTTCCTCTCATTTCGGTGACAGAAAGTTCTGGAATCTGAGAGGAGCCACAAATGTCTTTCCACCCAGCTTTCCCCTAAGTCTCCCGATAAAAATGGTACCTCACTTGTCTGGGTAGGCCTGGTGCCCGCGACAGGAATAGATCACACAACGGTCAATGTTGGTCTTTACATTAGGCAGCTGTTGACCCTGGGGTGATCCATTCCTGAAGCAGGCACTAGGTGTAGGCACTCAAGTGGGGTAGTGTTTTTATCAGGACAGGAAAGGAATCACTGGGTGGTAGGAATTTTGTGGATCCCAGCATATTCCTGTAGTTTGTGTGACAGAAATGCGAGAAAAATAGAGTTTTAATTCAACATTTCAGCTTTGCAGGGTATTCTGGGTAAGAAAACTTTGGGGAATCCACACAAGTCACCCCTCTGTGGACTCCCCCGAATGTCTAGTTTCCAGAAATGTTTGGGTTTAGTGTGTTTCTCTATATGGCTGCCGAACCCAGGACCAAAAACACAGGTGCCTGCCTTACAAAACCAGTTTGTTTTGCGATAGATAATTTTGACGTCTCCACAATACGATTTGGGCAGTGGAATTTGGGGCTGAACTAAATTGGGGAGCTCCCAAGAGAGCACTCTCTCTCTCATTCTGCTTGCCGCCACATTCACCTGCTCTCTGGGTTGGGCTAACCCACTATTACCCGGTTGCACAAACTGCTTGCGAAGGGACAGCAGGACTGTCCTCATCACCTCCCTCATAATGTACTGGAAGAGGAGTTATCGAAGGGGACTCCTCCGACTGAAAAATCACTCCCAGAGTCTGCGCATTGTCCTATCCCTCAGATGCTGTCTCAGTATCCGATGTTTCAGTCTCTGATCCTGTGTCAGAGCTGTCCTCTATAACCGGAGTGACGGCAGCAGTCATCCATCAAGATGCCATCTTTGCTATTGGCTAAACTATTGCTCTAAAACACTAGCCTACGTAGACAGTCACAAAATCGATGGTATGTGTGAGATACGTGCAGCAGTAGAGGCCACTTTACCTGCGCTTCTTCTCTCAATCAGCACGTTCTTTCAAGACACTCAAAAAACACCTTGTCACATACCATTCGTCACAGTCTTTAGCACCTCCTGCGCCCAGTCCAACAATCATTATTGGTGATCCCACTCCCTCCTCCTCGGATTCCCTCATTTCCACCCAGCAAAAGTGCCCTTCATCTCTCCATAGCCGCCCTCCACCCCGCACACACCTTTCATTTGTATTATAGTGCAGGTAATGGCTGACTTTACTAATGTACTCAGCTATTTACATAAAATACAGATTTGCTCTTTGCAGTAGGCATATAAACCTTCTGCGCTTCTTTATGGCACTAAAACTGCCACTAGACAAGTCTGACCCTTTTGTAGCAGAAACATAATCGCAATACTTACTTGACTTTTTTATTGCTGCCTAAAAGCTACAGTTGAAAAGCGTCAGTTGAAGTATGTGCATTGCTTTGAAGACGCAAGCTGCAAATGCAAGACAACTGGTGGCAAATCTATATATAAATATAAATATATATATATATTTATATATATATATATATATATATATATATATATATATATATATATATATATATATATATTCACTTTTATATGTGGGTCTGGTTTTCCTGGGGGGCGATCGCAGCCCCCAGGGAAACCACACACATATTGACAAAAGTGATATATATATATACATATATATATATATATATATATATATGTATATCTACATAGATATTTCTATAGATAGATCTATAGATCTATATATATATATATATATATATATATATATATATATATCTATAGATCTATCTATAGATATATCCATGTACATAGATATAGCTACACAGATATATCTATATATATAGATCTATCTACATATATATATATATATATATATATATATATATATATAGATCTATTCTTTTTTTAGTTGTTGTATGGTTTCCTTGGGGGCCAAAATGTCCCCCAGGGAAACCCTACCACAACTAAAAAAAATATTGACCCCACAGGGGGTCGCCCTGCCCACGGGCGACCCCCTGTCCATTTATTTTTTTATTTTGTTGAAAAAAAAAAAAATTAGCCCCGGGGAAGGGGCGCGATCGCAGCTGCGATCGGGGGCCAGGAAACACTTTCAGGAAGGCCTTGTAAGAAAGGGGAGACTCTCCCCTTTCTTATGAGGCCTTCCCGAACGTGGGGAAGGCCGTTTGTGGCCGTTTTCCCCATTGGAGCAGGAAGCGGCCGCAAGGCCGCTTCCTGCTCCGATGGGGAAATCAACATTGTAACGTCAGCGAGCCGTCACAAAGGGGCGGGTGGGGGGCGGGGGGGACACGGAAGAGCTTCCGTGTCTCCCAGGGATAAAAAAAAAATAATAATCCTCGGGTGCGACGCACCCGAGGATTTATCAACCCCCACCCTGGTGTCGGGCACTGGTCGTGACCCGCACCAGGGAGGTAGTGACGCCCGCACTTAAGCGGTTAAGCCCTGAAGCACCCAGGGCGAGTGTCAATCAGTGACACCTTGTCAGAGTGGGGGTGGGGTCAGAAGTCTCACTGATCCCATCCCACCATATGACGAAGTTGGGCCTGCTGCCTTCCCTCACTGGCTGACCTAGGGTCAGCCAGTGAGGAAAGGCAGCAGTCCGAACCCCTCCTGGGACCTCTGAGCTGAAGGTAAGTGCATGTGTGTTTTTTAAATGAATGTTTGGTGCGTGCATGTATGTTTGAATGTTGATGAGTGTTGTGAATGGATGTGTGTGCATACATGAATAAATGAGTGTGAGTGTGCTTCCCGCCCCCCCACCTCCCTCCTAAAATTACCGGCCTCCACTGGGTAACACCCTGTCCCTGTTCAAAATGTGTGTAGATTCTTTTGGCCTAACGATCAGGAGAAGCATTCTTTTAAGGGGGTAGTGAGCCTTTCTCTTGAAGGCTGTTATTTGTTTATGAAGCAGTAGCAGTAACCTCCAGCAAAGCCTCTACCAAATAAAATGGGTAGAACCAGCACCCGTCTGGGCTACCCTACTGAAACAATGCCGCCACTACTTTCCAGGGCATGGATTTTTTAATAGGAAAGAAATGTTACTTTTCAGCCGGTCAAATATTCCTTATATTCTTTTGTTACAGAAAATATAAAATTATATCGGCTCAATTAATTACTGGGTATCTGCCACAGCCATATATAGTGAACCATAACAGGCCATTCAGATAAATATGGCCTAAAACAGTAAATTGAGAAGCAGGGGAAATAATGAACCGGAAATAATGAACCGTATCTGATGAGCTAAAAACAAGAATTTAATAGAACACTGGGTTTGCTTGAACCAGAGGTGCACATAGAAAGGCTGCAGAAGTTTGAAATCAGTAGGAGAAACAAGCCAAGAACAACAAACAGGGGTCATTGCCAGTATTGAAAAAAAAAAGTTTAAGCACAATTGTCTAGCAAAGGAATGCATAGCAGAAGTCATGTGGACAGGGGTGTAGCTTGGTCAGTAAGACTGAGGGTGCTTTCAATTTTCAAAATGAGATATACGGCTAAAATCCAGTATATGACAAGAAGGGTGCATGTGAGGGACTTGGGGGCAGTGTAAAAGAAGAGGAATTAGTAATGTTAGGGATACTATGTTAGAGAAAACATAATATTTTGTAACATTAAAAACATTTTTTTAAACTCTCAAAACAGAGAGATGAAAAGAGTGTGTGTGCATTTCAGTCTGTTTGTGTATGGTTTATTTTTTGTAGTTTTATATGGCGTGAGTGCAGCCCAAGGGCACTGGAGCAATTGATTAGTTACATTACAGAATTTCATTTTTTTATTTTAAGTTTAAAGTGATTTACGCAGAATCACAGGATGCTAAGCCGATGTCGACACTCATTGAACATAGTTCTCAGTTTGAAAGTCAGCAAACCATAACTCCATCTTCCCCCTCCTCCGCGAGATCCTGCATACTCCAACCCTCCTCGCCTACCATGCCCTGAATGTAATGGCCCAGCAGAAAGGGGGGAGTGGAGAAGACACTGCTTCTGGGCAGGGAAGGCCCCACAGGGGTGCAGAGGTGAGAAAGAGCCAGAGCAGCACCTGGCGCCCATTGAGGCTGCATCGCGGACACAACGACTCCCCCGCCCATCATAGCCCCGGGGCGATGGCCTGACAGGGGAGAAGTGAGGGAAAGGGCATGCTGTGGGCCAGTTAGCAGGCCCTACAAAAACAGCCCACAGGTCACCTTTAGGCCAAAGCCCGACCGCCCACCTTACCAATCCGAGCATGGTCACATCACCATACCCGACTGAAAGCAGCTGTACCCAACTATGTACCAGAAAATACAGTTATTAGTGGAGTGTAACACCCCAAAGTCCAAACACCACCCTGAAGCTACATCCCTGCATGTCAATTGACTGAATGAATAGAATGCTTTTCTTGCGCGCACACGTTTAATTCCACTTACACTGAACTAGCCACTAAAGCTGGATTCCGGAGCAGCGTACTGCTCAGCTTAAAGCGCTTCAATGCATTGCCATGGGCAAGAAGCACTTTGCAGATGAAACTACAATACAATTATATTATTTATTAGGCACAGGGACGAGCAGAGGCGGTTAGAAGGCAGGTGGCGTTTAAACAGGGTGAGCAATATTCTGTCCAACTCGTACATAAAACAAGTTGTGTCCAGCTGGCAGTGGAACAAGCTAGACTAGGGAGTACATAGCTTGTATCTGTATAACCACGTAGTGCCCCATAGTGACCAACAGTAAGAGGCCAGCTGGAATGGAATATAGCAGAAATAGCAAGTATTCGACAATACCAAAACATGCAATGCCCAGTTCGCCATTGCACCTAAACAGACGAGACCTTACTCACAGGGGAAGAAGGAAAGTCTCCATGCCACCATGTATGTGCCAAATTGAGGCATAGGGAAGCACTGAAAAGGTATGAGTACGACTACCGAAACTTTTAGCAACTATAAGCCGTTTAGTGAGATGCGTAGAAGTAGGACATAGGGCCCAGAAATCAACCAGCTTTCAGGGACCTTCTTCATGTCACAGGAGAATGGACAAAACGTTATACAGGTAAAGGAAACGTGCTAAAGCCGAGCGGCTGTAAGGGCAACTTAAAACAGAGGAATTGTATTACACTGTTTTTCTTACTCTGAACTGAGTTACTAACACTATAGTGTGGCTCCTAATCAGCTATGAAGGCCATTGTGTTGTAAGAAGGACCTTGCATGAGTGGCTGGCCGAGTGTTCCATTGTCAAGTGGTCTATGTGGGAAGCATTGCATATTCTGTGCAACGACCAGAAGGGTGCTCAAGTCTTGTCTCTGCCAGCTCGCCACTGGACATATGTATTTCTATGTTGCAGATGAGTGTCAGGTTGATAGAAGAGTTTTTTAATTAATTCAAAATGTGGCCATTGGAGAGAGGTGCTCTGCTGTATTTCCTTTATCTGTGGGGCAACTGGACTTTATCTGGCACTGCTTCTTCTTTGAGGCTTCTCATATAAGAGCAGGTTGCTGGTTCATCTGTGTTTGCCAGGTGCGGTCCATATGGGAGAGGGTTCACATGTGTTTTTATTACTTTTCAGAATTCCAGGATAGCTAAGAGCGATCCAGAGCTTGGAGCTCCATAATGAAAATCTAATCTGGCTTATGCACATCTCTGTGCACTGGGGGAAAGTCACAAAGCACTTCATGATATATCATTGAAATTTGCAGCTTCTCAGCCGCTTTACGGTTCAGGGTATAATCCCGTGGTTTTAGCCTCTACCTCCCACACAACAATGCGGTTAATACCCCAAACTTCTTCCTACCTTCCCTCAACAATGTTAAACATCTCATGTCTGCAGATCACTTAAAGGTAGTTGTCCATACTCTCGTGATTTCCAAACTTGAATTAGGGAATTTAGTATTGGCAGGTATGCCACAGTTTATTTTGGCTCTAGTCAAAGCAACACTCCCCTTGGAAGCCAGACTGATTACCTCCTCAAAAATTTTACCGACCTACCCTAATCCTGCATGAGCTCCATTGGCTACTAGTGAGTCCAAGAACATCAGTGAAACTGTGCTACATTACTTCCAAAGCAATCCTTCCCATCTTACGCGGACTAAGACTATTCTGAAGTCAGAAATCCCTACAGCTAGAGGCCTCCTGAGTCAGAACATCTGTCATCCAGAAAGATCCTTCCCTGGCAGTGCTACTAAGGCCTGTAACTCAGTGATTCTCAACAACAAAAGCCAGCCGTCCCTTCTTGCCGTTAGGAAGCACATAAACACTCATCTTTTCAGCTTCTTCCTGAACGAATCTGCTCGCTTCTGCCCTACTAATCTGAAATTAATTCTTATTCGTTCTTTGCAGCTCTGGCAGTTGTAAATAGGGACCCCAAATAACTTCAGGTGCTGTTGTGCTGTATGGTAATGTCAACTGAATGATAGTGTTCAGGCAGATGTCTAACAGTGCCTACAGTGGCGGCCCGTCCTTTAGGGCGGAGGGGCCTCGCCCCCCCCACGCCATGAAGAGTGTCTGTCAGGCTGAACAAAGGTCAGCCTGACACACACTCTTCATGTTCAGGTCAGGCAGCCAGGAGCAGACATGCGCTATTTGTGCAGACTCCTGGCTGCCTGAACTGAACTTTGCTGGGCTGAGGAGATCACAGCTCCTATGGGGGTGACCTCCTCGGCCCAGCAAAGGTACCTCGAGGCCCTCCCCTGGGTGACGAGGAAAGCATCACCAATTGACACTCTGCCTGGGCGCTTCAGTTTAAGCCCTGAAGCGCCCAGGGCGAGTGTCAATCAGTGACACTTCGTCACAGAGTGGGGTGGGGTCAGCAGTCTCACTGACCCCATCCCACTCTGTGACCAGGCTGGGACTGCTGCCTTCCCTCATTGGCTGACCTCAGGTCAGCCAATGAGGGAAGGCAGCAGTCCCAACCCTCCTGGGACCTGGAGGCTAAAGGTAAGTGTGTGTGTGTATGTATGTGTGTTATGTTTTACATTGAATGTTTGGTGTGCGCGTGCAGTGGCGGCCGGCAGCTTTGGGAGGGGGCGGGCGGGACACACACACACACACACAAACACACACACAGACTCATTCTTTCACACACAGACACGCACGCACACACGCTCATCCATTAACAACACTTATTCCATTCAAACATGCACGCACGCACCAAACATTCATTTTACAAGATCACACACATTCATTCTTTCACACAAGCACATCCATTAACAACACTCATTCCATTCAAACATGCACGCACGCACCAAACATTAATTTTACAAGATCACACACATTCATTCTTTCACACAAACACACGCATGCACGCACGCACATCCATTAACAACACTCATTCCATTCAAACATGCACGCACGCACCAAACATTCATTTTACAAGATCACACACATTCATTCTTTCACACACACACACACGCACGCACGCACATCCGTTGCCCATCTTATCTCTTTTATGGTCGCCTTTTCTACATTATTATGGGACCAGCGGTGAGTAGTGGCTGGCCTGGGGCCAGTCAGACCTTTGAACAGTCACGTAGGGCTCGAGGGCCCGCTGCTTAGAGCAGAAGCGTAACAGGGCCAGGCCCGTCTGCAGTTGTTTCAGTGCAAGATGCTTCCGATGCTTTTGCTGCAGGACCAGCGTATAATGTATTGGAACAGTGTTCCTGAGCACAGTGAGGCCTGGGATAAGAGCCTAACTATTGAAACGAATAAGATATTATGTACCTATTCTGTTGGCCTACCATTTAAATATAATGCATACACCTTAAATGAAAAGTAAATGCAAGCTAAATTAATCTGTGGAAATACACTCATCTGATAGGAAAGCATTGAGTTGGTAAATGCTTTCACTTGAGATGTTGTGTGTCTGACAAGAGGGTCAATGATGTGAATCCTGTTTGGTGAAGTAATAATGACATTAATATAGTGATATGAGCTCCCAGCCTTTAACAGAATGTGCTATGAATGTATAAGTCAACAGTTGGATAAAATAATTACACACCGCATAAGAGAGTCAGTGTCAGTTTAAAAAAATGATTGCAAACAATCTAAAATAAGTACTCCAGCAGCTTTTAAATTTGCCAATTAATGGCACACATTTAGTTCAAGTAACAGGTAGGAGGCCTGTTTCTTCTTTATTTGTCTACACTTCCTCTTCCTGCACAGCTCAGGGGACCCTCTCGTTCCCTGTCAGCCTGAGGCAGTTCAAGATCAGCATTAACCATTCAGGAGTGGTTGTGTTTTTAACAAAAAGTATGTGAACTATTTTGGTAATGTTATGAAAAGCTTTAGAACTTTGCTCCCAGTAGATCTTGTATGCCTCGTCTGTCATTTTGTCCTGAATTTTGCCTCTCCTCTGTCTATTTTAGTCAGTGCCCAGAATTTGTGGTCTTGTCAGGGGGTCACCCTAATCACTTGAGGACCGCTGGAATCTTCAAAATACTGAGAACCCTCCTACTAGTTGAGACATTGGGGACTAATTACAGCATTTTTATAACTTAAATCCCTGGCATAAAACTCTGATTTTGCATGCCCATATACAAGGAAACTCATGCCACACTGGTGGGGACTGTGTGGATCTGGGAGACTATTGTGTGCATGACCTTCCTTTGGAGCTGTCTGTCTGACTTATATGAGTCAAGTAGACACGCCAGCAGAGGGATAGAAGCTTACTGCCCTGTGTCACTTGGCAAACAGGGCTGTGATCTGCATGTACCCAGCAAGCTACAAGTGAGGCGGTGGCAGTGAATTAAGAGATACGAGTGCCAAATACGCCTGAGGCTCATCTTTGCAGGTATATGGCCAGGAGGTTGCTTTACTCTTTGTGGGTGTTTCCTTGTCCTGGATAGACATCACAAGCAAGCGCCTGATGTATGGTGGGCACGTGGATTAAAGGAGATTTTATGTGTGGAGAATTGTTTGTAAGGAGTTGCATGCCTTGCTAAAGAGGTATTTGCAAATGGAGTCGCCGGGACATTGGGAAAGAAGGTTTCCAACTTCCCCAACCATGGTGAATCTTAAGAAGTCTTACTGCAAATAAGTGGGCAGGATGTAACGGTACAGCTGGAACAAGGGGTTTGCAATTTGCTGCTGATACTAGGGCACCTCATTTAGGAGTACCAGACCACCAGCACAAGGCAGTGGCTAAATATTTCATATCTTTACAGGGTGACGACTGTTTTGTTCACTTTACATTTCATTTTCTTGCGTTGTTTATTTGTTATGGACAGTTAATTTAGGCTATTTTGTGCTGTTATCAAATGGTAGTCTTACAATGGCGACGGCAAGCTTGACCCAGCCACCATTATTCCTGTCTGTGGAGGGGCGTGCCTTTTAATGCAAAGTAAACTGTGACCAACTGTTCAACTACTATTTGGTAACCGTGGAGGTCTTCTACTTCACAATTTGGGCATTGAACGAAGGATCATTTAAAAGAGAAAATATCCACAGTAAATTTTGGAGCGATGGAGACAGCAGTTGAGTTGAGCCCTAGATACTTACGAGTGATACTAAATCTGAGAGTTAATGGAGAGTAAACGAGTCATGAGAGCCATTATATTCGGGTTTTCTTACCTCCTACTAAGAGGTAAAGATAAAAGTGCATCATGGAATATGCAATGCCAAATCACTGCTTCACACATTGGGGGAAAGCATGCTCTTGTCAGAACTGAGACTGGAGTGACTCACATTTTCACCACGTCTCACTTAATGGAGGAGGACGTCTCTCTAGAGCATGCGCAATACAAATCCATTCTGAGGGAAATTAGAGGTATGCTGGCATCAGGCAGCATACCAACAAAAATAGATGCACTTGCCAGATTGTATCATTCTACAGAATCCCACTAATGCCAACGTGATGGTGTTACTCGGTTTTGGTGGAGGAAAACATGTATTCTTGAATTTGACCCACACTGCTCAATCTATAATTAGACCTCTATTTAAAAGTGAGCGGTCACTGAAAAATATTACTTATTTTACATAAGGGCCTCCATTACGAGTTTCCCTGAGCTGTAACCCTTGGGCAAGAGTAACATTCCAAGTAGTCTGGTGCCCCCTGACCAGTAATTTGCAGGTATAGAAACATCACACTAGTTTTACAGGGTGTGAATCCCTCCCTTGTAAAAATCAGGGTAGGGGCTGGAGGGCAGAGGCACCACAGCTCAGCCCCTGCCCACCCCCTCAGGCTCCATGGGGGGAGAAGACAATGCTCTCACAGACATCCTTCCGGCTCCACACACCCCAATTGCCTTCCTTCGCCACCCCACTGATCCACACAGCCATTTACCATCCTCAAAAAGCACATTTAAACATCTGTGTTAAATCGCCCAGACTCAAGGAAAATCGGTGCAAAAGACCCAGTAATTCCGGACCTAGCAGTTTAGTCCCCATTCTGGGGACGTTAACGTTTAATCTAGTTATCTCAGAGGGAGATATTGGCCATAATCATTCATGCCGATTCCAGTTCCCCAGGCGAAGATAGCTGGAAGCGTGTAATAGAGGTATTAATGGAAAGGTGCCATTGCTCAGCTAGCAGTATGTCTACGTACAGCATTAGGAAGGCAAAGCTGCCGATCTTCAAAGAGCCGTTCCCAGCGTTGCATTGTCTTTGACAAGCTTTTCAAGCAAATAGATAAGTGCAAAGAGGATCTGGTATAAATGTTGGGAAACAGCCTCAAAAGTGCTACCTGCATGTGGAGGTGGGAGACGTTTATGGCACTATTAATGCACTTTTTGATGGAGTAATATATGCCCTACATCATTTTTCCAGTACTATGAAGATCATTAACAACAATGTCTTTCTAGTGGTGCACCAAGAAAAACTAACAGCAGTGAGTTGGAAAATGAATGAAAAATAAGTTTTTCCGCGTGCATAATTTTTTAGGAATTGTATTTCCAGTTTTTAATGTTGTATGTACTTTTTATCATTGTATCCCCGTATTAATCAATTATTTTTCAATTGAGTTATAATAGATTATGGCAAACTAATGGATACAAGTGTAGGCGGTAACTAAGTTGGCAACCATGTCGGTACTGAGGTCCTGTAAGCAACTGAGTAAATCCAGTCACCTAATAAACCAGAATGACACAAGTGGCATAGTTTGGCAATGTCCCTAGAAACCATGACACGATGACATAGAAACATAAAACGTTGTTATCTTTTTGTATTTATTTGAAGACATCCTGTCATTATTTGGGTGATTCCACATTTTTCTGCATTTGAAATCTTGATATTCATGAGCAAAACATAGTTCAGGTTTTATCATAGCTGAACTTATGCTCGCTAATGGCCTTGAGCAAACACACAATGAAGCCTGACTTTCTGACACGAACGTAGACTTCTTCAACCCGTTGGGGGCAGCGATTGCGAAATCACTTGCTCCCCTTTCGAAGAACAAATCACCATGAGGCCAAGACTCCATGGTACAAACTGTTTGTTCTGAAAAAAGTAAAACCCTCGCTCGCACATCTAGATGAACACAACACCCTCCTCAATTTCCTTCTCAACACTACGCAAGCACCCTATGAAGGCATTCTGTAAGCTGCAGCATCCCTCAAAGGTTGAAGAAGTTCGACCACATCAATCCAACATTTTAGAGACTACATTGTGCTCCACCGCCCTGTCCCCTCCAAGCTTGTATCATCTGCAAGATCTCTGCATACCTAGTTGAGAAACGAATTACCTCTGGTGACTCATGTGACATACCAGGTGACAGGACATCCCTGATTAGATATGAAGAAATACAAGATGTGAAAAAACAGAAAAAAGTTCTTCTACAGCCATACACCCAGGATCTGGAACAACATGCCCATCAACCTCATAAATACTCTAATTCATAAAGAAACGGAAGACTCATCTCGTCAAACAGCCTTACTACCTCAAACGGCAGAACTTTCTGTACCTTCCCTACTGTATTTGATTGAATCGTACCCTATGGGTTCACCCATGTACAGTGCTACACTGCCTTCTGGCCAGGTTAATTACTCTTTACACAGACACTTAAAACTGCACAGGGTCAAGCACAATATTAAATGCAAAGCAACACATCTGTCAATCAGCATGCACTTCTCCAGTCTTAATATTTATGCAATGATTAAAAACATAGCAGTCTACTTTTCTTACCTGGCGTGCTGCTGCCATCTTCAGCTGATGCAAGTTTAAAAGGAAAGAAGGGTTAAGGATTACATGTTGTATTGTACTTATTAAGGACATCTGTGCGTTGTCAGAATAATTAAACGTCCTGCTCTCAGTTTTTGATAATGTCACTTTGTGTTGTGCAGTTCCTATATGATTTAAGGAGTGTTTGCTGCTGCTTTTTGGGCTTAATTTGCTCTGACAGTTTCTCTGGCTTACAAAGGTGTGTATCCCTTCTCTTTAGTGAAGGGAGGATACAGCTATGTCACCTGCCCTTCGAGTCGCAGATTTTTGGAGCACTTTGAAGCAATGTCACCTGCAATACTAACTCGAGGAGGAATGGGATGAGAATTAGATTTTGGAGTGATATGAATTCACATCTGTGCCTCACAAAAGCATCCAAACTTAGGGGGCCATTTTGACCCTGGTGGGCGGTGATAATGTGGCGGTAGTACCGCCAACAGGCTGGCCCTTACCGCCACATTATGACAGTGGCGGCACTGCAACGGTAATACCGCCAGGCTGCTGCCAGACTGCAGCATGACGGTCCCGGCGGTTATAAGCCACCAGGGCAGCACTGTAAGCAAAGCTGCCCTGGGGATTTGGTATGGGTGACTCGGGGGGCTCCTGCAGTGCCCATGTACTTGGCATTGGCACTACAGGGGCCCCCATGCACAGCCCCACCACGCATTCCACTGCCTTAATTACGGGCAGTGGAGTGCACGACGGGTGCTGTTGCACCCAACGCACCTCAACATTGCTGCCGGCTCCATTACGAGCTGGCTTCAATGTTGTGGTGACTTTTCTGCTGGGCCAGAGGGCGGAAACGCTGTTTCCATCCGCTGGCCCAGCGGAAATGTCATAATGTAGTGCCAAACATACCGCGATCACTGGCAGTATGTTGGCGCCCGCGGCTTCGGCGGTCTTTTCACAAGCCCGCCGAAGTCGTAATGAGGGCCTTAGTGTGACTTTCCATTCAAGTCCAGGCCTGAACACATCAGAGAAGTATTAGACAAAGGAGCACCAGCTATAGTGGCTGTTGCTACATAAACCATGAAGGGCAATGACGCATTACCTGTTATTTGCCTCCCAACGCCTGATGTGAATGAACCCAATGAAGACAAAAATGACACTGTTATAGCTTAAACCTGGCCAATTAGAGATGGTGAAAGTGCATTAATGAACATTTGATTCTGAATATAGAGGTGTTTCAGCTTGAAAATGGCAACCCTTGCAATGAAAGGGAGTCAAATGAAATTGCTGAAGCAAAGCTAAGAAAAATTGACAGGATCAATCTTTTGTTGAGACTCAGAATGGAAGGTAGCAGTGAGTCCTCGCTCGGCAACTATGTTTCTCCTGAAATACGCCTAAAGGGAAAGGAATAAAGCAAAGTTAAAAAAAGACTCTGAACAATAGGGACTGGATACGTGGTTGTGAATCCGGTCATGGTGAAAATAAAAATTAAGACAGACATCAAGCATTTCATTAACTCGATACACGCCACGCCACGCCAAGGCCTAATAAAAATCCTAGTGATGGTGCCCAATCAGTCGTGGCTCAAGGGTCCCTGAGTGGGCGGCACACATGCGGGGGACAATGACACCACACATTAAAAAAATATTTAAAAAACACTTACCTCCGCTCTCGTGATGCAACACGACGCTCCGTTCCTCTGCTCTTCCATCTCCTCCAGCACAGGCTCCCAGTCTGCCCTGCGGCCAATCCTGACGCTGCTCAGAGGAGCGTCAGGATTAGCTGGGAGTGCATATGAGGGAGCTGGGAGAAACCCTTCTGCTCATGTGACGAGACGGCCGGCAAAACGTGCATGCTCATTGCTCATCACCCCCGTGGTCCCACCCCTTTTCCCCAAAGTTTATTATAGTTTTTGGGGAAAAGGTTTGCAGGTGCCGCTGCTGGCGAGGGGTGACGCTCCCCACCCTTATGGAGGAGCCACCCCTGTACCCAATTGGTGTTAGGTCAGATGTTTTATTTATTCTAATATGCTTGTATTTAAAGTGTAGGAGGCTGGCCTGGCTTGTAGTGGGTACCAAGGGGTACTTACACTCTGTACCAGGTCCAGTTATCCCTTATTAGTGTGGAAGAGGTGTTTCTAGCAGCTTAGGCTGATAGAAGGTAGCTATAGCAGAGCAGCTTAGGCTGAACTAGGAGTAATGCAAAATTCCTACTATACCACTGGTGTCATATGCACAATATCATAAGAAAACACAATACACAGATATACTAAAAATAAAGGTACTTTATTTTTATGACAATATGCCAAAAGTATCTCAGTGAGTACCCTCAGTATGAGGATGCCAAATATACACAAGATATATGTACACAATACCAAAATTATGCAGTAATAGCAAAAGGAAATAATGCAAGCAATGTAAAGTTACAGTAGATTGCAATAGGAGCACATAGGTATAGGGGCAACACAAACCATATACTCCAAAAGTGGAATGTGAACCACGAGTGGACCCCAAACCTATGTGAGCTTGTAGAGGGTCGCTGGGACTGTAAGAAAACAGTGAGGGTTAGAAAAATAGCCCACTCCAAGACCCTGAAAAGTAGGTGTAAAGTGCAGCCTATATTCCCCAGAGAGCACAGAAGTTGTGATAGGGGAATTCTGCAAGGAAGACCAACACCAGCAATGCAACCAAAGTGGATTTCCGGATGAGAGTACCTGTGGAACAAGGGGACCAAGTCCAAGAGTCGCGACAAAGTCGGGATTGGGCAGATGCCCAGGAAATGCCAGCTGAGGGTGTAAAGAAGCTGCCACCGGATGGTAGAAGCTGTGGATTCTGCAAGAACGAAGAGGGCTAGAAACTTCCCCTTTGGAGGATGAATGTCCCATGTTGTGAAGAAGCTTGCAGAGGTGTTCCCACGCAGAAAGACTGCTCACAAGCCTTGCTAGCTGCAAGGGTCGCGGTTAGGGTTTTTGGATGCTGCTGTGGCCCAGGAGGGACCAGGATGTTGCCACTTGGATGAGGAGACAGAGGGGGCGCCCAGCAAGTCAAGGAGCCCTCACAAAAGCAGGCAGCACCCGCAGAAGTGCCGTAACAGGCACTACGAAGAGGAGTGAAATGGAGCTCACCCGAAGACACAAAAGGGAGTCCCACGATGCCGGAGGACAACTCAGGAGGTTGTGCACTGCAGGTTGGAGTGTCGGGGACCCAGGCTTGGCTGTGTACAAAGGAAATCCTGGAAGAGTGCACAGGAGCCGGAGCAGCTGCAAATCACGCGGTACCCAGCAATGCAGTCTCGCGTGGGGAGGCAAGGACTTACCTCCACCAAACTTGGACTGAAGAGTCACTGGACTGTGGGAGTCACTTGGACAGAGTTGCTGAGTTCCAGGGACCACGCTCGTCGTGCTGAGAGGGGACCCAGAGGACCGGTGATGCAGTCTTTTGTTGCCTGCGGTTGCAGGGGAAAGATTCCCTCGACCCACGGGAGATTTCTTCAGAGCTCCTAGTGCAGAGAGAAGGCAGGCTACCCCCAGAGCATGCACTACCAGGAAAACAGTCGAGAAGGCGGCAGGATCAGCGATACAAGGTTGCAGTAGTCGTCTTTGCTACTTTGTTGCGGTTTTGCAGGCGTCCTGAGCAGTCAGCGGTCGATCCTTTGGCAGAAGGTGAAGAGAGAGATGCAGAGGAACTCTGATGAGCTCTTGCATTCGTTATCTAAAGAATTTCCCAAAGCAGAGACCCTAAATAGCCAGAAAAAGAGGTTTGGCTACCTAGGAAGGAGGATAGGCTAGCAACACAGGTAAGAGCCTATCAGGAGGAGTCTCTGACGTCACCGGCTGGCACTGGCCACTCAGAGCAGTCCAGTGTGCCAGCAGCACCTCTGTTTCCAAGATGGCAGAGGTCTGGAGCACACTGGAGGAGGTCTGGGCACCTCCCCTGGGAGGTGCAGGTCAGGGGAGTGGTCACTCCCCTTTCCTTTGTCCAGTTTCGCACCAGGGCAGGGCTGGGGGATCCCTGAACCGGTGTAGACTGGCTTATGCAGAGATGGGCACCATCTGTGCCCATCAAAGCATTTCCAGAGGCTGGGGGAGGCTACTCCTCCCCAGCCCTGACACCTTTTTCCAAAGGGAGAGGGTGTAACACCCTCTCTCTGAGGAAGTCCTTTGTTCTGCCTTCCTGGGCCAAGCCTGGCTGGACCCCAGGAGGGCACAAACCTGTCTGAGGGGTTGCCAGCAGCAGCAGCTGCAGTGAAACCCCGGGAAAGGTAGTTTGGCAGTACCCGGGTCTGTGCTAGAGACTCGGGGTATCATGGAATTGTCGCCCCAATGTCAGAATGGCATTGGGGTGACATTTCCATGATCTTAGACATGTTACATGGCCATGTTCGGAGTTACCATTGTGACGCTGTACATAGGTAGTGACCTATGTCCAGTGCACGGGTGTAATGGTGTCTCCGCACCAACAAAGTCCGGTGAATTTGCCCTGAACGATGTGGGGGCACCTTGGCTAGTGCCAGGGTGCCCACACACTAAGTAACTTAGCACCCAACCTTTACCAGGTAAAGGTTAGACATATAGGTGACTTATAAGTTACTTAAGTGCAGTGGTAAATGGCTGTGAAATAACGTGGACGTTATTTCACTCAGGCTGCAGTGGCAGGCCTGTGTAAGAATTGTCAGAGCTCCCTATGGGTGGCAAAAGAAATGCTGCAGCCCATAGGGATCTCCTGGAACCCCAATACCCTGGGTACCTCAGTACCATATACTAGGGAATTATAAGGGTGTTCCAGTATGCCAATGTGAATTGGTGAAATTGGTCACTAGCCTTTTAGTGACAATTTGGAAAGCAGAGAGAGCATAATCACTGAGGTTCTGGTTAGCAGAGCCTCAGTGAGACAGTTAGCCATCACACAGGGAACACATACAGGGCACACTTAAGAGCAATGGGGCCCTGGCTGGCAGGGTCCCAGTGACACATACACTAAAACAACATATATACAGTGAAATATGGGGGTAACATGCCAGGCAAGATGGTACTTTCCTACACCACCACCCCCCCCCCCAAACGAAGGACAATAAGACTAGCCATGACCTGATGAGTCTTCATTGTCTAAGTGGAAATATCTGGAGAGTCCATCTGCATTGGAGTGGGTACTCCCAGGTCTATGTTCCACTGTATAGTCCATTCCCTGTAGAGATATGGACCACCTCAACAATTTAGGGTTTTCACCTTTCAT
Source organism: Pleurodeles waltl (assembly GCF_031143425.1). Classification (NCBI taxonomy): domain Eukaryota; kingdom Metazoa; phylum Chordata; class Amphibia; order Caudata; family Salamandridae; genus Pleurodeles; species Pleurodeles waltl. Next base: position 145,297,304 of record NC_090443.1, read on the forward strand.
TTGTTTTAGCCAAAGTAGAGGTTTGTGGTCTGTCTGAACAATGAAGTGAGTGCCAAACAGGTATGGCCTCAACTTCTTCAGTGCCCAGACCCCAGCAAAGGCCTCCCTCTCTATGGCAGACCAACGCTTTTCTCTAGGGGTCAACAAGCTGCTGATAAAAGCAACAGGTTGATCCTGACCCTCAGAATTGAGTTGTGATAAGACTGCACCCTACCCCTAATTCAGATGCATCAGTTTGAACAATGAATTGCTTGGAGTAACATGGGCTTTTTTATGACAGGTGCAGTGCACATGGCCTGTTTCAGCTCCTCAAAAGCTTTCTGACAGCTAGCTGTCCACAATACCTTTTTAGGCATTTTCTTAGAAGTGAGGTCATTAAGAGGGGCTGCTATGGAGCCATAGTTCTTTAGGAACCTCCTGTAATACCCAGTGAGGCCTAAGAAGGCTCTTGCCTGGGTCTGAGTTGTAGGGGGAACCCAATCTATGATAGTTTGGATTTTCCCCTGAAGTGGTGCAATCTGTTCTCCGCCTACAAGGTGTCCCAGATAAACCACTTTCCCCTTCCCTATCTGGCACTTTGAAGCCTTGATAGTGAGGCCTGCCTTTTGCAGAGCCTCCCAAACTTTCCATAGGTGGACCAGGTGATCATCCCAGGTGGAGCTAAAGACAGCTATATCATCTATATATGCTACACTAAAAGCCTCCAACCCTTGCAGGACTGTATTCACCAACCTCTGAAAAGTGGCAGGTGCATTTTTCAAACCAAAGGGCATTACTGTGAATTGATAGTGCCCTCCAATAGTCGAAAATGCAGTTTTTGCTTTAGCATCCTCTGATAACTTGATCTGCCAATACCCTGCAGTCAAATCAAAGGTGCTTAGATACTTGGCAGATGCCAGTGTATCTATTAGCTCATCTGCCCTGGGTATAGGGTGAGCATCAGTTTTAGTTACCTGGTTGAGACCTTTGTAATCCACACAAAACCTCATCTCTCTTTTCCCATCTTTAGAGTGAGGCTTTGGTACAAGCACCAAAGGAGAGGCCCATGGGCTTTCAGAGTGCTCAACCACTCCCAGTTCAAGCATTTTCTGAACCTCTTGTTTTATGCAGTCCCTGACATGGCCAGGCTGCCTATAAATCTTACTTTTGACAGGCATGCTGTCTCCAGTATCTATAGTGTGCTCACACCAAGAAGTGGTGCCTGGCACAGTAGAAAAGAGTTCAGAAAACTGACCCAGGAGATTTATGCAGTGGTCTTTCTGCTCAGCAGTAAGACAATCTGCTAAAACTACACCTTCCACTAGAGCATCTTGTTCTGTGGAAGAGAAGAGATCAGGGAGAGGGTCACTCTCTTCTTCCTGTCCTTCATCTGTTGCCATGAGCAGGGTGAGATCAGCCCTGTCATAGTAGGGTTTTAGGCGATTGACATGGAGCACCCTAAGGGGACTCCTGGCAGTGCCCAAGTCAACCAAGTAGGTGACTTCTCCCTTCTTTTCAACAATAATGTGGGGTCCACTCCATTTGTCTTGGAGTGCTCTTGGGGCCACAGGCTCCAAGACCCACACTTTCTGTCCTGGTTGGTACTGAATCAGAACAGCCTTCTGGTCATGCCATTGCATTTGGAGCTCTTTGCTGGCCTGAAGGTTTTTACTGGCCTTTTTCATGTACTCAGACATTCTAGATCTTAGACCAAATACATAGTCCACTATGTCTTGCTTAGGAGCTTTTAAAGGTTGTTCCCAACCCTCCTTTACAAGTGTTAGAGGACCTCTTACAGGGTGCCCAAATAGGAGTTCAAAGGGGCTGAAGCCCACTCCTTTCTGGGGTACCTCCCTGTAAGCAAAAAGGAGGCAAGGTAACAGGACATCCCATCTCCTCCTGAGTTTTTCAGGGAGTCCCGTTATCATTCCTTTGAGAGTTTTATTAAACCTCTCTACCAGTCCATTTGTTTGTGGATGATAAGGTGTGGTGAATTTGTATGTTACACCACATTCCTTCCACATGGCCTTCAAGTATGCAGACATAAAGTTGCTACCCCTTTCTGATACCACCTCTTTTGGGAAACCCACCCTGGAAAAGATTCCCAGGAGGGCTTTTGCCACTACAGGTGCTGTAGTGGTCCTTAGAGGAATTGCTTCAGGATATCTTGTGGCATGGTCCACTACCACCAAGATAAACCTATTGCCTGAAGCAGTAGGAGGGTCAAGGGGGCCAACTATGTCAACCCCTACCCTTTCAAAGGGAACCCCAACCACAGGCAGTGGAATAAGGGGAGCCTTTGGGGTGCCACCAGTCTTGCCACTGGCTTGACAGGTGACACAGGACTTACAAAAATCTTTTGTGTCCTCTGACATTCTAGGCCAATGAAACAGGGGGACAAGCCATTCCCATGTTTTAATTTGCCCTAAATGTCCAGCCAAGGGAATGTAGTGGGCTAGAGTTAGGAGGAACTCTCTGTATTGCAGGGGAATGACCAATCTCCTGGCTGCTCCAGGTTTTGGGTCCCTTGCCTCTGTATACAAGAGGTTGTCCTCCCAGTAAACTCTATAGGAGTCATTGACATCCCCATTTTGCTGTTTGACAGCTTGCTGTCTTAGACCCTCTAATGTGGGACAGGTTTGCTGTGCCACACTCAGCTCCTCCCTGGCAGGCCCCCCTCCACCCAAAAGCTCAGCAGTGTCTGCTTCCAGCTCCTCTGGTGTCATGACCACACAAACTTGCCAAGTCAAATCAAAGAAGTGCATGAGAAAAGCAAAGAGATATCCTCAGTGGAGACAGCAAAGCCCAAATTGGAAGAAGGTTTGCAGAGTAATCTTGCGCTTATTTCAAAGGAAGAATCAAGAAGAGAAGATCCAAGATGGCCGCTGTGAGTCCTGAAGGTTAGTTACAGTTCTAGTCTTGCAATCGGTTGGTTGCTAGGTTACGAGCTCTCCAGCTGGAAGCCTTGCACTTCAACTGAGGTCTGACAGGAATCAGCTGTGTGGAGAGAGAGCGCGCTTCAGAACAGAAACTCCTGTGAGGTAAAATTACATTTGAAGATTATATTACAGAAAACGGATAAATATTGTCAAGGTTTATTCGAAGAGTTTGATAGTAGACCGTTCCCGTGGAAGTCGGCAAGGCTACAGAGTTAATGTATGAATTAACCTTATGTTTACAAGGTTCTTGTTTAAGATATTAAAGTCAAAGAAAAAACAAACTTTAAAAGAGCAAGTATCTACAAATGTCAAGGTTATAAACAAAGGCCAAGTTTAAAGGAGAAACGAACTGTTAAAAAATAAGCATTTACAAATTCAATGGTAATAAACCAAAATAGAGTTTAAAAGAGAAACAAACTTAAATAAACAAGCATTTACAACTACAAGTTATCGACAGATGTCGAAGTAAGGAAGGAGAAACTAACTGTAATAAACAAGCATTTACAAATACAAGTTATCAACAAATGTCGAAGTAAGAAAGGAGAAACAAACTTAAATAAACAAGCATTTACAACTACAAGTTATCGACAGATGTCGAAGTAAGGAAGGAGAAACTAACTGTAATAAACAAGCATTTACAAATACAAGTTATCAACAAATGTCGAAGTAAGAAAGGAGAAACGAACTTTAATAAACAAGCATTTACAAATACAAGTATTGACAGAAGTCACAATAAGACAGGAGAAATTAAATAACATCAGCTGATTTGAAGAACGCATTATCACCAACTACATATATATATATATAGCAACATAAAACCAATCTCTAACAAAGGTTGAGAAGTTCTTCCAGAATCAGTAATAAGCATTTTTTTAAGAAGAGCTATCATTTATAGAGAGAAGCAAGGCTACCGAGAACTCAGGGTGAGTGAAGAAATAATATAATTAAAGAGAATTAAGTGTTGAGAGTAGAAAGTGAAAAACTGATGTTGTATGTCCCTAGTAATTGCGACTGTGACTCTTGCAGGTGCTGTATCCAATCTTAGATGTGGAGAGGCAGACTGAGTACTGGCGTTCATCATCTCTGTGGCAGTCACTCTACCATCCCATTCCCCTTTCCCCCTCCGGGGTACTCAGCACGAAGGATTAATATTCGTTGTGAGTAGCTCGGGTCGGGACTGAGGAGTTATCTTCTGCTTCTGAGGAAATCGAATTGAAGTATCCTGACAGATTGAAGTGCCATCACCCTAATTTTAGGGAAAAAACAGATTTCCTCCTGAGCAGAATGGCAGAAGGAATTGATATAAAAGCATTAGCCACCGTTTTGGAAGGGTTACAGAAACAATTAAATAACACCATAGAAGAAACAGTCCAAATAAAACAGCGAATAAATGAGTTAGGGAACACCGCTAAATCAAATGAATCTGTGTTTTCACAAATCCCTAGCCCTTCAGAGTCTGCAGATATATCCACTCAAGTAATTCATGCGGTTTCCCCTATTATTCCTTTGGTTCAACCCGAGCGCTTCGGTGGGGATCCAAATAAGGCGCAGATTTTTCTGACACAATGCTCATTGCATTTTTTATGTAGACCAGTAATGTTTTCCGAAGACCAGTCCAAAGTGGCATTTATATTGTCTTATCTGACAGGAGAGGCGGCCGCATGGTCCATGCCAATAATTTCCAGAAATGATCCTGTTTTCTATAATTTCCAAAATTTCAAGGAAGAGTTCTTAAGAATATTTGATCGGCGAACTGCAGCTCAAGTCACTGACAATGAACTACTGGAAATCAGGCAAGGTAATAAAGATCCAGTAGCCTATCTGGCTCATTTCAATAAACTCATTGTAGAGACTGCCTGGGCGGAGTCAAAAAGAGCCACCATATTTTATCGTGAACTGAGAGATGAATTGAAAGATGCCTTAGCACAAGTTCCAAATAGACCCACCGAAATTTCTGAGTTAATTGATCTTGTGTTACAGATTGACCACCGGTTAACTGAACGAAGAGCAGAAAAGAGAAGAGAGTATCGACCATTTCCCCTGAGAATTGATTGTGTAAGAAATGATCATACGAGAGCCGGAGAAGGGATAACGATAGAAGAACCAATGCAAATTGGTTCCATCCGAGGTCCTTTATCTAAGGAAGAAAAAGAGAAAAGAAGAGTGAATCAACTATGTTTATATTGCGGTGCATCTGGGCATTTTGTTAAAAACTGTCCCAAGAAACCCAAAGCTCTTCAGTCGGGAAAAGGCCAGCTTCATCAGTAGAGGGAGTTGCCTTGATGAAAGCAGAACCCAAGACAACTCCTTTAGATCAACGAGTGGCGAATACCTTACAAACCACAGCGCCACATTTGGTACAAACAGTATCAGTTAAGACCCTTGAGAAGGAAAGTCAAGGGATCTCAGTTATGATAGACTCTGGAGCTACGGGCAACTTCTGTGATATCAAATACGCTCGTAAAATGGGTATTCGATTTATCAAGAAATCTACTTTGGAAGTAGTAAGAGCTGTGGATGGAACCAATCTTTCTTCAGGACCCATTTCCCATGAGACCGAACCAATTCAGATGCAAGGTTTTGGTGGACATCAGGAGCAGATAATCTTTAATTTGATAGATGCTCCACAATTTCAACTCATTTTGGGTCTGCCCTGGCTTACAGAACATAATCCACAAATTGATTGGAGCAAAAGAACGATCAAGATGAATTCCTCTTACTGCAAAGAGAATTGCTTTCATGATGGAGTGGAAGTGTCCACCAAGTCCCAAGCGGCCTCTTTATCATCACACTCTTCAATGATCTGTGCACTAAAGACAGCAGAAATCCCAAAAGAATATGAGGATTTAGTTGCCGTTTTTGATGAAAAGGAGGCTGAGAAATTGCCACCACATCGACCCTACGACTGCAAAATTGAACTGGAGCCTGGTGCGATATTGCCATGTAGCAGAATATACGCATTGACCGAAGCAGAGAATCAAAATTTAAAGGAGTATTTGGATCAATATCTTGCTAATGGTTTTATTCGTCCTTCTGAATCTCCAGTGTCATCCCCACTATTTTTCACACCAAAGAAGGATGGGAGTCTTCGAGCTTGCATTGATTATCGAGCCCTCAATCAGGTTACCATCAAGAATCAATACCCACTGCCTTTAGTGTCAGTTTTATTATATCAAGTAAAGAATGCTAGAATCTACACCAAATTGGACCTGCGAGGAGCATATCATTTGATTCAAGTGGCTTCAGGGGATGAATGGAAAACCGCTTTTCGGACTCGATACGGATTATTTGAATATCAAGTGATGCCTTATGGGTTATGCAATGCTCCCGCTGCCTTCCAGCATTTTGTTAATGATATATTACGAGAATTACTCGACCGGATTGCCGTGGTTTATATAGATGACATTTTAATCTTTTCCGACAATCTACAGGAGCACATTTCCCATGTTCGATCATTCCTCACAAGGTTGCAAGAAAACCATCTCTATGTAAAATTGGAGAAGTGTGCATTTCATGTGGAACGAGTTGAGTTCTTAGGATTCATTTTGTCACCAGAAGGAGTTAGTATGGATCCTGCCAAGATAAAGACAGTGCAACATTGGCCTTCTCCTTGCAATGTCAAAGAGATCCAGAGTTTCCTGGGGTTCGCTAATTTATATCGAAGATTCATATCCAATTTTTCTCAAACAGTTACACCCATTACTCAATTGTTGAAGAAAGGAGTGAAGTTTGAGTGGACAAAAGAAGCTGAAAATGCTTTTAATTTTTTGAAGAATTCCTTCGTCTCAGCTCCAATCTTGCTCCACCCCAATCCAGATGAGCCATATTATGTGGAGGCAGATGCTTCAGATGTTGCCATAGGAGGTATCCTTTCCCAGCGTCATAAAGATACAGGTCAATTACATCAAGTGGCCTATTTCTCTCGAAAATTAACACCACCAGAGATAAATTATTCAATTGCGGATAAGGAGCTATTGGCAGTCAAAGAAACTTTTCGTGAGTGGAGGCATTACATTTTGGGAGCTAAGCATAAAGTGACCGTTTACACGGACCACCGAAATTTACAGTTTTTAAAATCAGCTCGAACTCTAAGAGCTAGACAACTGCGTTGGTCCCTATATTTTGCAGAATTTTATTTTGTTATCACTTTCAGATCAGGAAAAGTAAATGGGAAGGCAGATGCTCTATCTTGAATTGATACCGGTGCAGTTAAAGAGCCTCCAGAAAAAGAATTGATTATTCCACAAGAGAAGTTCATATCTGCCTTATTGTATGAAAATTTAACCAAAGAAATTCAAGAAAACTTAACATTCGAAGGAATGCTGAAGTGGTCCAAAGAAGGCCAAGGAAGAGAAATCAAAAAAGGTTTGCCATACTTTAAAGGTGCACGGTATGTTCCGACTGTGGAGCTGCAAGAAAAAATTCTTCAGGCTTATCATGACGATCAATTGGCTGGACACAAAGGAATTCAAAAGACTCAAAATCTAATACAACGAGAATTTTGGTGGCCAAAAATGAAAACTCAGATAAGACAATATGTGTCAACTTGTGACAAATGTCAAAGAGGGAAATCAAATAGAAAAGCTTCACAAGGTCTGTTAAGACCTTTGCCCACTGCACCCCATGCCTGGCATACTGTTACTATGGATCTTATAGTGGACCTCCCTAGTAGCCAAGGTTTTAACACTATCCTAGTTTTTGTAGACACTTTCACTAAAATGGCGCATTTCATTCCTTTGAAAGAAATCCCTCGAGCCCCACAGGTTGCACAGTTGTTTACACAACACATAGTACGCGCCCATGGTATCCCAAAAATTCTAGTTTCAGACAGGGGTCCCAATTTGTTTCTCACTTTTGGAAGGCCTTTAGTAAAAGATTAGGAATTGATTCTCATTACTCTACCAGTTACCATCCTGAAACCGATGCGCAAACAGAGAGAGTGAATCAAGAGTTAGAACAGTATTTAAGACTCAATTTATTCGATAAAGAGAAGGAATGGCCCGAGTTGATGTGGGCAGCTGAATTTGCGCACAATAATGTTGTTCATTCCACCACTGGGTTCACCCCCTTTTATCTGAACCATGGTAGACATCTTAATGTAATGTTGGGTAAAGAAGATGATTCAGTGCCTGCAGTAGAAGAGATGGTGAGGGATTTGCAGACCACGTTAGTTAGGGCTAGAAAAAACATAATTCAAGCAAAAGACTCATATAAGACTCAGGCTGATAGAAAAAGAAGAGAGAGCCCCATTTATTCGAAAGGAGACAAAGTTTGGTTATCCACTCGTCATTTACGTCTCAAAGGAAATCGCAAATTTCAGCCACGATTTATAGGCCCATTCAGAGTTGACAAGATGATCAATCCAGTGGCAGTTAAATTGCAGTTGCCAGCTCATCTAAAGATACATCCTGTTTTCCATGTCTCCTTGTTAAAGAACAGTCCTCCAAATTTACGTCAAAACTCCCCTCCAATTCCTATCCAGATTAGCTCTGCAGAAGAGTATGAGGTCAATCAAATCTTAGATTCCAAAATCCGTAATGGCTAGCTTTATTATCTAATTGATTGGAAAGGTTATGGTCCAGAGGAACGATCCTGGGAGCCGCACGAGTATGTACATGCTTCAAGATTAGTGAGAAACTTTCATAGAACCTACCCAAGCAAACCTAAATTGGAGAACTGTTCCTTGAGGGGGAGTACTGTCATGACCACACAAACTTGCCAAGTCAAATCAAAGAAGTGCATGAGAAAAGCAAAGAGATATCCTCAGTGGAGACAGCAAAGCCCAAACTGGAAGAAGGTTTGCAGAGTAATCTTGCGCTTATTTCAAAGGAAGAATCAAGAAGAGAAGATCCAAGATGGCCGTTGTGAGTCCTGAAGGTTAGTTACAGTTCTAGTCTTGCAATCGGTTGGTTGCTAGGTTACGAGCTCTCCAGCTGGAAGCCTTGAACTTCAACTGAGGTCTGACTGGAATCAGCTGTGTGGAGAGAGAGCGCGCTTCAGAACAGAAACTCCTGTGAGGTAAAATTACATTTGAAGATTATATTACAGAAAACGGATAAATATTGTCAAGGTTTATTCGAAGAGTTTGATAGCAGACCGTTCCCGTGGAAGTCGGCAAGGCTACAGAGTTAATGTATGAATTAACCTTATGTTTACAAGGTTCTTGTTTAAGATATTAAAGTCAAAGAAAAAACGAACTTTAAAAGAGCAAGTATCTACAAATGTCAAGGTTATAAACAAAGGCCAAGTTTAAAGGAGAAACGAACTGTTAACAAATAAGCATTTACAAATTCAATGGTAATAAACCAAAATAGAGTTTAAAAGAGAAATGAACTTAAATAAACAAGCATTTACAACTACAAGTTATCGACAGATGTCGAAGTAAGGAAGGAGAAACTAACTGTAATAAACAAGCATTTACAAATACAAGTTATCAACAAATGTCAAAGCAAGAAAGGAAAAACAAACTTAAATAAACAAGCATTTACAACTACAAGTTATCGACAGATGTCGAAGTAAGGAAGGAGAAACTAACTGTAATAAACAAGCATTTACAAATACAAGTTATCAACAAATGTCAAAGTAAGAAAGGAGAAACGAACTTTAATAAACAAGCATTTACAAATACAAGTATTGACAGAAGTCACAATAAGACAGGAGAAATTAAATAACATCAGCTGATTTGAAGAACGCATTATCACCAACTATATATATATATATATATATATATAGCAACATAAAACCAATCTCTAACAAAGGTTAAGAAGTTCTTCCAGAATCAGTAATAAGCATTTTTTTAAGAAGAGCTATCATTTATAGAGAGAAGCAAGGCTACCGAGAACTCAGGGTGAGTGAAGAAATAATAGAATTAAAGAGAATTAAGTGTTGAGAGTAGAAAGTGAAAAACTGATGTTGTATGTCCCTAGTAATTGCGACTGTGACTCTTGCAGGTGCTGTATCCAATCTTAGATGTGAAGAGGCAGACTGAGTACTGGCGTTCATCATCTCTGTGGCAGTCTCTCTACCATCCCATTCCTCTTTCCCCCTCCGGGGTACTCAGCACGAAGGATTAATATTCGTTGTGAGTAGCTCGGGTCGGGACTGAGGAGTTATCTTCTGCCTCTGAGGAAATCGAATTGAAGTATCCTGACAGATTGAAGTGCCATCACCCTCATTTTAGGGAAAAAACAGATTTCCTCCAGAGCAGAATGGCAGAAGGAATTGATATAAAAGCATTAGCCACCGTTTTGGAAGGATTACAGAAACAATTAAATAACACCATAGAAGAAACAGTCCAAATAAAACAGCGAATAAATGAGTTAGGGAACACCGCTAAATCAAATTAATCTGTGTTTTCACAAATCCCTAGCCCTTCACAGTCTGCAGGTATATCCACTCAAGTAATTTATGCGGTTTCCCCTATTATCCTTTGGTTCAACCGAGCGCTTCGGTGGGGATCCAAATAAGGCGCAGATTTTTCTGACCCAATGCTCATTGCATTTTTTATGTAGACCAGTCATTTTTTCCGAAGACCAGTCCAAAGTGGCATTTATATTGTCTTATCTGACAGGAGATGCGGCCGCATGGTCAATGCCAATAATTTCCAGAAATGATCCTGTTTTCTATAATTTCCAAAATTTCAAGGAAGAGTTCTTAAGAATATTTGATCGGCGAACTGCAGCTCAAGCCACTGACAATGAACTACTGGAAATCAGGCAAGGTAATAAAGATCCAGTAGCCTTTCTGGCTCATTTCAATAAACTCATTGTAGAGACTGCCTTGCCGGAGTCAAAAAGAGCCACCATATTTTATGGTGGACTGAGAGATGAATTGAAAGATGCCTTAGCACAAGTTCCAAATAGACCCACCGAAATTTCGGACTTAATTGATCTTGTGTTACAGATTGACCACCGGTTAACTGAACGAAGAGCAGAAAAGAGAAGAGAGTATCGACCATTTCCCCTCAGAATTGATTGTGTAAGAAATGATCATACGAGAGCCGGAGAAGGGATAACGATAGAAGAACCAATGCAAATTGGTTCCATCCGAGGTCCTTTTTCTAAGGAAGAAAAAGAGAAAAGAAGAGTGAATCAACTATGTTTATATTGCGGTGCATCTGGGCATTTTGTTAAAAACTGTCCCAAGAAACCCAAAGCTCCTCAGTCGGGAAAAGGCCAGCTTCATCAGTAGAGGGAGTTGCCCTGATGAAAGCAGAACCCAAGACAACTCCTTTAGATCAACGAGTGGCGAATACCTTACAAACCGCAGCGCCACATTTGGTACAAACAGTATCAGTTAAGACCCTTGAGAAGGAAATTCAAGGGATCTCAGTTATGATAGACTCTGGAGCTACGGGCAACTTCTGTGATATCAAATACGCTCGTAAAATGGGTATTCGATTTATCAAGAAATCTACTTTGGAAGTAGTAAGAGCTGTGGATGGAACCAATCTTTCTTCAGGACCCATTTCTCATGAGACCGAACCAATTCAGATGCAAGGTTTTGGCAGACATCAGGAGCAGATAATCTTTAATTTGATAGATGCTCCATAATTTCAACTCATTTTGGGTCTGCCCTGGCTTACAGAACATAATCCACAAATTGATTGGAGCAAAAGAACGATCAAGATGAATTCCTCTTACTGCAAAGAGAATTGCTTTCATGATGGAGTGGAAGTGTCCACCAAGTCCCAAGCGGCCTGTTTATCATCACACTCTTCAATGATCTGTGCACTAAAGACAGCAGAAATCCCAAAAGAATATGAGGATTTAGTCGCCGTTTTTGATGAAAAGGAGGCTGAGAAATTGCCACCACAAAGACCCTACGACTGCAAAATTGAACTGGAGCCAGGTGTGATATTGCCATGTAGCAGAATATACGCATTGACCGAAGCAGAGAATCCACATTTAAAGGAGTATTTGGATCAATATCTTGCTAATGGTTTTATTCGTCCTTCTGAATCTCCAGTGTCATCCCCACTATTTTTCATACCAAAGAAGGATGGGAGTCTTCGAACTTGCATTGATTATCGAGCCCTCAATCAGGTTACCATCAAGAATCGATACCCACTGCCTTTAGTGTCAGTTTTATTAGATCAAGTAAAGAATGCTAGAATCTACACCAAATTGCAGCTGCGAGGAGCATATCATTTGATTCGAGTGGCTTCAGGGGATGAATGGAAAACCGCTTTTCGGACTCGATACGGATTATTTGAACATCAAGTGATGCCTTATGGGTTATGCAATGCTCCCGCTGCCTTCCAGCATTTCGTTAATGATATATTACGAGAATTTCTCGACCGGATTGCCGTGGTTTATATAGATGACATTTGAATCTTTTCCGACAATCTACAGGAGCACATTTCCCATGTTCGATCCATCCTCACAAGGTTGCATGAAAACCATCTCTATGTAAAATTGTAGAAGTGTGCATTTCATGTGGAACGAGTTGAGTTCTTAGGATTCATTTTGTCACCAGAAGGAGTTAGTATGGATCCTGCCAAGATAAAGACAGTGCAACATTGGCCTTCTCCTTGCAATGTCAAAGAGATCCAGAGTTTCTTGGGGTTCGCTAATTTTTATCGAAGATTCATATCCAATTTTTCTCAAACAGTTAGACCCATTACTCAATTGTTGAAGAAAGGAGTGAAGTTTGAGTGGACAAAAGCTGAAAATGCTTTTAATTTTTTGAAGAATTCCTTCGTCTCAGCTCCAATCTTGCTCCACCCCAATCCAGATGAGCCATATTATGTGGAGGGAGATGCTTCAGATGTTGCCATAGGAGGTATCCTTTCCCAGCGTCATAAAGATACAGGTCAATTACATCCAGTGGCCTATTTCTCTCGAAAATTAACACCACCAGAGATAAATTATTCAATTGCGGATAAGGAGCTATTGGCAGTCAAAGAAACTTTTCGTGAGTGGAGGCATTACATTTTGGGAGCTAAGCATAAAGTGACCGTTGACACAGACCACCGAAATTTACAGTTTTTAAAAAAACATCATTCAAGCAAAAGACTCATATAAGACTCAGGCTGATAGAAAAAGAAGAGAGAGCCCCATTTATTCGAAAGGAGACAAAGTTTGTTTATCCACTCGTCATTTACGTCTCAAAGGAAATCGCAAATTTCAGCCACGATTTGTAGGCCCATTCAAAGTTGACAAGATGATCAATCCAGTGGCAGTTAAATTGCAGTTGCCAGCTCATCTAAAGATACATCCTGTTTTCCATGTCTCCTTGTTAAAGAACAGTCCTCCAAAATTTACGTCAAAACTCCCCTCCAATTCCCAAACAGATTAGCTCTGCAGAAGAGTATGAGGTCAATCAAATCTTAGATTCCAAAATCTGTAATGGCCAGCTTTATTATCTAATTGATTGGAAAGGTTATGGTCCAGAGGCACGATCCAGGGAGCCGCACGAGTATGTACATGCTTCAAGATTAGTGAGAAACTTTCATAGAACCTACCCAAGCAAACCTAAATTGGAGAACTGTTCCTTGAGGGGGAGTACTGTCATGACCACACAAACTTGCCAAGTCAAATCAAAGAAGTGCATGAGAAAAGCAAAGAGATATCCTCAGTGGAGACAGCAAAGCCCAAACTGGAAGAAGGTTTGCAGAGTAATCTTGCGCTTATTTCAAAGGAAGAATCAAGAAGATAAGATCCAAGATGGCCGTTGTGAGTCCTGAAGGTTAGTTACAGTTCTAGTCTTGCAATCGGTTGGTTGCTAGGTTACGAGCTCTCCAGCTGGAAGCCTTGCACTTCAACTGAGGTCTGACAGGAATCAGCTGTGTGGAGAGAGAGCGCGCTTCAGAACAGAAACTCCTGTGAGGTAAAATTACATTTGAAGATTATATTACAGAAAACGGATAAATATTGTCAAGGTTTATTCGAAGAGTTTGATAGTAGACCGTTCCCGTGGAAGTCGGCAAGGCTACAGAGTTAATGTATGAATTAACCTTATGTTTACAAGGTTCTTGTTTAAGATATTAAAGTCAAAGAAAAAACGAACTTTAAAAGAGCAAGTATCTACAAATGTCAAGGTTATAAACAAAGGCCAAGTTTAAAGGAGAAACGAACTGTTAACAAATAAGCATTTACAAATTCAATGGTAATAAACCAAAATAGAGTTTAAAAGAGAAACGAACATAAATAAACAAGCATTTACAACTACAAGTTATCGACAGATGTCGAAGTAAGGAAGGAGAAACTAACTGTAACAAACAAGCATTTACAAATACAAGTTATCAACAAATGTCGAAGTAAGAAAGGAGAAACAAACTTAAATAAACAAGCATTTACAACTACAAGTTATCGACAGATGTCGAAGTAAGGAAGGAGAAACTAACAGTAATAAACAAGCATTTACAAATACAAGTTATCAACAAATGTCGAAGTAAGAAAGGAGAAACGAACTTTAATAAACAAGCATTTACAAATACAAGTATTGACAGAAGTCACAATAAGACAGGAGAAATTAAATAACATCAGCTGATTTGAAGAACGCATTATCACCAACTATATATATATATATATAGCAACATAAAACCAATCTCTAACAAAGGTTCAGAAGTTCTTCCAGAATCAGTAATAAGCATTTTTTTAAGAAGAGCTATCATTTATAGAGAGAAGCAAGGCTACCGAGAACTCAGGGTGAGTGAAGAAATAATAGAATTAAAGAGAATTAAGTGTTGAGAGTAGAAAGTGAAAAACTGATGTTGTATGTCCCTAGTAATTGCGACTGTGACTCTTACAGGTGCTGTATCCAATCTTAGATGTGAAGAGGCAGACTGAGTACTGGCGTTCATCATCTCTGTGGCAGTCTCTCTACCATCCCATTCCCCTTTCCCCCTCCGGGGTACTCAGCACGAAGGATTAATATTCGTTGTGAGTAGCTCGGGTCGGGACTGAGGAGTTATCTTCTGCTTCTGAGGAAATCGAATTGAAGTATCCTGACAGATTGAAGTGCCATCACCCTAATTTTAGGGAAAAACAGATTTCCTCCTGAGCAGAATGGCAGAAGGAATTGATATAAAAGCATTAGCCACCGTTTTGGAAGGATTACAGAAACAATTAAATAACACCATAGAAGAAACAGTCCAAATAAAACAGCGAATAAATGAGTTAGGGAACACCGCTAAATCAAATGAATCTGTGTTTTCACAAATCCCTAGCCCTTCACAGTCTGCAGGTATATCCACTCAAGTAATTCATGCGGTTTCCCCTATTATTCCTTTGGTTCAACCCGAGCGCTTCGGTGGGGATCCAAATAAGGCGCAGATTTTTCTGACCCAATGCTCATTGCATTTTTTTTGTAGACCAGTCATTTTTTCCGAAGACCAGTCCAAAGTGGCATTTATATTGTCTTATCTGACAGGAGGTGCGGCTGCATGGTCCATGCCAATAATTTCCAGAAATGATCCTGTTTTATATAATTTCCAAAATTTCAAGGAAGAGTTCTTAGGAATATTTGATCGGCGAACTGCAGCTCAAGCCACTGACAATGAACTACTGGAAATCAGGCAAGGTAATAAAGATCCAGTAGCCTATCTGGCTCATTTCAATAAACTCATTGTAGAGACTGCCTTGCCGGAGTCAAAAAGAGCCACCATATTTTATGGTGGACTGAGAGATGAATTGAAAGATGCCTTAGCACAAGTTCCAAATAGACCCACCGAAATTTCGGACTTAATTGATCTTGTGTTACAGATTGACCACCGGTTAACTGAACGAAGAGCAGAAAAGAGAAGAGAGTATCGACCATTTCCCCTCAGAATTGATTGTGTAAGAAATGATCATACGAGAGCCAGAGAAGGGATAACGATAGAAGAACCAATGCAAATTGGTTCCATCCGAGGTCCTTTATCTAAGGAAGAAAAAGAGAAAAGAAGAGTGAATCAACTATGTTTATATTGCGGTGCATCTGGGCATTTTATTAAAAACTGTCCCAAGAAACCCAAAGCTCTTCAGTCGGGAAAAGGCCAGCTTCATCAGTAGAGGGAGTTGCCCTGATGAAAGCAGAACCCAAGACAACTCCTTTAGATCAACGAGTGGCGAATACCTTACAAACTGCAGCGCCACATTTGGTACAAACAGTATCAGTTAAGACCCTTGAGAAGGAAATTCAAGGGATCTCAGTTATGATAGACTCTGGAGCTACGGGCAACTTCTGTGATATCAAATACGCTCGTAAAATGGGTATTCGATTTATCAAGAAATCTACTTTGGAAGTAGTAAGAGCTGTGGATGGAACCAATCTTTCTTCAGGACCCATTTCTCATGAGACCGAACCAATTCAGATGCAAGGTTTTGGCAGACATCAGGAGCAGATAATCTTTAATTTGATAGATGCTCCATAATTTCAACTCATTTTGGGTCTGCCCTGGCTTACAGAACATAATCCACAAATTGATTGGAGCAAAAGAACGATCAAGATGAATTCCTCTTACTGCAAAGAGAATTGCTTTCATGATGGAGTGGAAGTGTCCACCAAGTCCCAAGCGGCCTGTTTATCATCACACTCTTCAATGATCTGTGCACTAAAGACAGCAGAAATCCCAAAAGAATATGAGGATTTAGTCGCCGTTTTTGATGAAAAGGAGGCTGAGAAATTGCCACCACAAAGACCCTACGACTGCAAAATTGAACTGGAGCCAGGTGTGATATTGCCATGTAGCAGAATATACGCATTGACCGAAGCAGAGAATCCACATTTAAAGGAGTATTTGGATCAATATCTTGCTAATGGTTTTATTCGTCCTTCTGAATCTCCAGTGTCATCCCCACTATTTTTCATACCAAAGAAGGATGGGAGTCTTCGAACTTGCATTGATTATCGAGCCCTCAATCAGGTTACCATCAAGAATCGATACCCACTGCCTTTAGTGTCAGTTTTATTAGATCAAGTAAAGAATGGTAGAATCTACACCAAATTGGACCTGCGAGGAGCATATAATTTGATTTGAGTGGCTTCAGGGGATGAATGGAAAACCGCTTTTCGGACTCGATACGGATTATTTGAATATCAAGTGATGCCTTATGGGTTATGCAATGCTCCCGCTGCCTTCCAGCATTTCGTTAATGATATATTATGAGAATTCCTCGACTGGATTGCCGTGGTTTATATAGATGACATTGTAATCTTTTCCGACAATCTACAGGAGCACATTTCCCATGTTCGATCATTCCTCACAAGGTTGCAAGAAAACCATCTCTATGTAAAATTGGAGAAGTGTGCATTTCATGTGGAAAGAGTTGAGTTCTTTGGATTCATTTTGTCACCAGAAGGAGTTAGTATGGATCCTGCCAAGATAAAGACAGTGCAACATTGGCCTTCTCCTTGCAATGTCAAAGAGATCCAGAGTTTCTTGGGGTTTGCTAATTTTTATCGAAGATTCATATCCAATTTTTCTCAAACAGTTAGACCCATTACTCAATTGTTGAAGAAAGGAGTGAAGTTTGAGTGGACAAAAGAAGCTGAAAATGCTTTTAATTTTTTGAAGAATTCCTTCGTCTCAGCTCCAATCTTGCTCCACCCCAATCCAGATGAGCCATATTATGTGGAGGCAGATGCTTCAGATGTTGCCATAGGAGGTATCCTTTCCCAGCGTCATAAAGATACAGGTCAATTACATCCAGTGGCCTATTTCTCTCGAAAATTAACACCACCAGAGATAAATTATTCAATTGCGGATAAGGAGCTATTGGCAGTCAAAGAAACTTTTCGTGAGTGGAGGCATTACATTTTGGGAGCTAAGCATAAAGTGACCGTATACACGGACCACCGAAATTTACAGTTTTTAAAATCAGCTCGAACTCTAACAGCTAGACAACTGCGTTGGTCCCTATATTTTGCAGACTTTGATTTTGTTATCACTTTCAGACCAGGAAAAGTAAATGGGAAGGCAGATGCTCTATCTCGAATTGATACCGGTGCAGTTAAAGAGCCTCCAGAAAAAGAATTGATTATTCCACAAGAGAAGTTCATATCTGCCTTATTGTATGAAAATGTAACCAAAGAAATTCAAGAAAACTTAACATTCGAAGGAATGCTGAAGTGGTCCAAAGAAGGCCAAGGAAGAGAAATCAAAAAAGGTTTGCCATACTTTAAAGGTGCACTGTATGTTCCGACTGTGGAGCTGCAAGAAAAAATTCTTCAGGCTTATCATGACGATCAATTGGCTGGACACAAAGGAATTCAAAAGACTCAAAATCTAATACAACGAGAATTTTGGTGGCCAAAAATGAAAACTCAGATAAGACAATATGTGTCAACTTGTGACAAATGTCAAAGAGGGAAATCAAATAGAACAGCTTCACAAGGTCTGTTAAGACCTTTGCCCACTGCACCCCATGCCTGGCATACTGTTACTATGGATCTTATAGTGGACCTACCTAGTAGCCAAGGTTTTAACACTACCCTAGTTTTTGTAGACACTTTCACTTAAATGGCGCATTTCATTCCTTTGAAAGAAATCCCTCGAGCCCCACAGGTTGCACAGTTGTTTACACAACACATAGAACGCGCCCATGGTATCCCAAAAATTCTAGTTTCAGACAGGGGGTCCCAATTTGTTTCTCGCTTTTGGAAGGCCTTTAGTAAAAGATTAGGAATTGATTCTCGTTACTCTACCAGTTACCATCCTGAAACCGATGGGCAAACAGAGAGAGTGAATCAAGAGTTAGAACAGTATTTAAGACTCAATTTATTCGATAAAGAGAAGGAATGGCCCGAGTTGATGTGGGCAGCTGAATTTGCTTACAATAATGCTGTTCATTCCACCACTGGGTTCACCCCCTTTTATCTGAACCATGGTAGACATCCTAATGTAATGTTGGGTAAAGAAGATGATTCAGTGCCTGCAGTAGAAGAGATGGTGAGGGATTTGCAGACCACGTTAGTTAGGGCTAGAAAAAACATAATTCAAGCAAAAGACTCATATAAGACTCAGGCTGATAGAAAAAGAAGAGAGAGCCCCATTTATTCGAAAGGAGACAAAGTTTGTTTATCCACTCGTCATTTACGTCTCAAAGGAAATCGCAAATTTCAGCCACGATTTGTAGGCCCATTCAAAGTTGACAAGATGATCAATCCAGTGGCAGTTAAATTGCAGTTGCCAGCTCATCTAAAGATACATCCTGTTTTCCATGTCTCCTTGTTAAAGAACAGTCCTCCAAAATTTACGTCAAAACTCCCCTCCAATTCCCAAACAGATTAGCTCTACAGAAGAGTATGAGGTCAATCAAATCTTAGATTCCAAAATCTGTAATGGCCAGCTTTATTATCTAATTGATTGGAAAGGTTATGGTCCAGAGGCACGATCCAGGGAGCCGCACGAGTATGTACATGCTTCAAGATTAGTGAGAAACTTTCATAGAACCTACCCAAGCAAACCTAAATTGGAGAACTGTTCCTTGAGGGGGAGTACTGTCATGACCACACAAACTTGCCAAGTCAAATCAAAGAAGTGCATGAGAAAAGCAAAGAGATATCCTCAGTGGAGACAGCAAAGCCCAAACTGGAAGAAGGTTTGCAGAGTAATCTTGCGCTTATTTCAAAGGAAGAATCAAGAAGAGAAGATCCAAGATGGCCGCTGTGAGTCCTGAAGGTTAGTTACAGTTCTAGTCTTGCAATCGGTTGGTTGCTAGGTTACGCTAGCTGGAAGCCTTGCACTTCAACTGAGGTCTGACAGGAATCAGCTGTGTGGAGAGAGAGCGCGCTTCAGAACAGAAACTCCTGTGAGGTAAAATTACATTTGAAGATTATATTACAGAAAACGGATAAATATTGTCAAGGTTTATTCGAAGAGTTTGATAGTAGACCGTTCCCGTGGAAGTCGGCAAGGCTACAGAGTTAATGTATGAATTAACCTTATGTTTACAAGGTTCTTGTTTAAGATATTAAAGTCAAAGAAAAAACGAACTTTAAAAGAGCAAGTATCTACAAATGTCAAGGTTATAAACAAAGGCCAAGTTTAAAGGAGAAACGAACTGTTAACAAATAAGCATTTACAAATTCAATGGTAATAAACCAAAATAGAGTTTAAAAGAGAAACAAACTTAAATAAACAAGCATTTACAACTACAAGTTATCGACAGATGGCGAAGTAAGGAAGGAGAAACTAACTGTAACAAACAAGCATTTACAAATACAAGTTATCAACAAATGTCGAAGTAAGAAAGGAGAAACAAACTTAAATAAACAAGCATTTACAACTACAAGTTATCGACAGATGTCGAAGTAAGGAAGGAGAAACTAACAGTAATAAACAAGCATTTACAAATACAAGTTATCAACAAATGTCGAAGTAAGAAAGGAGAAACGAACTTTAATAAACAAGCATTTACAAATACAAGTATTGACAGAAGTCACAATAAGACAGGAGAAATTAAATAACATCAGCTGATTTGAAGAGCGCATTATCACCAACTATATATATATATATATAGCAACATAAAACCAATCTCTAACAAAGGTTCAGAAGTTCTTCCAGAATCAGTAATAAGCATTTTTTTAAGAAGAGCTATCATTTATAGAGAGAAGCAAGGCTACCGAGAACTCAGGGTGAGTGAAGAAATAATAGAATTAAAGAGAATTAAGTGTTGAGAGTAGAAAGTGAAAAACTGATGTTGTATGTCCCTAGTAATTGCGACTGTGACTCTTACAGGTGCTGTATCCAATCTTAGATGTGAAGAGGCAGACTGAGTACTGGCGTTCATCATCTCTGTGGCAGTCTCTCTACCATCCCATTCCCCTTTCCCCCTCCGGGGTACTCAGCACGAAGGATTAATATTCGTTGTGAGTAGCTCGGGTCGGGACTGAGGAGTTATCTTCTGCTTCTGAGGAAATCGAATTGAAGTATCCTGACAGATTGAAGTGCCATCACCCTAATTGTAGGGAAAAACAGATTTCCTCCTGAGCAGAATGGCAGAAGGAATTGATATAAAAGCATTAGCCACCGTTTTGGAAGGATTACAGAAACAATTAAATAACACCATAGAAGAAACAGTCCAAATAAAACAGCGAATAAATGAGTTAGGGAACACCGCTAAATCAAATGAATCTGTGTTTTCACAAATCCCTAGCCCTTCACAGTCTGCAGGTATATCCACTCAAGTAATTCATGCGGTTTCCCCTATTATTCCTTTGGTTCAACCCGAGCGCTTCGGTGGGGATCCAAATAAGGCGCAGATTTTTCTGACCCAATGCTCATTGCATTTTTTTTGTAGACCAGTCATTTTTTCCGAAGACCAGTCCAAAGTGGCATTTATATTGTCTTATCTGACAGGAGGTGCGGCTGCATGGTCCATGCCAATAATTTCCAGAAATGATCCTGTTTTATATAATTTCCAAAATTTCAGTGAAGAGTTCTTAGGAATATTTGATCGGCGAACTGCAGCTCAAGCCACTGACAATGAACTACTGGAAATCAGGCAAGGTAATAAAGATCCAGTAGCCTATCTGGCTCATTTCAATAAACTCATTGTAGAGACTGCCTTGCCGGAGTCAAAAAGAGCCACCATATTTTATGGTGGACTGAGAGATGAATTGAAAGATGCCTTAGCACAAGTTCCAAATAGACCCACCGAAATTTCGGACTTAATTGATCTTGTGTTACAGATTGACCACCGGTTAACTGAACGAAGAGCAGAAAAGAGAAGAGAGTATCGACCATTTCCCCTCAGAATTGATTGTGTAAGAAATGATCATACGAGAGCCAGAGAAGGGATAACGATAGAAGAACCAATGCAAATTGGTTCCATCCGAGGTCCTTTATCTAAGGAAGAAAAAGAGAAAAGAAGAGTGAATCAACTATGTTTATATTGCGGTGCATCTGGGCATTTTATTAAAAACTGTCCCAAGAAACCCAAAGCTCTTCAGTCGGGAAAAGGCCAGCTTCATCAGTAGAGGGAGTTGCCCTGATGAAAGCAGAACCCAAGACAACTCCTTTAGATCAACGAGTGGCGAATACCTTACAAACCGCAGCGCCACATTTGGTACAAACAGTATCAGTTAAGACCCTTGAGAAGGAAATTCAAGGGATCTCAGTTATGATAGACTCTGGAGCTACGGGCAACTTCTGTGATATCAAATACGCTCGTAAAATGGGTATTCGATTTATCAAGAAATCTACTTTGGAAGTAGTAAGAGCTGTGGATGGAACCAATCTTTCTTCAGGACCCATTTCTCATGAGACCGAACCAATTCAGATGCAAGGTTTTGGCAGACATCAGGAGCAGATAATCTTTAATTTGATAGATGCTCCATAATTTCAACTCATTTTGGGTCTGCCCTGGTTTACAGAACATAATCCACAAATTGATTGGAGCAAAAGAACGATCAAGATGAATTCCTCTTACTGCAAAGAGAATTGCTTTCATGATGGAGTGGAAGTGTCCACCAAGTCCCAAGCGGCCTGTTTATCATCACACTCTTCAATGATCTGTGCACTAAAGACAGCAGAAATCCCAAAAGAATATGAGGATTTAGTCGCCGTTTTTGATGAAAAGGAGGCTGAGAAATTGCCACCACAAAGACCCTACGACTGCAAAATTGAACTGGAGCCAGGTGTGATATTGCCATGTAGCAGAATATACGCATTGACCGAAGCAGAGAATCAACATTTAAAGGAGTATTTGGATCAATATCTTGCTAATGGTTTTATCCGTCCTTCTGAATCTCCAGTGTCATCCCCACTATTTTTCATACCAAAGAAGGATGGGAGTCTTCGAACTTGCATTGATTATCGAGCCCTCAATCAGGTTACCATCAAGAATCGATACCCACTGCCTTTAGTGTCAGTTTTATTAGATCAAGTAAAGAATGCTAGAATCTACACCAAATTGGACCTGCGAGGAGCATATAATTTGATTCGAGTGGCTTCAGGGGATGAATGGAAAACCGCTTTTCGGACTCGATACGGATTATTTGAATATCATGTGATGCCTTATGGGTTATGCAATGCTCCCGCTGCCTTCCAGCATTTTGTTAATGATATATTATGAGAATTCCTCGACCGGATTGCCGTGGTTTATATAGATGACATGGTAATCTTTTCCGACAATCTACAGGAGCACATTTCCCATGTTCGATCCATCCTCACAAGGTTGCAAGAAAACCATCCCTATGTAAAATTGGAGAAGTGTGCATTTCATGTGGAAAGAGTTGAGTTCTTTGGATTCATTTTGTCACCAGAAGGAGTTAGTATGGATCCTGCCAAGATAAAGACAGTGCGACATTGGCCTTCTCCTTGCAATGTCAAAGAGATCCAGAGTTTCTTGGGGTTCGCTAATTTTTATCGAAGATTCATATCCAATTTTTCTCAAACAGTTAGACCCATTACTCAATTGTTGAAGAAAGGAGTGAAGTTTGAGTGGACAAAAGAAGCTGAAAATGCTTTTAATTTTTTGAAGAATTCCTTCGTCTCAGCTCCAATCTTGCTCCACCCCAATCCAGATGAGCCATATTATGTGGAGGCAGATGCTTCAGATGTTGCCATAGGAGGTATCCTTTCCCAGCGTCATAAAGATACAGGTCAATTACATCCAGTGGCCTATTTCTCTCGAAAGTTAACACCACCAGAGATAAATTATTCAATTGTGAATAAGGAGCTATTGGCAGTCAAAGAAACGTTTCGTGAGTGGAGGCATTACATTTTGGGAGCTAAGCATAAAGTGACCGTATACACGGACCACCGAAATTTACAGTTTTTAAAATCAGCTCGAACTCTAACAGCTAGACAACTGCGTTGGTCCCTATATTTTGCAGACTTTGATTTTGTTATCACTTTCAGACCAGGAAAAGTAAATGGGAAGGCAGATGCTCTATCTCGAATTGATACCGGTGCAGTTAAAGAGCCTCCAGAAAAAGAATTGATTATTCCACAAGAGAAGTTCATATCTGCCTTATTGTATGAAAATTTAACCAAAGAAATTCAAGAAAACTTAACATTCGCAGGAATGCTGAAGTGGTCCAAAGAAGGCCAAGGAAGAGAAATCAAAAAAGGTTTGCCATACTTTAAAGGTGCACTGTATGTTCCGACTGTGGAGCTGCAAGAAAAAATTCTTCAGGCTTATCATGACGATCAATTGGCTGGACACAAAGGAATTCAAAAGACTCAAAATCTAATACAACGAGAATTTTGGTGGCCAAAAATGAAAACTCAGATAAGACAATATGTGTCAACTTGTGACAAATGTCAAAGAGGGAAATCAAATAGAACAGCTTCACAAGGTCTGTTAAGACCTTTGCCCACTGCACCCCATGCCTGGCATACTGTTACTATGGATCTTATAGTGGACCTCCGTAGTAGCCAAGGTTTTAACACTATCCTAGTTTTTGTAGACACTTTCACTAAAATGGCGCATTTCATTCCTTTGAAAGAAATCCCTCGAGCCCCACAGGTTGCACAGTTGTTTACACAACACATAGTACGCGCCCATGGTATCCCAAAAATTCTAGTTTCAGACAGGGGGTCCCAATTTGTTTCTCGCTTTTGGAAGGCCTTTAGTAAAAGATAAGGAATTGATTCTCGTTACTCTACCAGTTACCATCCTGAAACCAATGGGCAAACAGAGAGAGTGAATCAAGAGTTAGAACAGTATTTAAGACTCAATTTATTCGATAAAGAGAAGGAATGGCCCGAGTTGATGTGGGCAGCTGAATTTGCTTACAATAATGCTGTTCATTCCACCACTGGGTTCACCCCCTTTTATCTGAACCATGGTAGACATCCTAATGTAATGTTGGGTAAAGAAGATGATTCAGTGCCTGCAGTAGAAGAGATGGTGAGGGATTTGCAGACCATGTTAGTTAGGGCTAGAAAAAACATCATTCAAGCAAAAGACTCATATAAGACTCAGGCTGATAGAAAAAGAAGAGAGAGCCCCATTTATTCGAAAGGAGACAAAGAGGGTCATTCTGACCCTGGCGGTAAAATCCCTTGGGCATTCTGACCGCGGCGGTACAGCCGCGGTCAGAAGCGGAAAACCGGCGGTGTACCGCTGGTTCTCCGCTGCCCTGGGGAATCCCTGGGGATTCCGACCCCCATACCGCCATCCTGTTCCTGGCGGTTTTGGCAGCCAGGCAGAGGATGGCGGTATGGGGTGTCGTGGGGCCCCTGGGGGCCCCTGCAGTGCCCATGCCAATGGCATGGGCACTGCAGGGACCCCCCTAACAGGGCCCCACCAAGATTTTCAGTGTTTGCCATGCAGACACTGAAAATCGCGACGGGTGCTACTGCACCTGTCGCACCCCTTCCACTCCGCCGGCTCCATTCGGAGCCGGCATCCTCATGGAAGGGTGTTTCCCGCTGGGCTGGTGGACGGCCTTCTGGCGGTCGCCCGCCAGCCCAGCGGGAAACCCAGAATAACCGCGGCGGTCTTTTGACCGCGCAGCGGTATTCTGCCGGCGGGACTTTGGTGGGCGGAAGTCAGAATGACCCCCAAAGTTTGGTTATCCACTCGTCATTTACGTATCAAAGGAAATCGCAAATTTCAGCCACGATTTATAGGCCCATTCAAAGTTGACAAGATGATCAATCCAGAGGCAGTTAAATTGCAGTTACCAGCTCATCTAAAGATACATCCTGTTTTCCATGTCTCCTTGTTAAAGAACAGTCCTCCAAATTTACGTCAAAACTCCCCTCCAATTCCTATCCCGATTAGCTCTGCAGAACAGTATGAGGTCAATCAAATCTTAGATTCCAAAATCCGTAATGGCCAGCTTTATTATCTAATTGATTGGAAAGGTTATGGTCCAGAGGAACGATCCTGGGAGCCGCACGAGTATGTACATGCTTCAAGATTAGTGAGAAACTTTCATAGAACCTACCCAAGCAAACCTAAATTGGAGAACTGTTCCTTGAGGGGGAGTACTGTCATGACCACACAAACTTGCCAAGTCAAATCAAAGAAGTGCATGAGAAAAGCAAAGAGATATCCTCAGTGGAGACAGCAAAGCCCAAACTGGAAGAAGGTTTGCAGAGTAATCTTGCGCTTATTTCAAAGGAAGAATCAAGAAGAGAAGATCCAAGATGGCCGCTGTGAGTCCTGAAGGTTAGTTACAGTTCTAGTCTTGCAATCGGTTGGTTGCTAGGTTACGAGCTCTCCAGCTGGAAGCCTTGCACTTCAACTGAGGTCTGACAGGAATCAGCT